>NC_135761.1:10672240-11374740 GCF_052425735.1 Oculina patagonica | reverse complement strand
AAAAATCGCGTGTAGTTCCTTCAAACTAAGGCTCCATATACACGGGTCCGGACAAATCTTTGCACGGACAAAAAACTTGCACGGTTCCATCTTGCATTTACACGGGACCGGCGGAACTGGACGAATTTTTGAACGGCTAAGTGTGCAAGTTTAGTTTTGGGACCTGAAAAAAGTAGGTCAACTTTTTGACCGGCACGGTTCCATGTTTCGTACGGACTCACCCAAACCGTGCAACTTTTTGCTCAGATAGCGCGGTTAAGGCCTGGAATCTAGTTAAGTTTTTCTTGGTCGCTTTGCAAAAACGAAACATTTTGTTACATTTTGCCCCTGTTTTGCTACATTTTGTTAAATTTAAGACAAAAGAAGCAAAAAAGGCAGATTACAGATATGAGGAGACTTGATTCTTTTTAGTTTGTTTTGGATTCGGTCTTTGTTGAAGTTTCCCCACGCCTCGGTACGTCGGACGAATTTCTCCTTGTCGTCATCAGGGTACTTTTCCAAAAACATTTTGGTTACGTCCTCGTACCACTTGCTCCTGACCGTTTCCCAGTCAACTCCTTACCTTGCATTTCCTTCTTTGTAATCTATAACTACATGTGGCAACCAATCAATTTCTACATCAGACCACGTAAAGTTTTTGTTAAAGTTTTTTTAAACATTAGCGATAACCAATCACAACAGAGAAGTAAAAAAAAACATTCAAATGCCGCGACTGGTCTAAAATTTGCACGGATCCGTGTAAACACTCCTACAATCTGTAACAGAATTTGCACGGATCCATGTAAACAGGCAGTCCAGGAACAAAATTCGCCCGTGCAAAAATTTGTCCGGACCCGTGTTAACGGGTCCTAACTGTTATGTAACGATACGATTAATTATTTTTCCCTTTACTTACGTTTCCAATTTTCAATCACTGTTAGATTAGCGAGTTGTTTCTGGATCTTCTTTAGCTTAAGAATCACCCACTCCTCATGATCACTTTGTTGCATGTTAAGCAACCAGGCCTCCCTGCGTCATTCAGTACTGCGTCTTCTGGAGAGTTTGCCAACATAATTTTGGGAAAAACTGAGAAGAAAAGTAGGGAGATTTTATTTCGATTACAGTCACTTCAAGACACTCTATGAAAAACGTTAATTTATCATATTCATCATTATTTGCATGTTTATAGATGCTTATCACTAAGTCATACTTCCCGAAAAGAACGTAATTGAGTGAATAATTCATTTTCCTGTCTGCTCGTTCCACTAGATATTAATTTGGCCTTAAAGGTAGTATTCTATAGGATCATATCAGAATAAAATGCTTCTGAAGTATTGACAACCTTCACCGCCTTTGAAAATCAGCATCGGTGCTTCAAAAGGGTTAAGGCTTGTTGCTACGTCACGATCCGCAACAAAGAAGTGTAGCTGCGCAGTGGTGACGAGAACATGTTGGCTGGCTAGAATTAGCTTTTAATTGATTTGTATGTTGAATTCGTTTATTTTACGGAGGTCAAATGAACGCAGAGTTGCCTGTCAGAGCGCTACAGCCGGGGTGGCCAGCACTAAGCCTAGTCACACTCCTCATTGTACAGCCCTGTACCTATCCGTTACATTTATTTTGTAAAAAGTGTATTACAGCTGTACTTACATTTTTTATTCGTCATTGCTCGCCAAAATACTACAAGATTAGCAAAAATATACACTTATATGTCCAATAAGTCAGCCTGACTAAACCATCTGCAATGAATGTTCAGCTCCTACTCTGTCACGGCGTTCTTTGCTTCCGAGGTCAACTGAGTCTAGTATTTCTTTATTGGTAATGCTTACCTTCGGGCTTATTGTAACATTTTGATTCTACTGTAATGTGTGACATCAAGAGGAAGAAAAACACAATTGACTTGGTAGCCATCTTTAAAGTCTATCAACTAAGGGAAAATAGAAAAATCATTGACTGGTTAATTCAGGGGCACCCAACAGATCGTTTAGGTGAATATCTGTTCAGAAGACCTATAATCGCCTAGGATTTCGGAATTAAAGTGTGTTGAAAAACTGGATATTTCTTTAGCTTAAACTTTCGTGTCATGGAGAAAGTAATGGCTGTTGTTTTTGGAGAGAGAAAAATATCGTTTTGGGTACAAAAAAAAAGGCCAGCTACGATTTTCGAGAAGGCAACAGCGGCTCGTAAATTCGGTTAATAATATTTCGTTCCCTAAAATTTTCTGAAGTTTGAATGTCCAGCTAGCGTATCCGAAAAGATATATTTTTCTTAGCGTTTAAAAATAAGTACCAGATCACAGGTGCTTCCGGCCGGCGCCCCAGTCCGCCCGCCCTTCGGCCGTTCTCCTCTCGGCCATCTCGCCGCCCCCGGGGGCCTCCTCTCTCCCCCCCCCCCGCGCGCATGCGTCGGCGCCGGTGTCCTCTCCTGCGTCGTGTGTGCTTTCGTCGTCCGTGTTGTCTCACTCCGCGCGCCCCTCTCTTCCTCACCTCTCATCCTTGGGTTGCGGTTCCTGGCCTGCTCCGTGTTCTTCCGCGTCTGCTCCCTGGTCGTCGCCGTGCTCTAGCGGTAAGTTCTGATTGTCTTCGTCACATTTGTGTTGTCATCCTTTGAGTCTCCCTCGTCTGGCGATTCACCGGCCGCCTCGGACTTTTGCTCACCGCTCGTAGTCTAATTGTTTATTAAATCGCACAAAAAGTACACTTATAACGTAAAAACGGTGTTCCGACACCTATGGTAAAATGTTCTCGTTCGGTGCCCCTGCTAATTAGTTCTCAAATTCTCCGATGAGCTTGTACCAGACCACTTTGAACATGTAGACTTTGCAGCCTCTATCTGTCAAGCTTGTGCAATGGTCAAAACTCGTTACATGCTATGCTTATACAAAAACATTTTCATGTGATGAACATCATAAAAGCTAGCGTGGCAGTTAACAGGCTTTGGAGTTATTAGAAATCATCAGAAACTTTACCAGACCAAGTGGCACAAGCTGCCGTCCTTACAGAGTAAATAGACGATCTTGTTTAGAATTAAATACAGAAAATATTTTTTCTTTATTATACCGTTTTTTTTTTTATTATTTTTTTCCCCCCAAATTAATATAATCCTTTATTTTTTTTATCCCCCCAATATTAACCCTTTTTTATTTTATCCCCCCCAAATAAATAACCCCTTTTTTAATTTATCCAAAAAAAAAAAAAAACCCCCCTTAAATAACCACAACAAAAAAATAAAAAACAAAAAAAAAAAAAGAATGGCAACCAATCTAAAATAATACTTTTTTTGAATGATTCAAGCACCAAATGTAGTTACCGTATTTACCCTTTTTAGACTGGCGAGGGACTGATCGAAATTAAAAAAAATTGTATAGTCAAGCGGAATCTTACTGCACTTCTGTACGTTGTGACACTGGAAGTCTGTTAAATTACCTTGAGCAGTTAGTTTCACAGTGATCTCTTTCGTTTAGACACGTACGCTCCACGTAAGATGTAATACAGAAATTCTCTTATGTAAACATAAATATCGGCGTGGCTGACTAGGGTCCTATAAGTTACAAGAAAAAAAAATTGTGAATGGCGTAATGCATCCAAATATGTTTATATGAAAACAACACACATTTCTTTCCCCATATCATGAAACTTTGGGCTAAAGAAATCTCCAGTTATCATCACGCTTTTATCCAAAAATCGTTGGCGATTATACAAGTCTACGGATCAGTTATTTTATTGACCGAAACGGTCTGTTGGGTGCCCCTCACTTCCCAAAAGAAAAACACGTATCTTATACTCAAAGCAACAAAAGTTAAGCAAAAAAATTGTAATTTCCTAAATTACGCAAGTTAAAGCTTTAACCGCTCACGGCTATTTCAGTTAGTAAGACTGAAATACTTGCATTCTCTCTGCCTACCTTGGATATTCGTGGATAAAATGTATCAACGTTCACTTCAGATGGACAAGATATCGTCTTAACTCAAGCGATGAAAACCTGCAAAAAATAAATACATTAGAATAAACGGTTGGCTTTTCAACTGTAGCTTCTGTTTGAGTTCAACGGAGAGAAAGTCTTGTAAACGGATCCTACCTGTCTTCCTGTGGCAAGCATACAGCCTGACTGAAACGGAGAGAGGACGCGGAGTACGTTGAAACTCGCTCTTTCTATTGGTCACTGATAACATAATGAGTAAGATAATTGCCTGAATTGAAATGGTAACTTCTGCTTATGCTCTTATGGTGACTTCTGCTTATGCTGACTTCAGCTTATGCTTGTAGCAACTTCTGCTTATGTTTTTGATCTAGCCGACGAGGATGTCGTTGACAACAGTCACTTCTCTCACAAGAATTACGAAAGCGTTCAAGGACATAAATTTCCATATATATATATAGTAGTTTGGTACGTGGTTGGAAATTCAAAATACAAACCGACTTTAACCAGTCATGCTTGACTTTTCTTTGTTTTGAATGTCCCAGCGCGTGCTTGCCTCCAGCGAGGTGTTGTATAGTTCCATCGCCAGCTTTAAAGGTCCTATTAAACAGAAATACACGAGTTTTATTTTCTTTCTTTTGAATAAAAGTGTTGCTGATAGTTTGATTGATAATATTCCATAACGTTCCGAATCAAACAACCTTCGGAACATAACGTAATAACGTTTTTTCTAACATCTCTAACGGTTCCCCGGAAAAAGTCGCGAAAACCGAACAACTGAATTTGGAAGCAGCGAATGCAAGCATAACTTAACTTTCTATTCACTGACATATTCACTGAGTGGGATGTGCAAAAGTGTGGTCTTTGACTTGTTTTCTTTGTTGATATGACATTTTCAATGATAGTTTACATGGAAATGGCAACATCTGCTCTTGTTTTAGCCTGGGGTTATGCGAAAGGCCTTTTAATAGTCTTGACAACCTTCGCGATCTATGCAAGAAAGTCAGTGTTTATATCTATTTCTTTTATCAATTCTTCGCTCTTCACCTTCTTTAGCAATCTTCTGCTATTGTTATAAACAAATTGAATTTGCAAGCAATACAAAGAGTGCGCTGAATTTCCTTTTATTGTTTTAGTTTTGTTTAATGAGATTATATGCCCAGCAACTGTTTGGTTAATATTATTTGTCCGCTAGATAATTCTATAAAAAAAACCCTTCAATTTCATGGTAAAAGAAAATACTGCACAAAAACATGTACTTTTAAACGGAATTGCCCAGCAATTCACCACACATGACAATACTTTGCACCAAACTCTGGCAGTAAGAATCGAAGCTACTTATTCAGCCATCTTGGCTCATTTAGGAAGGAAAAGCTGCATATCAGTTCTGTGCTAACGAAGTACTCGAACGATGAAGTTTATACGACAAATCCAATTTTCGACCGACATACGTAGCTCGATCTCGGAAGACCAAATTTTTTCGCATACTGGCCGACTGTTTCAAGTACCCGTGGTCAATAGCGGAGCGCGCGAGTGACGCCATGACTCAGACAAGACTCAGACAAACAAGCCGAAATGGCGGATGATTTTCCTAAAACACTTTCTAAAACAGCCGGTGTTCCTAGAACCTTTTTTTTAGCGAAAACTTCGCCTAGATTCCCTCTATTTATCTCAGAACACGCTGATGTTCTCTGAGGCTCCTGGTGGGTATAATCATTTGCATTCTATTTTTAGACGGCCTCGCGCGCTTCGCTATTCTCAAGATTGAATTTGTATACGACTAGCTTTGATTGCATCGTAGTTTGTTTCCTGGGAAGGGGCCCTTTAAAACATTATGTCGACCACTTTTTTAAGTATGGCTTTTATATAAAAACTAAAAAAACAAACTTAAGAAGCATCTTTTGTAAATTAATGTTTTTATATTATTTTATTCCTTATCAAAGATTCACCAAATTAAAGAATAATTATACGATAACAACTCTTGCCTACAATTCTGTTATGAAGTCTGCCTTCGAGCCTGGTGTCCCAATAGGCCAGAGCGTATCCCGGTTTAACTAGCATGACGCGATTTGGAGTATTTCCACTCTCCCCTGATTAAGATGCTAGTCGATCGCAGGGTTATCTCCAGCTTTTATTCACCGCTATCCATTTGTACACCTGACACTATGAGAGAAAATTGTCTTGCCCAATAACACATCACAGTGACTCATGCCAGATCCCCGGTCATGCTATGCGTACATCTATCGAGCTGTCCATGCACGTGGAAAGTTGGGAGAGTATGATACAGAGAAGCTTAAAATGTCATGTGGAAACACTATACTCGGTCTACTAGGACGATCGAGGCGAGTGTTTAATTGCATCAGGTGCTATCATGCCCAGGGGGGTACTTGCAGTATTCATGACGGGGGGGTCCGACGGAGCTTCATATGGGAACCCAAAAAAATACATGAGCCTGAATTTTACACCCAAAAAAATACCTGACAACAAAATTCTACCCCAAAAAATACAAAACTAGCACCTCGATCTATTTATTCAATCAAACAGACTTTAAGTCCTTAAAAATACATACAGATCTCACCCAAAAAATACCGAGGGTGTAAAGTTTCAACCCAAAAAATACGTCGACCTCCCCGTCATGTATCTGCAATACCCCCTGGGCTATCATGAAAATCGTGCCCCGGTAGAAACCATACTCAGGCGAAATATATCACAGATTAAACCGAGGTATCCAATACTGGCATTTTCTAGGATTTAAAGATATACATGTAAATACAATTGCTTTAAAATAATCGGCGAAAAGTTTCAAATGCACGTGGCTGAGACGGAGAAAAATTAGAGAAACATCAGAACAGCATACTACAGTACTCACAAGTACACGAGAAAATAAATCGCTATCAGGTTCGAATTTCACTTTTCGATTATCGACCACCTATTCTCTTTAAGACTTCCGCCAAGATTGAATCACAGCCCGAATCGAGCTAGACTGTTCACAGCCCTCTATTTTTAAAAATAGAGAGGCTGTGGACAGTCTAGAATCGAGCAGGACCATGCATGGACCCTGTGTCCAGGTCGATTTCAAATGTCCGATTATGCAATCGAGACCATTTTATGGGAACCGGCTTGGGGTCGATTTACAAAGATTTATACCCCGTCGCTGTTTAATGATTTCAAAGCGGAACTTTCCATGGCATCCTGCGCGATCCCGCGCGTCTCAATCCACCCTTCCAGACATCGTAATCGATGACATCAATGAGAAATCAATAGGTATATCGATGGGTAATCAGTTGATTGGTCATCGATTATTGACGATGATCAATGAGTAATCAATGGCTAATCGATAAGCCACATCATTTTCCGTCATTGATAAGTCATTAATTGGATTGATTAGTATTTGATTGCAATGATTAGTGATTTGTTTTAATGATTACCCTCTTTTTTTTTATAAGAACGTCTAATTTTCGGCCGAGGCTGAACTTTCTTAATTTTTTCGATGATTTGTATGTAGTAGATAAAATATGAGCGGGAGATCTGTATGGGCGTTTACAATGGCGAGCCGATAGGCGAGCCATTGTAAACGACCATACAGATCGGACGCGAATATTTTATTCTACTTGTGAAATGAAAACAATAAATTGAATGCAAAGTTTTGTTATGCGAATCAGTAGAGATCTGTATCAAAAGTTAATGAATACTAATTAGCTGAGCAGGAGTCTGTATCAAAAGTTAATTCTATTGTTTGATTTGTATTGGGGTTTACAGTTGTGTACATGCGGTCGGTGTAAAACGCAGACCATGCAGACTGCAGACTGCAGACTGCAGACGGTGCAGACGGTGCAGACCGTGCAGACTGAGTAATTTTTTTTTCTTCTTTTTTTACATTGTGTTTCACAAAACTTTTCACGAACGGTTTCCGAAGTTCGTTTGAAATTCGCGAAGTTCGCTACGAACTTTAGGGGGAATTTCATTAAGTAGTTGTCAATCGAATTACGAACTTCGAAACGAAATTGTGAATTTCACGTGCAGCGAAGTTGAAAGGTTGAGGAGTTCGCAAGTTGAGAAGAAGTTCGTCCAGTTTGTTTAATTTGGTGAAATGAATCCGTTCACGGTACAAGGAAAGGCAATTTCAAGTCCAGGAAGGCAGGAAATCATCTAAAGTTGGCTTCAAGGTCAAGGATTATTTTATTTAGCTTCCAGCTTGTTAAGTTTTCTTCTACTGTCAGAGAGCGCGTTACACTGTAAACATTGGAACATTTTAAGTTTTAGGTAAAACGAACTGGTCGGATATAGCAGTTTGTTTGTAAGTTCAGGTTTCTAGTTCAATTTTATAACGTAAACAAATGCTTCGGTTGGTAGTTATGCTTTGGGAATACAGGGTTTTCTCGAGAAATCCCCCAAAATTTTTTACACTGTCCTTAATAATAAAATATAAGTAATTCATAAATAAATAACCATTTCAATTGTTCCAAAGCAAGTGTTGTTTATTAGTAAGAAAAAATTTAACCAAAGCTTATTTTTTGCAAATATAAATTATTTCAGAGGAACAGAGTTTATCACGAACGGACAGATGGCGTGACTTGCCTGTTGTGTAAACACAGAAGTATAACAACACGGAATTAAAAAGTTCTGGTTTTCCGCAGATTTTCCAAACTGATATGTATTCAAGAAGGAAAACGTTTTTTTCTCTTTAGAAGATTTTTACGGCACACACAAACAGTATTTTTATATTTAAACCGGTTCATCTGTTGAAATTTTTTCCTTCGAAACTGCACACGGCAGAACTTGTAATCTATTTTTAGTCGGGTGTCGGGTGACATTGGGAAACTCACTCGCTCAGTTGTAACATTCACAAACCATTTTCAGGGCCGCCTTGCTTTTTAGTCCGTTGATGTCCTGCCTTACTGGACTTGGGATTGCTTTTTACTGTACTGGGAACGGATTCATTTCACCAAATTAAACAAATTGGACGAACTTTTTCTCAACTTGCGAACTCCTCAACCTTTCAACTTCGCTGCACGTGAAATTCACAATTTCGTTTCGAAGTTCGTAATTTGATTGACAACTACTTAATGAAATTCCCCCTAAAGTTCGTAGCGAACTTCGCGAATTTCAAAAGAACTTCGGAAACCGTTCATGAAAAGTTTGTGAAACACAATGTAAAAAAAGAAGAAAAAAAAATTACTCAGTCTGCACCGTCTGCACGTCTGCACGGTCTGCAGTCTGCAGTCTGCATGGTCTGCGTTTTATACCGACCGGTGTACATGTGATCTGAATACAGTGCTGGGATTGGTTTGCACCCTCATGAATAGTTAATGAATTTTACAAGTTATTTTAAAACCAAAGTGGTATTGCAATCTCTTCATTCCTGGCCGAAGAACATGTTCACGTAACTGATTGGCGATGGCAATGTTGGTTACAGGCTGGATTTAAATAAAAATTGATTTACTGCATATTTTCGTCACTCACAACAAGTAGGAAAGAGTAAAATTCGTTCTCAACCAAATAAAGCCTTGGATACATTCTTGGGATGCTCTTAAATTTTAGCCTTTTCACAGCCTCGTCTCGTTATCTGTTTGGTTATCAACGTTGCCGCTTCATTTTGTTCGCCAGGCGACTATTTAATATAACTACGGCATACTGTGTGTGAACCCACTTTATCCGTGTACTATCAAGCTGGTTCGTTTGGTTAAAGTAAGCATTAAAAATATTTGTAATAATAATAAAAAAATAAAAATATTTGCTTGTTACACAAGAAATCCAAGCGCATTCGATGCGTCGTATTTATGAAATTTCTTCCGTGTACTATCGAGTATTGTGTTCTCGGGCAAGACAGTCACTTTACTCACATAGTGCCTCTCTCCACCCAGGGGCCAATTGTTCAAAGCGCGGATAACGCTATCCACCGGATAAATCGCTATCCAGTGGATAAATGCTAACAAAACATACTACACTATCCACTGGATAGCGATTTATCCAGTGGATAGCGTTATCCGCCCTTTGAACAACTGGGCCCAGGTGTATAAATGGGCACCAGCAAACTAATGCTGAGGCGTTAATCCTACGATGGACTAGCATCCCAGGAGAGTAGAAATACTCCTAGTCGCCTGATGCTACAGAAACCGGGATAAGCTCCGGTGGTTGATGCAGACTTTTTGCAGACTTTAAACTATCGAGTGACTCGTTTGCCTAAAATTAATTAAAAAAAAAAACACGTGTCCTAGCACTATAAATATTTGCTTGTGCCATAATGGAATCCTAGCGTATTCGCTGCGACGAAAATCTGAAATTTCTTCCTTATCATTCTTCGTTGGCATATGGCGTCATCACCGTCTTTATAGTGAACTTGGTAAGTTGTCGCTCTAGAAATGATCTGAACGGTTTGTCCGGCTCATTAATAGTTATTAGATAGAAAAGAAGTCTGACATAGTTTGTTTGAAGAAAATCTGCATTCTTGCCCGGACACTCAATTGCAAATCAGCAGGCCAAATTCGCATTTGCAAACCAAACCGCACTAAGAAGTTCATAGACTTGCTCCAAGTCGCTCGCTAGATGGGACGTTCCTACCCGCTAGATCGTGAGTACCGCTGGATACGGAAACGGAGGGCGCGCGCGGGCATGAAAAACAAAATGGCGGAGGATCTTGGCGGAACGCGCACGAATATATAAATTCCGCGCGGTCACTCGCGTGCGATTTCAAAGCAATCTTACTCAAGTAACTCTATCGACATTAAACGAGCGACTTGGAGCAAGTCTAAGAAGTTCATTTTGCACACTTTATCAGTAGAAAACCTTACTGGGAGATAATGTTACGGCTAAATATATCTTTTTTATTACCCAATTAGATTTTGCCAAAGATTCGACCAAACAGCCGGCTATGGTTTGTAATACAGCATTCTAGAGACCGAGCACCGTATTTACAAATAATCCAAATCGTACCATGTATTTTTTTAATAGTTTCTAACAGGGCTCTTTTGCGAAGCTCGCATTTTTTTTTACTACAAGGAGCAAGCTGGTTCTGCATGAGCAAAAAATAATAAAAAAATGTCTCATTGAGTGACAGTTTGCCGAGCAAGTATTTGCATAACGCTCTATTTTCCTTTTTGTAAATGATAGAAAGATTTCAGACCATTTCACGGTGCCCCTGAATTGATTAAAAATGCTCTTAGATTTTACAAGTGCCGAGATCTTACTAGTGCTGTACATTTACTTTGGTTCTCTTTAGGAGAATTTGACTCTAAATCAAGACAGCATCATTGCAAGCCTATAAAGAAATCTGGCGGGACGAACAATTAAATTAAGGTGGCCAACAATAGTTTAGGCCTCCCCGCCTTTGGCATTCTATTAAAGCTAGCCCGACGGTGAGGCTGAAAAACGATTACTGTAAACCAGCAAAGCTTTTTCCAGTTAAAAGAGTCCGATAAAAATGGCGTCAAAATTTGTTGCCGTGGCAACCCGAAAATGTAATAAATGCCCTATTTTGACCGTTTCAGGCTAATTACTTGAAAAGCACTGTGTGAAAGTTTTTTATTTTTTGACATATGACAAACGATACACTTTTGTAAATTTTAAAACAATCTGTTAGTAGGGTTCAGAGCCACCTTAAATTTATGTAAGTATAACATAGCTCTGAACCTTACCTACAGATTTTTTGTAAAATTTGCCCAAATGTTTTCTTATGCTGATAGCACAGATATATATTTTGGGGGAAATAAAAAAAAAAAAAAAAAAAAAAAAAACAAAAAACCCCGAAAATAAGTAACAATAATATTAAAAACAAAAACTTTCTCCGAGTAGTTTTTAAGCTATTAGCTTCAAAAGGTCAAAAATAGGGTAACTTTGACATCTTTTTTTACGTTACCATGGCAACGAATTTTGATGTCAAAGTAACCTGTATTTGTTTATTTGTAAAACCTATCAACATTTGTGCTAAAAGTTATTCCTTACCACTATTGGTGTAGCTGCGATAGATTGCCGAAGACAGGAACGTTTAACCATCACGAGCCACCTTAAACTAAAATACACTGACAACTTGGAAAAAGAAGAGTCTTGATGTATTAGTTTATTAATTTGTGTCCGGTTACACTACAAGTGTTCTCGGAGCTAAAGTTCGTCACTTTTCACGTTTGTCGCTAAATCACACAGTTCCAACCGTTTCCACTCTGGCCACAAAATGAAAAGCCTCTAAACAAGCTAAGATATGGATTTATCCGTGATTTCTCATTCTCGCTCGTGTTCTTTGGCCTTTTTCCTACTACAAATTGGTTCCACAGGCTATAATTTTCGATATAATTCTTGTAATACGCAAATGGCCAAACATTTTCGAAACAGAGCAGCTAATGCTGGTTGTGCTTGTCGATTAAACTACATCAAAAAGATGGTATTTATGCTAGCCTCATGCTATGCCATAGCACTTCAGTTTCCCCAGTGTGTGGTAACCTTCCTCGCCGCTATCGCCTGTATCGCCAAACCTCAGCTGTTTAACTGGTAGATGTAGTCTTGTCAGTGAGGAGACCGCTGTCTTCACGCCATACCGGGTCATTCTTATCACAGTTACAACCATAATTGGGGTCTGCACATGAGTTGGTCATCCCACATGCGCAATTACCACTGCCAGGTGATGCTCCACCCCAGTACGTCATCTTGCTAGAATCACGTGACATCCACCAGGCAAATCCCCGGTGCCCCAGGATTATTGATTCATAACACTCATACTTGATAAACTGTTCACAGTGTGACGAGACTCTAGTGAGACTTGCAAGCTGAGACAGACTCGCTAGCTCCTGTGTAATGAATGTCACGTAAGTAACACCCTATAGATTCACATTCTTTTACATGCGTTCTGTTCTCACTGTGTTGACCGACCACAGTAACACCAACGCCACTCTTGTCACCCATGTCACAGTAAACTGAAAATGGTGCCAGGCCTCCCGCGCCATCTGGATCAATGACGTAATTTCTGCTTTTATCACCGCCGCTCCTTCTGATCGAAGAACAGGAAGTAGTATAGTTGCATTCCAAGCCATCTCCAACGTAACCATGGTTGCAGGTACACGAATATGATCCAAGTTCATTTGTGCAACTGGCATGCTGATGACACTCATATGTCTGTCTTTCGCATTCATTTAGGTCTGTTGAACAGACAAAATGAATTTAAACTAAGCTTAACAGTAAATATAGTATAATGAAAGAGGCGTGTTTATGTGTAATAGTGCATAAACTGAGGGTAAAAACGGTAAAAAAATGATAATAGTAATTCTCCTAACTGATTGCCATACATTTCCTTTGAAGTTAGTAGAGGGAATTTGGTGTTAGATCAAGACAATATCAACTGACAGTCTATTAACTAGTTGATGATTTCCTTAATTCTCATCACCAGTCTGTTTGTAAGGAGAAATTAGAGGATGATCATTATTGAAATCAAAGGTTCAGAATAACGTGTTAAATTTTAAAAATAGTTCCTTAACTCTCCAAACTTCTGTAATTCTGTCCGATTGTAAGATATGCAATAACTGGGCAATTGTGAATAATTTCAGCCACCGATAATCCTCAGTGGCCGTTGCATGGCTTATTTCGAATTTTCAATATTGACTTAAAATTTTTTTCTACCATGCATGACTTTTACTTTATTTTAGGCCTACCATCATACACAACATGGCAAGAAAACAGCGCGATAAAGCATATTTTAGTCAACTAATTACTCTACCTCGTTGACTTGAAATATTTAAACATTGTCTATTGTCTATGATTTCTAATTCGGCCTAATAAACACTGATTGACATCTTACCTTTCTTACAAGTGTACTGATGACAGTCGCTACACCGCACGTCATTCCACTGGTAGCTGTGTTGTACACCAAGTGTGTGAACACAATCTTCTCCTCTGAAACTATTTGGCTGATTTTGAGCCCAAGCCGTAAAGTTTCCTTCTCCCCGATCCGCCCAAGTGAAGTTGCCTTCCACAAATCGATCATTCAACCCCATCCAGGCCTTTGCACCATTGTGTTGATGCTGCAAGTACACATTGTCTTCGTTGCTGCTGACATGTCGTGATACCGTTATGTACTGGTGCCGAGTTTCCACTTGCTGTTGTGCTGTGATTGGCTGATACAAGAACTGATGGTGTCGTGTTATATCTTCGTGTAAAGTGCACAAACTGTATTATGAAACAAATAATTATACTTTTCATTAAACTGTTGACGATTATCTTTGCACATTTAAATTAACTGTACAAATATTAATGTGCCCCCTAATAAGTGGATACCCTTGTTAAATGGTTAATGCACGGAATTATTTCTGAGGACAAGTGCACAGTTCTAATCAGAGAGTCATTTCTCTACCTTCCATGCAGCTTGTTGATTTTTTTTTTCATACACTTTTCTGTAAACTTACCTCGCAGAAAGCGTTGTTATTTTCATCTGTTGGTGGGCGGTGTTTGGAAAATTAACAGAACCATGTTCAGTTAAGAGCGGCCTATGTAGTTTAGAAAACGCCAACCAGTTCTGTAATAAAATGTCATGGATGTGGTTTGAATAAAAAGAGGTCCAGTGTAAAAGTTTCTAAATTTCCTCTGGACATAATAATGGAGCTGGCAACTAAAGTTGACCTGAGCACGATGACGGGAGGTATGCCATGTAATCATTGTTACAAGCAAGTTCGTCCATCCCGGCCCATAAAACCTGACGTTTTTTCTCAATACCAAAAAATGCTGTTACACTTAACTTGAGCCTGAGTCTGAACTTGAGCCTGGTTGGTCAAAGCACCATTAACCTAATCCTGGATTCGCGCGAAGTTTGATTTCAGTTGAGTACATTTTCAGTGACATTTTCTGTTTATATTTTCTGTTCTTCAATTCTGAATTTCATTTATCTTAAACTATAGAAGACGATAGCAATGCAAAACACTTTCACACAAGATAAGTCAAAACGTCGACTTGCTTTTTAATCGTGAATAAAAGCGTGGTGAGATATTCTGGATCTAAGAGGGTCATTCTACATTATTTTAAAAATAAAAACATGTGTTCTATGTTGTCTGAATGTTGGCATTAAATTCAATTCGTTTAGCAACAACTATCGACTGTAATGAGCAAACGAGTCAATTTTCTACTACTTTTTTGTCCCAGTTTGAAGGCTTTGCTTAGGTTAGCGACTTTAAACAGTACTTAAAACAGACGTGCATTCATTTGCCATGGCCGTTCAGCTTTATCATCTCTGAATTACGAGTGTCGCGTTACCTCGGCTCTCTATAAGGCGGACACCTCCCTAAGACGGACAGTTGGGGCCGCACCCGAAGGTGTCCGTCTTAGAGAGAGTTGACTGTAATCTAGCTTGGCCGTGTAATACATATAATTTCCGTCTACAGTTTCACTTTACACTACCAGACGATATTATCGAGAAATACAGCCTCGGTTGATTGAAAGCATTAACGCGTGATGATATAGACCTCCAAGGTTACTCTTCACCTCTGTTCATGACCATGCTACTAGCTTGCATTGTAGGGTAACCTACCAGACGTCGGAGCTTCAGAATAAGCTTAATCGTCCAATCAGAATAAGCTTAACCAAATCTTTGCCTCACCTCCATTCACCTCAATTTTTGTTAAAAGAGAAAACAACACTTATGATATGATTGACAGGTTCATGCCAAATGAACTCACTTGACAGAAGCCATAGTTGTCTTCAGCTGTTGGAGCTCCGTTATTGGAAAAAGACGCCTCTCCTACCAGCGTAAAGTAAAATCAGAACCGTTGCCATGGAAAGCAAAGCAGTCCCGCCGAAGTGAAATAAAGAAACAATTGAATGATTGTTTCCGTCAAAAAACCAAGACTTTGGAATGATCTTCCAAAAGACGTTGTGCAGTTCGAAAGCTTCCAAGTTTTCGAAATAATTTTGTAAGATTCCTGCAGGTCTACTAACATATGCAAATAATAGAAATCTTGAATGTTTGTTAGTATTTTTATCGCCACCGTGTAAGAACTTTTCGCTTGATTTCTCTTACTTAAAGATGTCCTTGAATCTTATAGTCTCTTTACTATAGTTCCAGCGAGTTTTTTTTACATAGAGTGCACCATTTAAACTGCATGATATCAGAACGTTTCTTATGTAAGTTTTACATGTTTTTTTATGGTAGTTTTATTTTTTTATTAAAGTGATCCTAAAATACACACTATATTGTTATTAAAGCATCATTCGACCCTCAAAGCCTTAAAAATAAATGTTCAATACGTTAACTCACCACAATTGTGTCTTGGTGTTTTCCATTAAATGCCAGAAATTCTGGAATACAAACCTCGAAACTTTCGGAATTCACGTTCTCCAGCCAAAGGTACATGGCATCATCAGGCTTTGTATTACGAGTGTACTTAGCTGAGACAAACACAGAAGGCTTTCCACCAAAGTTCTGTATAATTTCACAAAATTGTGTTAGAATTAGAATTTCTTTTAATTTGTTAGCCTCTTGTTTATAGGTTCTTAGCATAATATACTTATAACAGGGCTGTAACTAGCAAGAGGCAAGACGAGGCACTTGCCTCGTCTAAATTTTAACTCAAAATTAAAAACAAAACAAAATATCTTTGGTTGGGAAAATAATCCCAAGTTAAACAAGATTTATTTTTCTTAAGAAATACCTTACGAAAAATGTCGAAGAAAGAGTTCCAGAGCTTCTAGTGTTCAAAAGTTTCTAGAGGAAATGCCCCAAGAACCCCTTAGCAAGATCTTGCCTCTTCTATGACAGAGGTCTGGTTACGGCACTGATTAATAAATAGATTTAGGCAAGCCTAAAAGCGGAGCTCCCCATTTATTTAATTTTCACTGGAGCTTACAATGTTTTCATTCTAGTGAATAAGCGACCAAAGTACTAATGTTTACGGTGGTTAATAGGTGCAAGACAAATTTAAATCGCTCATGGTTAAGCTGAATGTCTGCGGTACGACAAAAAAAAAATCTTAAAGCAGGGCAAATGTCATTACTCATGGCACTAAAAATACTTTAGAGTACAGTAAATTATGTGCTTTCTAGCAATAGAAAATAGTTTCGCGATCCTGTTATAGTTTCGCAGCAGTTTAGTAGACCCCACAATATCTGTTACATTGATATAGGATATATTCGTCTTGCATCACGGAGCTTGTCGCATTAGTGCAATCGAGAATTCGAAGGTGCCAGTATGCGGACCGGGAGGTCGTGTGTTCGAATCCCGGAGGGGTTAGATTTTTTTTTCTTTTTTTACCCCGTAGCAATAAAATGGTTTGTTTATTATATCGCTCCGTAGGTATGCATTGCAGAATAAAAACAGTTATATGTAAGCAGTAAAGAAATAACATATCAGAACATATAGACTGATTCAGGTAAAAATGTACTTGTGTACTTTCTTGCGAACAAGCAGCCACGCACTCGATTTTAGCCAGCGCTCTGGTTTCTAGATAGATCCGTTGTTGATGAAGTTTATGTGAAACACGATTTAGCTTTTGAATTCTCCTTCATGTACGACGCTGGCTTTACAGATAGACACGAAAGTCATCGATCGATTATTGCTCTCAATGTCCACTTTTTTGGCGGTCAATTACTTTCTACACGTAATTGTCAGCCACATTTCAAACCCCTTTAAATTTTAAAAGCCTCCTTTATACGGCCGTCTTAATACGGCCTTCTTGCTTCACTCTTTCTACCGTCAAACTATGGCCGCCATGTTGCGCGACACCGACGTACGGACGCGCCCGCGAACCATGCCGCTAGCCAAGATGACCATGGAAAACCAAAAGCATGGTATGGTTCTAATTTTCCATGGGTATGGTTGCTCCGCTCGGGAGCTCCGCTATAAAGCAATTGCTTCAAGTGATATTTCGAAAGCATTTTCACCTCGTTTAAGTTTGAAAGGTGAAATACTGAAAATTCTCTATGATAGTTTGGCAAACAATGATACTTGTTTTCCCATATCCTTTCTCTCTGCCTGTTTTGGTTAAATAAAGTAAATAACGTTCGTTATATTTGATATAAAAACGATCGTCATTGCAACTTTTGCAGTTTTAATTCTTGTTTTTAAGCCGAGTAAATCTTGTTGCCGTACCTGTGAAAACGTGACTTTCGCGCATATTGCTTTCTGTTGTCCATATTCCATTAAAACTAACACTGCCATGTGTCATTTGTGGTTGATCTTGGAAACTAAGCCAGCCAGTTGATGATTCCAGTTCCATTTGATCCAATGCCTGCCTCACGTGCACACACCTCAAATCCACGTGTACTGACGGATTGAACCCACACAGCAGAAGGAGAGTGTACACGTGAAAACTCTTCACCATGGCTCATTGACACGTGAACTTGAACCTAAAGGACGTCAAATAGAAATAAAGTATAAGTTTGAGCTCTATTTTACCAAACGGAACTTAAAAGTGTCTTAAGGTGCTTCGTCAGGTAGACGCTGTGTATTTATGAATTTTTAAAGAAAGTTTCAGCAAGGGTCTGAATATTCCTTAACCTAAAGCCTACATTTATGGTGCGTGCAACTAAAAGAGCTCATATGAATTTAATTGGAGGTGATTTGCACCACAAAGCTCACCTTTCCTGATCCGCTGAACGTATTAGGGAATGCAACAGTTGTGCAGAGTGGTAAACGACAATGCTGTGAAGGCAAACATCCACTGCTGCAGATCCAGTCGATACCAGTTTTTGACACGTTGAGTTTTCCAGCTTGTAGAGAAATCCCTATATGGACAAATGGTCAAACTTAATCTAATCAGATATTTTAAGCCAAAGGCAAAAAGCATGAGTATCAAGATATAAACATGGGAAACAATCCTAAGTTGCTGTCCCAAAACAAGATCTTTTTGTACTTTTTTGATTATTCGCAGATAAACAAAGGACTTAAACCAAGACTTAGCATAATGGGAACATTAGGTATACAGCGTGCACTTTGTATGCAGAGAGCACTGGGTTTGCGGCGTACTCTGGATATACAGGGAACACTAGATATACAGGGTACATTACATAAACAGGGAACACTGGATATACAGGGAACTCTGGATATACAGGGAACATTGGATGTGTAAGAAACACTGGATATACAGGGAGCACAAGATATGCAGGGAACACTAGATATACAGGGAACACTGAATATACACGGAACACTAGATAAGCAGGTAACTCTGGATATACAGGAAACTCTGGATATACAGGGAACACTGCATATACAGGAAACAGTGGATATACAGGGAGCACTAGATATACAGGGAACACTGGATATACAGGGAACACTGGATATACAGGGAGCACTGGATATACAGGGAACACTGGATATACAGGAAACACTGGATATACAGGGAACACTGGATATACAGGGAACACTAGATATACAGGGAACACTACATATACAGGAAACACTGGATATACAGGGAGCACTGGATATACAGGGAACACTGGATATACAGAAAACACTGGATCAGTGTAGAGGGAACACAGGATATACAGGAAAAACTCGATATACCGGGAACTAGATATACTAACACTAGATCTACCGAGATATACCAAATGAATCACTGTAATGAAATAAAGGCTTACTTTTTTAATTTACACCCCTATACAGGAGACATTTCACAAACTGGGAACGCTGGGTACACAAGGAACACCGGATATAAGGGTAACACTAGATATACATGAAATACTACCTATTCATTCGATACGTGGTGGCCTCTTCGAGCCCTCGCTGGCGTCACTGCGTTGTGTTCTTGGGCAAGACCCTTTAGTCTCATAGCGCCTCTCTCGACCCAGGTGTATAAATAGGTACCGGCGAATTTAATGCTGAGGGGTAACCCAGCGATAGACTAGCTTCCCATCCA
This sequence comes from Oculina patagonica, assembly GCF_052425735.1. NCBI lineage: Eukaryota > Metazoa > Cnidaria > Anthozoa > Scleractinia > Oculinidae > Oculina > Oculina patagonica. Next base: position 11,355,022 of record NC_135761.1, on the reverse strand, counting down.
GGGGGAGTAATACTACTAACCAACAAAAACCGGGAGAAGGTCGGGCTGTATGGGCGACTTGGCTCGACTTAGACTTTACCTACTAGCTATTCAGAGAACACTAAATATACAGGGATTACTGGGTATGAATTAATTTGGAACAGATATAAAGGCACCACTTGATATACAGGGAACACTAGTTAAACAGAGAACACTGGGTATACAGAAAGTACTAGATATGCAGAAAACACTTGATACACAGGGAACATTGGATATACAAAAAACACTGGGAATATAAAAAAAACTAGATATACAGGGAACACTGGATTTACAGAGAGCAGTGGATATACAGGGAACACTTGATATACAGGGAACACTGGATACACAGAGAACACGGATACACAGGGAACACTTGATATACAGGGAACACTGGATATACAGGGAGCACTGGATACACAGGGAACACTGGGTATTACAAGGAACACTGGATATACAGGGAACACTGGATATACGAGAATACTGGATCTACAGGAAACACCAGATATACAGGGAACACTGGATACACAGGGAACACTAGATATACAGGGAACACTGGATACACAGGGAACACTGAATATACAGGGAACACTGGATATACAAGGAACACTGGATATACATGGAACACTGGATACACAGGAAACACTGGATATACAAGGAACACTAGATAAACAGGGAACGCTAGATATACAGGGAACACTGGATATACAGGGAACAAGGGATATACAGGGAACAATGGATATACATGGAACACTGTATATACAGAGAACACTGGATATACAGGGAACACTGGATATACAGGGAACACTGGATACACAGGGAACACTGGATATACAAGGAACACTGGATACACAGGGAACACTGGATATACAGGGAACACTAGATATACAGTGAACACTAGATATAGTAGGAGGGGTGCGACAGATTCCTGAAGGGCGAGGAAGTGGTTTCTTCAAACGTTTTGTTTTTGATTTTTTTTAAAGGTAATTCCCTAGAAATAGAACTGCTCATAGATTTCCAACCAAACTTTGCCCGTTGGTTGTATACTTTAAGGGAAGTTAAATTTTGTAATAAAAAAGGGGGGTCACAGTATTCTTTTAGGAGCAGGAAGACCTTGTATTTACCATATAATTCCTTATATTTCCTTTGCGAGTACTGGCAAAGTACACGTTTTCGGTAACAGTATATTATTCTGCCATAGAAATTGATCTGTATTCATTTTATAGAAAGAATTTGATCACTACTTTCGAATTAAGAGAAAAAAAAACTCGTTTACAAGAAAACGATGATTTCTCTCTCGCGCGAGCCAAGCCGCATAGAATAAAGCCGCCATTTTGTTTATGTGCGCGCGCTAATCATGCGTAAAATTCTGCGCAGTTAGGATGCGCAATGCAATACTAGGGAATCACCTTAAACTTCCCTTTGCTGCATTGAACTATTTTTTTATGTCATAATTTTTCGCATTTCACCGTAGACTTTTCGATTTTATCCTTGCAGGAACCACAGGGATCTAAAATATAAGGGAGTTAAGAGTGGTGTGATCCCCTTCGTCAGTTATTCCTAATGCGCCACCTCACGAAACGGATTCTCGCAATTCCAAAACAAGGATTATGTTTTTTTAATAGGAAATATGCCAAAACGCATATTAGCGCATATACCACGGACACTGTTTTGTACCATAAAAGTATACAAATGCGAATTTTTCAACGACATCTTAAGGGGGCTTTGTCACGGATATAACCAGAGTTTTGAACGGCTAAAATTTATGATTGTGTCGCAGGAAACCTAAAAATAATAGTCTTTTTTTATTAAAAATTGCTATATTAGAGCACTGAAACTATTAACGAGCGTCTTTGGCTGCAGATGGCTCGGATGGAAATGGATTCCAACTTAAGTTGCCTACCACTAATTTCAGAACAGTTTAGACCAAAAAATCTGCAAAATCCCCGTGACGTAGTTTTAAGCTGACTGGAAACAGAAAAGAAAAATACTCTTACCCGACTTTGCGCTGGATGGAAGTACCAACAGCATCATAACACCCAAAATCAACTTGAAGTTCATAATTCTTCGCGTTGTATGATAGTCTGTGGATGAAATAGCATTAATAACCAGATAAAATATCAGTCAGAGGTATTATTTTCTGAGTTATGGACCTATTCAATTTTTATTTGAAAATATTCAGAGGCAGTGCCTAAGCTTAACCCAGATTTATAACGGAACATTCTTCAAACGATTCTAACTCAAATAAAAATAATTCTAATTTCTTAATATGATGGAGTTAGAGGTCCTTTAAAAGCCTTTCGTTCTACTTCCCCAAGTGCCTGTTTCCATCAGGTAATGAGTGGGGAGTTTTCCCTTTGGAATTTTCAGTTGCAAAATGTAAAATAAAAAAAAAATCTGAATAGATATGTATATAACTTACCTTGCCAAGAACTCAGCGCCTGGGTTGTAAGAACAAAAGAAGAAGCCATATGTATCCCCACTAGTTATAAACAGTGTGTTATTATTAGTTTAATTTTTTCTGTTTTCTCTTTTGCATGTAATTTTCTTTTCATTTTGTATTACATTGTTTGAATAAATGAATTAAAATTAAAAAAAAAAAAAAAAAAAAAAAAAAAAGAAGCCTTAACATATAAGAGAACGGTTTATCGAACACGTGAGATGCAGCATCAAAACGATTTTAAAAACAACAAAAACCATACTTACTTCTTGCTGTTCAAAGCTGAATGAGTTTCCTTCTTTGAACAATGATAGATTTTGTTCGCTAGAACGACTTTTTTTCGTTTTAGATCTGTCCAATGGCATTAAGTCAAACATTTTTCTTTTGATGCTTTTGTCACATTTTTTGCTGACATAGCTCGCAGAGATATAATCACGACAGATTGTCTGTGTGAGATACCACCTGCACAAAGATAAACGGCAAAAGACATTAGACCTAACAGATAGTGATACTTCTGGATACTAGATTTGTTTTATTTTTGTTTAAAAATTATTATTTAAGAAGTTCTTGAGAAGATTTGATGTGTTAACAACCGGCTACATTCCTTGCCATTACCCACAATGCTAAACATCAGTGTACGCTAAAGAGGACCAACTAATGGAAAAAAGAAAATGACAAAGCCTCGACGTTGCAAAAAACTTAGCTATTGTCATTATTTGAGCGATAAATTAAACATTCAAACCATCTTTTTGAAAACTTTGACAACAATGCGCCTGTATTTATCAAGCAAAATTGAGCCTGCTAATTGCTTTTAACGATGAGTTTCAAAACAGGCTGTGTTTATAAACCTGGCTACACAAAGTCTATATATATTTATCAATCCAAAAACAAAGCTAGCACTTATTCCAATACGTTATCACGATTCTTGACTACAAAATTTTTTAAGGTGAAACAGGGGGGGGGGGGGGGGGAAGAAACTTCCTTTGTTATACGACTCAAAAATTGATCATAGCGGTGCCGGGCAACCGAGACTGCGCAGTAGCCATCGAATGGTTACTAAGGGCGTAATGAATAGCTTGACAAAGTTCATTGTTTAGTTCGCATGTTTTGGTCTTGACCGTGCACAAAACACAATAGCTATTTGCATTTTGATTGCTCCTTTCAATTTTGCCGGACATCAAAACAACAAACAGTGATAACGGTGATCAGTCTGCCAAAGTAACGCTTGCGAATTATACTAATTAAAAATAACTCCAATGATTCTGAAATGATTTCCCATTTTTTGATTGTTAAATGTCAACCGTGACAAATTTTTCTCTTTTTATTCCACGCCGCCAAAACATTCTCAGTGACGTGAAACATCAGGTGAGAAATCTGGCTGAAAATGCCAAAAACATCTCAGCGGCGTAAAACATCAGACACAAACACCGCCACTATTCGCATTTCACACGCACGCAGTCATTGATATTTAAATCTTTCGGAGAAAACAAAACTCTGGTTTGACGTCTTTCTTAGCAACGGCTTGATTGACATAGGTTCGCACCGTTTCCAAACACTGCTATGTATTCAAAGAAAAGTGCCGACTTTCTCTCCCCCCCCCCCCCCCCTGAGGTGAAACTACTTTTCAGCCCTTTCTTAATCAGATTTGTGAGACCAACAAACACACTAGCTTATTATTTTATCTATTTTCTTCTTGTTGGCAATGGCGTTGGTTAGAATGATTTGCTTAGTTCCATTAATATGTCAAACGGAATGTCATCTTTTAGCTTTGCTAATGTTGTGCATGAATTCAGCTGCAAGTTGTGACACCCTTTCCTTTTTGTGAATGTGAATTAGCACGTCCGCACGAGAAAATTCTGTCATTGAGAATATTAAGCATAAAATTAAATTACAAAAGTCTACGTTTAGTAGGAAATAAATTTGGTTATCTTGTATGAACCGATCACCGGCTGTTTACCGGTGGGATGCTATTTTTTCTAAGAATACCAATATGAACAAGCGAAACACAGACTGATTCTTGGTCTTTCAGTTAAAGAAACAATGTCGCGGTATATTAAGTCATTTTTCTGATTCCTTTCAAATTAAAGGAAACCTCAAAATAATAGTTTTCCAACATAGAAAAACAACAAACAAGTAATAAAAAGGCGAAAATAACCAAGAATGGTTTCGACTGATGAAAACTAAGACAAATTTCGAACGACAAATTTGGGAGAAAAACTTTGCCAATTTTTTTTCAAAATTTGTTGTTCGTGACATAGCACCTTTAAAAATTGGAGCCTCAACTGGATTACAGTTCAGTACTACTAAAAGATATATAACGAAAAAACAATACATAAGATAAATGTCAGAGGACAAATTTGAAACATTTTGCCAATTTTTTCAAAGTGTGTTGTCCGCGACGTAGCTCCTTTAACAATTGGAGGCTCAACTGGATTAGAGTCCTGTATTTTTTAAAAAAAACAATAACGAAAAAAGAATACATAATGTTTTACTGACTTTAGCAACAAGCCATTTTAGCCTTGCATAGCTAGGTTTGCTCTTTTTGGTTTCTACTTTGGATCTTCACTCTCGATCTAAAATCATGATGAAAGTCTCTGGTGGACCTTAATTTGCACACCAGCTGTGTCACGTGATCACAAATGTTTGAGTTCGTGCCATTTATGTGTTTGTTTGTCACTTTAATGCTAATGGACTCTAAGTAGGCCATTATCTTCTATTTTTTATTAGATTTTAGTATATTTGTTTAAGAGGAACAGCTGAGATCCACATTGACATTTTGCAGTCAACAATCTTGACAGCCTCTGCACACATCAGAAGTTTGGATTGTGAGTCATTTTCGAGAAACATTTAATTTTGAATCACAACGAACAATGTTGGGCTGTGATCTAGGCGTAAAACCATGTTCAATTCGATGTGGAATATCCCAATACCGATGTATCTTAGGCGCGGACCAAAAATTTTAATTTTGAATCACAACGAACAATGTTGGTTCTGAGCAATAAAATAGAAAGGAGAAGTATCACAGTTTGTGATAGTTCGCCGAGAAAGTATTTGCATAACGCTCTATTTTCATTTTCTTTAAAATAATAAAAACTGACCATCATCCTGATAATTATTTGTGTCCGAATTGGTAAGATTTGAACATTTTTAACGATGCTGTTCTCTTATTCAATACACGCAATGATAGTTTTTCCGTGCTAAATAGATTTGAGTTTATGTGGATCCGAAATGTGGTCCACAGTGGCTTTAAAAGAAGGCGGTGATAATCAATTCAAATGAACACCCTCAAATATTAGAAGCTTTTTCCTGACTTTTTTTTTCTTTTTCGGGGTTGTGATCTGGGGCGTAAAAACGTGTTCAAGCCGATGTGGAATATCCCAATTCTATCTATTTTTGTTTACTGAATCTTAAACCTTATCATCTTGAAATACTTCATTCAGTTACCGATGTATCTTAGGCCCGGGCCAAACGTCGAACTCAGTTCACATGAGTCGAACCTAATGCAAATGACCAAAAACAATCTAGGTTTTGCTCATTTACATTAGGTGCGACTCATATGCATGTGAAGTTCGACGTTTGGCCCGGGCCTTAGCGATTGTTTAAGGATATTTAGCAAGGGACGAAACCTTACGCCAAGTTTTGGCCACTAAGGAAGTAAGTCAAACATTTGTGGAACAACTGAAAAACAAAGATAACATTTAAAGATTGGGCCAGGACCTTGCAAAAAACGAGGATTTAAGATAGTTTTAGCCCTTATAAATTTATATAGGTACTGATCTTTGAATAATCACCTATAAAAATCATCATGATGAATATATAGTTGCCGCAAAAGTGGTAGGTAAGCTTTACATAAGTAAACTACGGGTGTTATTGGGTGAAAATGTCATTTAGATAGCCGGTCATTGCATCCAGCCGGTGTATATGCTAGGAAGGAGCACGGAATTACTGTTTACTTGTTGGTAAACATTTATTAAGAATTTAGATTTCGTCCATATAATGCTCGCTTGAAAAAATATATGCTATTTACAAGGCTAAAAAAGTTAAAAATTATAAATTAAAATATTGAAATCGAACATTTTCGGTTGTTTGCCATCATCAGGGTGGCAAACAGCCGAAAACGTTTGGTTTCAATATTTTTATTTTATAATTTTTAACCTTTTTAGCCTTGTAAAGAGCATATAATTTTGATCTCGATAGCTATGTTTGCTTGTGACATGGAAACGTAGCGAATCCAATGCGAAGAACATGTGAGATTTCTTCCGTGTACTATCGAGTTCCTCGACACTGCTTGTAAAGTAAACGTTTTTCTCACATACTATATATTTGCTTGTGGCTAATGGAATCCTATGGCGCATATGACGCGAAGAGCAATTGTCAAACCATTCGCGTATTTCCTCATACTCAAGAGAATTAAGGCAAGGGTCAGGCTAAACTTTGGAAAATTTTTGCTTATGCAGAACCAGCGTTTCTTCTTGTAGTCAAAACAAAAATAAAATTGATGTGAGCTTCGCAAGGGAGCCCGAAGCAGGCGATTTCGGTCAATAAATATTCCACTAACTACGGCATCAGGTACTGTGTGTAATGGCCACTCTATCCGTGTAGCTGGCTCGGCACCAACATTTAAATATTTGTTTGGGAGACAAGGAATGCAAGCGTTGCACTTTTAATCCTGTGTACTATCGAGTGCCTCAGATTGCCTAAAATTAACACGGCTTGCAAAGCAATTGGCATGAGGCGGCTCATTTGTCGATCCAGAAAAAAGGTTTAAAACCATTAATTTACCTATATCAGGTATTTCGATTTCCCTCATTTAATTTTTCCGGCTTATTAATAGCTATCAGATAAAAAAGAAATCTGACGTAGTTTGTTTCCATCAGAAGTCCTTTTGTTGTAGAAAATCTGGCGTTTTTGCGCTCAAATTAGCCGGCCAAAGTTGCGTTCGCAAACCAAACCGTACTGAGAAATTTGGCCGGGCACTTTTTATCAATAGAAAAACTCACTGGAAGATAATCTCAAGGCTGTAGTATACCTTTTTGTTGCTAACTCGATTAGATTTTGCCGAAGATTCGACGAAGCAGTCGGCTGTGATGGGTAACACAGCACTCGACAGATCGAGCGCGCATCACCGGAAGTAATCGTTGGAGGGAATTATACCGGAAGCTGGGAAAGACTTACGAAACAAGCTACATAAAACCATTTATTTTTGCAAAATAAATATCCTATAATCCAAAACGTACCATGTGTTATTATTATTATTTTTTTTAACGGGCCCTTTTTGCGAAGCTCACATTTTTGTTGTTGTTGTTTTTTACTAAAAAGAGAAACGTTGGTTCTGCATGAGCAAGAAAAGAACAAAAATTCACATTGAGTCACAGCTTTCCCAGATGGTATTTGCCCCACGCTGTATTATTTATGTGTAAAAAAAATCAAATTAACACTGAATTATTTTTGTGATTTACAAGCTTGAAACAACCTTGATACGATCTCGTAAGAATAATCAGGCCTTAAATTACACACGGAATTTCGAAGAGATAGTTTTTTTCCACGTAAAAATAGATTTAAATTCATATGAGTCCAAACTGAATTTGTTCAAGGGGACAGTGTATAGCTCCTTGGCGTATTTCTAGGGCCGGTAATTTAGTTCACATCAATAAGCTCAAGTTTTAAGTTCTTTTTTCTGCCTTTCTTTTGACTGATCACACCTAATACGGTCACATCAGGTACTGCGACACCAAAAGGGTCGAATTTCGGGGTTGTGCCGGCGCGGTTTAGGATGTACAAAGCCGATGTGGAACATCCTGTTTATTCGAGATTTAATAGTTTTTTATACATTATATTCAGCGCAGTCTATTAATTTTATTAAGCGATGTTTTTTAGTAACAGATGAAAGACCAAATTTCGGCCTTTGCCGATAAGAGTCAGAAATTTGCAGAAAGAGAGGCAGGCAGAGAGGTTTAATTTGGAACAGTAAAACACAAAAACGAGATAATCGCTTAGATCAGAATTGGGTTAGGGTTAGTCATTTTAAAGGGAACTATAAAAAGCCGAATCGTTTCCGCTACTTGCGAGTCTTGTTATCTTATGCTGCAGGAGATTTCGCTCAATAACTTTTATGCAGTTGGCTACTGAATACTGTAATGACCATTTTTAACCGTGAACTATTGAAATGGCTCCTTTGGTTTAAATAACAGTGCACCTGCCCCGTCCCCAGGCGTCCTCCTCCTTGGTCGTGCACGGTTCGCTTGGTGTTGTGGGACAGACGTGCACGGTTCGTTTGGCGTTGTGGGCCTGATAAACAATCAACCCCTGCGTTCCCTGTTTTCCGCCTTACTGCCTTAACCGTCCGGTCGAGCAACGCCTGGGGACGAGGCAGACAGTGCACTGCGTGCAACGTAAATTTCTCAACGTGTTTAAGCACTTAAACGCTTTTGACACATAAAAACCTAGCGCATTCGATGCGACATAGTTGTAAATAACTAAAATGTATTGCTGAAAGTTCTGAATTTTACGAAAAGGATCATGTAACAGCTCTCGCAAGGTCTCGCATGAATGGCTCGCTACCCTTGGAGAAAACAATAGAACAAACAACAGCAACAATGCCCCTACCTCCAGAAACAATAGCAACTGCTACGCTAGAGGACCAGTAGAATTACAAGGTTATAAGAGCTGCTACACTACCGCGAAAAGGACCGATAAGATAAATGGATCACTGAAGAATTTATGTCTGCTACCTGCTTTATCAAAGCATTGTGCGAAAGAAAAAAGTAATTTGGACCCACCCCATTTTGAAAAGGAGGGAGTAGTAAGAAACGAGGGTGGAGTTAATGGATGGTACTCGTTGAAACTCCAAAAAAAATCATTTACATGTAACCTGAATTTCTTGGACGCTTAAAATCACGACTAATACAATAAAACTGCACAAGAACCATTTTATTACATTACAAAACGGAATAGATAAGTTACATTATAGTAATTAAAACTTTGATAATAAAGTATATTTTTTCGTTTGTCTCACGACGTAGTCACTTGTGATGTAGATCACGACGTTTCGACTGCACGCTGCTATAAACTTTGCCGCCTAGCCTTCCTCGACACCACAGTTTCGAGAAAACCAGACGGCCGCCTCACAACCAGCGTATATAGGAACCAACACACACTGATCAATACTTAGCCTATTATTCAAACCACCTTCAATCAGAAAAACGCGGTATTAAAAAAATTGTCTTTACGATCGTGCTAAACCCCTCGTAACAAAACCATCTGTTATCTCCAAAGAGAAAAAACATCTGTCATCTGTTCTTGTTTCTAATGGTTATCCTTTTTCTTTCTTGCAGAAGATCACCAAGACCAGAAAACCCAGCACCAGTGCTGAGCCTACGACCGAGTTTAAATCCACTGCGGTTCTGCCCTATGTCAAAGGTCTTTCCGAACAACTTAGACGCTTAGCTACAACAACGCGCTGTTTTCAAGTCGGAAACTACCTTAAGATCACACCTAGTATGGCAAAAAGACGCTGTTGATCGTCTTAGCAAGATGGCGGTGTTTACAGAATTCCCTGTGAGTGCGGCAAAGTTTACATCGGTGAAACTGGAAAACCTAGGCAAGACAGGATCAAAGAACACGACCGGGACATCCGACTCGCCCGTATCCAGAACTCCGCCGTTTTAGAGCACACCCACAACACCGGACACTACCCGCTTTGTAATGAGGTGAAGTTTATTGATCGTGAACCACACTGGTACACACGCAGGGTCAAAGAGGCAATTCAGACAAGACTTCACCCTAACAATCATATCAACAGGGATAGTGAAATTGAAATTCCCGAAGCATGGATGCCCACAATCAAGATACACAACACCAGAAAAACGGAACGACAGCGAACCGCTGAGGGAACAACAGCACACCAGAACAGCGAGGATCGAAACGTACCAAAAACAGTTCTTGAGAACCAACCAATCACAGCGCAGCAGCGTACTTTATAAGGTTACACCAGACCAGTCGACCTTATCGCCTGATGAAGACTAGCAGTGTGCAGTCGAAACGTCGCGATCTACAACACAAGTGACTTCGTCGTGAGACAAACGAAAAATACTTTATTATTAAGAAACTTTTGTTCAGTAAACAACAGTAAATGATCGCAAGATTTCAGACCACAGTCATGGTTATTCTATGTTAATTAAAAAATACTGCAGCATTTTAAAATTGCCAAGATCAGACAAATCTTCTCCTTACTACTGCTGTAAATTTATCTTGATTCTCTTTAGAAGAATTTGGCTCTAAATCAAGACATCATCATTGCAAGCCTACCAATAAATTTGGAGGATGTACAATTTAAAAAAATTGTTGAAAATACAATAACATGAAGAAAGGACTTGCTGTATTAGTTCATTTGTGTCTGGTAACACTACATCTGTTCACGAAGGTGACACGTTTCACATTTGTTAATTACTGGCACAGCGTTCCAACCTTTTCCACTCTGACCAGAAAGTGAAAAGCCTCTAAGCATGTTAGACAGCTAGATATACCGTCGGTTGCATCTGAGCGTGAACACGTCAAAAAACACGATCTGAGTACATGGATATCAAACGTTGCATGATTCGTCATCAAACATTTGAAGTTTGACGGATCATTACGCAAACTTTTGCGCCCAAAATGCAATATAGTTGGTTTCGTTTTATCGAATGGTCATATGTTTGCAATAATTGATTACGGACGAAAGTTCAAACAACAAGTTTCTTTGTCTAGTCTTTGTCTAGGGAACTCCTGGTTTAAAATTTCGTCCATACTCATTGAAAACATTTTGATAACCCGATAAAACGGTACCAACTGTGTTGTACAAAGTTCAAATGTTTGATGACGAATCATGCAACGTTTGATACCCACTCAGAGCACGTTTTTTCATGACGTGTTCACGCTTAGATGCAACCGACGGGACTGAGATTAACCCATGATTTCTTAATCTCGTTTTCTTTTTTTTTTCTTTATTTGCCTTTCGTCCTACTAAAGTTTGGAGGCTTCAGAGGCTTTTATTTTTGTAATCCGCGCATTCCTACAAAGGTACACCATCGCTTGGCTATTACTGAGAAGCTAATGTTGGTTGTGTTTGTGGATTATACTACATCAAGAAAATACTGTAGTGTTTATGTTTCACAGCACTTCAGTTTCCAAAGTGCGCGATTTTTTGTGACTAATTTTAGCTGTAGCTAACGTTGATTGTGCATCAAGATGACAGTGTTCATGCTATGCCATAGCATTTCAGTTTTCCCAGTGTGTGGTAACCTTGCTCGCCGCTATCGCCTGTATCGCCAAACCTCAGCTGTTTAACTGGCAGATGTGTCTTGTCAGTGAGGAGACCGCTGTCTTCACGCCATACATAATCATTCTGATCACAGTTACAAGCATGACCACTTATACAAGAGTTGGTCATCCCACATGCGCACTTACCACTGCCAGGTGATGCTCCGCCCCAGTACGTCATCTTAGTAGAATCACGTGACATCCAGAAGCCAATTCCGCCACTTAAGGAAGAACCATAACATTCATACTTAATGAACTGTTCACAGTTTGAGGAGACTCTGGTGAGACTCGCCAGCTGAGACAGACTCGCTCCTGTGTAATGGATGTCACGTGAGTAACAACCATAAGCTTCACATCCCTGCACGAGAGTTCTGCTTTCACTGTCGTGACTTACCACTGTCACGCCAACGCCACTCTTGTCACTCATGTCGCAGTAAACGGTAAATGGTGCCAGGCCTCCCGCGCCATCTGGATCAATGACGTAATTTCCGCTTACATCACCGCCGTTTGTTCTGATCGCAGAACAGGAAGTATCATAATAGCATTCAAAGCCATCTCCAATGTAACCATATTTACACTTGCAAGAATATGATCCACGTTCATTTGTACAGCTGGCATGCTGATGACACTCATTTGTCTGTCTTTCGCATTCATTTAGGTCTGTGAACAAAAAAGATGAATTTAAACTTAGTTTAACAATAAATATAATATCATCAAAGAGGCGTGTTTATGTTTCATGGTGAACAAAATTGAGCTAAAAAAACTGATGGTAGTAACTTGAAATTGTTCTTGGACACTCCAACCTTCTGTCAAGTGAATTATAAGATACAACTATTTCAATTATCGTTGGTAGATCAAAGCTAAAGCTTACACGACAAGCGAGACCGAAATGTTGTATTGGTACAAGAAAGCTATAGCTACTACACAGGATGACAACTACTGATATATTACAACCTGATGGTAAACATGATTTTCTACTGTTATTTTCATGTCGGAAGAATCTTTAAGACTCACAGACATATGCAATTGACAGAGAAAGTTATGCTGCAGAAAAAGGTCTCTTGAGAGGAAAAACAAATACATCACATGCAAAATACAAACTTGTATATTTTCAATATGCAAAATTTTCGAGCACCCAGACCACCATTCGGTACTGTCTCGCAGGCTTACACGCTTTATCCGACAACGTTAATTGAAATATTTGTATGCAATAATTGGGCAATAGTATTTAGCTTATAAAAACTAATTGCGAACACTATTTCTTTAAAAACATATCTTAGCTACATCAAGTTAAAAATATTTACACTTTAATTCTAGGAACAAACCTTACTACATAAATAAATAGACAAATAAGTGAATAAATTAATGAGAATGTAATAGACTTTAAAATATAAGAAGTGTAAAATGTAAAATGTTATTAAAAAATTAAAAAAAATATAGCGGCCTAGCCGCATATGCACATTTACACTCAGTATATATTAGAAGTGCAAGCTCTTTCCTCCAAATACTGTTTTTGAAACTCTTGACATTTGGTTTCTCCTTATCTCCCTATCCCAGCCATCGATGCTCTTCTGATCTATAACCTTTGCAAGGCATATTTTGTTGCTTTTATATTGATCAAAAATGTTTTTACTACGGCTTTAATTTATTTTAGCCCTTACTATTCACAATAGAAAACATCGTGATGGGGCATCTAATTTATGTCAAATAATCTGACATAATTGCTGCAGCCCTCTTGATTTCTGGTTCGGCCTTATAATCACTGATTGACATCTTACCTTTCTTACAAGTGTACTGATGACAATCGCTGCACCGCACGTCATTCCACTCGTAGCTGTGTTGCACACCAAGTGCATGAACACAATCTTCTCCTCTGAAATTATTTGGCTGATTTTGAGCCCAAGCCGTAAAGTTTCCTTCTCCGCGATCCGCCCAAGTGAAGTTGCCTTCCACAAATCGATCATTCAACCCCAGCCAGGACTTTGCACCATTGTGTCGATGCTGCAAGTACACATTCTCTTCATTGCTGCTGACATCAACAAGGACGGAGTCTTCTTGTCGACATTTTTGCAATGCTGTGGTCCAGTTGGCACATGTCTGACTTGTAAAGTAGCAGAAGCCATTAAAATAGTCCCATTCAGGATCACAGATATCTGCAAAAAAAAAACACTGTTTGCTTTAATAGATGGAAGGGAACTATATCAAGGAAACCGGTACAAAGTAAAAAATGTAGTATTTACTGACCTGTTAGGACCACATAGCTAACTGATACAGGATCATATCTTGTCTCGTACAATTCCTTGACACAGGCTCTGAATCCAGAGGCATTCATGTTCTGCAAATGTATAAAGATATCACTCGGTGATTGCTGCAACTACTACAGCTATTACCACTACCACACCAAAACCACTGCCACTGCCACTACTTGCTACTGCTACTACTGTTACTTCTATTACTACTACACAGGTGCTCTCGTCGATGTCTGTTAGGTTAGTTGGGTAAACTGAGACATTATCGAGGAGATCACAAAACATTACAAAAACTAACTTGTTTTTTTTTTTTAAGTGACATTCCAAAAATATTAACATCGACTGCTTTATTCTTAATCGTTTGTAAGTGTACAATGTAGTTTTGAAACAAAGTTTTACCTCAATCCACGTCGTGATACCGTTATGTACTGGTGCCGAGTTTCCACTTGCTGTCGTACTGTGATTGGCTGATACAAGAACTGATGGTGTTGTGTTATAACTTCGTGTAAACTGCACAAACTGTATTATGAAACAAATAATTAAACTTTTCATTGCATTGTTGACTTTTATCTTTGCTCATTTGACTCATCTGGTATCACGGAAGGAAAATTGCCGTTTTCGTTCCAAGTGAAATTGTGTGCAAACCATCAATGGTAACCCCAATAAAGTATATATTTTCTGAAAGCTTATTGAATAAAGATTGTATTGTTGGATTTTGTTTTGATCATATAGACCATAATAAGCAACATAAGCATTTTGTTTGCAATTATGTATTCTCAAATAAACCTAATGTTGTACAACATCATAATAAAGCCTAAACTTTTATGTGAAATTTGATATACATATATTGGTCTAAAAAAGCTGTCTCAGATTTTTTTTCACATGCTCCATTATTTTTTTTATAAATTTTTAAACTTTAAAATGGCGTTCGTAAATGTGTTCTCAAATAAACCTAACGTTGAGCAACATCATAAATGCAAACAAAATGCTGACGTTGTTTATTATGGTCTATATGATCAAAACAAAATCAAACATTACAATTGTTATTCAGTAAGCTTTCAGAAAATATATACTTTGTTGGGGTTACCATTGAAGGGTTGGCACACAACTTAACTTGAAAGGAAACGCCAATTTTCCTTCCGTGATTCCTTAACTGTACATATGTGCACCCTTATAAGGGAAAGCCTTGTTAAATATTTAGGCAAGGAATTATTTCTGAGGACTACAGTGTACATGTTCTAATCAGAGATCTAGAATCATGCGTAGTCCGAATACGAACACTAATGAACTTTTTTTTCTCTACCCTCCACTCAACTGATTGATTTTTTTGTCATGCACTTCGTCTGTAAACTTACCTCGCAGTAAGCGTTGTTATTTTCATCTGTTGGTGGGTTGGTGTTTGGAAACTTTACAGAGCCATGTTCAGTGAAGAGCGGCTTGTGTAGTTTAGAAAACGCCAACCAGTTCTGTAATACAATTTCATGGATGTGGTTTGAATTAAAAGAGGTCCATTGTAACAGTTTCTGGATTCCCTCTCGTCATAATAATGGAGTTGGCAACTAAAGTTGACCTGAACACGATGACGGCGGGAGGTATTGCCATGTAATCATTATTACAAGCAAGATGGTCTATTCTGGCCCTAAAAGCCTGACGTTTTTTCTAAATACCAAAAAGTGCTGTTACACCTAAGCCTGATTGTTCAAAGCACCATTGACTTAATTCTGGATTCGCTCGAATTTTGATTTTACGCAGTTAAGTACCTTCTCAGTGAGATTTTCTGTTTGTATTTTCTGTTCTTCAATTCTGAATTTGATTTATTTCAAACTATAATTTAAAGACAATAGCCATGCAAAACACTTTCACACAAGCTTTTAAATCGTAAATAAAAGCGAGTTGAGATATTCTGGATCTACGGGGGTCATTCTAGATTAGTTTAAAAATAAAAACATGTGTTTATTTAGTTCAATGCGGTGAGCAACAACGTTTGTGCAAGAGGGAGGTCAGAATGACGGTCGGTTGTTTAATTTTTGCAATTTTGTAACTGGTTGTAGGTGGTGAAATGGTTAACCTTTCTCTTTACGTCTAACTTTTCTAAACTATTGATCGTGTTATTTTTAAAGTACGTACCACACTAATATCTTCATGCTTTCCATCAAAGTTTTGTAATTCTCGGAGACAGACTTTAAATGAGTCCTTGGTTACATCCTCTGTCCAGATCAGCGCGGCATCATACTCCTTACCAGTCCTCAGATGTTCTGATGTCACGAGAACTACAGGCTCCTCCTTAAATTTGTCCTGTACAGTGTATTTAGACACCATTATGTGAAAAATTAGAAAAAACGTATGAGACAAATTAAATTCCACATTACATGTTTGTTGATACAAAACTTCATTCTAAGCTGAAATTGGCAAACAAATATTTACATCTCTACTTTTCCATCCCTTTGTCCCTCCCCCCCCCCCCCCCCCTCTTTTTCATAAGTCGAAAACAACGGCTGGCAAATGATCTCCGAAAGAAAATCTCAGAAAAATTTATCACAATTATTCAAATTTTCTAAAAGAACTTCAGATTTCAAGTAATTCAGGTTGGATCGCTTATAGAGTAATTCTAAAGGACTACAGGCGTGAGCTAGGGCTGCCTACTCTTACCTCTGCTATTCTTAGAAGTTTTAGACTGGGTGACGTAAACAACATTTGAAAGACCTAGGCAAATTCGGTGGACGACGATCTGGAGACTAGCTATAGAGGACCTTGACTTTGCTGATGACATTTGCATACTATCGCAAACGCTCCACGATGCCAATAGCCAAATGGAGCGACTGAACACCACTACACAAATAGCAGGCCACAAGATCCATCCTGGCAAAACCAGAGTGATGCGAATCAATGCCACCCAAAAGAGGGGTTAACCTTGAACAGTCGTACATTGAAGAGGTTGAAGAGCTTACCTACCTCGGCAGCGCGGTGGAGACAAAAGAGAAGAAAGAAAGCAAAGCATGTTTAAGCTAGTATGGAGAAGCAAAGCCCTGCGAGCCGCAAACAAAATTAGAATTCTCAATACCAACCTAAAAGGCACACTAAGAGAGGGCGAGAGGAACATGGCACGCCATGCGATGGATTGGAAACAGGAAAGCACACGTAAACGTGAAAAAAACAGAAATAAAATGGCGTAGAAGCATCCAGAAAGACCTGATATGAAGATCAACATGACTTGGTGAGAAGCCAAACGAGCTGCTCGAGACCGTCAGGGTTAGAAGTAAAAAGCAATTGTGGACTCCCAATGCCACCCATGGGACAAGAAGGACTAGATGTGTTGAATCCCTAAGCAAACGAGCGATGCCTGGAATTTTTATTGTCACCAACCTTGGGAAAAGTCACATTTGCACAATTTGTTCCAGACCACCATTTCTTCATCTTAATTTCTCCCGTCATTCCTTTCAGCGGTGCTCCCTGATACGCCAGCCAACCAACAGTCGCAAATGGATTAAAGTTCTTTCTCTTTCTCCCAGATTGCATTGCACAAACTGTGAAATTCTTCGTATTGATATTTTCAGTCCAGGAAGTTATGGCGTCGTGCACAGTTTCAGAATCGTTCAGATTCATGTGATTGACTGTTATCTGTACATGAACTTGCTTGTCCGGATAAAACCGATATGGCGAAAAAGCAACCTTCTGGCAGCTTGAATCTGACCAAAATGGAACACGAAGAAGTTCCACTCGACCACGCTCAAGTGGAAAACCTGTAAAAAAAAAATTGAAATTTTCTGGCTTATTGTGACAGTAAAATGACAAATATCGTAAGAAAAAGTCAACAGTGATAAAGTTTCCAGTATCTTATAGTCGAGTGAGTTTCCAACGTAATGGATTTTGTAACGTTATCACCCTTTTAGGGGGGGACCCCATTCAATTTATCGTCCAACCTGACGTATGGAGTGCTGCTCCAGTACACTCTTACTACACATGTTATAATTATGTAGATGTAGGGCGCATGGAATGACCTCTCAATTTCGTTGTAACAATAGAATAGAGTACCTACTGTGTACTTTTGTAATTGAATGAAAGCCTGGCATAGGGACCCTGACTTACCCTCACAGCTTCCTGGGTGATACACAAGATTATTCTCAAGTCCTCTACAGTAGTTCAACTCGTGCCAGCATTTGTTGTCGTATGTTGTACCATTCGCGGTGCACACTGGGTCCTGATAGGAAGGACAGTCTTCATAACACACACAGCGAGCTTCATGGGCGCTGTAAGTTTTACAAACGCCAAATGAAGGACAATGTACGCCCAGACATGGATCGAGATCTATAAAACAAAAGGGTATAAGGCAAATGATAGACAATGCATGTCAAGAGAGAGGCATTAATGGGTGGTTTTCTGCATAGGACTTCCACACGACAAATATGTAAACCAGTATTTAGAAATTTATTTTTTTATATATTTCTATTGTACATTACTGATATTTTAACCGTGATAAAACAAAGATTTCATTCATTCATTCATTCATTCATTTATTAAGATCTAGAAAACAAAAGAGTGTTTTGGAATTGGATTTAGTTCAGTTGCGAGAGAAGTGATGACCTTTTATATTTGGCGCATTTGACCCAAAATTAATGGAAGAGCTCGAGCTCGAGCGATTGCTAGGTCATTAATTGTGTTGTGTTGTTTTGTAAGGTACTTTACCCTCACAGTGCCCTTCACCATCCAGGAGTACGGGGTTCCAGTTATCTCTTAGGGCAAACGGACTGAATGATGGGAATAATATTTGATGGATTAGCTTTTCCTCCATGGGAATGAAGCTATACTCCTAGCCGCTTCTTGGCAGTGAAAACCGGAATTACGCACGGCCAGTTGTGGGTCACTTTGCTCGTGAAAACTTTCCTTTGTGGTTAATACTTTCACAACATTCAGCTGAGGTCAGCTGAGCCAAACCGACAAATCGTTTCAAGAACGAAATTTTACAAAAACTGATCATGATACCATGCTAAAGTTAAAAAAACCCCGCAGTTTACGTTTTTCATAGATCAAATTTTCGAAGTAAAGTAAAGCTGTTTGAAGGGATAATTGATTTCCGGTTCTCCAATATAATTAAAATTGGTTTTCACTCATTCTTGATAATAGTAACAACCAATACTATGGTCGAACGGTTTGTTTTTTATATGTAACTCAATAATAATGGATTTCCTTCATAAGTAGGTAGGTAAAGTCTGCATACGAGCCTAGTGGCCCATCAGGCCGAATCTTATATATCCCGGTTTCCGTAGTATGAAGCAACTAGGAGCACAGGGAGCAGAGGAACCAAATTTGACCTTTGTAAATATTAAAATGTTCGATCTATTTCGTAGCGCTTCTCCCGCCCTGGTTGCTGGTTATCTGATCATTTTGTTTACGCGACGGTTAAACCAGCGGGAATCTTGTTGCGCTTGGCGAAGCCCCAGGCTCAATGACCGTGGGCGCCACAAGTTTCGAGCAAGGTTTCAAGTTCAAAGCGTCGGTTTGTTTCTTCACAAGTGTGAATAAAATCTTAACAAGAGTTAGATTTCAAAGCGTGCGTTCGCGTCTTCGCAAGTGTGACTAAAAGTTTCGAGCAAGGTTTCGAGTTCAAAGCGTCGGTTTGTTTCTTCACAAGTCTGAATAAAATCTTAACAAGAGTTTGAGTTCAAAGCGTGAGTTCGCGTCTTTGCAAGTGTGACTGAAAGTTTCGAGCAAGGTTTCGAGTTCAAAGCGTCGGTTTGTTTCTTCACAAGTGTGAATAAAATCTTAACAAGAGTTAGATTTCAAAGCGTGCGTTCGCGTCTTCGCAAGTGTGACTAAAAGTTTCGAGCAAGGTTTCGAGTTCAAAGCGTCGGTTTGTTTCTTCACAAGTCTGAATAAAATCTTAACAAGAGTTTGAGTTCAAAGCGTGAGTTCGCGTCTTTGCAAGTGTGACTGAAAGTTTCGAGCAAGGTTTCGAGTTCAAAGCGTTGGTTTGTTTCTTCACAAGTGTGAATAAAATCTTAACAAGAGTTTGAGTTCAAAACGTGAGTTCGCGTCTTCGCAAGAAGAAGGTCTCATTTTGAAACGTTGGTTCGCGTCTTTATAAGTATGAATAATAAGTTATGCGTGGTTTAATTTCACGTTAATAGCGTTGGTTAGTTTCAGGCGCGGAAACCTGTCCTGACGAGTACAAATTTGACGCTGCCTACTCCCCCAGTGTAGCTAAATTTTCATACCGACAATCTTCCGATTAGTCACGAGCTTTTCCGGTTAGCTTCGACCATGAGTCCCTAAGCGCAACCAAGAACAAAGGGACTATTGTTTAGTGCTTAATCCAAAAAGTTGAAACACAACAATAGACCATTTCTTGATACGAATACTGGACTTGAAGCCCACCCTCAATGACAACGTTGGCAGTGAAAAGCTGTGGCTTTATTAGCTCTCACCTATTGTTATCAGTGTTGTTAATTATTGTTTAGCTCGTTACCAGTACCTCGTTTTTAAGTTTTAAAATCTTTCGCTTTTTGTAACCGTCACTTCTGAAGATGCGTGCTGTAGCATGCGAAACGTCGAGTAAATTTTAGATTCTTTTTACAGACCATGCGTAGTCCATGTGTTATGTTTGTTGCCGCTGTTTGTATTTTATTTCTGGTCAACTAGGAGTATTTCTACTCCCCCTGGATGAGATGCTTGTCTACCGCAGGGCTACCCCCAGCAATAGATTCGCCGGTACCCAGCGTGAAGAGAGGCACCGTGAGAGTAAAGTGTCTTGCCTAAGAACACAACACAGTGACTTCGGCCAGGACTCGAACCCGGACCTCTCGATCCAGAGTGCAGCGCTCTAACCGCTAGGCCGTCGCAGCTCCCATGATGAAGGTAAGTATATAATACTAACCTCCAATCACAACATAGATGACTGAGAGAGGGTCGTGCTTGCTTCCTGTTCCACTCAAATCTTTGACACAAATCCTCATGGATGTGAGTCTAACTTCCTAAAGAGAAGATAAAAATCCTTAAAACTAATCAGGTGATCTGTTAATGCTTTTCACAGGCTCACATTCGAATAAAACAATGTGGACCAAACGCTCATGCATGAATGCGATAAATAGTAATATCTTACCTCCACCCAAGCCGTGATTATGTTATGTTCTGGAGGAATGTGTTTTTTCACTTTTCGGTCGTAATAATGATGAACAGACACAAGTACAGCTGGTGGCGCGTAAAAGGTGGTGTTATAGTGAACTTTCTGGAAAAGAAATAAAACAGCCGTTTCAATTAATAAATTACAGCTAAATCTCTCTTAACAGACACCTCTTAAAAAAGGACACCTCCGTAAGACTGACACCTGGTGACGGTCCCTGCGGTTTTTGAGTCATTTTACTGTAACTAAACTCCCTATAAGACGGCAACGTCTATAAGACGGACGACGGACACTTTAAAAACCGTCAGCGGACACATAAAAGGTGTCAGTTTTCAGTAAATAATTCTTCACAACTTCTTGTTGACATAAAGCAAAGTTAGTCAGTGCCTTGAGAACGCCAAACTTACTCACCAAAACAACCCGCTATAACGGATTACCTTCTCTGCTGATGTAAATGGGTACAAAATAGGTCGTTTTCTACTTACAGTATTACAGGTTAAATAATCTCTTAACTCTTGCTTCAACAATTGAATACAGTCGTTTTATTACTTTAGTCTTGTTCCAGTTTGCAATGTTTATAGATTAGAAGCCGTGAACGTTTGCTTGAACTCAAGCGAGTACAAACTGACATGTTACAGTACGCAAAATGCATGTACTGCTCACTCTTCAGAAGCAGTAAACTATCGACTGTAATGAGCAAACGAGTCAATTTTCTAATACTTCTTTGTCCCAGTTCGTAGGCTTTGCTTAAGGGACCTGTCATTATTTATTGGGGGGCACTTTATTTGGGGGGAGGGTCACTACTTTTTGAGCGCCAGTTTGAGGAAGGCCATAACTTTGTAAACTGTATTTAGGGGGGGGGGGGGGGGGGGGGGGGCTCTGACTTTTTTTAAGCGTAAAACTCCAAGTGTCTCAAATGATTTGAATATCAAGTTCTTAATTTTGAAACTGATGTTTGCCCTTTCTCGTGATGCCCGAACAATGGTGTTGACTAAAGATTTAAGACAATATTCAAATATGGCCAGTAATGAGCTTTAATTTTCTCTTTTCGAAGACTTTATTTTGACTTTGCTTTACCTCTTTGCCTTATTACATATTGTCTTTTGCCCTCGGCAACAGTCAAACAATTTTTTTCAATAGTGCCTATTTTACTAGTAAGTTGCAATAGGTATTGAATGCTTTGTACCTTAAATAACAGGTGTTTATCACTGGTATAAATTGAAAAACTTTTCATTTTTTGACAGTTTTGAGTAAATTTCTTGTAATTTTAGAAGACGTAAAATAAACAATTTTCCCTGGGGGAGCATACCCCCGAACTCCTGTAAACGTCCTTGTGTTGTGTGAAACTGAGCTGTTTGAGTATAGGCTTCTTGGGCCTCACGCTTGAGACTCAGATGCAATCTTACACTGCAGCAATTATTTCCAGCATGAAATAATCTTTAATTTAACAGTTCATTTTGAAGGCAGGAAGTTAAAGTACACCTAATCAATGATCGTCCCAAAACATATCACTACATTTTAGTTTCATTTTGTTACCTTCTTTTATCCGTTATAAATAGCTCAAAACAACAGTGGTCTAAATGGCGTTCTCGATATGCGAAGGGCTATTTTGTTGCTCAGAATCGCGGGTAACAGATCTAGGAGGAATCGATATACTACAAAATTTCCTGGGAAAGAATACATGGCCACCCTAGCCTAGAGGGCACGCAGCCTCGCTCATTCTAAAGCCCACCCTTAATTTTGGGTAATTTTGGCACTGACCAACCCATGGCCAGAAATCGCGGACATTGGAGTCGGCGAATTTTGATGCATCGTACATTAAGCGGTCACGAAAGTTGGAAATAGCCGCTGATTCGAAAGCCTGACTTTGGGCTCATATACATCGACGATGATACACAAAATGAGGCCCACATAAAGGAATATTTTGTGTAGTGGGGAAACCACTGGTCAAATATATTGCACAATAATAAAACTGGAAGGAAAAGAGCTTTCAAACGATGGCTTTTGCAGCAAAATTGGAGCATAGACGGCTGACAACGCTTTGCATAGCTTTATGGACATATTAGAACTGAATTTCGCACATGCGCATTGTGCACGTCCGCCAATTCTGGGAATACGGTCATATAATTAACTAAAAAATCCCAATGAACGGCTTAAAACCGAAGAATAACTCAAAAGAAACACAGAAAGGCCAAAAAGGGGCATGGATGGGCGAGATTAAAACGGTTTGCGTTCGGGTAAACTTGAAAAGCGTAGGTTCGACTTTTTTCCAGTTTACTTTCAAGATTATATTCAAGTTTATTTGTATGAAATTGTCATTTAAAATGCTTGAAAATCATCCTTGTTTGTTACAGGGGTGGATCCAGGATTTTTTGAGTGATTTGCACCAACTTAACTAAGGGGGGGGGGGGGAGTTTGGGGCATGCTTCCTCAAGAAAATTTGAAATTTAGTGTCTTCAGATTTCAATTTTGCTGTTTATTTCTGAGAGTACTTTAAGCCATACAGACACAGCACCCCACAGAAAGCATGATTCTGTACAAAAAATCATTCCTGTTTCTTAACCCTTTACAGCCCAAATTAATTGAAACTCAATTTAGTACTAAATCTGAGGTCCCCAAAAATATAAAATATGTCACGCATATGTCACAACAGAAATATGTCACGCATATGCTACAACTCAGTAAAGCTTTGCGTAAATATTTAATATGTTTCCAATACGTGAATCCATTAAAATAACCCGTAAAATGATTTGTACGGTTTACACTATGTATAAATAAATTCTCATTTGTAAAACTCCCTGAAGAAGTCCGTGACAGTCTGACGACACGCGTAGGAGAATAAATCAGTTGTTCAAATACCGTTCGCAAAGTGCTGTTCACTAGTTTAGTTTCCAAAAAAAAAATATCTTCTAAAGTCGATACTGGAGGAAGCCACATGAAGAACGGGGCTGGTAAAATTATAGTTGCTCCGAGCCAAAGAGAAAATTCGCCATTGCAATCACACAGAATCACTAACATTTCCCGCTGGCGGGTTTCGAAAATGTCAGACTGTGGATAAAATACTTCTACAATTTGTCTGAGAAGTTTATTCGTATTTCGCCCGCAATGGACCTCAAAAGATACATACGGTAAACATTATGCACCATCAAGATATTTAGTATGCTAGCCAGGGAAATCTTGCTAGCCAACCCCACACAAAATGGCGCTTAGAATTCGAACTTTCCACTAACACTGGGAACTCAAACAACTCACCTGGTTTCCAAAGATTCTCTATTACCTGAACTTGTCCTGGTTGGAATATGTTCTCGTTTCTTTGAAAACCAAGCCGATATCGTTCACAGAGCAGTCCTCCTTACGGCAAACTGGATCGCCTCGAGCCATAGACTTAAGTATTTAAACGCGTTTGTAAATTGAAATTCCCTCTTCCTCCGTAGCAAGTTTTGAACTCTGTGCTAATCTGAATACGAACGAACAAACGAAGGACTCTCGGGGAGAGGCTTCCCTTTATATACGATTGTCACTAGTTTGCACAGTAGTTTGCGGCCTGGATAGCCAATCAAAACCGAGTTTGAGTGATTCAAAAGACAATGCGAGTGTTTCTGGCTAATCGGAGAGGGTTTTGAGTGATTTGTGAAAAGATCAAGATACCACCTACTCCCACCCACTGCGTACAATTTTTTTTCCAGTCGTGCCTACGAATTTTTTCGCGTTGATCTGGAAGTATCGACAGAGGACGAAAGCGCGCGAACGGAGACTCTTCGAATTTGATCGGGAAGGACTGGATTTGCTGTGTATTGTTCGACGGAGTAACGACAAACGAAGGTTTTTCTTTGTTTTATTTTATAATCAACAGTTAAACAAGAAGGATAAATTAATTTATTTCTTTAAATAAATAAAGAGCCTGAGAAATAAAAAAACGCAAATATTTGGAAACATTTGAGTGATTTGTGCAAATCACTTGAACTAGTCTGGATCCACCCCTGTGTTATGTGGCCGTGATATTTCCAATAAATGACTTTTGCTCTGCCAATTAAGCTTAATCCTCCAATCAGAATAAGCTTAACCAAATCTTCACCTCACCTCCATTCACCTCAATTTTTGTTAAAAGAGAAAAGAACACTTATGAGGTGATTGACAGGTTCATGTCAAATGAACTCACTTGACAAAAGCCATAGTTGTCTTCAGCTGTTGGAGCTCCGTTGTTGGGAAAAGACGCCTCTCCTACCAGCGTAAAGTTAAAATCAGAACCGTTACCATGAAAAGCAAGCCAGTCCTGCAGAAGTGAAATAAAGAAACAATTGACTGATTGTTTCCGCCAAAAAACGAAGACTTTGGAATGATCTTCAAACACATGCAAATGATCGAAATCTTAAATGTTTGTTAGTATTTTTATCGCCACCTTCTTAGAACATTTCGCTTGATTTCTCTAACTTAAGAGTTTTTTTTTACATGGAGTGCACCTTTAAATCTCGTTTATTATGTAACGTTTCTTACGTAAGTTTTACATGTTCTTATGGTAGTTATATTTTTTATTATAGCGATCCTAAAAAAACACATTTTTTGTTATAAAAGCATCATTCGACCCTCACCACAATTGTGTCTTGGTGCTTTCCATCGAATGGCAGAAATTCTCGAATACAGACCTGGAAACTTCCGGAATTCACGTTCTCCAGCCAAACGTACATGGCATCATCAGGCTTTGTATTACGAGTGTACTTAGCTGAGACAAACACAGAAGGCTTTCCACCAAAGTTCTGTATAGTTTCACAAAATTATGTTAGAATTAGAATTTCTTTTAATTTATTAGCCTCTTGCTTAAAGTTTCTCAGCATAATATACTTATAAAGCAATTGCTTCAAGTGATATTTCGAAGGCATTTTCACCTCGTTTCAAATAAGCAGGAACTTAACTGCACTATCATTAAGATTGAAAGGGAAAATACTGAAATTTCTCTACAGTTTCGTAAACAATGTTACTAGTTTTCTCATATCCTTTCTTTTGGCCAATTTAGTAACGAAAAACAAATAAAACGAGTAAATAACGTCCACTATATTTGATATAAAATCGACCGTTTTTGCCATTTTTGCAGTTTTAGTTTTTGTTTTTAAGCCGAGTAATTCTTGGTGTCTTACCTGTGAAAACGTAACTTTCTCGCATTTGTTTTCTGTTGTCCATATTCCATTAAAATTAACACTACCATGTGTCATTTGTGGTTGATCTTGGAAAGCTAGCCAGTTGATGATTCCAGTTCCATTTGATCCAATGCCTGACTCACGTGCACACACCACAAATCCACGTGTACTGACGGATTGAACCCACATAGCAGAAGGAGAGTGAACACGTGAAAACTCTTCACCATGGCTCATTGACACGTGAACTTGAACCTAAAGGACATCAAATAAAAATAAAGTATAAGTTTTACTTCTATGACTTAAGGTGCTTCGTCAAGTAGACGCTGTGTTTTTATAAATTTTTAAAGAAAGTTTCAGCAAGGTCTAAATATTCCTTAACCTAAAGCCTATATTAATTGTGCATGTAGCTAAAATAGCTCATATGAAATTAATTGGAGGTGATTTGCACCACAAAGCTCACCTTTCCTGATCCACTGAACGTATTAGGGAATGCAACAGTTGTGCAGAGTGGCAAACGACAATGCTGTGAAGGCAAACATCCACTGCTGCAGGTCCAGTCTTGAAACGCATGTGATACGTTTAGTTTCCCAGCTTGTAGAGAAATCCCTATAAGGACAAATGGTCAAACCTCATCTAACCAGATATTTTAAGCAAAAGGCAAGAAGCATGACTGAGTATCAAGATATTAACATGGGAAACAATCTTAGGTTGCTATCCCAAAACAAGATCTTTCTATACTTTTTTCAGTGATCACCTCGCAGATAAACAAAGACCATAAACCAAAACTTAGCACAATGGAAACATTGGGTATACAGTGTCTAGTAGTATAGGAGTTGGGGGTACGAGATCATAAAAATTTTTATTATCTCTTACATCCCCAACTCCTATACTACTCACAGCACTGGATTCAAAAATAGAATCAAAAATAGAATCAAAAAATAGAATCAAACATGGAATCAAAAATGAAATCAAAAATGAAATCAAATATTGGAATCAAAACTGAAATTCAAGCCATGGAAAATCAAAACTGAAATTCAAACCCTAGAAAAACAAGCCTGTAAAACCAAGCCTGAAAAAAACAACCCTAACTCAACCCTAGGTTCAAAATAAAAAAATCTTCTTATACTCTTTTTCAAAATTTTGGATACAGTGCGTTTAAACAAGCCTTGATATCATAACTGAAATATCAATCTGGAAAACCAAGCGAAGCCGAGTTTTATGATGTTTTTTGAAATTTATTTCAAAATCTCTTATACTCTTTTTTAAAAATCTTGCATCTTAGTGCGTTTAAGGGAAAAACGCATAAAACCATATAAAAATAAAATCTCTTTGTAATATATATATATATGAATAATAAAAGATTTATAATTGGTTTAACCTCGGATAAAAATGATAGATCGAATGATATTAAAATAATTGCTAAAATCTTAGAAGATGAATTTAATTTCAAGCACATGGTATTTAATCAGCCAAAGAGTGTAGTTGTTATGGATGGTGGTGCTAACCCATGGGCTGATTATATTGAAGCATATTTTGATAATTATAAAGATACTAATTACGTAATATCAAATTTGTTTAATTTAGATATTGTCGAAATGCTTTTTGATAACGGCTGTAGTATTATAAATATTGATACCTTTTTTTATAATGAAGACCAATTGGATGAAAAATTAGTTGTTGATAAATTCAATGTTTTTTTAAAATGAATGTATGTCCTAAAATATTTTTTGTAATCAAATACTGATTTATAAAAATATTATACTTAATATTTTTATTTGCATGTGTAATACTTGATAATTGATTTTAAGGCACTCTTAACATATACTCCATAAATAAAATTAAAAATTGTTTATATATCTTTCAAATCCTTGATTGGAATCCAACTGTTGAAGTCATCACTGTATCCTTTCCACTTAACTAAAGCTTGTTTCTTCTTATAATCTCTACGGATCACTTTATCAATACTGAATACTTCCTGTTTTGCTTTTAACATTTCAGGCTCATAAAAACTTCCTTGTATGTCTTCATTATTGAGATCTTTCAATTTGTAAGTAATAGGATTAGTGTATTGTATCTTATCGATTGTAAAAATTTCTTCTGTCCAGTTTGGGGTGTACCCTTTATCGAAAATATTTCTTTTATACTTCGATATTCGAACCTTATCACCTATTTTGAATTTCGGTTTCTGTTTTGATGTTTCCATATCACCGTATAAATTGAAATATACTAAGCCTTCATTCTTTTTCCTCGATGCTTCTACAGGTGTCATTTTAATGCTTGAGTGTTTGGTATTATTATACTGTTTTAACAGCTTGGGTAGCATATCGAGGTACGTCGTATTACCTTGAGCAGTGAATTGTTTCCACATTTTGGTTTTAATTGTTCGATTCCATCGCTCACATACAACTACTCTTCTCTTCATTCTCTGTTGAGTATAGTGTTATTCTATTCTTTTCCAAGAGGTCCTTTACATTTTTATTGTAATACTCTTTACCCTTGTCTGTCCAAAGATATTGTGGTTTACGCCCCTCTTTGAATATTGTTTTCAAAGCTTGAGTTACAGTTTCACCTTTTTTGTCTTTTAGAGGCACTATCCAACCATATTTACTGAAAACATCTAGTACCATTAGAAGATATCTGTAGCCCTTATTCCATTTACTGAACTGTTGCATCTCAACAAAATCACAGCACCATATCTCATCAATATGGTTAACTATAACACGTCGTTTAGTAAAGTTCCTCTTTATTTGCTTGTGTAATTCATCAGCTAATTTTTCTTGCCAGTTTTCTTCACCCGACGGCTTTTTACGTTTTTTGGCTTTTTTTTTTTATACCCAATCCGATTTTTCTTTTACTAGCGATTAAAGCTTGTACCCCTGTTGTTCCCCATGGACGGTCTTTAAATGGTATTTTTGATATTCTCTTAAGCATAAGATCATCTGCCTTATGTTTATCAGCTAGTGATTTTGAATTACTGTAGTCAATATCATGCTGTTGGCATATGCTATCTAGATTGTTTATTGGATCTCTATATTTAGGATCGTTAGATGCTAATCTTTTTTCTAATTTAGTTCCAGGTCCACAATAATTATACTTTTTGCCTGTAGGTGTTCTCATGTGTAGTTCTCCAAGTTTTGATAAGTGTTTTTGAATATCAAGAGCCCCGCCATAATGCTCTTTGATGAATTTGCTTTTATTCTTTTTGCATATAGAACAAATCGATTTCTCCACGAGCCGGTTATTTTTGCTTCTGACTTTTTTAGGATTTATTGAATCGGTATATCTTTTACATGAAACGCAGTATGATTGGCACATTATATATATTGATTAGATATTAATCGCAATAATGATTAATCCATTTGCCGTTTTTATATTCTGTGTAATTACATGATGGATTAAATTTTTCATGTGCATATGCACCAGCGGGCTTCCAAAAATTAGATGTCTGAATCCCGCTTTTTTTATTAAATATACCTTTAGCAAAGTCACCGCGCCAATATTTTTTAAATAGATCTTTATCACCTCCGGTAACTGCCATGATAGCCGATGCTAAGTCTTGAGCCTGTTGAAACCCTGGAATCTTTTCGCCGACCTTTTTGTTAATCGTTTCACCTACTCCACGCCCTTTTTTCTCACTAACAAAACGGGTTTTAGTAATACCACAAGAAGCGCATTTTGATTTGAGCAATAAACGATTGTTTTTTGTTCTCACATATTTTTCAGAACTAGGAACTGAATTAGTTTGTCTTTTTTCACGTACGCAATACGTTTTAGTCATTGTATATATATGAGTTATATATTTCTGAAATAATGTTGAATGAATTTTTCATTATTCATTGTGTCATATATGTCAAACACTTTTAATAAATTATAATACGAATTTCCCTTATTCATTTCGTTGAGAAAGTATAAAGAGAAGTATCCGCATGTGGTTGTATTTATATTCTGTATCTGATTGTTTTGATGTATCAATGTTAAATTCTTCTTTTTTGCGTGATCGACTATTTCTTGAAATGGAGGCATACCAAAACTATCAAAATAATTGATTACCATATCTTTTACATAAGTTGCAACCCAATGGCTACCGCTCATATAAGATGGTTCAAGATTGTAAATAAATAATGCTTGTTTATGGTTATGTGGTACTCTTTTATCCCTTGACAAAACATCACTAATTGGGATGCTTAAATATCTGCACCATTTTATTAGATCAAAATTACTCATCGGTATATTCTTATGGAATGTTGGCTTTATTACTTTCTTTTCGGTTTTAAGATTTTTTTTTTTGGAAGCACTAATCCACCTGTTCTAAGAAATTTATCATATTCACCCCATGATCCTATTACTGGAGGAGATCTGTAAGATAATACATCTTTCTTACTTGGTAGTTTGATTTTGCCACCATTTTTTGGTCTTTGCTTCCTAATGATTTGTGGTGAATAATAAGGGTATTCTATTTGCATTCCTGTCCCTCCTTGAGGGGGAGTGACTTGAATTCCTTTTCCAATCATATCCCTTCGCATTTTACTTATTTGGGCTTTAGATAAAGTCAGTGTAATGCCTTTTCCTTCACTTTTTACTTTATTGTGCCGTGTTATTTGTCTTTTTGTAAGGTATAACTCAGTATTACCCTTCTTTTTGATCTGATGCTTATCAATCAATAAACTCACTTCACTTGAATTTTTGATTGCTCTGGCTAGCTTTTTCATTTGGCCTTCTGTTAAATGAATATATGCTGAAATATATTTTGTGCTCATAGTCTTGCTCTATATATAATAGTGTTAGATTAAATATTACATAAAAATAAGTTCATTCCCAATTTTGTCAATTACAATTTTTTCTTCATAAAGAACTACAGCGTATATCATATAATCGTCAGTAGCTTGTACATTCAATCTGTAATGAAACAATAACTGTTTTGGATCATCAGTAACCGATTCCTTATGATTTCTTAAATCGAAATAGATAACAGGAAATAATTCAGAATAATTTTGTAAATTTAACTGAGTTCCTGTATTGTAGTCGTTGGTTCTGAATGCATATTCTTGAATGTCATTATATAATCTTGGTTTAAAATCACAATCATACTCTAGTTCTGGAGTAAAATATGAATTTCCAAGTTGCAATCGACAGGTAGATAGTGTACATGCATTATCACCCGCATTTATTTTAAAAGTATCAAAAATAAAGGGGTTTTCTAATTCATTATTTGACTTGTTTCTTTGCAGATATACAAAAACATGTTTTGCATTTTTAATAGCTGGTGTAATTTGATATATCCCAGAAATAGCAGTTGTTGGCGATGAATGTTTAATAAATTCTCTTAAATATGTCCATTTTGTTGCTGTTAAAAAACTACTATTCACTAATTTTTGTCCTGCTGATGTAAAGTTTAAACGCGGTAGCCATAACTGAAAATCTTGAACAACATATCGTGTTTCATCCCCAGCAACTCTATAAATAAATTCTCTATCATCATTTAGTGTTATGTTTAGTTCGATTTGCATTGGTGGTATCATTTTATCGCGGAGTTCTTGAAAAATTGAAAACCTATTTAACGGAATGATTGCGTATACGTCTTTTGATTGTGAACACAATTCAGCTCTTTTAATTGCTCCTACTTTTGGGGCTGTTCTTAAATCGCCAGCTAATACAGCTCTATCGTCGAGATACCAATTGAAATTGGTAGCTACTGTACGGCTATAGTCATCAGAAAATTCAAGCAATCCTTTTATGAAACAGATTTTATGCATGTCATTACCATCGTAAGGTTTTTTACCTCCTGAAGTTATCATAATGTGATTTATAATACTGGTACTATCATTTATCGTTGACGTTAGCGCAGGTGTTTCTAGAGCATTGACCGCAATGTTCGATCCATCAGCCTTTTTCTCAAGTTTATATTTCACGATAAAATACCCATTATACCAATCAAACCAACTAGACCTATCAGTCATATTGAATATATACCCTGTTTTTTCCTGATATAGCCCATTTGCAGGTCGAATAATGGGTGTTTGCAGATTGAATCGGAGATAATCAACTTTTTCAACATTTTCTATGCTTCTGAAACTCATTTATATTATTAGATTAGATAATTTACTTCAATTGTGCTAATCGTTTCAAAATAAGATCACCAGCTTTTTCACTTCTATTTAACACGGATTTTAAACTTTTCTTTTGTGCTTTGATTATTGGTGATTTATTGAGATATTTTACCATTTTTTTAGCATATTGTCCGATATTTTCTAAATCATTAGTTATTAAACCTGATCCTTTATGACGATATTGATATAAACCTTTTTTAGGGTTATAAAATTTTGACCATTCGTATACTCGATTCATTTTATATTATTAGTTTAGATTAATTCACCTCTTTGATAACGATATGAAACGCCGTATCGATTTCATTTAAATCAATGGGACGATTATACGAATCGGTTATATATAGTCTGATTGAATCAATACTATTTTTATTAATTGGTGAAAATTTCAACCTTCTCGGTTCAATAGTAAAAGGAAAAGATCTACGAATTCCTTGTGCTATGATACTAAAACAAAATAATACATCTTTTGATTCATCTGTCAATGATCGGTGAGTTAAATCACAATGAATACATATCATATCAACGCTCCTTGTTAAATCAGGTATTTTATCACTGATGTTGCTTCCAGCTGATAAAATTTTCTTATCAAAACCCAGTATCATATTAAAGTCTGATACAGATAGATCTAATTCATAATTTTGCTGTATGGTTATTATTGTTCTAAATAATGATAAATCAAACGTAACTAAAAATGGATAATCATCACCATCTTTACCAGTTGTATTTTTTAAAAAAGTATCAATGTCACTATATGAATACATGCCATCTGGAAAAACGATATCTTTAAAACTTGTATCACTACCTGTTGTTTTTCGATATCTAATCTTATTATTGGTGAATGAAGCCGAAATATTATACCAGCTATACGTCATACTGATTATTTCGTCTAGTGCCATCTCATAATTTTTATTTGGATCAAGGAATAAAGGCTGGTCAAGATAAATTGTAAAATCATGTGCTTTCTGATTATAATTATTGGCTTGTCTTTTCGCCCTGAATGAACTAAGTATTAAATGCTTCTCCATTATATATATTTAAATTAGATAAAATAGTTGTTATAAATTTTTTCATATAGACGCTTTGTAATTCTTTTCACTCTTAACAGTTCATCCAATATTGTAATACCTTGGTTTTTTAATTCATAACTCGTATTCCCAGAGTTAATGCTTCCGCAAATTACATCCAGTTTTTCAATAAGTTTTTCAGGGTCTCTGTAATAAATAGCCTTATAATTATGGGCTAGACCACCACCATCCCATTCATCGTCTTCTCTATCAGAATCAGGCGCTGTGTCCCTTCTCATAGCATCTATCTTATCAAATAATGATTCCTCTATAGTTGGTTTTTTTTTATATTTAGTTTTTTTGGGGGTCTTTTTCAATTTTTTTGATTTTTCCTGTAAATCCGAAGCTGAGAAAGGAACCCGTTTGTACTCCATACGTTGTATTTTTTGCTTAGTTAATAACAACTGGTTTTCAATATTGTTAATTTGGTTTGTAAAATCTTCATCTATTTCCAACAGGTCATTATATGATTTTCCTTTGTATTTACCAGATTTGATCATATTTTTACCACTTTTATTCAGTTTGCCTAATAAAACACTAACCTGACGCCTTTCTTCGGCGAGAGATTCCCTTTGACGATCTAACTCCTTTTGATCAGCCTTTTTGAGCGAACTAGGAACCCATTCTTTTCTCTTTCGTTCTATTGAGGGCGGTGGATCAAAATCGGGCATTTCATCTTCATCTTCTGTTTGAGCTTCATAAATGGGTGGCGGTGGATCAAAATCGGGCATTTCATATTCATCTTCATCTTCTGTTTGAGTTTCATTAATTGGTGGCGGGGGTGGATAATTTGGCATTTCATCTTCATCCTCATCTTCATCAATTGGAAATTCTGGAAGAGGGTCAAGCTCTTTTAACCCTTTATTATTCAACTTTTTAGTTGCTTCAATTTGTGTATCGAGACGAGATGTTACTGGTTTAAACATTTTTGTAAATTTGATTTGTCCTAATTCATCTGCCAATTTTGAAGACATTATTTGATTATTAATATTCTTGATTTGATTTTCAACTTCTTCTTTTTGATTAGCAATTTTTTGCCAAGCTAATAGACTCATTTATATATATTAGTGTAGATTATTATCAATCTTTCATCAGTCTTCCAGAAGTCTTTCATCAGTCTTTCATCAGTCTTCCAGAAGTCTTTCATCGGTCTTTCATCAGTCTTTCATCAGTCTTTCATCAGTCTTCCAGAAGTCTTTCATATTATATAATTAAATAATATAAATGAAGATACCAAATTATGACAGAAAATCATCAAATAAGCCCGAGAGAAAGTTATGCGATTTTATAAGCGAAGATTATAGAATGCTCGTAGCGGGTAGTAGCAATTGCGGTAAATCAAACCTAATGATGTTCATGTTGAGAAAACCGCTTGTCTTTTATGATAAAATATTTATTTTTACCCCTAATCAGCATCAAGATAAAATTCAAGATCTTATAAAGTTGATGCAGGAAATATCTGGTTTTGTAGGTTATGATGTGCTCGAAGTTGGTGGTGAAGATGATATAAAAAATACAAATGAGTATCAAGATGATAACAGAAAAGTTGTTATTTTTGACGATATGATGAATTCA
The DNA here is from genome assembly GCF_052425735.1 of Oculina patagonica. Classification (NCBI taxonomy): domain Eukaryota; kingdom Metazoa; phylum Cnidaria; class Anthozoa; order Scleractinia; family Oculinidae; genus Oculina; species Oculina patagonica. The sequence goes on along the minus strand of NC_135761.1, from coordinate 11,320,026 downwards.
AACAATAAAATTCAAGATAAAATAGCTAACCATTTTACTGATGGTCGACATCATAAGATTAGCCCTATATATCTGAGTCAAAGCTACTATGATGTTCCGCAAAAAATTCGGTTAAATTGCTCTCATATGATTCTATATCCACCCACGACAAAAAATAACCTCCAGATGATTGCTAGAGAAAATCTGATATCGCCGAATTTGTTTGATAAACTCAAAAAATATGAGTTTTTATTTCTTGACAAACAAAAAAATACCGTAAAAAAGAATTTCGACGAATCTATATTATAATCTAATATATTAACATAGATGGGTTACATTAATGATGAAAATGATTTTATATCAACTAAATATTCTCAAAGTGCAAAACCTGCAATTGGTTTTAAATTGACTAGCCATGGTAACTATTATATGGACAAAAAGAAAATATTCGGGTTAAAGACACAAGATGACGTTGCAGTGGATGCTGATTATGATTCATATGCAAAAGACTTGGGTAGTGCTATTAATAAGAGATATATTAATCAATTTTGTTTAAAAAAAAATAGAGATGAAACTACTTTTGATTGTGTTGGACTTTCACTTCAGAACACTGAAGCTTACTATGATGGGTTGTATAACGACTTATCAATACCGAATGTTGAATACGTAAAATTAGAAGACAATAAAGTCAAAGCAGAACTCAATAACAAACTCGCTGATAAAGCCGACCTTAGTACCAATAATGAACAAACGTTTAACAGCATTTTAAATGTACCTAATTTCGATCAAGGTTATAGCAATATGTCTAACGTGATGAATAAAGAATATATTGACTCCAGAGACGCGCTTAAAGCCGATAAAACATATACCGACAATACATATTTGAAAAAAATCACTGGTACAGCTATGGCTAAAAGCATTCAAACAAAGGCTGATAAACAATACGTTGACAGCAAATTTGCAAACAAGTCTATAACTACAGCCCTAGCTTATAACCTTCATACTAAGCTTGATATAGACGGTAGTAAAAAAATGTTAGCTGATCTCGATATGAATGGCCATACCATTAATAATTTAAAAGAGCCGAAAAAGAATGCAGATGCTGTAAATAAATTGTATGTTGACAGTTCACATATTACCTCTATTGATAAAGGAAACGTTTTCAATAATATAATGATTGACAGTAATAATCAACTTAGTGAAGAGAATGATATCGAGTTAGGCAGTTTAATCGATCATCCGAATTCATACCATAAGATCAATACGAAAGTTGTAGACAGTAAGCTGGTACTTGACAACAATAAAGGCTACTACTCAAGCAGATTAGGTATCAATGTATATAGTTTACCAATCAATCGATACACAATGGTTTTCGAGCTATTTTTTCCAGCTGAAGTAGATCATGATAGTCTAGATATCGATATTGTATCATCAATCGACAACATCGACAAATCAACTACGCGAGTTTATGATGGATATAGTCGAACAATAGCACAAATTAATAAATATCAACAACATCCAAATAATTATCTCTATGTTGATATCGTTTTAAAGATGAAATCAGGGAACGCATATGTCCCAAAATTACAAACATATATCGTGATTTATGGAATAAAAGGTTATCAGAGTAACGTTGATCCTAGGATATACGATCAGCTATATTATGTTGAAAATGATAGAATAGCTTTCAATGCATCGATTGATATGAAAACAAAGGCTATTTATGGTATTAAACCAGCTACTACTAATGACCAAGCTGTTAATTTTGAACAGTTAAAAAATTTTCGGGACAATTTGAAGTCTGATCTTGAATTAAAAATGGATAAGAAAAGAAACATCAGCTATTACCATAAAATTTTCGAGTATTTTTATGATCTAACGGATCCATCTGAATTCATCATGTCAGATGCAAACGGAGCGGTAATTCAGGGATTAAATAATGGTCTTGTCTTTAATCCCACAAAATTGTTAGAAGATTTTAATCCAAAAAACGGCTTTATGAGTGGTTTCGAAATTAATTTAAATGAAAATATCACTGAATCCAATGACTGGACTATATATATGGCATTTAAATATGACTATAAGCCCAGTGATAATAAAAGGATTAAAATTGAATTTATCGAGGGTGATAGTTTTAGTTTTCCGTGGGTTAAAGTTGAGCATAATAAGCTATTCATCGATTATGATCTAGATTCATATAAAGAGCAAATAAGAGGAACATATTTTGATAAATATTTGAATCTCTGGTATACTAAAATAGGAAATCAATTTAGAATCGCTGTTTGCAATAATGCTATGAGTATTGATCAAACATTGTCTGGGTTTAATATCAATGCATCCAACATTAAAATCAGTTCAGATTACTATGTACAAAGAATCGCTTTTAGTAAAACTGCATATCCGATAAACGGTAGAGAGTATCATAAAATCCAATATTTAGATAAAACAAAGGCTGTATTCTTCGAATAAATTATCTAACTCCAACGATTTTATCTAATTAAATTATATGAAAACAGTGAAATTGGTTAGCAATATTATTGATTCTATTGAGAGATTAATTCAAAACATAAGGAAGCTGTATTACACAATAAAGAACAAGCGCAATGCTAAAATGACAAAATGATAAAACAAAAAAATCATATATAACTAATATATATGACTAAACATCGAAAATGCATATTTACATGGAACCATATATCAAGCGAACTGACTGAAGAACAAATTATAGAATTGAAAGCTTATTATCAAACATATCATCGAAAATGTTGGGCTTATAAGCAGGCTGTTAAACGTTTCAAAAAATGGAAATTATTAGGGAATTCATTGTCTATTCTCTTTGCATCCGGCTCCCTTGCATCAAGTATTGCTACAGGAGGTATTAGTTTGGTTGCAATTAGTACAATAGCGCTTTTAATACAAGGCTGGATGCATCATCAAAATCTCGATTTAAAAATTCAAAATAGTACATATGCATATCAGAGCTACCAGCATTTACTCAACTCAATTAAAAACACGATGAGATGCGGTGATTACAATCCGTCTAGCGTCATAATTTCAATGAAAAACATTGACGATTATGTGACGGATACCTGTCCGATAATCGACAAGTACCTACGAAAATATGATAAGAAATTTATTGGATGATCCGATTTATTTTGCCAAAATTTAATGACAAAATCTCATTCCAATACAATCGATAATAGGCTAACGTTTTCTTGCTTTTGCTAATTTTGATAAATTCACAAGGTAGATTCATCATCAAAAAAAGCTGTTTAATTATGAATTTGGTTGATATAAGTCTTTTTCTACCTTTGTTTACAACAGGAATAGCGCCGGATTCGATAATATCAAACACTTTATAAATTCGATTCCTTTGATCACTAGTCAATTGTACCCTATTTTTAATACATAAATCGTTTAAAACATTCTCAACGTGATACTTCCGATGATATACCGATTCTCGCCGTATTCTATGCATATTTTCATAAAAATCAATGTACTCACTGACATAATCATAACTATTAACCAAACCGCAATTTAGACAGACATCCATACCATTTATATTTTCTATATCCTGCTTACTACAGCATTGCTCAGCATCCTTGATACCTTTTATCAATAGTTGATCACAGAAAGGGCATATAGGTTCTTTTAAATTTTTTAATTCATCGTGGATTTCAGAATTACAAACCATTATATATATAACACACATAACTTCACGGCACAGCTGTGTTTGGCAGTAAATTTCAGAATAAACTTTTTGAGTAAACTTTTGAGTAAACTTTTGTGTAAACTTTTGTGTAAACTTTTGTGTAAACTTTTTGAGTAAAATTTGTTGAAATATGATTGGTCAATAGAAATCACACCAGATTAAAATACCTGCTGACGCGTCAGCAGGTTTTTTCGGTCAATGGTTTAGTCATTAATCATTTATAACTTATGGCTAAAACCGTAAACTGAATAATTATTTATTTAATGTTGATCTTTACGAGGTCTCCCCCGTCGTCGTTTCTGGTTTTTAGGTATACACTCTAAACGTACATGATTTTTGTCTTCATTTGATATTTCAGATCTGCTGTTAAGGTCTGAAGATAGCATTTTAATAATACTAATATTAGCGTCAAGGATGCTCTGAATACAATACATTTTATTAATGAAGGCTATATCATTCGAGCTTTTATCAGCTTCTAGTAGGTGTTTGATATTTAATGTTATATAACACATTCTATATATATTAATAAAGAAAATAATTATCTGTTTATATCTATCACTTAAACGCACTATAAAATGATATAAGCAGATATTATGTAATGTATACTGTAAAAAATCCACAGTATATATTTTTCACATATGCTGTTTATTGTTACCATTTGGTAACCAAAAATGAATTCTGTTTCTGGTTATCTTATATGCATTTTTTGTTATGAATATATTTAGTACTGTTCCTCATTTGCTTTTCACATCGTGGACATATATAGATTCTTTGTAGCCAGCTTTTTGCCTGTTCTTTATTAGCTTCTCTCTTTTCCTCAATTGATGTATATTTACTTGGGCGTTCGTTCAAAGACTTGATAATGTTTTCAGGCATATCATCTTTATTAACATATTCAAATTTATACTGAATATTATCTTTAGTAATGCCTGATTTACAATGGTTTAAGCCTTCGCAAACCATCTTTACAATACCAGCATTAATACCGAGATTCTGTTGAGTAGCATACATACTATTAAAATATAAAACTTCATTTGTAATGCAATTAATAGCTTTAACACATTTTTTGTTTTTATAATTGTTTTTTACAAATCCATAATCACGATCTTTTGCTGATTTTTTACAATTTTCTTGATGTGTTAATAGTTGTAGATTGCATAAACGGTTATCAGATTTGATATTATTGATATGATCAATGACTTTATCATTAGCGATAACACCGTTGAAACACTCATAAATAAAGCGATGTACTTGGTAAGACTTTTGACCTGATTGACCATATTTTCGAACACTACATGCCATATATCCATTGTGAGATTTTTTACCACAACTGATATCTCTTTTAAATATATGAGCAATTTTACCATCTCTACTTGCACAATATAAATCATATATAGGATGAATTTGAAACTTTTCATTATTTATAGTTATTATAACATCAGCCATTTTTTCCATTTTAATTTTAATATGTGTCAAATCTTTAAGCCAAAATATTTTTTTTAATTTTGACTTAAAGAAATAGTTTTAATATATAATAAATCAAAATGACCCAAAAAAATATCTTAACCAATATTAATACAGAACTTATGAACCAAGATGATCTTCAAAATTTAAGTAAAGATCAGCTTATAAAAATAATAATCTCACTAAAAGAAAACCAACCAAGGATATACAAACCACGGCCTCCGAAGCCTACTCCAAGACGAAACGTTAAACAAATGATTCAAGATTATGAGGAAAATATCATTCAACCACCTCCTGAATTTAGGGATGATTACAAGCCTACACCCATGCTAAGGACTATAAAAACAGCCCCACTACCATTACCAAGGACTAAGATAGAGGAAGTTGCTAAAGCTATGAAAGGCTACACAAAGTCTTTTGAAATTGGTATAAAAAATAATAAAGACCCGTTATTACAGCTTCAAAACACAAGAAAAGCTGTAGAAAATCACATCATAAAAGAGCTATCAGAAATGAAAGGACTCAAATTTGCTGAAACTCTTAAGGTGACATTTTCAAAGATGACTGGCGATAGTGTAATATATAAAACAGCTTATTTTAATTGCAAACCACAAACAATCATCAATAATCTAGAGATCGCAGAATCACTACAAGCATCTAAACAACAGATATTAAATTTCGTAGCTCAATGGATATCAGAAGGCTCAGGATGGGTATTACAATCTGTTGATGGTCATTATATTAATATAGTAAAATATGAACCAATAAAGGCATCCTCTTATATCAAACTACCTCAAGAACTCAGAAATAGTTCAAAAGGATTAATAAATATGAAAAATGAAGATAATGAATGCCTTAGATGGTGTCATATCAGACACATAAATCCTCAAGAAAAATATCCTCAACGTATTAAAAAAATTGATAAATCATACATTGAGAATCTAAATTATGATGGAGTTCAATTCCCAGTAGCAATAAAGCAGTACAATAAAATTGAGAAGCAAAATGAGATTAATATTAATGTTTTCGGTTATGAAAACAAACAACCATATCCCATCTATATATCAAAAGAAAAGTATAACAATCAGATGAATTTATTATTGATAACTGAAAATGAAAACAAGCATTATGTTCTAATAAAGGATTTCAATAAATTCATGTATAACCAAACTAAACACAAAGAGAGGAAGCACTTCTGTATGCACTGTTTACAATGCTTCAGTTCTGAAAAAGTATTAAATAATCACAAAGATAATTGTATTCAAATAAATGGAGTACAAGCAGTAAAAATGCCTGATAAGGATAACAACATACTAAAATTCAACAACTTCCATAAACAGCAACAAGTGCAATTTGTCATTTATGCTGATTTTGAAGCTATAACAGAAAAGATATCCGGCTGTAAGCAAAATAATGATAAATCATATACTGAAGCCTATCAAAAACACAAAGATTGTGGATATGGTTATAAGGTTGTTTGTTGCTATAATGATAAATATTCAAAGCCTGTTCAGATATACCGAGGTAAAAAGGCTGTTTACAAATTCATGGAAGCTATGCTAGATGAAGTTAAATATTGCAAAACGACTATGCGAAAATTCTTCAAAAAACCACTAAAAATGACTCAAGATGATGAAGATGCATTTCAAAAAGCAAACGGATGCCATATTTGTGACAAACAATATACTGACGAAGATATACGAGTTAGAGACCATTGCCATATAACTGGTAAATATCGAGGATCAGCTCATCAAGAATGCAATCTTAAATTAAGAATAGAGCCCGATAAAATTAAAATACCAGTCATTTTTCATAATCTAAGGGGATATGACAGTCACTTTATAATGCAAGAGATCGGAGCTATTGTTAAGAACCATACATACAAAAATAAAAAAGGAGAGATCAAAGAGATGAATATCAATGCTATACCCAACAATATGGAAAAATACATGGCCTTTATGCTTGGTACTCATTTAACCTTCCTCGATAGCTTCCAATTCATGAGTTCTAGTCTTGAGAAGCTGGTTAGTAATCTACCTAAGGAATCACTAAAATATACTTCTGAAATATTCAAGAGTAAGCAACTCAATCTAATGTCAAGAAAAGGAATATATCCTTATGACTATATGGATAGCTTTGACAAATTTAATGAAAAACTACCCAAAAAAGAAGACTTTTACAGTATATTAAATGATGAGCATATATCAGATGATGACTATAAGCATGCTAAAAATGTGTGGAAAACGTTTAAGATCAAGAATATGGGTGAATACCATGATTTATATCTAAAATCAGATGTCCTATTGCTTGCTGATGTGTTTGAAAGCTTTAGAAAAACATGCTTAGAATTTTATAAACTTGATCCATGTCATTACTTTACAAGTCCGAGTTTATCGTGGGATGCTATGCTTAAAATGACTGATATAAAATTAGAGCTAATGACTGATGTAAATATGTACCAATTCATAGAAAAAGGAATGAGAGGAGGTATTAGTTATATAGCAAATCGATATAGTAAAGCAAACAATAAATATATGAAGGATTATGATAAAAAAGCTCCTTCTAAGTATATCATGTACCTCGATGCGAACAACTTGTATGGCTGGGCAATGAGTCAATATTTACCAACAGGTGGATTCAAATGGTTAAAACAGAAAGAGATTGATAAGATCAACTTAGCTCAGTATAATGATAATAGTAAAAAGGGATTAATAATAGAAGCAGATTTAGAGTATCCAAAAGAATTGCATGACATTCATAACGACTACCCATTGGGAGCAGAAAAAGTTAAAGTAACTAATGACATGTTATCAAATTATTGTAAAAACATAGCAACTAAATACAATATATCAACAGGATTAGTTCATAAGTTGATTCCAACTTTAAACAACAGAGAAAAGTATGTACTACATTATAGAAACCTTAGATTGTACTTAAATCTTGGATTAAAGCTAAAAAAAGTGTACAGAGTGCTTGAATTCAATCAATCTCCATGGTTAAAACAATACATCGATTTTAATACCGAAAAACGTAAAAATTCTAAAAACGCTTTTGAAAAAGACTTTTTTAAATTGATGAATAATTCAGTATACGGCAAAACCATGGAGAATTTGAGGAAGCGAGTCGACGTTAGGTTAGTGACTAATAAAAATAAATTATTAAAGTTAGCTTCAAAACCAACATATGTCAGTAGCAAAATATTTAATGAAAACTTAGTAGCTGTCCATAAAATCAAAGAAACATTAACCCTCAATCGACCTTCATATGTAGGAATGGCTATATTAGATTTAAGCAAAACACTAATGTATGATTTCCATTATAACTACATAAAAAAGAAGTATGCAAACAAAGCCAAACTGCTATTCACAGATACAGACAGTTTAACTTATGAAATTCAGGCTGAAGATGTATATAAAGACTTTTTTGATGATAAAGAGAAATTCGATAACAGTGACTACCCTGAAAAATCACCATTCTTTGATAAAACAAACAAGAAAGTCATTGGTAAATTCAAAGATGAAGCTTCTTTTATTCCTATTTTAGAATTCATCGGTCTGCGATCAAAAATGTATTCTTATATTAAAGACAATCTACAAGTAGGAAAGACAGCCAAAGGAATCAAGAAATCCGTTATCAAAAAAGATATCACACATGAAAACTACAAAGAGACCTTATTCAATAAAACACAGATGCATCATACTATGAAAACCATCAGAAGTCAAGGCCATCAACTTGGAAGCTATGAGATTAATAAAATATCACTGAGCTGTTTTGATGATAAACGGTATATACTTGATGATGGCTTAACAAGTTATGCTTACGGGCATATTAATAACAGCATCATTTACAACAAAAAATCAGATTAAACGCACTTTATAAATGATATAAAAAATAATGTATAATAAATATTATAATGACATCAAATTACATCAAAAAAAAATTTGTTGATATGATGAATATTATAGAAAAACATTGCATTAAGGACAATACACATTTCTTACAATTAAGTGAAAAGGAACAATCAGATAAATTAGCTAACATTTGTACTGATCTCGGTATTATATCAAATATGATCCTTCATAAAAACATGTTAAAAAATCTGATAAAAATACAAAAATATTATATTGAAAATGTAATATAAGACGTTCATTTTAAAAGCACTAAGATGCAAGATTTTAAAAAGAGTATAAGAGATTTTGAAATAAATTTCAAAAAACATCATAAAACTCGGCTTCGCTTGGTTTTCCAGATTGATATTTCAGTTATGATATCAAGGCTTGTTTAAACGCACTGTATCCAAAATTTTGAAAAAGAGTATAAGAAGATTTTTTTATTTTGAACCTAGGGTTGAGTTAGGGTTGTTTTTTTCAGGCTTGGTTTTACAGGCTTGTTTTTCTAGGGTTTGAATTTCAGTTTTGATTTTCCATGGCTTGAATTTCAGTTTTGATTCCAATATTTGATTTCATTTTTGATTTCATTTTTGATTCCATGTTTGATTCTATTTTTTGATTCTATTTTTGATTCTATTTTTGAATCCAGTGCTGTGAGTAGTATAGGAGTTGGGGATGTAAGAGATAATAAAAATTTTTATGATCTCGTACCCCCAACTCCTATACTACTGTGTCTACTATGCATGCAGAGAGCACTGGATTGACTGGATTTACAAGGTAAAAAGTCTATAAATACAAGGAAAAATGACAAACACCCAGGTAAAACAGACAAAAATAATAATATATTATTATGCAGCACCGGGTATGCAGAGAAAACAGAATAATTAGAGGCAACACTAAACATACTGGGAACATTGGATATACAGGGAACACTGGATATACAGGTAACACTGGATATACAGGAAACACTAGATATACTGGGAACATTGGATATACAGGTAACACTGGATATACAGGAAACACTAGATATACTGGGAACATTGGATATACAGGGAACACTGGATATACAGGTAACACCGGGTATACAGGGAACACTAGATATACAGGGAACATTGGATATACAGGAAGCACAAGAAATACAGGTAACATTGGATATACAGTGAACAGTGGATATACAGGGAACACTAGATATACAGGGAACACTAGATATACAGGGAACACTAGATATACAGGGAACACTGGATATACTGGGAACATTGGATATACAGGAAGCACAAGAAATACAGGGAACATTGGATATACAATGAACAGTGGATATACAGGGAACACTAGATATACAGGTAACACTGGATATACAGGAAACACTAGATATACTGGGAACATTGGATATACAGGAAACACTGGATATACAGGTAACACCGGATATACAGGGAACACTAGATATACAGGAAACATTGGATATTCAGGAAGCAAAAGAAATACAGGGAACATTGGATATACAGTGAACAGTGGACATACAGGAAGAACAAGAAATACAGGGAACATTGGATATACGGTAAACAGTGGATATACAGGGAAAACCAGCTAGATATACAGAAAACACTAGATAAACAGGCAACATTGGATATACAGGGAACACTTGATATACAGGGAACACTTGATATACAGGGAACACTAGATATACAGGAAACATTGGATATACAGGAAACACTGGATATGATGGTAACATTGGATATACAGGGAAAACTGGATATACAGGGAACACTAGTTGTACAAAGAACATTGGATATAGGGTGAACACTGGATATACAGGGAACACTAGATATACAGGGAACATTGGATATACAGAGAACACTTGATATACAGGGAACACTGGATATACAGGGAACACTGGATATACAGGGAACACTGGATATACAGGGAACACTAGATATACTGGGAACATTGGATATACAGGGAACACTGGATATACAGGGAACACTAGATATACAGGGAACATTGGATATACAGGAAGCACAAGAAATACAGGGACCATTGGATATACAGTGAACACTGGATATACAGGGAACACTAGATATACAGGGAACATTGGATATACAGGGAACACTGGATATACAGGGAACACTAGATATACAGGGAACACTAGATATACAGGGAACACTAGATATACTGGGAACATTGGATATACAGGGAACACTTGATATACTGGGAACATTGGATATACAGGGAACACTGGATATACAGGGAACATTAGAAATACAGGGAGCACAAGAAATACAGGAAACATTGGGAATACAGGGAGCACTAGATATACAGGGAACACAAGATATACAGGGAACACTAGTTATAAGGGAACACTTGATATACTGGGAACATTGGAAATACAGGGAACACTAGAAATGCAGGGAATACTAGAAATACAGGGAACACTAGATAAACTGGGAACATTGGATATACAGGGAACACTTGATATACAGGGAACACTAGATATACAGGGAACACTAGATATACAGGGAACACTAGATATACAGGGAACACTAGATAAACTGGGAACATTGGATATACAGGGAACACTTGATATACAGGGAACACTAGATATACAGGGAACACTGGATATACAGGGAACATTAGACATACAGGGAGCACAAGAAATACAGGGAACATTGGAAATACAGGGAGCACTAGATATACAGGGAACACTAGATATACAGGGAACATTGGATATACAGGGAACACTGGATATACAGGGAACACTAGATATACAGGGAACATTGGATATACAGGAAGCACAAGAAATACAGGGACCATTGGATATACAGTGAACACTGGATATACAGGGAACACTAGATATACAGGGAACATTGGATATACAGGGAACACTGGATATACAGGGAACACTAGATATACAGGGAACACTAGATATACAGGGAACACTAGATATACTGGGAACATTGGATATACAGGGAACACTTGATATACTGGGAACATTGGATATACAGGGAACATTGCAATTCAGGGAGCACAAGAAATACAGGGAACATTGGAAATACAGGGAGCACTAGATATACAGGGAACACTAGATATACAGGGAACACTAGTTATAAGGGAACACTAGTTATAAGGGAACACTTGATATACTGGGAACATTGGAAATACAGGGAACACTAGATATACAGGGAATACTAGATATACAGGGAACACTAGATATACAGGGAACATTGGATATACAGGGAACACTAAATATACAGGGAACACTAGATATACAGGGGATATTGGATACACAGGAAGCACAAGAAATACAGGGACCATTGGATATACAGTGAACACTGGATATACAGGGAACACTAGATATACAGGGAACATTGGATATTCAGGGAACACTGGATATACAGGGAACACTAGATATACAGGGAACACTAGATATACAGGGAACACTAGATATACTGGGAACATTGGATATACAGGGAACACTTGATATACTGGGAACATATGATATACAGGGAACACTTGATATACAGGGAACACTAGATAAACTGGGAACACTAGATATACAGGGAACATTGGATATACAGGGAACACTGAATATACAGGGAACACTAGATATACAGGGGACATTGGATATACAGGAAGCACAAGAAATACAGGAACCATTGGATATACAGTGAACACTGGATATACAGGGAACACTAGATATACAGGGAACATTGGATATACAGGGAACACTGGATATACAGGGAACACTAGATATACAGTAAACACTAGATATACAGGGAACACTAGATATACTGGGAACATTGGATATACAGGGAACACTTGATATACTGGGAACACCGGATATACAGGGAACACTAGATATACAGGGAACACTTGATATACTGGGAACACTGGATATACAGGGAACACTAGATATACAGGGAACATTGGATATACAGGGAACACTGGATATACAGGGAACACTAGATATACAGGGAACACTAGATATACAGGGAACACTAGATATACTGGGAACATTGGATATACAGGGAACACTTGATATACTGGGAACATTGGATATACAGGGAACACTGGATATACAGGGAACACTGGATATACAGGGAACACTTGATATACTGGGAACATTGGATATACAGGGAACACTTGATATACTGGGAACATTGGATATACAGGGAACACTGGATATACAGGGAACACTGGATATACAGGGAACACTTGATATACTGGGAACACTGGATATACAGGGAACATTGGATATACAGGGAGCACAAGAAATACTGGGAACACTGGATATACAGGGAACACTTGATATACAGGGAACACTAGATATACAGGGAACATTGGATATACAGGGAACACTGGATATACAGGGAACACTAGATATACTGGGAACATTGGATATACAGGGAACACTGGATATACAGGGAACACTAGATATACAGGGAACATTGGATATACAGGAAGCACAAGAAATACAGGGACCATTGGATATACAGTGAACACTGGATATACAGGGAACACTAGATATACAGGGAACATTGGATATACAGGGAACACTGGATATACAGGGAACACTAGATATACAGGGAACACTAGATATACAGGGAACACTAGATATACTGGGAACATTGGATATACAGGGAACACTTGATATACTGGGAACATTGGATATACAGGGAACACTGGATATACAGGGAACATTAGAAATACAGGGAGCACAAGAAATACAGGAAACATTGGGAATACAGGGAGCACTAGATATACAGGGAACACAAGATATACAGGGAACACTAGTTATAAGGGAACACTTGATATACTGGGAACATTGGAAATACAGGGAACACTAGAAATGCAGGGAATACTAGAAATACAGGGAACACTAGATAAACTGGGAACATTGGATATACAGGGAACACTTGATATACAGGGAACACTAGATATACAGGGAACACTAGATATACAGGGAACACTAGATATACAGGGAACACTAGATAAACTGGGAACATTGGATATACAGGGAACACTTGATATACAGGGAACACTAGATATACAGGGAACACTGGATATACAGGGAACATTAGACATACAGGGAGCACAAGAAATACAGGGAACATTGGAAATACAGGGAGCACTAGATATACAGGGAACACTAGATATACAGGGAACATTGGATATACAGGGAACACTGGATATACAGGGAACACTAGATATACAGGGAACATTGGATATACAGGAAGCACAAGAAATACAGGGACCATTGGATATACAGTGAACACTGGATATACAGGGAACACTAGATATACAGGGAACATTGGATATACAGGGAACACTGGATATACAGGGAACACTAGATATACAGGGAACACTAGATATACAGGGAACACTAGATATACTGGGAACATTGGATATACAGGGAACACTTGATATACTGGGAACATTGGATATACAGGGAACATTGCAATTCAGGGAGCACAAGAAATACAGGGAACATTGGAAATACAGGGAGCACTAGATATACAGGGAACACTAGATATACAGGGAACACTAGTTATAAGGGAACACTAGTTATAAGGGAACACTTGATATACTGGGAACATTGGAAATACAGGGAACACTAGATATACAGGGAATACTAGATATACAGGGAACACTAGATATACAGGGAACATTGGATATACAGGGAACACTAAATATACAGGGAACACTAGATATACAGGGGATATTGGATACACAGGAAGCACAAGAAATACAGGGACCATTGGATATACAGTGAACACTGGATATACAGGGAACACTAGATATACAGGGAACATTGGATATTCAGGGAACACTGGATATACAGGGAACACTAGATATACAGGGAACACTAGATATACAGGGAACACTAGATATACTGGGAACATTGGATATACAGGGAACACTTGATATACTGGGAACATATGATATACAGGGAACACTTGATATACAGGGAACACTAGATAAACTGGGAACACTAGATATACAGGGAACATTGGATATACAGGGAACACTGAATATACAGGGAACACTAGATATACAGGGGACATTGGATATACAGGAAGCACAAGAAATACAGGAACCATTGGATATACAGTGAACACTGGATATACAGGGAACACTAGATATACAGGGAACATTGGATATACAGGGAACACTGGATATACAGGGAACACTAGATATACAGTAAACACTAGATATACAGGGAACACTAGATATACTGGGAACATTGGATATACAGGGAACACTTGATATACTGGGAACACCGGATATACAGGGAACACTAGATATACAGGGAACACTTGATATACTGGGAACACTGGATATACAGGGAACACTAGATATACAGGGAACATTGGATATACAGGGAACACTGGATATACAGGGAACACTAGATATACAGGGAACACTAGATATACAGGGAACACTAGATATACTGGGAACATTGGATATACAGGGAACACTTGATATACTGGGAACATTGGATATACAGGGAACACTGGATATACAGGGAACACTGGATATACAGGGAACACTTGATATACTGGGAACATTGGATATACAGGGAACACTTGATATACTGGGAACATTGGATATACAGGGAACACTGGATATACAGGGAACACTGGATATACAGGGAACACTTGATATACTGGGAACACTGGATATACAGGGAACATTGGATATACAGGGAGCACAAGAAATACTGGGAACACTGGATATACAGGGAACACTTGATATACAGGGAACACTAGATATACAGGGAACATTGGATATACAGGGAACACTGGATATACAGGGAACACTAGATATACTGGGAACATTAGATATACAGGGAACACTAGATATACTGGGAACATTGGAAATACAATGAACACTAGATGTACAGGGAACACTAGATATACAGGGAACACTAGATATACAGGGAACACTGGATATACAGGGAACACTTGATATACTGAGAACATTGGATATACAGC
The DNA here is from genome assembly GCF_052425735.1 of Oculina patagonica. Taxonomy (NCBI): domain Eukaryota; kingdom Metazoa; phylum Cnidaria; class Anthozoa; order Scleractinia; family Oculinidae; genus Oculina; species Oculina patagonica. Next base: position 11,303,992 of record NC_135761.1, on the reverse strand, counting down.
GAACACTTGATATACTGGGAACATTAGAAATACAGGGAGCACAAGAAATACAGGGAACATTGGAAATACAGGGAACACTAGATATACAGGGAACACTAGATATACAGGGAACACTAGATATACAGGGAACATTTGATATACAGGGAACACTTGATATACTGGGAACATTGGAAAAACAGGGAACGCTAAATATACAGGGAACACTAGATATACAGGAAACAATAGATATACAGGGAATACTAGAAATACAGGGAACACTGGATAAACTGGGAACATTGAAAAAACAGGGAACGCTAAATATACAGGGAACACTAGATATACAGGGAACATTGGAAATACAGGGAGCACAAGAAATACAGGGAACATTAGAAATACAGGGAACATTAGATATACAGGGAACACTAGATATACAGGGAACATTGGATATACAGGGAACATTGGATATACAGGGAACACTTGATATACTGGGAACATTGGATATACAGGAAACACTGGATATACAGGGAACACTAGATATACAGGGAACACTAGATATACAGGGAACACTAGATATACTGTGAACATTGGATATACAGGGAACACTTGATATACTGGGAACATTGGATATACAGGGAACACTAGATATACAGGGAACACTAGATATACAGGGAACATTGGATATACAGGGAACACTTGATATACTGTGAACACTAGATATACTGGGAACATTGGATATACAGGGAACACTTGATATACTGGGAACACTAGATATACAGGGAACATTGGATATACAGGGAACACTAGATATACTGGGAACACTGGATATACAGGGAACACTAGCTATACATGTACAGGGAACACTAGATATACAGGGAACACTAGATATACTGGGAACACTGGATATACAGGGAACATTGGATATACAGAAAACACTTGATATACTGGGAACACTGGATATACAGGGAACACTAGATATACAGGGAACACTAGATATACAGGGAACACTAGATATACTGGGAACACTGGATATACAGGGAACACTAGATATACAGGGAACACTAGATATACAGGGAACACTAGATATACTGGGAACATTAGATATACAGGGAACACTTGATATACTGGGAACATTGGATATACAGGGAACACTGGATATACAGGGAACACTGGATATACAGGGAACACTGGATATACAGGTAACACTAGATATACAGGGAACACAAGATATACAGGGAACACTAGATATACTGGGAACATTGGATATACAGGGAACACTTGATATACTGGGAACATTGGATATACAGGGAACACTGGATATTCAGGTAACACTAAATATACAGGGAACACTTGATATACTGGGAACATTGGATATACAGGGAACACTTGATATACTGGGAACATTGGATATACAGGGAACACTGGATATACAGGGAACACTAGATATACTGGGAACATTGGATATACAGGGAACACTAGATATACAGGGAACACTGGATATACAGGGAACACTAGATATACAGGGAACACTAGATATACTGGGAACATTGGATATACAGGGAACACTTGATATACTGGGAACATTGGATATACAGGGAACACTGGATATACAGGGAACATTGGAAATACAGGGAGCACAAGAAATACAGGGAACACAAGATATACAGGGAACACTAGTTATAAGGGAACACTTGATATACAGGGAACACTAGATATACTGGGAACATTGGATATACAGGGAACACTAGATATACAGGGAACACTAGATATACAGGGAACATTGGATATACAGGGAACACTTGATATACTGGGATATTGGAAAAACAGTGAACACTAAATATACAGGGAACACTAGATATACAGGGAACACTAGATATACTGGGAACACTAGATATACAGGGAACACTAGATATACAGGGAATACTAGAAATACAGGGAACACTAGATAAACTGGGAACATTGGATATACAGGGAACACTTGATATACAGGGAACACTAGATATACAGGGAACACTAGATATACAGGGAACACTAGATAAACTGGGAACATTGGATATACAGGGAACACTTGATATACAGGGAACACTAGATATACAGGGAACACTAGATATACTGGGAACATTGGATATACAGGGAACACTTGATATACTGGGAACATTGGATATACAGGGAACACTGGATATACAGGGAACATTAGAAATACAGGGAGCACAAGAAATACAGGGAACATTGGAAATACAGGGAACACTAGATATACAGGAAACACTAGATATACAGGGAACACTAGATATACAGGGAACATTGGATATACAGGGAACACTTGATATACTGGGAACATTGAAAAAACAGGGAACGCTAAATATACAGGGAACACTAGATACACAGGGAACAATAGATATACAGGGAATACTAGAAATACAGGGAACACTGGATAAACTGGGAACATTGGATATACAGGGAACACTTGATATACAGGGAACACTAGATATACAGGGAACACTAGATATACAGGGAACACTAGATATACTGGGAACACTGGATATACAGGGAACACTAGATATACAGGGAACACTAGATATACAGGGAACACTAGATATACAGGGAACATTGGATATACAGGGAACACTTGATATACTGTGAACACTAGATATACTGGGAACATTGGATATACAGGGAACACTTGATATACTGGGAACACTAGATATACAGGGAACATTGGATATACAGGGAACACTAGATATACTGGGAACACTGGATATACAGGGAACACTAGATATACATGTACAGGGAACACTAGATATACAGGGAACACTAGATATACTGGGAACACTGGATATACAGGGAACATTGGATATACAGAAAACACTTGATATACTGGGAACACTGGATATACAGGGAACACTAGATATACAGGGAACACTAGATATACAGGGAACACTAGATATACTGGGAACACTGGATATACAGGGAACACTAGATATACAGGGAACACTAGATATACAGGGAACACTAGATATACTGGGAACATTAGATATACAGGGAACACTTGATATACTGGGAACATTGGATATACAGGGAACACTGGATATACAGGGAACACTGGATATACAGGGAACACTGGATATACAGGTAACACTAGATATACAGGGAACACAAGATATACAGGGAACACTAGATATACTGGGAACATTGGATATACAGGGAACACTTGATATACTGGGAACATTGGATATACAGGGAACACTGGATATTCAGGTAACACTGAATATACAGGGAACACTTGATATACTGGGAACATTGGATATACAGGGAACACTTGATATACTGGGAACATTGGATATACAGGGAACACTGGATATACAGGGAACACTAGATATACTGGGAACATTGGATATACAGGGAACACTAGATATACAGGGAACACTGGATATACAGGGAACACTAGATATACAGGGAACACTAGATATACTGGGAACATTGGATATACAGGGAACACTTGATATACTGGGAACATTGGATATACAGGGAACACTGGATATACAGGGAACATTGGAAATACAGGGAGCACAAGAAATACAGGGAACACAAGATATACAGGGAACACTAGTTATAAGGGAACACTTGATATACAGGGAACACTAGATATACTGGGAACATTGGATATACAGGGAACACTAGATATACAGGGAACACTAGATATACAGGGAACATTGGATATACAGGGAACACTTGATATACTGGGATATTGGAAAAACAGTGAACACTAAATATACAGGGAACACTAGATATACAGGGAACACTAGATATACTGGGAACACTAGATATACAGGGAACACTAGATATACAGGGAATACTAGAAATACAGGGAACACTAGATAAACTGGGAACATTGGATATACAGGGAACACTTGATATACAGGGAACACTAGATATACAGGGAACACTAGATATACAGGGAACACTAGATAAACTGGGAACATTGGATATACAGGGAACACTTGATATACAGGGAACACTAGATATACAGGGAACACTAGATATACTGGGAACATTGGATATACAGGGAACACTTGATATACTGGGAACATTGGATATACAGGGAACACTGGATATACAGGGAACATTAGAAATACAGGGAGCACAAGAAATACAGGGAACATTGGAAATACAGGGAACACTAGATATACAGGAAACACTAGATATACAGGGAACACTAGATATACAGGGAACATTGGATATACAGGGAACACTTGATATACTGGGAACATTGAAAAAACAGGGAACGCTAAATATACAGGGAACACTAGATACACAGGGAACAATAGATATACAGGGAATACTAGAAATACAGGGAACACTGGATAAACTGGGAACATTGGATATACAGGGAACACTTGATATACAGGGAACACTAGATATACAGGGAACACTAGATATACAGGGAACACTAGATAAACTGGGAACATTGGATATACAGGGAACCCTTGATATACAGGGAACACTAGATATACAGGGAACACTGGATATTCAGGGAACACTAGATAAACTGGGAACATTAGATATACAGGGAACACTTGATATACAGGGAACACTAGATATACTGGGAACACTAGATATACTGGGAACATCGGAAATACAGGGAGCACAAGAAATACAGTGCACACTGGATATACAGGGAACAATATCTGTACAGGAAACACTAGATCGCTCGGATGTAAATGGATTCCAACTTGAATAATTAAGGCTTTTAAAGTTGTTTTCTCGTGCGTTTTCAAAAAATCAATTTTTATAGCCGTAGCTTGATTTCTATCCGCAAATGAAGGCAAGATTATGTTTTTCATAGGTTGATGCCTACCACTAATTTCAGAACAGTTAAGACCAAAAAAAATTGCAAAATCCCTGTGACGTAGTTTTAGGTTGACTGAGAACAGAAATAAAGAATACTCTTACCCGACTCTACGCTGATAGGGCGGAGTGCCAACAGCATCATAACACCTAAAATAAACTTGAAGTCCATAATTCTTCGTGTGGTATGAAAGTCTGCAAATGAAATAACATTAAAAAGCAGATAAAATATCAACCAGAGTTATTATTTTCTGAGCTATTAAAAATTGTGAATATGAATTTTTTTTAATTTTTATTAGAAAATATCGAGAGGCAGTAACTAAGTGTATCCCTGTTTTAACATGGAAATTTTTTCAAACGATTCTGACTCAAATAAAGATAAATTTTATTTCCTTAACATGGAGTTTAAGATTCCTTAAAAGCCTTTCTTTCTACTTCCCCAAATGCCTGTTCGCATCAGGTAATGAGTGGGGCGTTTTCCTGGCTTTTTGAAATTGTCAGTTGCAAATGTAAAATACAAAAAAACTTTGAATAGATATGTATATAACTTACCTTGCCAAGAACTCAGCGCCTGGGTTGTAAGAACGAAAGCAGAAACTAGAACATATAAGAAAACGGGACATCGAACACGTTCTAATTAGGTGCTGCATCAAAACGATTTTAAAAACAACAAGACAACTATACTTACTTCTTGCTGTTAAAAGCTGAATGAGTTCCTTCCTTGAATAATGATCGAATTTGTTCGCTAGAACGAGTTTTTTCCGTTTTAAATCTGTCCAATGGCATAAAGCCAAACATTCGTCTTTTGACTTGTTGTCACATTTTTCCCAGAAATAGCTCGCAGAGTTATCATCACGACAGATTTTCTGTGTGAGATTCCACCTGAACAAAGATAAACGTCAAAAGACATAAGACCTAACAGATAGTGATACTCCTGGACACTAGATTGATTTATTCTAGTTTAAAAATTATTTTAGAAGTTCTTGAGGAGATTTGGTGTGTTAACAACCGGACTACATTCTTTTCCATTATCTACAATGCTAAACATCAAAGTACGTTAAAGAAGACCAATTAATGGTAAAAAAGAAAATGAAAAAGCCTCATAATTGCAAGAAACATAGCTATTGCCTTATTTGAGCGATAAATTAAACTGTCAAACCTTCCTTTTGAAAACTTTTGGAAACTATTTTCAGCCCCTATCTTAATTAGATTTGTGAGACCGACAAACACACTAGCCTATATTATGTTATCTATTTTCTTCTTGTTGGCAATGGCGTTGGTTAGAATTTTTTTCTTAGTTCCATTAATATGTCAAACGGAATGTCATCTTTTAGGTTGCTGTCGTTGTGCATGAATTCAGCTGCAAGTTGTGACACCCTTTCCTTCTTGTGAATGTGAATTAGCACGTTCGCACGAGTAAATTCTGTCATTGAGAATATATTATTAAGCATTAAATTTAGTTTTACGTTACTTAGTAGGAGATAAATTTTGTTATCTTGTATGAACCAAGCACCGGCCGGTTTCCAGTGGGATGCTATTATTTCTAAGAAAACCGATATGAACAAGCGAAACACAGACTGATTCTTGGTCAGCTTGTAGTTAAAGGAGCAATGTCGCGGTATATTAAGTCACTTTTTTGATTCCTTTCAAATTGAAGGAAACTGGCCTCAAAATATATAATAGTTTTCTAACATAGAAAAACAATAAACAAGTAATAAAAAAGGCGAAAAGAATGGATCAAGAATGGTTTCGACTGATGAAAATTAAGACAAATAACAGAGGACAAATTTGCCATTTTTTTAAAAAAATGTGTTGTCCGTGACGTAGCCCCCTTAAAAATTACTTGTAATTGGAGCCTCAATTGGATGCACGAGTCCAATAGAGCAGTTTTCAATTAAAGGTCAAATGCAACGAAATTTGATGAAATTTTATTTAAGACTCATTTTGACTTTAAATGAAAGGAAATACTGTGAATAATCATAATCTAAAGTTTTAAACGATTTGGTTAAAACGTCGCTGAGATATTCGATGTTAAAGACAGCCCTTTATCTTCGCTTCACAAACGGAACGGTTCGGAAAAGCTTCGGAAAATTGTCGGAAATGGATTTTGTGACGTCACATGTGGCGAGCTTCGACGCGCGAAGATGCAGCAAAGTGCTGTTCCAAGTTTGTCTCTACCAGGTCTGCTGCACCTTTTGGCATTTAAAATCCCGATAAAGCCGGATGACCATTCGAAATATCTTCTTAAAGACGAGGAGCGATGCAAGGAATGGTTGAGATCGACGAAAAAGAGAGGATGTGTATGCCAAATGCACGCTGGCTTTGCTCAGCAAATACAATATCATCCGACATGTTTTTCTCAGAAAGCTTCCAGCAGAATCTTGCACTTTGGTCCGTGTTCCAGCCCTAGAAACTTCAAATGAGACCTGGCTTCTCCTCTTATTACCAACTTGGAAAGAAAGCCGTTAATCCAGGACTAATGCGAAATCGTTTGCGACGAAATGCAGAATTCGAAGGTAAAGTCGCTAATAAACTTACCCATTGTCTGGGAACCCCAAAGTTGTACTTTCTTGTATTATATTGAACTTAGATTCACACACTACTTCCTTAACCTGACGCTAGTCGCTTCATAAACTTCTACCAAAACTATAACTCTACTGTTTGCGTGAAATATTGTGAATCGCGAGGCTGGTATTAAAAATATATTTTTTATTACAGGAAGGAACTTTTGCAGACTTTTTATGTTCATGTTTCTTTTTACTTAAAAATGATATTCCCTATATAGCTTCGATCGTCTAAAAAGCTAAATTATACATGCAGACATTGAAGGAAAATAATGCTTTTAATTTACAGTATTGTGTACAATGAAACACTCTTTTCAATGTTTGTTTATATTTGAAATTATTATGAATGCTAAATATAACAACGAAAATACCCCCGACTGAACATTGTTGGTGCCCAAGAAAAGGTTTATATTTTTCATGTAAACTACATGTATATGATGAGTTTGTTCACTTGTAAAGGCCAATTTACCTGATTCATTTGTTGTTCAGATCTGCATTAACCCCATTTCAGTCCAGTACAATGACTGTTGCATTGCATAGCACTCATTATAAGTCAAGTATAAGTCAAGTGAACTACTGGCTCAGGAGAATCTACAACCAGATTGTAGGTGTGTCATGACAATTTATTTCTGAAATTAACTTTTCATAATTTTGTCTGCCCCAAATCTGTTGACCTTTTACAAATTCCTCAGTAACAGCTTTAGGCATACTCCCTTTAAAAATCTATATGGGTATTTTTAGTGCCCAAGACCCCCTCCCCACTTGCTGGGGGTACTCCCATACTCCCATAGACTTTCCAAAAGTCGTTCGCTCGATTCTGGCTTGGTGGTAGTAGACCCTGGTGCGAACCCGGTGCGGAGCTTTATAATAATGCAGCTTTGACAAAATCTCATGATAATTTGTACATACAAGGATGTGTAAGCAAGGTCATTGAAACACAAAACTAGGTGTAAATTTTCCCTGCTACATGTCCCAGTGTCAGGTCCTGTGTCAGCACACAAGTTAGATCTTATAACCTGGGTCTTAAGAAATGCAAGTTGCCATAAATTACTGTTGAAATTGTTATCTTCGACCTACACCCCATCTACTTAAGACAATTCCCTTTTCAGAGAATCATCAATAAAATCAACTGAAAAATATAAGGGCCAGATTACAAGATAATCACCTAGGTTAATAATTCGGCAAATAAAGAGCAATATTAATACCAGGCATAATTCTGATTGAAGCTAAAAGGCCACGCAGTCACGGTATTTAATTTCAATCTTTGAAAATAAATTATTTGGCTGAGGGGAATGAGTTTAAAGCTTCTAAAGGTTTAATCGATTCTTCAAGAACACACTCAGCTCAGCTCGGGCAATGCTACAATTAAACAGTGTACAAATAATTCCACATTGCAATCCTTTCGAACAAAAGCAAGACAATACTTCAACTTAAGATTCAACTATTTATTTATTTCAAATTCTTTGAAAGCCGTTTGCATTATATTTATTAGGCTCACCAATATATGTGGCATATTCCTTCGTTGTTGGTGCATCTAGATGTTGCCGGATTAAACGCCATCTTGTTCACTCGCAGAGTCGGAATTAAACACTCCAGAAATCGATTTAATCCTTACCAGATGCCGTTAGTTCGAACTGATATGGCTGTATTTAGACTTTTCGAAGGCTTGAATCAAAGTCTTCATCGGTTTCAACTAACGGCTGTTTCATAAACTCTGGAAATCCATCGAACAAACCCAGTCTGGAACAAACCCAAGGATTTGCAAGGATCGCTCAAAACAAGTGAAAATTTGCTCGCCACACCTGACGTCACAAATACCTCTATTCGATTCCATTCCACGCGCGGCCATTTTTGGTTCGTTTTCGTGAAGTCTTCGGAAATCGTCGGATTTTTATCTCCTAAGCGCCACAATTCGCACAAAAACCATTTCTGAGAGTTTATTATCATTAGTACCTTCATAAACGACAGGTTTGCGGACAAAAGAAAAAATTTCCAATTTCGTTGCATTTGACCTTTAAGTGTCGTAAAACCAAAACTAAGGTAATTACTCTGGCCAATCAGAAACGACATTGACAATCCAGTGAACCAATCAAAACTCGAAGCAAAAACATGTAGCTGACGCGTAGCGCGGGAAAACGTGCGCGAGCGAGTCACGATTGGTTTTGGTTTTAATTCTGATTGGTCGAGAAAGTGGCGCGAGATTTTTAAACCAATCACTGAGCGTAGTAATGCAAAACCAAAGCAAACGCAAATTACTTTCGACACTCAAGCGAAAACCGCTCTACTACTAAAAACTAAATAACGAAAATAGAATACATAATGTTTTACTGACTTTGGCAACAAGCCATATTAGCCTTGCCAGCTAGGTTTGCTCTTCTTGTTTCTAGTTTAAATCTCCAGTCTCGGTCTAAAATCATAATAAAAGTCTCTAGTGGACACACATCAGCTGTGTGTCACTTGATCACGAATGTTTGAGTTAGTGCCATTTAAGTGTTTGTTTGTCACGTTAATACTTTTGGACTCTAAGTAGGCCATTATATTCTGTTTGTTATTGGATTTAAGTGTATTTGTTTAAGAGGAACAGCTGAGATCCACATTGTTTTTTTTTTTCCTCACGCTACAATCTTCACAGCCCTCTGCACAGAACAGTAGTTTGGGTTGCGAGTCATTTTCGGAAAAAAAGGAGAGCTAAAACTGCAATTTTTTGTCGAGATTTTATTGTGACCCCAGAAGACGCCAACCGTTTTCTGTTTCGTTTCCTAAGAAACGAAACGGTATTGTTTAGGATTCGATATGAACTATTTACACAGTGCGGGGGCTACTATCAAATCAGAAGAACACTCGTAACCACAATGTCAACATGTTTCAGCAAAGACAAAAACATGGTAAAACATGTTCTTAAAATATCGAAAAGAAAATCGTCAGGAAGACAAAAGAAGATTGAGTATTATTAAAAAGAGAAATATCAGACTACTGCAATGCTCCCACTGTCGTGACTTATCACTGTCACGCCAGTGAAAACTCTTAAAGACAATTTATTAACCAAATAAATGGTTTCATGCACCTTATGAAAATGAATCTTTTCGGGCTTCCGGTCAGGTGGTGTAGCATTAACCCTCGTTATAAGGCAGAGAGGAGCTATTTTCAGCCTCTTGGCATCAAAGCATTCAAGGCGAAGTCAACATTTTCCACCCTCTCTGTTTTCCACAGAAAAAGATTATTAGCATGTGTTCAGGTATCCCCTCACCTTTGCTGGGAAAAGTTTCATTTAGACTGAACTTCATTTGAAAATAAACGGCCATCTCGGTGGTCAAAAGATGGCAGAATGTGTCACGTCATATCTCTTCCCAGCAAACCGAGCTCAACCAAGGCAATGGGCGCAGAATAGGAATATTTTCGTTGAGTAACGCATAAAGGAGCATAAAATAATCATTTTCGCGTTACGCAAATTTCCATGCCACTAAAAAAATCTCCAGTAATACCCAAGTATAACATAGAGAATACACAACAGCAACTTTATTACATCATTAAACGGAATAGCTAATTATGCACTATTTTGAATATTTTTATAAAAGAAAACGTTAATTTGTTCAGAAAAAAAAAACAGCAAATAGTAAGATTTTAGACTATTTCATGGGACGTCTATATAGATTAAAATGCTGCAGCGATTTCACAAATGCTAGGATCAGAATAAATATTCTCCTTAGTATTGTTGTACATTCTGTGTTATGATCTTTGGGTGAATTTGGTTCGTAATCAAGACATCCTTCTTGAGGTCATACGTTTCTTTATTGTCTTGGCTTGTCAACTTGAATTTGCCATAAACAACAACGACAGTTTATTATTATTATCCAACTCTGCTTCGTATAGTACAAATAAGTGAAAGAACGAGCAAAACGAGTACAATTATCTCACGATATTTGTACTCGACTCATTCCTCCCGACCGCGCGATAGATTAACAAACGTGGCAAGACAGGATTTTGGGGAAAGAAATCGTTGGATAAAGAAATTGGTTTGTAGTACCGCTGTACAATTTTTACTCGTCATTTGTATTTTGACTCCCAAAATACTGCAAGACTCGGAAAAATATGCAGCAATACAGTACAAACCCGCGAGTAAGAACCTAACATTTAAGAACCCGTTAGACTAAAATTTACAAATTAGACCCCATTTTTATAAGAACCTATTTAGCCTAAAATTTGGAAACAGGTTCTTTTTTTTCTAAAGTTGATTAAAAAAGGCTACCTTTGGGAAATAAGTTGGACAAAGCATTACTGTGCCTTTATATAACGTTATCTTCTAAATGATTAGTGCTTCATTTTTACATAAGCACTTAGTGGTATGCAAATTTTATACAAGGAATAGGCCGAATACCACCTGAAGCATATAAGCATCAATGTAAATTTTCTTCGAAAATAAGAACCTATTAAGAATCTAGATAGCCTAAATTTGTGTTAACTACTGTTAACTAGTATAGTTTTTACTATACTACACACTAAAGTGTCTAATAAGATATATGCATTTCTTTGTTGTTGTTGTTGTCGTTACGTTGTTACACTTGCTTTACTGATTAACTTATCGTTACTTCAAATAGGCAAAGGGGTGCGATAACAAGAATACGATAAAATATTTAGACGCAGCGGAGCGTTTTGAAACGTTGGGGGATAGGGGGGCTCATCGTACTCCAAGCCAAGCGCATACCTTCCCCCAGGGGGGGGAGGGGGGAAATCCCCTACTCAAATTTTCCAGAAGGTCTTTAATAGTGTCCGGTGCGTAACTAGGATATTCAGACGATCCTGCTTCTTGGTGCTTTTTGGAAAAATCTTAATCGTCGAAGCGCATACAATGTACGCTCTGAAGTCGCCGATGCCACAGGTAATGTCAAATACAATCTTCTTAACAGATTGCGGACCTCTCCTAGTAGCGTTTTGGGGAACGCAGAGAGGAGTTTCGTTGAAAGTCACACAAAGTCATGCCACGCGACAAGCGCGATCCTGATGAAACGATTTGTGCAAAGATCACGAGACTGACTATCTATTTTGTGCTGTAATAGCGATACTTTTAGCACTGAAATATCGGGGGCTGAGCCCCCAAATATTTGCCGGTTGGGGGGGGGGGGGGTTCTTTCCCCCTCCCTGCTCCGCCGACTAAGCAATTAATATTCCTTACTTGGAAACATTCCTCATTGCAATTCAGTGTAACCAAAGAGACGAAATACGGGCAAAATGTAAAACGAAACACAAAAATTACTTCTGATAACTTTATAGCCTTCTTGCACTTGTGCTTCTGCTCTTTGTATGTGTTTACGTTGGCTTCTAGAACATGTAAGAATCGTCGTTCCCTTTCGTGTTTTCCAAGTAACTAATGGGTACATAACGGAGCAGTTGGTTCCCTAACCGTTTCTACTTTACTTTTCAGGCATTTAATGTTCCATCGTAAGGAGGTATTTACTTCCTTCCCGTTCGACTCGGAGTCCAACGCACTAACTATTAGGCCAACGCACCTCCCACAATTATATAATAACCTGAATTCTACGCGCATTTTGATTGGTTCTTACTTATGATCTATCAGAGTACAGACACATGGATGACGTCACGCGGTGGTGTGACTCGCGCGCGTGATTAGAGTTCATAGTCCAGATCAGAGTTGTCGGCAAAGTTTTTCAAACTTGCGAGGCCACAACAAAGCAAAAAAAGTTCAGCTTAATTACAAACGTCCAGTGAGAAACAATACGCCAATCATCGTTCACCTTTCGAAGCATTTAACTGGGCGAAACAAGCTTGAAGAAGACAGTGAATTATTCGAGAAATTATCCGAAATCTTTATGAAAGTTTGGCCGATGTTGTGCAATTGGACGACGCCACGGGAAACAAACAGTGAACAAACGAATTGTGGTTGAACGCTTCGGTTATGTTTACAGATTTGAACAACTTTCCAAATCGGAATAAAGGTTAGAGTTTTCATTGACTTTCAATTGACCATTTTTCTGTTTATTTAATTAATCGGATTATAACAGTGCTTCGTGTTAACGAAAACTTAATAGTTAAATCAAAACAACTTAGCTCATCTTTACGGCGGCATTGCTCACACTGAAGTGTGCTGAAGCCTTGTGTTATTATATAAAACAAATAGATTCCATTTTGCCGTGGGTCTGTTCAGTTATAGATCACAGAAGACGTCAAAATGTGGTATGAACATCAGTGACCCACTCGGCTAGCGCCTCGTGGGCCACTTCTCTGTTCATACCACATTTTGACGTCATCTGTGATCTATAACTGAACAGACGCACGGCAAAATGGAATCTATTTGTTAAACAGACAACAGGCATACAGTTTACTAAAAGTGGTGTTATATTAACTTCATTTTAATTGTGGGCTGGGCTCCACCGTTAAACATGTGTCAATGATTAGCGAGTAGGTTCGAGCAATAAGCAAAAAAACTTTTATAACTCGTTTGACATGATGTGGGGACCTAGCTCCCAAACAGAGAAACAAAGAAATAACTCAACAAACAGCGGCAGTTCTCTTAGGATGTCTGTGTAAGGCAATTGCCGCAACGTAGACTATTTTACACCGCTACGGACAATAGGATCCTAAAAAAATTACAACGCGCTAATAGAGTCGCTATCCTGTGTCAGTAAGTGAAAGCAAACATTCTCTCGGTTAAAAGAGAATTTAAAGGAATCCAACAGTGTTATAACAATAATACCTCATTTTCTTCAAAATCAGTCATATAATCCATATAAACCAATAAAATTGCACAGTTCGCTACCATTTAGCAGTAAATCGACTTCAAACAACGCACTTTTACGGCTTCCGATCGCAAGGGGCCGCCATCTTTGAATCACGCAATGAGTTGTGGGATTGATGACGTTTCACGGCTCCCGGCCCCTGACTGAAATCTGAGCTGTCAACCTTTTGATCAACCGTTCTCTACATTCCTGTACATTTGCCGAAAAATGGCTCAAATTATCCCATTTCAGCTGGAACCGGAATATTCGTCTGACGAGGAACGTCCAAAATCTATCGTAGAAGAAGAAGAAGAAGTTTTATTTCCAGAATTAGGCAACTTAAGGTTGGGAAATTCGTTGTGGTGCATTTGCACAAATTGCAGCGAGATGCCTTCGGAAAAGGAATGCGTTTGCTGCAAGGAGATGAAAAACATTTATCTCATGATGGAAGGTAAGTGAAAGACTTTATGACTTTAGAGAAAAACGTGAAGCGTGTCATGTGTAAAGATCGATGTCTAGTTCTGAATTTACGGAACTCTGACAGTTATCAACAAGAGCAACGAAATTATGGCTTCGATTTACATGTATAAACAAACAAACAATAGCTTTATGCCTGTTTCATATGCTTCATTTACGGTTATTTTCTTGTTATTCTTTACAAAACGTTCGATTCCTTGAGATAACTGGTCTAAATGCATCCACTGCTCAACGATTGAAATTGTTTTAAAAGGATGATCAAAAGTTTTTAAATCGATTTAATAGTATACAGCCTTCGTTTTATCTGGACTTACATGCAAACTTCAAATTAATATAGAAAAATATTTAATATAATTTTTTTCGGATAAGCTTTTTTGTTGCATTTTGTTTACATGTATTTTTTTAAATTCAGGTCTTCACTGTGTAACACAACACGAAAATTTTTCCGCCGTTTGTCTTAATCGGGATGTCCTTTGGACTGCATTGGCAAGCATTTATATATGACAGGGAAAATGCTGCTCTACCAAACCGCAAGAATGTTTCCAACAGGTTTATTAAATTGAACCATTCATTACTTTATATACTTGGGAATTTACAATAAACTAAGTTGTTGCGGTCGATCGAGTGTGTTTGTCTTTGTTTATTAAGTATAATTTAATTCACAAATTTAATGAAATTTTCTTTCCCAATTTGAGAATGTTAAATAAATATTGTTTGGAAATACTGCCATTACAACTGAATTCAGATGGGACTACCCATTTCAGAAGTTCATTCTGTGTGAAAAGTTACTATTTTTATGAATGTGAGTCGTTCACAAATTGTAGTGTCTGATACCCAAACTATGGTATTCCATATCTTTGAAACTTGGTAAATTGCAGTTATTTACAACACTTTAATAGTGCGAAAGCACTACACTTAAATATTTATACAATCAACAATGTTAAGGCATGAAGAATTCTCTTTTGTTTAGGTGTTTTCGTTATGCTGCATATCGCCAGTTTACCTGGTGGGCTCATGGTTGGCTCGGGAAAAAAATCCACCGAGTGATCCCAGCCTGTGTAGTTACTCGCATACGTGCTGTTTTTCCAGAGCCTGATGGTGTTTATGTTGGCTACAAGGAAGGTGATGATGATGATGACGAGAACCACGACAGTGAAATACAACAGGCATGGAGAGACTTTATCCATTTGTGTGAAGTTTAAAAAAATTTTAAAAGCCTGTGTGACCTTTTTGCAGTTTTTGCTAAGATATTGTAAGTTCTGGTAAGATATACACATCAGAGCTACTTTACATAAGAACAAAAAGATAGCCTTATTCCTACTTATTTTCTCCAGTACTAAATTTTGCAACTCGCAATTTCAAAATAATTCTGAAGTTTAATTTGCATGAAAAAACATTGTGCAAAATTTAAGCATACCAAAGTTAAAACCATATTATAATATGTATCAAAACAGTAAACATTTTAATGTTTGAAACTGCAACTATTTACCTAATTTTTTTTGGTCTTGTTTCCAACAAACACCCTTCTTCTGATTACTGTTTTCTTCAGCTTGTAATTTGGCCTAAAATAATGTCTTTAGTACAGTCAACTGCAGGCTTGTTGTAGTTACATTGTTTGTCCAGTAGTCCCTTTAAAGTCCTTGAAGACTGAGCCATAAAACACTACTGATAAATTCATGAATTTTAGTACAGTTTTGTTCTAATTTATATTTCTTGAAATCATGAAAATAATTGCTTGCAAAATTTGGCTTCCAGATTTTTTGAAAAATCACGCGAGTAAAATAAGTCAGAATAAGGTTTCATTTTCTTTAAAAAAAAAACTTTACCACTTTTTAGCTGTGTGGTTATGGTGCACTTGCAATGTTTGGAGAGCACTCAAGAAGCTAGAGCACCTGGAACAACTCTTGTGCTCCCTTTATGCTCTCCAAACTTCCGACTTTCACCATAACTCGATAGTGCATACTAAAGCATGAACCAATTTGATTTTAGGTTCCTACATGTAGTAATAATACATTCTAATACATTATTTGACATGTATTCCTACACAAAAAAAATGAAAGCTAAAGCTGCAAGGTCAACTGGTTTTTAAAAGCGTGACATTTCAAGACGTCTGGCAATGATCTCTTCTCTTGGTGGTCTACTTTCTGGTGCCATAACATGTGTTCGATCAAGCTCACAGTGTACATTCACCTGGTCATCATTTCTAGCCAAAGTAACAATGTCATCTAGCATCTCTAGTTGATAACTGAATGATTTACTTTGTGGAACAGGTTCTGCTCCAAAACGCTTTGTGACTTTGTTCCAAGAAATTTTGAATCTTGGCTCTCCTTTGTGGTCACCTTCCTTAATTGTTGCCTGTTATGTGATAAAATACACTTGCATCAATTGATATTTATAAATTCATTTTTTAATGTAAAAACAAGTCAGTATCAGGGTTCAAAAGCCTGTGCAGACTGCTGTTAGTCTTTGGTTTCTAAGTATACAGCTAATAACATGAACTTGAAAAAATATATATATATTTTGTTGAATTGTAATTTGTATAATATAGGCACCTCTATGGGAATTGGTAACATTTTATTTTATCAAAAGCTGCAATCTATGCCTCAGAGTGTGGGTTTTTCAGATTATAAGAGGATAAATAATGACATGGATACCAATAGAGCAGTTTTCAGTTGAGTGTCATAAAGCTAAAACCAAATGATAACTCTGACCAATCACAAAGAACAAAGACAATCCAGACAATCAATCAAAACTCAAAGCAGTACAAAGCTTGCATAAGTTAGACGAAATTGGTTTTGGTATTAACTCAGATTGGAAGTGGCACAATTTTTAAACCTATCACCTAGCATAGCAAATGTATATAAAACTAAAAAAATGTTGTTTATAGTGGTCATGCACTTAGCTTCATATCTCTACGAGATAAAATTTATATTACTTCTGACACTCAAGTAAAAACCACTCTATGCCTTTTTTCATGTTGACTGACCTGTGGTCTGTTAACATTCTTGTTATGGTCCAGAGCAGCCAGCATTGTGCCCTTACTCATGCACTCATGAGTAAAGTGCATCTGTTTTGGCAGGTATTTGAGGTACATAGAGTGGTATACCTCAAGCAGTGTTGTGTGTACACACTTCGTCAGATGTTCCATGTCCTTAAGTAGCCTCTTGTCTTTAATGACTTCAACAAGGGCATTGTGCGCAGCTGATCCTGGGGTTAGCCATTTTTTCTTGCGGGAGGCCTCAGGTGTGTACGGTTCATGTGCACACTTGTGGTAGTGCTGGTTGCCAGGCCACTCATGTCTGTTTGTGACATGATGGATCACTGAACACCACTTCTCTTTTAGAAGCTCTGGGTTTCCTTCACAAGTAGTTGCGCTCCACCAAAGATGGTTAATTATTGATGGTATCCATGGTTTCAGCTCGCCACACCCTTTTTTGTTTGCTGCACTTCCCAGTTTCTTTGATATAGATTTAGCCAAATGCCATGGGTCATACTGGTGGTCCTTGTCTGGGTGGTTGACCCTCATCTCCTTGCTTATTTGGGAATGGCGGTCAGTTGATATCACACACACCTCAATTCCTTGACTTTCAACTGTAAATAGGGCATCTTGAAATCCCTTAATTTCCATAACATTGGAATTTGCTACTTGACCAACACTTACAACCTTAAAATCAACAACTTTATGGGATTGAAAGTCGATGAATGTATAAGTGCAGTACTTTGCACTATGGCCTGGGGAATCACATCGCCCATCTCCAATTAACATATTGTTTTCTCTTGACTGTAAATCCCGAATAACACTTGCCTGCTCTTCTTCCCAAGCTTTTTCAATAACTGGGAAAACATACTTTTTCCTTAACACGTAGTATGAAGATTCACTAATCGATTTCAGATTTAAGCAATGAGCAAATCTTTCGAATTTTGCAAAGTGGATCCCACTAAAAAAAATCGCTGTAGTGAGTGCCACATTCCCTTCACCTTTAGGGCCATGCAGGGGGGTTGTGACTGCCACTTGTAAGAACAGCCATTCAGGCATGTCAGATGTACTGAAAGTTGTGATCCCTCATTTTGAACCTCGTTTCTAGTAATTGTTGGGGACCCACAGTTTGGACAAAACCGATAAAGCTCTTTCAGATTATCCTCGTACACGATAAATGTCCGTTGTCTGTTTATAACAACTTCTACTGCTGAACTTTGGGAAAGCCCGTCTTCAGAACAATCACTGGGATAATATTCAGATTGGCTGGCAGTTGCAGTTTCAGTACACTGAGAATCCACATGTTCCTCAACTTGTTGAGGCACTGTTGAAATATCCTGAAAGTCGTCACTACATGTTTCAGGTCCAGATTCGATTGTTGCGTTTTCTTTTTCGTTAACTGTTCTCGACGGCCGATCTTGAGTCTTTTTGGAACAATACGGATGGTCAACCATAACCTCTTCGACTACATCCTCTGGGAACTGAACGGAGACCTCACACGTACCTACGGTCTGGCTGGCTTGGACGCCAAAGTCAACTTGGATGCCAATGTCAACTGATGGGGACATGTCTGTTTGCGTACTCACTTCTTTCGATAATGATTTCGCTTCAACTTTAATATCATCGGAGTTCTTTGACGGAGTGTTTTCTTCAGAAAACGAAGCCAGTGCCTCTTCAATTGTCTGAAAAGTGAGTATTGAAATTGTCATTGTTTTTTTTATCCCACCAAATTATTAACACTAATTATCTAAAAGTATGAACCATGTAGTAAAAGTCGTGTACCTGCTGTCGTTGTCGTCGAGCTGCACGTTGCTCACTTATTACTCGTGGTTTTTTTGCCTGCTTGTGTGAAAAAATTGTTGGCACTGCATCCTCCTTTAACTTTCTCTTCCACCGACAGTGACCAATTAAATCTTCTTGAAGACGGACTGTGTCGTCAAACGCATCAGGACGAAAATGGTGAGAACACAATCTCGGATCTTTAGGCAAAGTGGTTCGCTTGACAGCAACAATCCACTTTTTTCTTAATTTTTCATTCCTGGGAAAACTGTGAAGCGTTGAACTTGAGCCACTCCTGTTTTTTGTCGAAAAATTACACCCAAAAGCGCAACAACTCGGCATTTTTTTCTTGTTTACATCTTTAAACTTCGCGCGTAGCTTTAAACTTCGCCGGGAGCCGTGAAACGTCATCAATCCCACAAGTCATTGCGTGATTCAAAGATGGCGGCCACTTGCGATCGGAAGCCGTAAAAGTGCGTTGTTTGAAGTCGATTTACTGCTAAATGGTAGCGAACTGTGCAATTTTATTGGTTTATATGGATTATATGACTGATTCTGAAGAAAATGAGGTATTATTGTTATAACACTGTTGGATTCCTTTAAAGAGATTACTGACAGAAGCGATCACTAAAACCGTCGCAGCTTGCTTGCAACCTTATTAAGAAATTTAAGGATGTAGAATGAAATTAAACTGATAAATCAACAGCTTGAAAAACTTAGACTCCAGTTTATTAGTCCTTTTGTGCTAGGTAGACTACAGTTGTCCACGAAGCTCTTACTTTTCACATTTTTCACTAAGTAGCCCAGAGTTCCTATAGTTTATAACACATTTGGGAAAAAATTAAAATCCTTTAGCAAGTAAAGCCCACAACTTCGTATCCTTGCTTGCTTTTTGGTCATTTTTGTAACTACAAATTTGTATCTTAGGTCATCGCACTTTCCTACATAAAAACCAATTACAATTTTTAAAATACTGAGTTTAACCAAACATTTTTCTAACTGAAAAGCCAAATAAAAGCTGCTGTGGCTTGTTCTTGTCCAGAGACCTACATCAAGATGTAAAAGTTTATGCTATACCATAGCATTTCAGTTTTCCCAGCGTGTGGTAACCTTGCTCGTTGTAGCCGCTTGTGCCTGTATCACCAAACCTGAGCTGTTTAACTGGCAGATGTGTCTTGTCAGTGAGGAGACCGCTGTCTTCACGCCACACCTGGTCATTCTTATCACAGTTACAAGGAAGGCTGAGGTCTGCACATGAGTTGGTCATCCCGCATGCGCACTTACCACTGCCAGGTGATGCTCCGCCCCAGTACGTCTTCTTAATAGAATCACGTGACATATATATATGATATATGAATGATAACACTCATACTTGATAAACTGTTCACAGTGTGAGGAGACACTGGTGAGACTCGCCAGCTGAGACAGACTCGCACCTGAGTAATGGATGTCACGAGAGTAACTACCAGGACTGCTATACCCATTCACGTGCGTTCTGCTTTCACTGTCGTGACTGACCACAGTAACGCCAACTCCATTCTTGTCACTCATGTCACAATAAACTGTAAATGGTGCCAGGCCTCCCGGGCCATCAGGATCAATAAAGTAATTTCCGCTTACACTGCTGACGTATTTTCGTATCGCAGAGCAGGAAACACGATCACGATAGCATTCCAAGCCATCTCCAGCGTAACCATGGTTACAGGTGCACGAATATGATTCACGTTCATTTGTACAGCTGGCATGCTGATGACACTCATTCGTCTGTCTTTCTCATTCATTTAGGTCTGTTGAACAGACAAGATGAGTTAAAACTAAGCATAACAATGAATGTAATATCGTCAAAGAGGCGTGTTTATTTGTAATGGTGCACAGAAAATTGAGGTTTAAATCGAGTCGAAAAAATTGATGTTAGTAATTCTCCTTACTGGTTGTCATACATTTCCTTAAAAGTAAGTATAGAGAGTTTGGTGTTAGATCAAGACAACATCAAATGATAATCATTCTTGAAATCATAGGTTAAATAACAATGTGTTAAATTTTTCCACCTTGTTCCTGGACACTCAAAACGTCCGTCAATAATTTGTGTTCGATTGTAAGGTGTGCAATTATTGGGCAGTTGTAAATAGTTTCAGTCATTTATGCCTCTCTTTAACCGTTGGATGGCTTATTTCGTTGTTTCAATACTAAGTTAAAATGTTTTCTACCAAAGCCTTAATTTTAGGTCTACTTTCTTCCAAAACGCGCAAGAAAACAGCGTGATAGAGCAACTTCAATTCAACTTATCACTGTATTTCTTGACTTGAAATATTTAAACACTACTTACTGTCTACGATTTCTGATTCAGCTTAATAAACACTGATTGACATCTTACCTTTCTTACAAGTATACTGATGACAATCGCTGCATCGCACGTCATTCCACTCGTAGCTGTGTTCCACACCAAGTGCGTGAACACAATCTTCTCCTCTGAAATTATTTGGCTGATTTTGTGTCCAAGCCGTAAAGTTTCCTTCTCCTCGATCCGCCCAAGTGAAGTTGCCTTCCACAAATCTATCATTCAACCCCAGCCAAGACTTTGCACCATTGTGTCGATGCTGCAAGTACACATTCTCTTCATTGCTGTTGACATCAACAAGGACGGAGTCTTCTTGTCGACATTTTTGCAATGCTGTGGTCCAGTTGGCACATGTTTGACTTGTAAAGTAGCAGAAGCCATTAAAATAGTCCCATCCAGGATCACAGATATCTGCAAAAATAGAAAACATCTGTTTGCCTTTTGTCTTAATAAGTGAAAGGGAGTTATTTCTTAGTTTTTCAGTGCAAAGTTAAAGAGTAATATTAAGGCTCCCCTACAGGTTTCATGGAACAAGGGAATATCCTCTTAAAATAATTGGGAACAAGGGAACTAAAAACCAAAAAATGCTAAATATCGACAAAATACTTTAAGGGAACAAAGAGGAAATGTTCCTGCGAACATGGAAACAGAGGCACCCTTCCTTCCCCTGTGTGGCCCTCAGTATTCACTAACCTGTAAGGACCACATAGCCAACTGACACTGGATCATATCTTGTTTCGTACAATTCTTTGACACAGGCTCTGAATCCAGAGGCGTTCATGTTCTGCAAATGCATAAAGTTAACAATAGGTGCCTGCTAAAACTACAACAACTACCACAATAACACCAATATCACTCAATAGTTGACGAGTGCCGCAAGGGCTGTTCCTTCTGCTCATTTTAAATTTTTATTCAGTATCATATCATTTTTAGAGATCATAATTCGATTTTTACACTTTTAGACCAACTATTTTTATCACGCACGAAATTTTAATCCCTCCAGTGGGAAGCAAGATTATGAACCGGAGGGCACCAGACCACACTCGGTTAATCCGTTTCTGTGACTTCCATACACTGTGTTTAAGCAAACTGCCACAAATAGCTAGCCAGCAATGATAAAGCAACTTGAAACAAATTATTGCATTTGCATCTGACTAAGGCTTTACCATTTATATTCAGTTGTCGATCAAGGCAGATTCGTACTTGAGCAAGCAACAGCTTCCAATTAAATATCTCACAGCCATTAACAGTGATAAAAATAAGTTTCACATTGTCACGAACTGATATGTTTCAGATCTGTTGTGTTACGACAGTTTGGAAAGATCAAAAGCATGCGATGTTTTAAGTTTCAGCTAAAATTCATTTACGAGATCATGGTTATCAGTTTTCCCGCGCTTTTAATTTAATACACGGCACGCGACCCACTTAAAGAGAGCATTTTAGCCTAATCGTAGGTTTCCGCTGACGAATTAAAAAGAAAAGCTGTTAAAACTGGAATGAGACCAAAGAAAAACAATGCACAACTAAAATGTTCTTGAGTAGGCTTAGTGACACACGTAAAAATATTAGCCTCCAAAAGAACATTCATAAGTAGCTGATAAAAGGATTCTACATTGAAGTATTTACTAATCCAACCAAATATTTCAAAGACTTTCAGCGACCTTAGGCCAGACAGGTTTTCTATTTTTGTATTCGCATGATGCGTTCTCGCACGTTCGAACAGATTTCACATGATACTCACACACGCAGAAGTGGCAATTGGACTTGTTTCTCTGGCTGTGACGTTCGACTCAAAACACTCAAAATTAATGCAGTTACCTCCAAAACACTCAAGTGGGGAAAACGTACAGCTTTCTGCGAAAAGACTCCTAGAAAAGGCTAACGTTACTTCCAGCCCCACCCTCGACCTAGTTATGCAATTTCCCCCATAAAGAATAATGTGATGAACTATTTGTTGAACGTTCCCTTTAAGTAGCTTAGACGGTGAATCTTCCATCGACCGTGAAGACAAAAACTATATTTGAATATCCACAATAATGAGCGTCAAAAGTCCTTGAGAGAGTTGGTTGGAATGTATTCTAAATTTAACAATCTCATTTTCCCACTTCAAATCGGTTGCAGCTTGTGAACCACTTCCCCTCCCCCTTTCCAAAGTTGTACACAAACGCGGCTAGTCTTGCAGCCAGTAAATCCAACATTGTTTCGGGGAGAGGGGGTATATCGAAGGGGTGAAAGGGAAAATTTGTCCACGGTACTAAAAAAATTCCGAATGTCTCAACACTTTTGGCGCTCATTGCAGTCGTACTCAGAGAAGTGAATACGGTCATCAGTGACGCAGCTGAAGCAGAGTAATATAAAATGTAAAACTTGCGACCTTTACCGCGTCAGAAACTTTAGTAGGTTTCGCCACTCTTCGGAAAAGGATTTTTGTAGCTAGAAAGCAAAGTTAATGGGTCGTGTACGCGTGTCCGCTTACCAAAAGTACTCTTTCCAAATCAAATCTCTCCTTTAACACGAGCCTGGTTTGTGTTGTTAATAACAGGAAAAAATGCCTGAGCTTTGATCTTTTACAGAAAATGAACCACAGAATATAATTTTATCTTTGATAAATGTTCTATGCTTCATGCGAAAAGAAAAACAATTAAACGCGCTCTTCTGAAAGGGGGCGTGTCGACTTTAGTCTGTACTCGCTGCCGTTGTGTCGGCAAATTATTATATGCCTTTGAATTTCTGAAACATCACGAAAAGCTATATGATAAAATGACATTTAAGGTTTGGAAACATTATCAGCTCCTAACGATTGAAAAACAAGATCTTTGCACCGTGCATGTCTTTGAAATACTCGTAACCTCTTTAACAGCATAGATGTTTGCCTGGCTGTGTATAGAAGTCTCCTATTCCTTTTGCTTTAGCTTAAATTTACTTGACAAAGTGTTAAATGCTGCAAACGTAAGCGAAAACATGATGAGTAGAGATTTAAAGCTTTCGAGGTTTGTCATAAAATGAGGCCAGCCCAAAATGAAACACACAAAATTTAAGTTTCTTCGAAGTTGGAAAGAAACAGTGAGATTATTTGAAAGAAAGATTACCTTGAGTGTTCCTTTAAAGTTAATGTAAAGTACGTTTTTCCAGAACATGGATCACAGATGGCAGACTTATCATTAACTGTAAACGTGAGACTTCCTAGGATGGCCAAAACCAGCAGAACTGCAGGCGAAGGACGAGCATACATTCCCAAGCGCATCTTGTCGAGTCAGGAGGTGCACTGTTCTCTGGGCCTGTAAGAGTCTTAATTTATATCATCTCTTCAAATGCGTCTCATACGTAGGCAGAAATATTACGTTTCTTAGACAATACATTGTTTTTCAACTGGGTTTTTACAGGTCAGGTTAAAATAACTTTAAAGAAATCAAGCAAGGCACGATCGTGTGCGAAAATAACAGCACACAACTATCGAAGCAGAACACTTTATTAAATAACGCTTTTCTTCTTCTCTCCCGACTTTCTTCAATGATCACAAGTTTGTGTCTCTGTTTTTCCTATGGTTTTCATATCCTTCAGCTTTTTTCTACGTTTTTAGTTAAAAAAAATCAGTACTAAATTGGTTTTGAAAGTGTTATTTACTTGTGCTCTTATGTTATTTTCTTAACAACTAATGGATTTTTACGTCCTTTATGCGGGTTGATGATCAATGTTTGCACGCAAGGGTTCAAGTAACAGTTGCAATTACTTTTAACAAACTTTGATCGGCAAATTTTATCTATTAAAGTTATTCTTAGTCTTTTATCAGAATAAAATTTTAATGAAATTGTTTCAAAGTACAAAAAAAATGAAACGTTCGACTGTTTAATGAAAAAGGTAGACAAGTGACAGCTCCCGTTTTGACATTAAGTCGTGAAAGGATTCGAGGTAAATGCTAAATTCCAAGTTTACCGAAACCAACTAATTGCATGATGAAAGAAGTTTTAAAATGTAAAGAACATCCTTTGTTTAACTTACAAGATAACTGTCAAGTTAGAGACAATATGTCGCGCCAAAGCCCAAAAGTACTTTAAAAAAATTAAAACACTATTCGAGAAGAAACTAGCTATTACTGTTATACACACTTCGCACTGATCGTCCTGAAAATTTCTAGACAAGAGAACGCGGGAAATAAAAATAACAACTAAATAAACACATTTTCGGACGGCTACTGCACTTGTCTGTACATAAATGATCGTCATTTACCTCATGCAGACTGGGGGGGGGGGGGGGTTAAGGTTTTAAGGTTGTGTTACACGGGACAACTTGCAACAACGATTTTTTTCGCGTCAACTTTTCGTGGTATGTTAAACGAGTCATCTTTTCGCGCAACAACGTAAAAAATAGGTCACCAAGGGTGACATGAGTCTAATGCCGTATGGCATAGTGATACTGATTGCGCGGTTTTCGTAAGCCGGTTAAAATTGTTTAGAGGTTTGTGTTCGGGAGTTTAATTTAAAATGCTTATAGCAAGCTAGGGGCATCGTGGATGATTATGGATGAAAACGAAACAGTCATAAATGTTATATGCTTCACAAAATTTAAAGTATGTACAGGAGTTGATGTTACTTCTTCCGTATTGTCCGTAAAAGCAGAAACGATTAAACATTTGGACAAGATTGCGTGACGACTTACAAAAAGCATGTTCATTACAACAAGGGTTGAAGAACTTCACATCGTTTTCTTTCAGATTTTTCACCATTTTGATGATGACTCTTGAAACAGATTTTGCAATAAAAGCACTTGAAATAGTGACTGTTACTCCATTGTACTGTAAGCACTTAGTGACAGATTTTCCTAAAAACGGGTGTAAATGCTCACGTCAATATAATGATGACCTTTTGAACGCTGGAAACTAGGCAATTATTATCGAGCTACCATACACAGGAGCGAAGACTGTTTATCATGATGTACAAATTTCGCGAATCATCACTTCCATATCAATGTAACCATTTTATGATTTTTCTAGCTGTAAGAGGAACTTAAGATCTCTGAGAGTCGTAAAAGCATGAAATTCGATTTCAGTGTATGGCAAAGGCCGGGCGGGACAGTGTTATACTGCAAAGCGGCCAAACAAACGCATTTTGATTTAGTCGCGTAACTTGATTTACATTTATCCATGAACATCTTTTATTTTTGAAGGTTTTTGTTTGCACTGTAAAGAAAAAATTGGTCAAAATTCGAATGACTTAAATACAAAATACGAGGTAAAGTTTTCTCTTTTTTAAAACAAAATAAATATTTGGTCGCATTGTGTAAATAAACGCGAGTCGCCGTCGAAATATTTTTTTCTCAAAGACGTCTTGCTTTTTAAGCAAGACGAAAACACAAGTGCTTAACTGAACTGAAAACGAAGATTTATTTTCACAAAAAGCTTACAAATGTCTTAACTGGAAAATTATTACGTCCTGTTCAAGTGTTGAATAATCGTGACTTGAGAAAGAACTTTTAATTATGCGTGGGAACACGTGTCGCTGATTGGCTGTTTTTAATTGAAACTAATCGTGCGTGTCCGTACGGAGTCCGTTCTTGCAGCTGATCATTGTTTTCTACATTACAGCGAACGATTATCGATCCCGAACCATTCCCTTGGGATTGCTAACAGCTTTTTTCATATAACAAAGAGTCTAATGCGCATGCGCAAAGCGCACGCAAGCATTAGACTCAAAAAGTACTTGGCAACATGCATGTTACACGAGACGAAATGTCGACTCGCAACATTTCGCGTATCCAAGCAACATCCGTCCACATAACATGTGTCCATGTTAAATATAATTCTGGGAAGGTGTTGCGCAAAAATCGACGGCGACCCCGTTACACGAGCCAACTTTCTAAATATTCGTCATCTTGAATTTCGAGCTTTTGACTTGGGTTCAAAACCTCGTAACGTTTTGCCGAGTAAAATGTTGCGCAAAAATTGTCCCGTGTAACACCGCCTTTACGCAATGAAGGTTCAAATCCATTAGTGTTTGATTCAAGTTATAAGAGTTACAATAAGTTATATTTATTTATTACTTCTCTTTAAAGTGGTATCATACGCAAGCAGCAATATTACGTTTCTTAGACAATACATTGTTTTTTTAACTGGATTTTTACAGGTCAGGTTAAAATAACTTTGAACGAATCAGGTAAATGCCACAATCCCATGATTTACCGAAACCAACTAATTGCATGTTAAAAGGAGTTTTAAAATTTAAAGAACATTTTTTGTTAAATTTACAGGATAACTGTCAAGTCAGAGACAATATGTCGCGCCAAAGCGCCAAAAGTACTTTTAAAAAATTATAACACTTTTCTAGAAAAAAAACTAGCTATTACTGCTATTCACACTACGCAAATTGTCCTGAAAATTAACATTTATTCGAGAAAAGAGAACGCAGGAAACAAAAATAACAACTTAATTCACACATTTTCGGACGGCTACTGTACTTGTCTGTGCGTAAATGATTGTCATTTATCTCATGCAGAAAGTGTTAGGGTTTTAAGGCTGTGTTATACGGGACAACTCGCAACACCGCGTCATGGTATGTGAACAAGTCAATTTTTCGTGCAACATCGTACAAAACGTACTTGGCAACATGCATCATGATCTTACACGAGACGATTTTCAGCGCAACGTCGACTCGCATAACACGTGTCCACATAACATTTGTGTCCATGTTGAATAGAATTTTGGGAAGGTGTTGCGCAAAAATTAATCGACTGCGACCCCGTTACACGAGCCAGCTTTCTAAATATTCGTCATCTTGAATTTCGAGTTTTCAGTTTGACTTGGGTTCAAAAACTCGCAACGTGTTGCCGAGTAAAATGTTGCGCAAAAAATTGTCCCGTTTAACACCGCCTTTAGGCAATGAAGGTTCAAATCAATTAGCTTTAGGTTTAAAGATGATAAGAGTTACAATAAGTTATATTACTGGCACGGTGCGATTTGCGACGCCGGAGAGCCACTTTTCAAGTGGATTTGTTTGTATATCGGGTTATAAATTTGGATTATGTTTGCGTCCCGAACTAATGGATTTCGACAGACTGTTACAGTTTACGTAGATTGAATAGAAACTTGAATCCAAGGAATTTGCTTAATAATTAGCTTCTACCATGCGGCAATGGACTTAACTCGTTAAATGGCCGAGGAAAAATCAACCTTTACGGACTTTTTACTTCTCCAACAATGTTCGTGTTGATATTAAATCCTTTAAATTCGATTTCAATAGTATTTGTCAAGTGTGCATTCAATCGAAGCAAAACGGACTAAAAGATTACGACCTCTATTAAGTAATCTCATTTAGAAGGTTTGTTTTAACAACACTGGGGGAAACTCTTAAGATAACAACGGGATTATTTTCAACGTCTACACGTGTCTACGGAACTCCAACATAGTCGTGATATACGACATATTATAGCTTCTTCCAGGCGTTTGGTTAGATGGGAAGGAGCGCGAAGAACTGAACCTCGTCGTTTTGTTTTCCCCCTAAATGGAACAGGCAACAACATATACTACTGAATAAACATCACACTCAATGTGTTTTCACTTCCATCGATGTGCAATACAATGCCCTCTTTTAAGAAGAATTTGACCTGCGTAATTATATATATATATTTTTTCTATTCAGTAAATGATTTGACTTGACTCTGGAGATGACTTCTGCTCAGGTTGTCGAAACGTCAGTCACCAACAACAGTTCTTTTCGGAACTACTCCCACCCGGACGATCACGCTATAAGACCAAGTCCTCAGAGCCTAGTTTTTTATTATTAATTTAACTAATGAAACAATGTGCTTTCTTTTCTCTTAGAATTGCAAGTATGTCCGGCATTTCTTTGATATCGACCCTATTTAAGGATAAAGAAAGCAAAAATTGATACCCTTTTTAAGGCCCAAAACCAAAAAATGACACCCTATTCAAGGAGAGGAGAAGCGTCCCGTGACGACCAAAATAACGGCTAACCGCGCACGGCAAAACACAAATCAAATCTTAATAAAATCGCTTTACCAATACTTGAACGGTTAGTTAATTTTTAAGATCCCTTTTTATTTTTCGTTTAGCTGGGCGTTTATTTTAGTTGATAGATTTTACGTACCCTATCTAAGGATCAAACCGGAAACACAATGCCAAAAGAAGCAAAAATCATCCCTATTTAAGGACCGAGAACCTCAAAAACCATACCCTGATACCTATATAGCCCATATATGGGATTCCCCGCCCCCACCCCCCGGGGGATTTGGTCAATAAAGTCTGATTCCATCTTCATGATCCTTACATGATCCTTGAACTCAATCGCGCGTATTCATGTGTGTGCAGGCGATGTGTAGATTCGACATTGTTATTGTGCTAATAATTAACAATTATTCTATGAGCCTGCGTTGGCTATAACGACTCGTATTCAACAGGGGCGAATGAAATAATTATTTTATTAAATTCTTCTTTAAGTTTAAATCGACTAGACAGTTCATTTTGATGTGAACGAAGTGATGGTATGAGGAGGCGGGAAAATTTGTGGCGCGGTGTTCATTTCTTGTGTTGAATGAAACACACGAGGAAAGCGAGCGAGAGAGTTTTCTTCCCAAGATTTTCCTCTAACAATCTCCTCTAAAGTCGTCTATATATGCTGGAAATTGTGACGAAAGTTAAGATTTACGAGAAGATCCGAAGCAAAAGCTTTTCTAGAAACTTTACGTCTTGTGCAAGTCGAACGAAGCAAGTGTTTACATTGTACTTGTTTACGGCTCCACGGCTGTCATCAAGACTGCTATATTATTTGAAGCAAAATTGAGCACAAAGTGGAACAGGTTTATTTAAGTTTAAAAAGACAAGACCAAGATCGAAAGGTAACAAACTTAAGTGCTGAGCTTAATTTTATGACGTACACTGAATGAAACTGTGTCAGTTTGCCGTTCTTTTTTGATAAATTATTTGCTGCTTTTCTACTTTATTCACTCGCTCTTGTTGTGCGTTTACAAGTTATTAATTAAAATTTTCGCATCAATCCTTTTGTTTTGCATAGTTAATTTTACTATGGCATAAGAGCTCTGGGAAACGCTAAGGCGGAGTCCCCTCCTCTAATTTTTTTTCGACAGGAACAATAAAGATGCTTCATTATGCACACAAAAACCGCCCAAACAGGAGAATGCCTTAGGACTAACATGCATTTTTCAACATGTTCAACTAACTTTGTATGCTATTTTGGCAAAATTTCAGAATTTTTTAGTTGAAATACGGAAAGTCTAAATATAAATTTTAACTCTTTTCGGGAATAACAAAAAAATAAGCATAGAAGTTAAGTAGACTTACTTATTTGCGATAGTGAGATAGGAATCCGTTACGATCGAAAGTGAAATTGCATTAGTAATCACCGAAAAAGTTGCAGCTTATAAAACGCCACAAAGAAGTTTTAAAAGTGCATTTACAATTAACAACTTGAACAATGCGTCTCTCATTTTATTTATTCCTTTGTGTCTGGTTACACTACAGTTGTACACAAAGCTGTCAATTTAAACATTTGTCACTAAATGGCACAGAATTGTTTCCTACGTTTAACAATCTGACGACGAAGTGATTGAACAGTTTTAAAACAAATAAACCCATAATTTCTTATCCTCATGCACTTGCTTTTTTAATCAATTTGCTATTACGAATTTGTTTCGCAATCTTTAATTTCTTGTACTCCCTATATTCATACATAGAATCCTAACATTACAACAAATTCTTCCCTAAGCCATATATTTTTGCGACGGCAAAGCTAAAGCTAATGTTGGTTCTGTTTGTTGAGAGACCTACATCAACATAATAGCATTTATGCTACACCATAGCATTTCAGTTTTCCCAGTGTGTGGTAACCTTCCTCCGGGCTGCCGGTTGTGTCGCTAAACCTCAGCTGTTTAACTGGAAGATGTGCCTTGTCAGTGAGGAGACCGCTGTCTTCACGCCATACATTGTCATTCTTATCACAGTTACAACCTTTACTGGGCTCTGCACATGAGTTGGTCATCCCGCATGCGCACTTACCACTGCCAGGTGATGCTCCGCCCCAGTACGTCATCTTAGTAGAATCACGTGACATCCACCATGCCGATGACATCGCAGAATTATGACACTCGTACTTGATAAACTGTTCACAGTGCGAGGAGACTTTGGTAAGACTCGCCAGCTGTGGAAAACTTGTTCCTGTGTAGTGAATATCGCGCAAGTAATTGTTAGTACCCTTCACCCGCGTTCTGCTCTCACTGTCGTGACTTATCACTGTCACGCCAACTCCATTCTTGTCACTCATGTCACAGTAAACTGTAAATGGTGCCAGGCCTCCTGCGCCATCTGGATCAATGACAAAATTTCCGCTTACACTGCTGGCGTATTTCCTGATCACAGAGCAGGAACCATGATAACATATCAAGTCATCGCCAATGTAACCATGGTTACACTTGCAAGAATATGATCCACGTTCATTTATACAGCTGCCAGGCCGATGACACTCATTTGTCAGTCTTTCGCATTCATTAAGGTCTGTTGAATAGACAAGATGAGCATTAACCGAGCTTAGCAACAAATCGGGATGGTATAATCAAAGAGAAACACGAGAACTAAGGCAATAAAAAAAATGTAAGAAAACGAGTAGAAAAATGATAATTATATTGCTCACATTACTTACACACTTCTTTTTTGAAATGTTAGTTCTGAGAATTAGTGTTTTATCAGGACAATATTTCCAAGTTTATGATCTTACTTTATTTTTGAGCTCGTCACCTGTATATTTTAAAGAAACAAGATGCTGATCGCTCTTGGGTAAAATACAAACGTGTTAAATATTAGACAATTTAATTTCTTTTAAATCTTAACTCAAAACTAATCTTTGTAAAAAAGCTTTTTATTTTTATACTTTAAATGCACATTTATTATTATTATTATTATATTTTTTATTATATTGTAATTTCAGTATTGTTTTCTTTAATTTTTTAACATAAGTGTAAAGCGCCTGGAGCAGACCTGGATAGGCGCTATAGAAATATTTATTTATTATTATTATTATTTTTTTTGAAAATTCAACAACTTTATTTCTCTATTTCTAAACTAGTAATAACGATACGTTAAGTAGTGCGACCACGTGTATTTTGTATAGAATAATCTATTAAAAATGTTGTGAAATAAAATAAACTACAGGAATGTGAATTCTAGAAATAAGTTATGTTTTATGTGAATTATTGTTTTTAAATCCGGTCAGTGTAAAATGCAGACTGCAGACCAGGGGTGAAATACAGACCGAGGGTAAAGTAACGAAATATGAGTCACAAAGCCATTTTTCCCTGCCGGCTAGCTGCTCCAAATTTCGAAGAAATGTACGCCAGACAACGCTTCGCATGAGCTATCATGAAAATGAACTGGTGATAAATGTCATACAAAATAGATAATTTGATCAAAAGCTATCAAATTAACTTTTTGATACGTTTGAAAGCCCGATTTAACTCATTTAACTGGACGGTTTAAGGATAATTTAGAAAAAATAATTCTCTATTATACCATGCCGACACAGCAAGGTCACGTTCAGCCATCAAATTACTCCACCGCAACAGCTCTTTCAAGTGTTTTTAACTGGCGCAGATTAAACGCTTCCGCAGTAAAGTTATAAATAATGGCTTTGCTTCGCTAAACGTCGTAATAAAACGCTATATAAAAAAATAAAAGGTACAACACTTTTATGTTTAGAGCGGTTAACTTGCTTGCTTGCGTTGAGAATTGCAGACGATCGAGGATTTCGTGACACGTCCGGCTGCAACACAAGGAGCGATAAACAAATGAATTGAGTCAATGAGTTCGTGTGTGTAAAAAAATAATTTCCGAAAGGGCACAGCCTGAAACAGCTGAAAGGGCTGTTAACCGTTCAGTTTCATCCAGTTTACTGGTGACGAAGACTTGAACTCTCACAAGGTCAAGTCCGTATTAAAAGTAAAAAATTGAACTCATTTTGTGTCGGCATATAAACATTTTTATACCGTCAGTCCATTCACGTGTTCGCTCATGCGAAACGTAATCTGACATACATTTCGTCGAACTTTGGAGTCGGCGGAAGCCTTTCGTTACTTTACCCTCTCTGTCTGCATTTTTCTCCCGGTCTGCAGTCTTCATTTTACCCTCAATCTGCATTTTAGTCTTCGTTTTACACTAACTGCTCAGAAAACTCATGAGCGATGTGAAAACATGTTGACATCGTGAAAATACGGGCACGTACGAACACGCCAAATAAGGAATACCGAATTATTGAACGTGCGCATGTTTCGCTGCACCAAATATGGATTAATTTAATTAAAATCATATGAGCAGGAACATTTGTTCACGTGCTAAATGCCAAATATAGCTCGAGAACAATACAAGCGCCCGCGAATTTTAGGAGTATATGACGGAATCACTAGTCAGCGTCAAAGAAATCTTTCCTCACCAACATTAGAGTTGCTCCAGCGAACTGCGCTGGTGCTTGTTCGCTGTCGCAAATATTTACAATGGCTAAAAATACATTCTGACTTAAGTTTGAGCGTACATTACAAATACGACTTATTTTTGGTTGTCTATTACAGAGTAATTAATAGTATATAATAGCGAAATATGAATCTAAAAAAATAATCAAAAATAAAAACAAACAAAAAATAAAAATATAAAATTATTATTATCATTATTATTATTATTTAAAAATTTATTTTTTTATTTCATTATTATTATTATTATTATTATTATTATTATTATTATTATTATTATTATTATTATTATTATTATTATTATTATTCGCCTTATGCCGGCAGGCGATGGAGGATTAATGTTACGGTGTGAGGCGCATATGGTCCATGAATCGAGCTGAAGAGCAATGGGAACAAAGAACTTCGACTTTTATATTAGCTTCCTACGCAGACGCTCTTTAGGCTTGTCACGTGTTCCTTCCCCACGCTCGTCATTGAACCACTTGTGACGTCATTCATTTGCACGTCAGCGAATTTTGTTAAGAAACTGATACATCTATGATTGGTCTTTTAACAGGACTAATAATTTTCCTATTTCGACTGCATTCTGACATAGGTAATAGAAAAAACACGGTCAGTTTTTTTGTACAAAATCGGTGCTTAAACAGACCAATTCTCCTTTTGAGGGTTAACCAATGATTACGTCAAAAAAAAAATTCGGTCAGAAAGAAAGATATGAAGAGTAGAAACGGAGAGGAACGCTTCAGTCAAAAATAAAATAAAAACGCCCAAATTTTGGCCTATGCGCATGCGGCAAAGTAAAATATAATACATTTTACACGGAATCTATATCAAATTGTTGCTACAGTGCGAAAAGTTAAGGGAGATGTAGTACCGTAGCACCAAAAATTCAGTTTAACGGTTAAAAATGCGCGTTTTTTAAAAAAAAATCGCTGGTGAAAGGGTTAAGTAAATAAAAAATTAAAATACAAAAAGTCGCACTTTCTTGGATCGTTGTATAACGTCATCGACTCTGCATGCGTGCGTTCAGTTTATTATTTTTTGTAACGAGTTTTGACTTAGCTTAAAAATGAAATACCTTTATCTTATGTATATCTTTTGTATATAATAATGTTTGTATTTTTTGTATTTTATGAAAAAGCTGTATTTTCTACTAAACTTTTTCTTATGTTATTGATTTTATTTGTGGTAATACCTGAAAAATAGCTGCCACGCCCGACATCGAGCTAAGTGTTTCACCACGTTATTAAAGTTCTGTGTAATGTGTTGTGTTGTTTTGTATTGTATTGTATCGTCAGATTGGAAGTCAACTAATTGTACCATCCATTTGAAATACATGTACTATTTAATCATTGTCTATTGTCTATGATTTATAATTCGGCCTAACATATCCTCTACTAACTATGGGCCTTATAATCACTGATTGACATCTTACCTTTCTTACAAGTATACTGATGACAATCGCTGCACCGCACGTCATTCCACTCGTAGCTGTGTTGCACACCAAGTGCGTGAACACAATCTTCTTCCCTGTAATTATTTGGTTGATTTTGTGCCCACGCCGTAAAGTTTCCTTCTCCTCGATCCGCCCAAGTGAAGTTGCCTTCCACAAATCTATCATTCAACCCCAGCCAAGACTTTGCACCATTGTGTCGATGCTGCAAGTACACATTCTCTTCATTGCTGTTGACATCAACAAGGACGGAGTCTTCTTGTCGACATTTTTGCGATGCTGCGGTCCAGTTGGCACATGTCTGACTGGTAAAGTAGCAGAAACCATTAAAATAGTCCCATCCAGGATCACAGATATCTGCGAAAATAGCAAACGTTTGTTAGCTTTTTGTGTTAATACATGGAAGGGAGTTATATCTTAGTTAACCGGTACAAGGCAAAGTAAAATGAGTATTGAGGCTCCCCCAGGGTTTTCAGGGAAAAAGGAAACATGGGAACAAAAGAAAAATAAAGCCTTGAACTCGGGAACAAAAGCTTTGTCTCTGACCATAATTTTAGGGAACAGGGATCATTACAATTGACAAAACACTTTTAGGGAACACGGAAAAGTTTTCTGGGAACAGGGTAACATGGACCTACCCACTTCCGTGAGGCCAACAATATTCACTAACCTGTAAGGACCACATAGCTAACTGACACAGGATCATATCTTGTCTCGTACAATTCCTTGACACAGGCTCTGAATCCAGACGCGTTCATGTTCTGCAAATGCATAAAGTTAACAATAAGTGGCAGCTACCATTGCCACACCAACACCACTGCCACAAACACTGCCACAACTTGCTGTTGCTACTACTCTTACAGTGTACCTACTATTTAAATGCTACTGTCGATGTCCGCAGGGGGAGCTGGGATAATGATAGATTATCGACGAGATTAAAAAAAAAATTTAAATGTTACTTTTGGATTTGAATGACTTTATTAAAGTTTTATTATCGACATCTTTTGCCATAATTGCCAATGTACGTGTACAATGAAACAAAGTTTTACCTCAATCCATGCAGTGATACCGTTATGGACTGGTGCCGAGTTTCCACTTGCTGTTGTGCTGTGATTGGCTGACACAAGAACTGATGGTGTTGTGTTATAACTTCGTTTAAACTGCACAAACTGCAATACAGTAAAAACCCGTGTATAAGAACCTACTTTTTTTCAAGTTAGCCTAAACAGGTTCTTATATAAATGGTATTTAGTGTAAAATTAGGCTAACTAGGTTCTTAATTAGCTTCTTAACTTTTGGTCAAGAAATAAAGTAGAATTTTTAAATGATCTGGTCTTTAATGTCCAATAAGAGTATTCTTGGAGGCTTCGGTAAGCAAAATACTATCTGGAAGTTGCTTTTGGTCTGCATGGATGCAGATTTATTTTTGAATTCATGTACTGTGATTTCAAAAGATTCATCTGTTCATCTCAGTTAATAATTAAATTCAAGGAGGACAAGTTTTATGTAACTTAATTAATGCTGTAACTATAATGTGTACAGACTGTGAATAAATATATTTTTGAGACGATTTTTTAATTCTATATTTGTGAGAAAATGTTTTTTTATTTTTTTGAAAATAAGAACCTGTTTAAGAATTTAAGCCAAAAATGGTTCTTATATGAAGGGTGCTTAAAAATAAAATTTTAGCCTAACGGGTTCTTAAATGTTAGGTTCTTATACGCGGGTTTTTACTTTATAACAAATAATAAAACGTCAATAAGCTGTTATTTGAGTGTTTATTATCTAATGACATTTTATTGGTCTGTATAGAGGCTGAGTTAGTTTCTGTAATTGACAGGGAATTATTTCTGACAACTTCATACATCATTTGTTTCCCAATAATATAATTAGTCCGAGTTAACCAAGTAAACAACTTCACTGATAAAGTTTCTTTTTATTCTGCCTCCCACTCAGCCTGTTGATTTCTTTCCATGCACTTTTCAGTAAACTTACCTCGCAGTAAGCGTTGTTATTTTCATCTGTTGGTGGGTTGGTGTTTGGAAACTTAACAGAGCCATATTCAGTAAAGAGCGGCTTGTGTAGTTTAGAAAACGCGAACCAGTTCTGTAATAAAATGCAACGGTTTTGGTTTAAATAAACAGAAGTCCATTATAAAAGGTTTCTATATTTTCTTTAATCACATTTATATGGAGCTGGCAACTAAAGTTGATCTAAACGTGATGACTGGGGTTTCTGAATGCAACCCGTTTTTAGATACAAGTTCATGTCTACCACTAAAAGCTTCGCGTTTTTCTTCAATACCGCTTCTTACAAATTACAGTAACACATAATTAAGCTAGTCTTAGATTAGTGCAAAGTTTCAACGAGATTTTCTGTCTATATTTTTGCTTTCCTTCAGTTTTAACGTTGATTTCTTTTTAACTTAAACCAGAGGAACACTTTCATACGAGATAATTTGAAACCTCGATTTGTTTTTAATTCCTGGACTAGCGGTATTCGGCTTTAGAACAATCAGGCCCTGTTTTGCAACATTACGAACTCGATGTGCAACTACCATTTACAAGAAAGAGTTTAAACAACAATTTGCGAAAGAGAGAGGTCAGAATGAAAGTCGGTTATTTAATTTTTAAAGCAATTTGTAACAGGTTGTAGGTGTTTAAATGGTTAACCTTTCTCTTCACATATAACTTAACTAAACTATTGGTCGTGTTATTTTTTAAAAGTACGTACCACGCTAATATCTTCATGCTTTCCATCAAAGTTTTGCGACTCTCGGAGACAGACTTTAAATGAGTCCTTGGTTACATCCTCTGTCCAGATCAGCGCGGCATCATACTCCTTTCCGGTCCTTAAATGTTCTGACGTCACGAGAACTAAAGGCTCCTCCTTAAACTTGTCCTGCGTTAAGAAACAATAAGATAGATGAAATAAGAAATTATATGACATCTTTTTTACTCATAATGGGAAGAATGGCTTCTTCTACTGCGGTGAAGAAACGACGTCATGAGATGTCTATTTAAACCACGAGCGACGCGTGAACTTTTAATGCAAATCTTTTTAATTTTTGTAAAACTAGTCTTGTTTTGTTGTTGTTGTTTTTAACAGTGTAGACCAAGGAAGAATGTAGTCAATTTGGAAAGGATATACTCAATTGTGCTTTTTAGGTTAAAGAATACAACTGTTTCTCCCATACAAAACCTTATGCTTTTACTGTTCCTATTTTGAAGTTGGGATACTAGAGCTTCAAGATTTCAAGGAGTATGTTGAAATCTTACAAAATTTATTACATTTTAGAAAAAAAAAACATAAAAACAATCCAACCTTGGGAAAAGTCACATCTGCGCAATTTGTTCCAGACCACCATTTCTTGATCTTGATGTTTCCCGTCATTCCTTTGGGCGGTGCTCCCTGATACGCCAGCCAACCAACTGTTGCAAATGGATTGAAGTTCTTGCTCTTTCTCCCAGATTGCATTGCGCAAACTGTGAAGTTCTTCGTGTTGATATTTTCAGTCCAGGAAGTTATGGCGTCGTGCACTGTTTCAGAATCGTTCAGATTCATATGATTGACTGTTATCTGTACATGAACTTGCTTGTCCGGATAAAACCGGTATGGCGGGAAAGCGACCGTCTGGCAGCTTGAATCAGACCACTTTGGAACACGGAGAAGTTCCACACGACCACGCTCAATTGGAAAACCTGTTTAAAAAATAAAGACTTATTTTAACGATTTGCTATGGTTTTTAAAGCTCGAGTAACAATAGGCCCGTAACCAGGATTTTTTATGGGGGGGGGGGTGCTTTTGAGCGCCGCAGGTGCGATAACGTAGGGGGGTTCTAGGGGTATCCTTCCCTAGGAAATGTTGAAAAAATAGGTTATTTTGAAAAAAAAAATAGGTTATCAGAGACAGCATTTCATGCGTTTTGAAGGCAGTTTGTTAGGGAAAAAAGGCAGGTAAAAGTAAAGGTAACAACGACAATAATTCTGGTACATTTTAAAAATCAAATCATATTTTTCGAAACAGAAACTTGAAAACGTAACTTACAATTTATTTAGCTAACAATGACGGCAGTACATAGAAGGAAGACAGGAAAAAGATAGCTTTCATCATTTCTGTGTCAAATGGTAATTACATAAATCAGCCAGAGTCGTGTTTTTTTATCTTTTAGCACTGTGGCAAGCTCCAACCTTCTTGGGTGCTTCCGAGCCCAATGAACAAGTACCCAGTCTCTCTCGACTAGGAAGGACATTAAGTGGAACGTATCGTTGAAATTAACCTAGAATCGCACAATGTGGTCCAAAACGTACGACACAACTTTACAAATGGTGGGCCTTCAACCCAAAAGATTATATTGAATGTAAATAGTCGAAGTACAGAAATACCATTTCCCTTCACAAAAATTTCACAATGAGCGGACATCCAAGGCACGTGGGGGGCGGGAGGGGGTGATGCGGACGCACCCATCGCACCTCCCTCCCTACGGGCCCGAGAAAACATGATAAAAGGATTTTAAAAGAGACAGTGGGCATTTTCTAAGCCATTTCTTTTGGCCTTCAATTCAACTTCAATTTGAATAATGTGTAAATCAGTGAACAAGCGATGCATAAGATAAAGATGACAAAATCTGCATTGAGTTTTTGAGCAAGGATAAACGTTACTCTTATAATTCATCCCTCTGGGCAAATGGGCTATCCTATCCAAGGAGAAAACAAAAGTACTACTAGTCTTTTTACACAGCAAAACCCCCAGTTACCCGTTTGCATCAATAAGTCAATTGGCTTTTGCGATTCATGAGGTTGTGCAGAATTTTACAGACACCCTGACTTACCCTCACAGCTTCCTGGGTGGTACACAAGATTATTCTCAAGTCCTCTACAGTAGTTCAACTCGTGCCAGCATTTGTTGTCGTATGTTGTACCATTCGCGGTGCACACTGGGTCCTGATAGGAAGGACAGTCTTCATAACACACACAGCGAGCTTCATAGGCGCTGTAAGTTTTACAAACGCCAAATGAAGGACAATGTACGCCCAGACATGGATTGAGATCTGTAAAACAAAGGAGTATAAGATTGAGTCTTATATTTGCCCCAGAAGATGGACAATGCACTTCACGAAATGGATCGATCGAGATCTGTTAAACAAAAGAGTATTGAAAGTGATAAATGATCGTCGCAGTGAATTTCCAATTTAAGCAATTGGAATAAAGAAGCCTGAAAAAAAAAAAAAATTCAGGTCTTCAACGGGATTCGAACCCGTGACCTCCGCGATACCGGTGCGATGCTCTACCAACTGAGCTATTGAAGCCACACATTGGGAGCGAGGTCAATTGTGAGTTCATATTTTCCCGTGAGAGGAGTGAAATGATGTAATGTATATGATATACATTACATCATTTCACTCCTCCAGTCGAACTTTTCATATACATTACATCATTTCACTCCTCTCACGGGAAAATATGAACTCACAATTGACCTCGCTCCCAATGTGTGGCTTCAATAGCTCAGTTGGTAGAGCATCGCACCGGTATCGCGGAGGTCACGGGTTCGAATCCCGTTGAAGCCCTGAATTTTTTTTTTTTTCAGGCTTCTTTATTCCAATTGCTTAAATTGGAAATTCACTGCGACGATCATTTATCACTTTCATATACATCCGCAGTTCATATATGAATCATTTCATATACATTACATCAAAAGAGTATTGGTAAAAAAACAAGTTGTACTTATACCGCTTTCAAGACTAGCTGCATTACAATTCCATTTTATAATTTAACTAAAACAGATAATATACTGGCGTGATCAAGTTTGAACGATCTATTTTTAGAACTAGAGGATAGGTGCACGACTGAGCATCATCAGTTATAAATAATTCATTGTTAATTTTTAGATCGCTCCAACTTTTTTACAAGGTGATCACTTGATTAATCAGAGGTATGCCTTAGTTTTAGCCAAGTTTTAGATTAAAGATAGCATAATAACTAACCTCCAATTACAATAAAACTAACAGACAAAGGGTCGTGTTGGGCTCCCGTTCCACTCAGGTCTTTCACGCACATCCGCATGGATGTGAGTCCAACTTCCTGAAATGAAAATGAAAGTATTGTGAATTTTTATCAATGTTTTTATAAGTAGTTGTAATACATTCCTTACAGGCTCAAAAGTGTCTCTTGGGTGTTAACGTGTAGTTGTTCAAAACACCAATGAGGGCCAAACTGCCATAAATACATGCAATAAAAAGCTATGTCCTACCTCAACCCATGCCGTGATAATGTTGTGTTCTGGTAAAATGTAGTTTTTAACTTTCCGATCGTAATAGTGATTGACAGACACAAGGACAACTGGCGATGTATAGAATGTTGTGTTGAACTGCACTTCCTGTGAACAGAAATAGACAAAAAAGGCGTCATTTGATGCAAAGAAACGATACATAGTGCACTAAAGTCGCAATATTTTCCTCTATGGTGAAATTTTACTCTAAAAAAAAAAACACACGACAATCTTGAAACCATCACGTTTATGAAATCATTGGTTGAAGACATTAACTTGTTTGTTGGATCTTATACTAATTGGCAAAAGCTCATAATTTGAGACATACAAAAAATTAAACAAAACGTCTAAGGTGTTTATTTTTGTTTACTGAGATAAGCCTATACACGATGACGTGATTGACACCTGCTTATCAAATACACTCACTTGACAGAAGCCGTAGTTGTCTTCAGCGGTTGGATTTCCTGTGTTAGGGAAGAACGATTCTCCTGCCAGCGTAAAATTCAAATCAGAACCGTTGCCATGGAAAGCAAACCAATCCTGTGGGGAAATTAAGAAAAATTGATAGAAAAAATATCAATATCTCTTATTTCAGCTTATTCCAAATGAGTACCATTGATGAGGAACAAAGTACAACGAGCCCTGGCGATAAACTACCGAATTCTAGGAAGTTGTAAAAATTGAAACTAAGGTTCGTATAAATAACCACTGCTCCACCCAAAACATTTGCTAAACAGGCATCGTGTAGCATTTTTAGCTGCAGCAAAAAGAGTCATTTTATAGTGGAGTGCTGTGTTAACTTCCATTCCCATTCTAACAGTTATTTTCAGTTAAATCTATGCAACTCTCAAAAATGTCCAAATAATTTTACTCACCACTATTGCATCCTGGTGTTTCCCGTCGAACTGTAGAAACTCGCGGATGCAAACTTCGAAGGATCCGGGCTTCACATTCTCCAGCCAGATATACATGGCGTCATCAGGCTTTGTACTACGAGTGTACTTAGCTGAGACAAACACAGAAGGCTTTCCACTAAAGCTCTGTATAATTAAAGAAAACTATATAATGAGAGTCCAAGATTTGATTGATGTAGTTGAATTATAAGCAGGGAAGGAAGAAAAACAGAGGCCTGCGAAATTTACCGTGCATAATTTATTTAAATCGAATAAAAGCACTAAACAATCCCTTTAAAATTGTGTGACGAGGGTTTGGCTTGCACCCCCTGCCACCTTCATCCCCTTTTTCTTTTAAATTGCCACTATATTCTGACATTTTCTAGGATCGGCTGATAGAACTGATGATGGGAACAACTCGATGAAAAGGATGGAATAAAAAATAACTCAAAAAGGAAAACGTGAAAAAAAAAAATTTGTGCATTTACTCAGTTTCCACCTTATTCCAATAAGAAGTAATTGAATTTCGTTATAACTTTAGCTTTTAAAACAGACGAAAGAAACTACAACTTATTTTTCTATTTCTTCTATCAAAAAGCCTTACTGATTTTTAAACAGTTTTCTACCTTCTAACGATATTGTTTTCTAACCTGTGAAAGCGTAACTTTCTCGCATTTGCTTTCTGTTGTCCATATTCCATAAAAAGTAACACTACCATGTGTCATTTTTGGTTGATCTTGGAAAGCCAGCCAGTTGATGATTCCAGTTCCATTTGATCCAATGCCTGACTCACGTGCACACACCTCAAATCCACGTGTACTGACGGATTGAACCCACACAGCAGAAGGAGAGTGAACACGTGAAAACTCTTCACCATGGCTCAATGACACGTGCACTTGAACCTAAAGGACGTAAAATAAAACTAACATTAACAACAGACATTTTATTTAGAAAAATTTCGGAGGATTAAAAGCCCAAAAACCACATGGCTGAAAACTGAAAGTTTTACACTTTTGTTTTTCATAACTTCTTTCACGTAATTATACCTAAGTCTTAATGTGAACTAGGTATATATCAAGTTATCAATTACATTTTTCCTCTACACAAGGACAAAATAAATCATTCTTATTTTGAAAGACGTCTTATTTTCTTATCGGTTTTCCGTTTTGATCGATAAAGTAAGTAGCATTCAGTTGCAGGTGCAGATGGGTGAGTCCTCATTCACCGAACACGATATAAACACTGCGCACAAATTTCCAGCACGGAAATGACGAGGCAAAGGGGAACATTTTCACTAGTTTGACATTATT
This sequence comes from Oculina patagonica, assembly GCF_052425735.1. Lineage (NCBI taxonomy): Eukaryota > Metazoa > Cnidaria > Anthozoa > Scleractinia > Oculinidae > Oculina > Oculina patagonica. The sequence continues at coordinate 11,259,902 of NC_135761.1, read as the reverse complement.
TCTAACTATTTCTAACTAAATTAATATTTCTTTCTAGAACGATCTTACTATTTTATGTAAAACGATCAGCATGGAAAAAAGTGACTTTGGAACGAAGTGACCGGATGGCGTTTAGTTACTACCTCATAAAGGAAACTCCTGTTTATGTCGAGATAAAACTCTGCCCATTTCGACAAATACACATTTTATATCTTTTGATTCGCTTAATTCTGGCCTTCAGTGCATAATGCAGCCAGCGTAAACAGTTGTGTTAAGTCTGGAACTGAAGTAGAAAATTTTTTAAATTCCGTAAACCTGCTGAGCCCTGCCATATATTTAGACGCAGGACGCACCACTATTTGGAAGCTAAAAATATCCAGTGTATATTGCGGCATAGAAGACCGTTCAAACTTGCCTATAAATTCTTTTTAATGCCCACTGTTTTACTATCAAATTGATTTTCAATTGTTCTGCACTAACACACTAACCTTTCCTGATCCACTGAACGCATGAGGAAATGCGACGTTTGTGCAAATAGGCAGTCGACAATTTATAGGAGGTGAACATCCACTGCTGCAGGTCCAGTCTTTAAACGTTCTTGACATATTGAGCTTGCCACTTTGCTGCAGAGAAAGCCCTGTACAGACAGAACGACAAACGTCTGTTAGCTGAAATATTTAGCATACTGAAAAACGCACATCAACGTAGTTTGTTGTATAACTTAATACAATTTAGTTTATACTACAACATATTGATAGAATAATAAAGAATGTATGCGGGTGAAACATTTTTTATAAAAGTGCATTCTTGGTTAGGTTCAACTTCGTTCCCAAACTAGTTGACATTGGCTCCAGACCTCTCGCTCTCGTTTCAACACCGAGCGCGTTCGCAAAAGATACGACTGTTTTGCAGTCTATTCCCAAACAAAAAGCTACCGAAAATAGCTTGAATACAGGTGGTTAATGATAAACCCCTTCTTTGGCTGACAAGAAAGCCTCAGGCTTTTACACGGACCTATTTGCGTTTACATTTCCTTTTGTTGTTGTTCAACAAGAAGTGCGTTATGTTGAACCGTGACATATATTATACGATACTCGGCCGTCATTATTCAAGGTCAAAGGTACTTTGACCGCTTTTGAAGTCTTTGACGGTAGCCAGCACTGATAAAACAACTTGAAAACAAATTCCACTGTAAAATAAATTTGTGACTGACTAAGGCTAATCCATTTAATATATTCAGTTGTCGAGCAAGGCAGATTTGTACCTGAACAAGCAACAGCTTTAATTCCAATTAAATATCTCACAGCCATTTACAGTGATACAAATAAGTTTCACATTGTCACAAACTGATATCTTTCAGATCTGTTGTGTTACGACAGGCAGGCTTCAGACGGTGATCACGCTTACAGTTTTCCCGCGCTTTTCACGGCACGCGACCCACTTAAAGAAAAAATAAGATTGCCAAATTTAAGCCTGATCGTAGGTTACTCTGTGGCTTCTGCTTAACAAATTAAAATAGACAAGTTCAAGCTACTTGCATGGCGCGCAGTGTTGAAATTGGGCTGACACCAAAGAAAAACAATGCACAGCTAAACTGTCTTTGAGAGGGCTTAGTAATAAACGTTTACATATAAGCCTCCAAAAAATCATTTATAAGTAGCTGATGAAAGGATTCCGCACATTTAAGTATTCACTAATCCAACCAAATCCTTTAAGGCTTTTCGGCGACCTTACTCCAGACAAAGGTTTTCTATTTTTGTATTCGCATGATGCGTTCTCGCACGTCCTTACAGATTTCATATGATACTCACACACGCAGAAGTGGCAATTGGACTTGTTTCTCTGGCTGTGACGTTCGACTCAAAACACTCAAAATTAATGCAGCTACCTCCAAAACACTCGAATGGGGAAAACGTACAGCTTTCTGCGAAAAGACTCCTGTTAACTTTACTTCCAGCCCCACCCCCCCCCCCCCTTGACCTAGTCATGCAATGTTCCCCATAAAGAATAATCTGAGGAACTATTTGTTGAACGTTTCCTTTAAATTTTCCATCGACAAAGACTAAAACTATATTTGTAAATCCAAGTCGTTCTCAGAGGCGTGAATATAGTCATCAGTAACGCAGCTAAAACAAAGTAACAAGATGGGCAACTTTCTGCGTCAAAAGATTAAGTAGGTTTGGTCTTCGAAAAATGAATTTGTAGCTAGAAAGCAAAGTTAATCCCTGTACAGACAGAACAACAAACCTCTGTTAACTGAAATATTTACTGAGAATCGCACATCAACGTAACTTGTTTTAAAACTTAATAAAATTTTAATATATACTACAACATATTGATAGAATAACAGAGAATGTGTGCGGGTGAAACACGATTTTTATAGGTGCAAGATTAGTTTAAAAAGCCAAATCAGTCATCTCTGTGACAAAAATAATCTGCAGCGTGCGATCTCTCCCTGATGGATTAACTCATTTCTGTGACTTTTATAAACGTGTTTAAACAGACTGCCGCAAATAGCTAGGAAACAACTTGAAAACCAATTCCACTGTTAAATGGATTTGCGATTGAATAAGACTAAACCATTTATGTTTAGTTCTCAAGCAAAGCAGATTCGTACGTGAGCAAGCAAAAGCTTACAATAAAATATCTCACAGCTATTTGTAGTGATATAAATAAGTTTCACATTGTCACGAAATGGTATGTTTCAGATCTGTTGTGTTACGACAGTTTGCAAAGGCCAAAAGACATGCGAGGTTTTAGGTTCTAGTCGGAGATCACGCTTATCAGTTTTCCCGCGCTTTTAATTTAATACTGTCACGGTACGCGACCAATTCAAGAGAAAATAAGATTGCGACATTTAATGTTGATCGTAGGTTACTCACTGGCGTCCACTTAACGAATTAAAAAGACAAGTTCAAGCTACTTGCATGGCGCGCAGTACAAGTGTTGAAATTGGAATGATACCAAAGAAAAACAATGCACAACTAAACTATCCTTGAGAGGGCTTAGTGATACACGTTCACATATAAGCCTCCAGAAAAAACATTTATAAGTAACCAATAAAAGGATTCCACACTAAAGTATCCACTTATCCAACAAAATCACTCAACGATTTTCAGAAAGTTCAGGGCAGACAAAGATTTTGTACTCACATGGTGCGTTCTTGCACGTCCGAAGATATTTCACGTGATACATGCACTTCGACTCGTTTATCTTGCTTTGATGTGCGACTCAAAACGTTCAACATTAATCCAGTTACCTCCAAAACACCCAAATGGGGAGCGAGAACATACAGTTTTTTGCAAAAATCTCCGCTAACGTTACTTCCCGCCCCACCCTCGACCACCTCATGCAGTCCCCCCTATAAACTGAAAATAATGTGATTAACTACTTGTTGAACGTTTCCTTAAATCTTAGACGTAAACTGTCCATTGACAAAGACACAAAACATATTTGAATAGTCATCAGTAACGCAGCTAAAACAAAGTAATAAGATGCGAAGCTTGTGACCTTCACTGCGTCAGAAGCTTCAGTAGATTTCGTCTTCAGAAAAAGAATTTTTTAGCTAGAAAGCAAAATTAATGGGTCGTGTCCGCTTATCAATCATAGTGCTCTTTTCAACTCAAATCTCTTCTTTAACACGAGCCTGGTGCGTGTTGTCAGTAATAGGAAAAAAATGCCTGCGCTACGAATTCGAACTTATACAGAAAATAAACCACAATACAATTTTATTTTGGAAAATGTTCTATGCTTCATGCAGAAAAACCTAGAAGCAAGCGTTTTCCTTTCTCCGCCTTTGAAAGGGGGTGTGTCGACTTAGTCTGTTACAAATATGAAAAATGCGATAAAAAGTTGTATTCGCTGCCAATGCACAGACAAAATATTAGATGCCTTTTTTAAAAAACAATGCGAATAAAAATGATTCGATAAAATGACATTTTAGGTTTTGGGAAACATTCTCAGCTGCCAACGATTGAAAAACAAGATCTCTGCCCCGTGCATGTAACCTCTTTAACAGCAGAGATATTTGCCTGCCTGCGTATAAACTCGTCTCCTATTCCCTTTGCTTTGGCTTTCATTAATTTAACAAAGTGCTTAAATGCAAACGTAAGCGAAAACATGATCAGAATAGATTTAAAACTTTCGAGGTATTTCATAAAGGAGGCACAGCCCAAAATAAAACCCGCAAAACTCTTTTATGGTTGAAAAGAAACAGTGAGATTATTTTAAAGAAATGTTACATTGAGTGCTTCTTTGAAGTTCATGTAAAGTATTTTTTTTTTCCAGAACATGGATCACTGATAGCAGACTTACCATTTACTGTAAAAGTGAGACTTCCTAGGATGGCCAGAAGCAGCAAAACTGAAGGCGAAGGTGGAAGATACATTGCCAAGCGCATCTTGACGAGTCAGGAGGTGCACTGTTCTCTGGGCTTGTCAGAGTCTTAATTTATATCTCTTCAAATGGGTCTCATACGTAAGCAGACATATTGCCTTTCTTAGCAAACACATTGTTTTCAACTGGATTTTTACAGGTCAGGTTAAAATCACACTGGAGATGTCAGGTTTCAAATTGTATCACGAAGTGAGTAAAAATCGCTTGACTTCTGACAAACTTCCAAGCCACTGTACTGCACGCACAAAACATCAAAATGGGGTACCTGTGGTTCAAGTGAGAAAACGTGAGATTACTGTCAGCACGCTTTGACAATTGACAATACCGAGCTATACCGTAGTTAAATTTTAATTCGAAGCTCTCGAAAGTGATTTTCGAATAGGACACAGCTTTAATTGTTTCCTCAAAAAACCATAAGAGTACTTTGCTCTGCGTTCTAATTTAAGCTGAGGGCGGGCCGGGACTTTTAAATTCGTTTTTGTTTTCACACAGTATCTGACCTGACAAAAAGGATCTTACTAATTTTAATGATTGCGGGAGCTTAAAGTCTACTTTGAAGCGGATTTATAGACGCTAACTAATTCCAGCAGCTTTAAACACGAAATGACCAAGACTATTATCACAGAAAATTGTACATCAACGTACTTTCGACTTCTAACTCACTTCACGTAGTGATAAGTACAATGAAATCCGGTCTAGTACTTGCTTCCCCATATCTGTTGCCTTGCTAGCTATTTCGCATATAAAACTTAACAGACGAAATGACTGGCATGTGCTATTTGTTGAACTAAAAGATTTATTTACTGAGTTCAAAGCTTATTTACAGGTCATGTTATACTTACTTTAGAGAACAATTCCAACAATAACTTTTTATCACGAAATAAGCGAAGTGTCTCCTTTACCGTTGAAAAGTACAATGGAATCACTTTCCGCTAGTAATTATCACATCCTATAATCAAAACTACATAAAAACAACAAAAAACTGTACAAAGTCTTCCTAGAAAATAATAATTGAACATTACAGTGACTCATGATATGGCGGTTTTTAATTGGACACTTCATGAAGGGCATTGCAGATCAGGAATAATGCACGTAAAAGCTTATTTAAAAGAGATATAATTTACCATGAGCGCTAGAGGAGGGTCAAGCCCTGACAGATCTATTAATTTATCAAGGTATTTCATACATTCACAGCCAGGCTGGGCACGGCACGTTCCATTTTTTCCCGGCAGCTCGACAACAGTCAGTCGTGGCCCAGAAGTATCATTTCATCAGATGTGCATGAAAGCTAGCACAAGTCACGCTTAATTTTTCTTTTCTTATCCTGTATCCTCCCTTCGATCCTTACATCTGCTTTGTCTTACTTCCCTTCTGTTGTCTCATTGTTATTGTTTTAGCGTCCTGTTTGACATTAAGTCGTGAATGGATTTTCATGGTAAACACCACAGTCCAGATTTACTGAGCCTAACAATTGCATGATAAGGAGTTTTACGAATTTAAGAAAACTATTTCGTGTTAAACTAACAGAATAAATGTCAAGGTAGAGACAACATGTCGCGCCAAATTAAAACTGCTTTTATCAAATTAGGTCAATGTACATTAACGACCGTACTGTGCGTCGAGCTATCAAAGAAAAAGAAACGTTTTTCCGTGTGTCTATGATTATAAGACATTTGTGATATGTACCCTATATTACTTCAACATATCAATATTGTCATTACAAACATAAAACTTAAAGGTGTTGCTACTACATTTGGGGACTATACATAAAGAAATCAACGTTTATGCTATGCCATAGCATTTCAATTTTCCCAGTGTGTGATAACCTTGCTCGCCACTATCGCCTGTATCGCCAAACCTCAGCTGTTTAACTGGAAGATGTGTCTTGTCAGTGAGGAGACCGCTGTCTTCGCGCCATACATACTCTTCCTTATCACAGTTACAAGCACGCCAGGAGTCTAGGCATGAGTTGGTCATCCCGCATGCGCACTTACCACTGCCAGGTGACGCTCCGCCCCAGTACGTCATCTTAGTTGAATCACGTGACACCCAGAAGCCAACTCCGCCCTTAAATTGTGAACCAACACATTCATATTTAATGAACTGTTCACAGTTTGAAGAGACACTGGTGAGACTCGCCAGCTGAGACAGACTCGCTCCTGTGTAATGAATGTCACGTGAGTAGCTACCCGCAGCTTCATATCCCTGCACGTGCGTTCTGATTTCACTGTCGTGACTTATCACTGTCACGCCAACGCCACTCTTGTCGCTCATGTCACAGTAAACTGTAAATGGTGCCAGGCCTCCAGCGCCATCTGGATCAATGACGTAATTTCCGCTTACGCTGCTGACGTTTTTTCTTATTACAGAACAGGAAGTCATAATAAATGGAGTATTGATTTTAACTTTGGCTTCTATTGTTGACAGAGCATTGTTAGCTCTACAGGTATAAGATCCTTCGTGTGATTTCTTGATGTTCTGAATAAGCAGTGTTCCATTCTGTAGAATATTGGACTCTACAGGAATTGAAGACTTGCCATCCTTTGTCCAAGAGATTGTAGTTCTAAGGTCACTCACGGCCACACACGGCAGATGAACACTTGAACCCATCACAGGAGTTACCTCTTGAGGAGGACGGACTTTGAAGCGCAGAGGAGAAAATATCATGACCAGAGCAGTGTTTGTAGCTGATCCCAGAATGTTCTCTGCGTTACAGATGTATGTTCCAGCGTCCTTTCGTGTCACATTGTAGATTGTCAGGGTTCCATTCATCACTTTAGTTCTGACTTCAGTCAAACTACCAACTGCTTTGGACCACGTGATACTGGGAAGCGACTGACCAGTAGCAGTGCAGGCGATGGTGACGTTTTGTTTCTCTTCAGCCATCAATCGATTGGATGACAATGAAAGTTGAGGAGGAACTGTCGAGAACAAGAGAACTGTCAAGTTCTTTGACCAAGCACAAGATGAATGCACTTTGATAAACAAGATTTTATCATACTGATAGGGTATTACAAAAAATGTACATAAATGTTATTTCACATTTATATTATATTTCATTAATCACTATATAGCCTACGCTTAGATGCCTTCCGATGAATACCGTTGGGTTAACCTGTTTTTTTTTTTAGAAAGGATTTTTTCACAACATTAACTGCAACGTCTGGAAGGTAAATGTATAAATTATACAACTTACACTGCACAGTTAATTTCGCCGAGGCATTCACTTGTCCCAGCAAATTTTCAGCTTGGCAGCTGTAAACTCCGTCGTCTCCAACTCTAACGTCTTTCACAATCAGAGCGCCACTGGACACTACTACATGGCGATCAACAGGAAGCGACGAATTCAGCTTAGACCACGTGACTTTTGGACTTGGATTACCATCCGCTGTACATTTTAAGATGGCTGTCTGACTTTCATTGACTGTTATTCCAACAGGACGCTGCAGCAGAGATGGAGCCGAGATGGACAGGCCCGGTTCACCTTTGACGCCTTTCATACCCAGCGGGCCTCTAGGTCCTACGGGACCGAGGTCCCCCGGCACTCCAATATCCCCTTTTATGCCCATTGGTCCTTGAGCTCCTATTGGTCCATGTTTACCGGGAGGTCCGCTTGACCCGGGTCTCCCTGAGGAACCTGGTCTCCCTCGCGTTCCCGGTCTTCCTCGTCTTCCCGTGTTTCCTTTTGGTCCTGTGCGGCAGAGCGTGTGATCTTTAGCACAGACTTGGTTTTGTAGCAGATCAAGTTCTTGTTTGATCATTACTTGTACTTCAGAGGCTGTTATAATTGATTTATGTTTAGAATCATCAGGCGAAGAGCGTTTTTGTCTTGAGACTGTCTCCTGTCCACCTGAAAAATTTAAAACAGTTATTCAAGTTAAAATCGCACCCCTTGAAATATTGTTAGACATACAACAGAAGCTATGATCGAGCTTCAGCAGCAGTGGAGGAGACTTTCGCTTCCTTAAGAAAGGGGTTCAGTAACATGCTGTCAGCCTCGTTTTTTTCGTTTTCATTTGTATTGGTTAAAAGAGAGTAAAAAGTTTATTTAAGGATAAATGACATGAGGTTGAACTGAACACAAGACGGCGGATGTATATAAAGAATGATCAGCTACATAACGCAACTCACCTTTGGTCCCTTGCCATCTGCCGTAATTTTGTTGTACTTTTCGAAGGATTTCTGTCTCCATCTTATCACAGAATGTTACTGAGTGTGATATCAGTCGATGATGTTCTTGTATTCTGAGTTCCACGTGAATAAGAGCGATACAACACACAACAGACAACAGCAAGCCTGACGCGGAACACAAGCTGTTCAGCGTTTGTCTTTTGTTCGGCTGCTTCTCTTCTTTATCTTGTATCATCGTTACAGCTCCTATCTGAAACTTTTGATTTCAAACTGATACTTAGGACATTTTTTTCCTCTGCGAGCTGCTTAAAATTTACCTAAAGACGACAGAGAGCTGATTTGTCTGAGCTTTATCGATCTCACCGACGAAACTGTAACCGGAATCTTGAAGTAAAAATCTTGACTTGTTTGTGCTTGTTATGGAGATTGAGTATCACAGGAAGTATATTATCTGATTACGTACTTAAAGAATATTTCCCTGGGCTGGTGAGGTGGAGTACATGTGCAAGGGAGGGGAGGGAAAGATTGGCCAAATGACCATGAAAGCAACATTTACATGTTCAAGTTCTTCCCTGGCCGGGACACCAGAAGGAGAGTTTTCGTGGGAAATGATTTCCACACACGCCACCTGGGGGAAATCCCGGGGGGGGGGAGGGGGGGGAATAAAACTGATTACGAAAAGAATCAGTGCTGGAATGTTTATAGTCCTTTATTATTTTTTTCTTGCCTTGTATTCTCATTCGATTGTTTATAAACACGTGAAAAGAATCCCGAGAGAGGGGAAGGGCAAGAGATTGGAAGCGTTATCAAAGTGATGGCGGGTAAGTGGTCAGCTTTTAGTTGAGGGTCTCAAAGGGGTTTATTATTATAGCCGTAAAACCGACCAAAAACTTAGGTGCTAGGTGTAAAAGTTTAACCCTTTTTTCCCCTTATCCGTACAAAATGTTAACTGTAAAAATGTCTGGCAACGAGAGACCACGAAAGTGAGAGTCTTAGCGAAAGTGAGAGTCTTTTGTCTTGCCTTATATGTTTTTCGGTACTGAGAAAGGCCCAGAATTTCTGTGAAATATCCCAGAATGGTCCTAAGACCTTAAAATTACTATTTACAATGATAAACATTGATTTTAACTTTTTTTAACAATGGAAATTAACTTTTATCACTTCTGTTAACCGTAAAGGAAACAAATTAACCCCCCAAATGGGGGTTGACCAGTGACTTGAAGTGGGGGGCTTAAAAGAACTCTTCTCTTTATAAGTCTTTATTTTTTTCAGAAATTCTGGGCGTGGGGGCTAAAGCCCCCCTAGCCCCCCAACTCCGCCATCTCTGTGTAAACATGGATCAGACTCGCTTGACTTTTGTGTAATTACATTGTTTTAGAGACTCTTGATCTCAACTCAGTGTCAAGTCTATATGGCACATTTGCCAAAACTCTAAAATTTCGGTTAAAATTGCTGCAAGTCTTAAAATAAATTATCACTGTTTTCAGGGATAATAAAATTCAGCATGGTAGTAGATGCTGTAGTAGAGTTACTTACTTCCGATACTAATCCTTTTCGGTCATTAGTGAGATTACATAGGCGATCACCGAAACAGTTTCAATGTTGTTAAGAAATTACTGTAGAGTAAGCACAATAAAAAAAAGAAAAACAAATAGATCAATCCGTCTCTCATTTTATTATTTTCATTTGTGTCTGGTTACACTACAGTTGTTCACGAAGCTATCACAATTCACATTTGTCACTAAATGGCACAGAGTTCCTATGTTCAACAATGTGAAGACAAAGTGAACAGTTTTTAAACAAATAAATCCTTAATTTCTCATCCTCGCTGTCTTTTTTGTCATTTTGCTACTACGAATTGGTTTCACGGGCCTTCATTTTTTGTAATCCGTACAATGCTACATGGAAACTCGATTATTCCAAATAATGCGCTTGACCAAACATTTTGTAATTGAAAAGCTAATGACGATTGTGTTCGTTGAGATACGTACATCAACATAACAGTGTTTATGCTATGCCATAGCACTTCAGTTTTCCCAGTGTGTGGTAACCCTGCTCTTTGTATTTACAAACACTTCCGCCTGTATCGCCAAACCTCAGCTGTTTAACTGGAAGATGTGTCTTGTCAGTGAGGAGACCGCTGTCTTCACGCCATGCTAAGTCATTCTTATCACAGTTACAAGAAAGACTCGGGTCTGCACATGAGTTAGTCATCCCGCATGCGCACTTACCACTGCCAGGTGATGCTCCGCCCCAGTACGCCATCTTATAAGAATCACGTGACACCCACCATGCCATTCCATGTCCGAGCAGCCTTGAATCATAGCACTCATATTTGATAAACTGTTCACAGTGTGAGGAGACTCTGGTGAGACTCGCCAGCTGAGACAGACTCGTTCCTGTGTAATGGATGTCACGTTTGTAGCTTCATCCAAGCTTCATATCCCCGCACGTGCGTTCTGTTCTCACTGTCGTGACTTATCACTGTCACGCCAACTCCATTCTTGTCACTCATGTCACAGTAAACTGTAAAAGGTTCCAGATCTCCCTCGCCATCAGGGTCGATGATGACTGTACCGTTTGCTGTTGATCGATCGAGATTTTTCAAGTCGCTACAAGACTTTGGTACTGAAAAAATGAAGAAAAAAATTGCAATCAACATCATCTACTGTTTTTCTTTAAGGTGGCTCACAATATTTTAGACCCTCCTGTCTTTGGCATTCCATTACAGTTAGGCCGATTGTGCGGATGAAAAACATTTAGTTTGTAAAGCATTATTATGTACTTATTGACTGAGTGGGAGGGCCGGACGGGAAAATATTTGGCTCGAGGTCAGGACGTACGGACCGAGCGCAGCGAGGTCCGTGCGTCCCGACCGAGAGCCAAATATTTTCCCGTCCGGCCCGACCTAACTCAGTCAATAAGCATTTTATCATATGACCACTGAATTTTTTTTGGTTTTTCTTTCGTGGATACAGACGCGGCGGCCCGTTTCGCGCGCATTTTGAAAAGCCAATGGTAGCTCACAATTTGTTTGGGAAGCCAGTAAAGTGCATTTGAACTGCGATGTGCGTACAAAGTTTTTGGACTTTTGTTAAAATTGTCAACCAAATCTCCGAGTTTCAGCTCCATTCCAAGAAGATTTAAATCCGACAGAATTCCTCGTAAATGACTGCAGTTAGTAGAAATTTCAAAGGAAACGTTTATGAAGGACTACAACAAAGAATTTGCACGACGTTTCGGCTAGTCGTGCTCGTCACAGCGAAGACCGAATTTATCCTGATTGAACAACTTAGCGACGTTTCTTCTGAGCCGAAATTCGCAATTGGTTCAAACGAGAGAATTAATTTATTTTTCACCAAGAAGGATTTTGGACGTTAAAACAACATCACATCTTAAGCTAGTATGATAAAGACTTGGAAAGGGATTGCACTGGCAGTTCAGGAATTTGGCTTCGAGCTTCGCTTCCCTTCGGCTTCAAGTTGTTTTGTTTACCACGGATCGTAGGATTCATGAACGTCTACTGTTGCTTCTAAGTCCCTGAATTCGTTAGTTCCTCGACGATGTTGAGCTCTGCATTACAGTTGATGTCCCAATTGTGCTTAAAATGCTTCGTGAAAACAAGCGGGAAACTGTGCCATTGATCAGGTTAGCCGTAAACATGTACACTCGCATTTTGTTTGTTGTGAGTTAAAATTACGCAGCAGAAAGAGAAATTTGAGTTTACTTCGCATTTGCTTTTTTTATTCTTCAATGTTTATCATGACTACAAACCAGGATACGTCTTTGTCCGGTTATGTTTTTTTTTTACGGCTTTTATTTCGATTTTATTGTTGTTGTCAGGAGTATTTCTTCATCATTTGCCAAGTTTAAACACGTTTTATTTAAATTTTTGCGCCTGCAAACTACATCGCTTTCTAGATAGTAAAGTTTTAATAAACATGTTGGACATTCTTTGCTTTTAGAAAAATCTTAACTATCGTTCATCTGAATTCAAAGCTGTGGATTCAACTGGTTCCATGCTATTTCGGCATCTCGCAGCAGTAGCGGGTCCGTACGCTTTTCTAGCTGGGCCGTACGGCTTTTTCCGGCCCTGCTAGAGCGAGGCGTACGGCCCTCATACGGGACTTTTTCTCATATGGTTTTCCAAGGAAATTGCGCGCGGGTCCGTACGGGTCATATGATAACACCCAATATTTGACCTTTTAAGGCTTTTTTAAATTAAAAGATGACCTTAAAAGGAGATTTTTAATTGACGAGCGTAAAGGCGGCGATGCAGTGTGTGGGACCACAAGATCACGTATAGTTCTTTCAAACTAACTGGCATGACACGATTAATCATATTTTTTTTGCTTTACTTGCGCGTACGGTTGCAACTTGCATTCGCTGTTAGATCAGCAATCTGTTTTTCGATCAAGTTGTCTACACGCTTCTTTAGCTCAAGAAACACATTATTCACGTTGTTGCGTGACACGCAACCAGGCTTCCCTGCATCATTATGTACTGAGTCTCCTGGGGAGTTTGCCAACATACTTTTGGGAAAAACTGAGAAGAAAACGAGGGTAAAATTATTTTGATCACTTCCTTGATCACCGTCAAAATGTTGATCATAATCAACATCATTATTAGCATTTTTTAAATGCTTATCACTAACGACGCACTTCCCCAAAAAATGGATTGAATAATCTATTTCGTGTCTGTTCGTTCCACAAGATGCCAATTTGGCCTTAAAGACATTACTCATTCATATCAGAATAAAGTGCTTCTGATTTTTCGATAGCTAACACCAACCTTCGTCAACCTTAAGAAAGTAAAACTAAGACATTATTATTGTAAGCTATTGTAATAATGTCATTAACCCAAACTACGAACTTGAAATGGAGTTTTCAGGACTTGCACGCGCAGCTAAATGCAATTACCGTACCCAAATTCGCAAGTAGCCAATCAGAAGCGCGATCTACTATTCTGATATCCTACGATATCAAGTCACTGACCTGATATGCCACCATATCACGGTCACTTTGAATTAAAGTAGTCTTTCCGTACTATGAATTGAAAAGAGGTTTTACCAATAAAGCAGAAACGAGTATTTTAAATTAGCTGGTGCTTACCGGTCGTAAAATGAGAAAAACTTTCCCGCCAAAACTAAACTTGAGCGCGCTCGCCAATTGCGCGATGTTTGCCGACGAGTACTGAAACATTCACACTGAAACAATGGAGTCGGAGTTTCAAAATGTTTCGCTGAATTTGGATTTTGAAAATTTAGGAAATGAAACTCCAAACAAACGAGTAAAAAATGTGAGAAGAGGACTTGATAAAAGTGTTAAAGACCAAAAAAGTATCAATACAAGCAGGTCAACACATTTTGCACTACGTGTCTGGCAAGCATGGCTTCGACAGAGCGAATAATATCACCGGATTTTTGGCTGAATTTGGGTACAGTAAATACCTAATAGTACCTTTTTGGTACGCTTCGGCGGCATATCAGGCTCGTTTGGTCTCGCCATGGGTATTTTGGCTCGACTGCCGCCAAAATACGAACCATGGCTCGACCAAACTCGCCTGATATGCCGCCGAAGCGTACCAAAAAGGTACGATTAGGTATAATAATTGCTCTAGACACTTAGAAAAAGAAAATAAGAAAAAACAAAATGTAAAAAACAAAACAAAACAAAAAAACGGCAGGTGTGGAGTCGAACCCGGAATAGTACGCATCAGGCGCGTCAACTCTACCAATAGGCTACCAATTTACTTGATTCAAAGGCTTTTCAATTCTAAGTAATAATTGTGTTTCCGTACAAAACTTAACAGTGACAGGCTCACAAGAGTGCATTGTAGGTAAACCGAAATGAAGACCCACCAAACGTATTTTTTAACGTTTTTAAATATATTTTCAATGTTTGTAACGTATTTTTTTCCAAATTGCAAAAATAAAATACCAGTAAATACTGTCTCGTCAAAATCGCGAAATGAAGTACCGTACCTGCGAAATTAAGTACAAATAAGGTACTCCCCAATAAACCTAAAGATACAACTCCTCTCTCATCATTGTTGTTCTTATTTACTGCAGACAGTAACCACATGTCCTCTCAGTAGAGGGCTTTTATTCTATATTAGTAATGCTTACCTCTGGGCTTCTCGGAAAATTTTGATTCCGTTGTAATGCGTGACATCAAGAAGAAGAAAAACACAATTTCCTTGGCAGTCATCTTTAAAGTCTATTATGAAAATGGAAAATCATTGAGTGGTTAATTAGTTCTCATGATCAAATTCTGACTATTAGCTTGTACTAGGCCAGTTTGAACCTGTAAACTTTGTAGTCTCTCTGTAGTCTCAAAACTGGTTACCTGCTATGCTTATACAAGGTAATTTTCACGTGATGAAACATCATAGAAGCGTGCGTGAAATAGCATTAACAACCAGATAAAATATCAATCAGAGGTCTAATAATTATTTTCTGAGCTATTAAAAATTGTGAATATGACTTATTTAATTTTATTTCAAGTAAATATCGAGAGTCAGTCTCTTAGTTTATCTCTGATTTAACACGGAATATTTCTCAAACGATTCTAACTCAAATAAAGATAATTTTAATTTCTTAGAGGTCCTTTAAAAGGCTTTTTATCTACTTCCCCAACTGCCTGTTCCCATCAGGTAATGGGTGGGGCGTTTTCCTGGCTTTTGAAATTTTCAGTTGCAAATGTAAAATACAAAAAAACTCTGAATAGAATTGTATATAACTTACCTTGATAAGAACTCAGCTCCTGGGTTGTAAGAACGAAAGCAGAAACTAGAACATATAAGAAAACGGGATATCGAACACGTTAGATGCAGCATCAAAATGATTTTAAAAACAACAAAAAACTAAAAAACTTACTTCTTGCTGTTCAAAGCTGAATGAGTGCCTTCCTTGAACAATGATCGCTTTTGTTCGCCAGAACGAGTTTGTTTCTTTTTTGATCTGTCCAATGGCATAAAAATAAACATTCTTCTTTTGATCTTTGTCACATTTTTATTTAAGATTCCACCTGAACAAAGATAAACGTCAAAAGATATTAGACCTAACAGATAGTGATACTCCTTGATACTAGATTGTTTTATTCTTGTTTAAATATTATTTTAAAAGTTATTGAGGAGATTTGGTGTGTTAACAACCGGACTACATTCTTTTCCATTATCTACAATGCTACACATCAAAGTACGTTAAAAAAGACCAATTAATGGTAAAAAAGAAAATGAAAAAGCCTTGCCATTGCAAGAAACATAGCTATTGTCATTATTTGAGCGATAAATTAAACTGTCAAGCCTTCCTTTTGAAAACTTTGAAAACAATGCGCCTGTATTTATCAAGCAAAATTGAGCCTGCTAATTGCTTTTAACGATGAGTTTCAAAACACGCTGTGTTTATAAACCTGGCTACACACAGTCTATATTATTCAAATCAAAACCAAACTAGCACTTTTACCAATACGTTATCACGATTCTCGACTACAATATTTTCAAGGTGAAACTATTTTCAGCCCCTTTCTTAATCAGATTTGTGAGTCAACAAGCACACTAGCTTATTATTTTATCTATTTTTTTTTCTTGCTGGCAATGGCGTTGGTTAGAAATATTTCCTTAGTTTCATAAATACGTTAAACGGAATGTCATCTTTTAGCTTTGCTATAATGTTGTGCATGATTTCAGCTGCAAGTTGTGACACGCTTTCCTTTTCGTGAATGTGAATTAGCACGTCCGCGTAAGTAAATTCTGTCATTGAGAATATAAGCATTAAATTAAGTTATAAAGGTCTACCTTAGCAGGAGATAATTTTTTTTGTCTTGTTTGAACCAAGCACTG
Organism: Oculina patagonica; assembly: GCF_052425735.1. NCBI lineage: Eukaryota > Metazoa > Cnidaria > Anthozoa > Scleractinia > Oculinidae > Oculina > Oculina patagonica. Next base: position 11,243,555 of record NC_135761.1, on the reverse strand, counting down.
GCCGTTTGCCGGTGGCATGCTATTTTTCTAAGAATACCAATATGAACAGGCGATACACAGTTAAAAATGAGGCTTCATCTGGATAAGAGTCCAGTACTACTAAAAATATATATATATACATCGAAAAAAGAATACATAATGTTTTACTGACTTTAGTAACAAGCCAAAGCCAGCATAGCCTAGCTAGGTTTGCTCTTTCTTATTTCTAGTTTGGTTCTCCACTCACGATCTAAAATCATAATAAAAGTCTCTTGTGGAAACACATCAGCTGTGTGTCACTTGATCACGAATGTTTGAGTTCGTGCCATTTATGTGTTTGTTTGTCACTTAATGCTATTGGACCGACGCTAAGTAGGTCATTATCTTCTGTTTGTTATTAGATTTGAGTATATTTGTTTAAGAGGAACAGCTGAGATCCATTTTGTCTTTTTCCTCACGCTACAATCTTCACAGGCTCTGCACAGGACAATAGTTTGGGTTGTGAATCATTTTCGAAAAAAAAAACGGAAAGCTTAAACTGCAATTGTTTGTGGAGCTTGTATTGTGACCCAGAAGACGAAATTTGCAGCAAAATTTTTTTGTTTCGTTTTCTAAGAAACGAAACGGTATTGTTTTGGATTCGATGCGAACTATTTACACAGCAGGGGCTACTATCCAATCAGAAGAACACTCGTAACCACAATGTCAACACGTTTTAACAAAGGCAAAAAGATGGTAAAAACATGTTCTTAAAATATCGAAAAGATAATCGTCATAAAGACAAAAGAAGGAGATTGAAAATTATTAGAAAGAGAAATATTTGACAACTGCAGTGCTCTCACTGTCGTGACTTATCACTGTCACGCCAGTGAAAACTCTTATGAAAGAAATTTATTTATCAAATAAATGGTTTTATGCACCTTATGAACTAGTAGTGATCAGAGATTAGGGGAGTGCGTTCGACCTATAGGTAAAATAGACCAAGGTAAGCAGGTAGTGGCAAAGAACTGACATGGTCGGCCTACAAGTAGTATGCCTTATACCAAAGTTAATTACTATGCTTATACCTCACTTTAAACGCGAGGAGTATATGTGTGAGAAAGATTGTGTGACGAGCCAAAAGAACATAGAATGAATAACATAATTATGTACACAAAACTAATTATTTATTTCACTTGACTTGTTATCGTTTAGCACTAAACGAGATTTAAACTTCCACAAACTTCGGGAAATAGTTTCATTCACGAAGTTCCACAAAATGTCACAAAGTACTTAAAAATACAGACATAATTTACGCATGCTGAACATTCAATATACAACGATTTCCTCGTCAAAACGTCTAGTGTTTCTAGGATAAACGAAATATCACAAAATTCAAAGCAGTAATAAAACAATTATTATCCGCATTATACCCACTCTTGATGCATGCAATTCTAAGAATTTGTAGTTTTGTGCAACATGAATTGCCGGAAAACACGCTGGTTTACCTACGAACGATCTCCGTACGAAACGACGCATCGACTTACTCGATTTTCACTCTTTTTATGATGTTCGTTGGCTGAAGACAACTCTGCTGCCTTGGATGATAACCCTTTAATGTTCTCCACGACATTTTCGGCAAAATTACAACTTTGGGCACACGTTTTTAGCCCTTTTTTCAAGCAAAGTAATGTTTCTGAGCTCAGTTTGGGGCGCCATCCTGTTTTGCATGAGATCGAGGCTATCTGTGGCTACCAGTTTCCCCGCCGAGATTTGCCCCTGCAAAAATCAAGTTGGGGGGGGGGGGGGGGGCAATCTGACGTTCTTACATCTGCGCGCGCAAGCGGCTCAATTCATTCCGCATAACAGTACACAGGCATACCAACTCAAAAGACACAGGACGCAAAAACAAAATTAGGCTTGCGCCCTCCTTCGTCGAACGCAACAATGAAACTGTTGGGGCTTCCGGTCAGGTGATAGAAATAACATCTTTCAGCATTAACCCTCGGTATAAGACAGAGAGGAGCTATATTAAGCCTCTTGGCATCGAAGCATTTAAGGCGAAGTCAACATTTTCCACTCTCCCTGTTTCTCACAGAAAAAGATTATTAGCATGTGTTCAGGTATCCCCTTACCTTTGCTGGGAACAGTTTCATTTAGACTAAGCTTCATTTGAAAATAAACGGCCACCTCGGTGGCCAAAAGATGGCAGAATATGTTATGTCATATCTCTACCCAACAAACCGAGCTCAACCAAGGCAATGGGCGCAGAAAGAATAAATATCGCTGAGTAACGCATAAAGGAGCATAAAATAATCATTTTCGCGTTACGTAAATTTCCATACCTTAAAAAGTCACCAGTAATACCCAAGTATAACATAGAGAATAAACAACAGTTACTTGATTACATCATTAAACGGAATAGCTTAATATACACTATGTTGAATATTTTTTTTATAAAAGAAAACGTTAATTTGTTGAGAAAAAAACAGCAAATAGTAAGATTTTAGACTATTTCATGGGACTTCTATATAGATTAAAAATGTTGCAGCGATTTCACAAATGCTAGGATCAGAATAAATATTCACCTTAGTATTGTTGCACATATTGTGTTATGTTCTTTGGATGAATTTGGTTCGTAATTCCTTCTTGAGGTCATACGTTTCTTTATTGCCTTGGCTTGTCAACTTGAATTTGGCATAAACAACAACGACAGTTTATTATTATTATCCAACTCTGCTTCGTATAGTACAAATAAGTGAAATAACCAGCAAAACGAGTACAAATATCTCACGATATTTGTACTCTACTCATTCCCCCCGACCGCGCGAAAGATTAACAAACGTAGCAAGTCAGCAGTTTAAGGAAAGAGACCGTTGGATAACAAATACTTTTAAAATAAGGCTCGATAGAAACGTCGCGTTGCTGTTTTTGGTTGATTTCCTCAGAAACGAAACGGTATTGTTTTGGATTCGATGTGAACTATTTACACAGCATGGTCTACTATCCAAACAGAAGAACGCTCGTAACCACAATGTCAACACGTTGTACTGAAGGCAAACAAACCCGTTTTCCATGTTCTTCAATATCGGAAGGATAATCCTCAGCAACACCAAAAAAATATTGAAATTTTTTGGCGACTACAATGCTTTTAAGTTCGAATAAAGCGATGTATCGGCGAAAAATATGAAGCGAACTCGTTGCGTGTTTAATTGTTAATTAAATTTTAACAGACATCACGTAAGACACAAAAGTGGCGAAGAACGTCTCAATCAATTCACAAGTATTTTTTACGACATAAAACTTTGTTTAAATTTTAAGATACATGCAGTACTGTATTGATTAAATATTATTGGGAAAAGTCAACCGCATGTAACTGATTTGACTGCTGAAAGTGTAGACATTTGACGGGACCGGCAAGGAATTTTAGCTTTCACAAAGGAAAATACCAAAAAAATTCGCTTTTGCTTATCATATTGGCATAGTCAACGTATTTCCGCCAGTCGCTCTAACGATATGAGGAATGAGAGTCCAACTGTAACTGAAAAATTTAGATGTTAGCTAGTTCGGGCGGTTTATTCCCGGGTTTATTGAAAGCAACTAAAGCGATTTAATTTACACGCAGAGATAGCTGAACACGAAAATAGAAACAATCACCTTGCAAAAGTAGTTATCCTCGAGCTCATGCATTTGTCTAATTTCCTTGTCTTCCGCATCAAAACCAGTTTTCCTCAATTCCTCACAATTTAACCCAACCTTACCAAAACCTGTTTGCCCAACACCCAAGGGACCAATATATGATGCTGTTATTGGTTATTTCGGTTGTTAATCAAATTATCCTCACTCCCAAGGGAAATACACACGCACCCTGAAAACAACTGGGGATGCCCTTAGGAATCCCCAAAAATTCAAAGGATTTAGAATGAAATTAAACTGATAAATCAAACAGCTTGAAAGACTCCAGTTTTATTAGTTTTTTTTGTGCTAGGTAGATTACAGTTGTCCACGAAGCTCTCACTTTTACGCATTTTTCAATAAGTAGCCCAGAGTTCCTATAGTTAATTACACTCTTGGGAAAACATCAATGGCCGTTAAACAAATAACAAAGCTCATATCTTTTCATCCTTGCTTGCTTTTTGGTCTTTTTTGTTACTACACTGATTAGTATCTTAGGCTATCTTACTTTCCTACATAAAAACCTATTACGATTATTAAAATACTAAGTTTAACCAAACATTTTTGTAACTGAAAAGCCAGAGAAAAGCTGATGTGGCTTATTATTGTCCGGAGACCTACATCAAGATGTTAAAGTTTATGCTATACCATAGCATTTCAGTTTTCCCAGCGTGTGGTAACCTTGCTCGTTGTATTGGCTTGTGCCTGTATCACCAAACCTTAGCTGTTTAACTGGTAGATGTGCCTTGTCAGTGAGGAGACCGCTGTCTTCACGCCACACCTGGTCATTGTTATCACAGTTACAACCTTGACTGGGGTTCACACATGAGTTGGTCATCCCGCATGCGCACTTACCACTGCCAGGTGATGCTCCGCCCCAGTACGTCATCTTACTAGAATCACGTGATACCCACCAGGCAAATCCAGAGTGCATAAATGAATGATAACACTCGTACTTGATAAACTGTTCACAGTGCGAAGAGACTCTGGTGAGACTCGCCAGTTGAGACAGACTCGCTCCTGTGTAATGGATGTCACGTTTGTAACTACCTGGAGCTTCATATCCCTGCACGTGCGTTCTGCTCTCACTGTCGTGACTTACCACTGTCACGCCAACTCCATTCTTGTCACTCATGTCACAGTAAACAGTAAATGGTGCTTGACCTCCCGCGCCATCTGGATCAATGACGTAATTTCCGCTTTTACTGCTGACGTATTTCCTGATCACAGAACAGGAACCAAGATGGCATTCGAAGCCATCTCCAATGTAACCTTGATTACACTCGCACGAATACGATCCATGTTCATTTGTACAGCTGGCATGCTGATGACACTCATTTGTCTGTCTTTCGCATTCATTTAGGTCTGTTGAACAGATAAGACGAGTTAAAACTAAGCTTAACACTGATAAATATTATCAAAGACGTGTGTTTATGTCTAACACTGCACAGAAAACTGAGGCTAAAAACGAGTAAAAAAGTGATAAAAGCAACCTCTTCATTGATTGTCGTGCATTTCCTTTAAAGTTAGTAGAGAGAATTTGATGTTAGATCAAGACAATATCAACTGACAGTCTATCAACTAGTTGATGATTTCCTTAATTCTCGTCACCAGTCAGTTTGTAAGGAGAAATCAGAGGATGATCATTCTTGAAATCAAAGGGTTAAATAACAATGTGTTAAATTTTACAAATTGTTCCTGGACACTCCAATCTTCTGTAATGTAAATTGTGTTTGATTATAACGTATAAGATTATTGGGCAATAGTAAGTATTTCAACCATCGATGCTCCTTTATAGTGGTTGCATGGTTTAATTTACCCTGAGAGCAGAGCCTCTTTTAACTTCCTTACGGTTGAGATTTGGGAAGTAGAAAGAGGCTCTGCGTGAATCGTGTCATTTCTTTGAAGTCGCTGCAGCCTCAAAGTTTGGGCTGGTCAGTCCTGATTAAACCGGTTTTTGCTGCGCGGGCATTAATTTTTGGAAAAACTGATGGCCAAGACGGAGCCCACAGTACGCTCTCGAAAGCACTAGAGCTGAAGATTGCTCTCGCCATCTGCTACCGTTTGTGCGCGCGTGCAGCTTGTGGATCATTTAAGATCTCATTTTTTTAGCAAACCAAGAAGAAATTTCACGGTTTAAATCGCACATCTCTACCATAAAGTCACTAATACGACCTCAAGCGGTGCTTAAAGTGTTTTTACTGAGGGAACGCAGACGATTTTTGAAGAAAAGAACTTGTAAAACAAACACTTTGTTCACAATGTCGTGTACGATACGACAAGCCATTCCGCGCGCGCATGCTAAGATTAAGTGGTCCTCGCGCAAGCTAAACGCGTAAGCATCGCGTAAGCCTCGCGCATGCTCATCAAGGATTTTACACGATTCTTGCAGAGCCCCTTCTTCTCAAGTATATCAGTGGAAAAAAGGGGCTCTGCTCGCAGGGTGGGTTTAATTTTGTCAGGGTTGTTGCATTGATAAGATTTAAACACTGTCTATGATTTATGATTCGGCCTAATGAACACTGATTGACATCTTACCTTTCTTACAAGTGTACTGATGACATTCGCTGCACCGCACGTCATTCCACTCGTAGCTGTGTTGCACACCAAGTGCATGAACACAATCTTCTCCTCTGAAATTATTTGGCTGATTTTGAGCCCAAGCCGTAAAGTTTCCTTCTCCTCGACCCGCCCAAGTGAAGTTGCCTTCCACAAATCGATCATTCAACCCCAACCAAGACTTTGCACCATTGTGTCGATGCTGCAAGTACACATTCTCTTCATTGGTGCCGACATCAACAAGGACGGAGTCTTTTTGTCGACATTTTTGCAATGCTGCCGTCCAATTGGCACATGTTTGACTTGTAAAGTAGCAGAAGCCATGAAAATAGTCCCATCCAGGATCACAAATATCTGCCAAAATTGCAAACATCTGTTGGCTGTTTGTCTTAATAGGTGAAAGGAGGTTATTTCTTAGTTATTCGGTGCAAAGTAAATAATAGTGGTATTAAAGCTCCCCAGCGGGTTTATGGAACAAGGGATCGTCACCATAAAATAATAGGGAACAAGGTAACAAAACAAAACAGAGCTAAATATCGACAAAATACTTTTTAGTAACAAGGGAACACAGAGGAAATTTTCCTGCGAACAAGGGAACATGGACCCCCTCCCCTCTCCTGTGTGGCCCTCAGTATTCACTAACCTGTAAGGACCACATAGCTAACTGACACAGGATCATATCTTGTCTCGTACAATTCCTTGACACAGGCTCTTAATCCAGAGGCGTTCATGTTCTGCAAATGTAAAGGTAACAGCAAGTGACTGCTACCACTACCATTACCACACCAACACCACCCCCCCTGCCACTGCCACAACTTGCAGCTATTACTGCTTCTACTTTTACTGATATCCTACTACTCTCGATGGCTGTAAGGGGAGCTGGAATACTGATATATTATATATTATCGACAAGATTAAAAAATATTATAAAAATATTACTTTTGGTTTTGAATGACTTTCTCAAAGTTATATTGTCGACAGCTTTATCCATAATTGTTAGTGTACGTATACAATAAAACGAAGTTTTACCTCAATCCATGCCGTGATTCCGTTATGGACTGGTGCCGAGTTTCCACTTGTTGTTGTGCTGTGATTGGCTAATACAAGAACTAATGGTGTTGTGTTATAACTTCGTGTAAACTGCACAAACTGTAATATAAACAAATAATTAAATCTCAGTTCGCTGTTCAAGTATTTTAGTGGTTATTAACTAAGCACTGCACATTTTATTTATCTGTATGGAGGCTGAGTTACTTTCTGCAAATGCGTGCCCTGATACGTTCAATGCACTTTAGTTCTGAAAACTTCATAATTTGTTTCTCAATAATATAATAAGTGAGAGTTATCCAAAAATATGCAAGTACACTGATAAAGTTTTTTTTCTGCCTTCCACACAGCCTGTTAATTTCTTTTCATGCACTTTTCTGTAAACTTACCTCGCAGTAAGCGTTGTTATTTTCATCTGTTGGTGGGTTGGTGTTTGGAAACTTGACATAGCCATGTTCAGTAAAGAGCGGTTTGTGTAGTTTAGAAAACGCCAACCAGTTCTACAATAAAATGCAATGGATTTGGTTTGAATAAACAGAAGTCCATTGTAAAGTTCCTATATTTCCTTTGCTCATAATTTTGGAACTGGCGACTAAAATTGATCTAAAAGTGATTACTGGTGTTATTGTCATGCAATCAGTTTTTAGATGCAAGTTTTTCTACCCACTAAAGCCTCCGCTTTGTTCCTCACTACCGTTTCTTATAAATAACAGAAACACATAATTAAGCTAATCCTAAATTAGCGCGAAGTTTTAGCGAGATTTTCTGTTTATATTTTTGCTTTCCTTCAGTTTTAACGTTGAATGATCTCAAACTTAAACCAGAGAAACACTTTCATACGAGATAAATTGTATCCTTGATTTGTTTTTAAATCCTGGGTTGGCGATTTTCGGCTTTTTGAATACTCAGGACCTACTTTGCAAAATAACGAAGTCGAAGTGCTACAACCATTTACAAGAAAAAATTGAACAACAACTTGCGAAAGAGAGAGGTCAGAATGAAAGTTGGTTGTTTAATTTTTGCAATTTTGTAACCGGTTGTAGGTGGTTAAATGGTTAACCTTTCTCTTTACTTCTAAGTTTACTAAACTATTGGTCGTGTTAATTTTAAAAGTGCGTACCACACTAATATCTTCATGCTTTCCATCAAAGTTTTGTAATTCTCGCAGACAGACTTTAAATGAGTCCTTGGTTACATCCTCTGTCCAGATCAGCGCGGCATCATACTCCTTACCAGTTCTTAAATGTTCTGACGTCACGAGAACTACAGGCTCCTCCTTAAACTTGTCCTGTATTGAGAAACAATGAGAAATATCAAATACAAAACTTAATTACATATCTTGATCTCTTCCTGGGAAGAATGTCGACTGCATTGAAGAACCAGCATCATAAGATGTCAATTTAAACCACGAGCGATGCGTGAATCGGTTTACTGTATAGTAAACCGATACTATAGTAAATACTATAGTAAATACTGCTAGTTTAAAATGTAGTCAATTTGGAAAGGATATACTCAATCGTACTTATAAGGTTTAAGAAAACAACTGTTTCTCCCCATACAAAACCTTATGCTTGGTGTGAAACATACATGTAGAACAGACCCTCCTATTTTGAGGTTGGGATACTTGAGCTTCAAGAATTGAAGAAGTATGTCCAAATCTTACAAAATTTATAACATTTGATTTATCCATTTACCGGAAAATTACGAGAGTTTCCCATAAAAATGGTTTTAGAAAATATGCCTAACGTTGCGTCACTTTAAATTTTAATGGTTTATGCTGCGAGCATAAGCCATAACTTTCATAAACAATAAACCATAAACCATAACATCAACCATAACTTTCAAACAATGAACAGTCCGGCACTACAAAAATAAAAATTAGATGTATATGTTGAAATTGTACATAAACATCTTAGAAAAAGAGCATATAAAGCAGTCAAACCTTGGGAAAAGTCACATCTGCACAATTTGTTCCAGACCACCATTTCTTGATCTTGATGTTTCCCGTCATTCCTTTGGGCGGTGCTCCCTGATACGCCAGCCAACCAACAGTCGCAAATGGATTGAAGTTCTTACTCTTTCTCCCAGATTGCATTGCGCAAACTGTGAAATTCTTTATATTGATATTTTCAGTCCAGGAAGTTATGGCGTCGTGGACAGTTTTAGAATCATTCAAATTCATGTGATTGACTGTTATCTGTACATGAACTTGCTTGTCCGGATAAAACCGGTATGGCGGGAAAGCGACCGTCTGGCAGCTTGAATCAGACCACTTTGGAACACGAAGAAGTTCCACACGACCACGCTCAATTGGAAAACCTGTTTAAGAAATTAAAAATGACTTATTTTAATCATTTGTTTCTGTACTGAACTCGAGTTGCAAACATGATAAAAGAATTTTAAAAGAGAAAGTTGACATTTTCTAAACCATATCTTTTTCAAATCATCTTCAAATAGAACATTGTCTAAATCAGTGAACAAGCGATGGATAAGTTACAGATGACAAAACCTGCATTGAAGTTTTTGAGCAAGGATACGCGATACTCTTATAATTCCTCTCTCCGCTGAGAAAGAAAACGGGTATTCTCGAATTGTTAAAAGTGCAGAGGGCAACAGGCAGTGGGCTGATATTCTACCCAAGAGATAACAAAAGTACTCCCAGTCGTTTTAAACAGCAAAAACCACAGTTACACATTTGCATCCATAAGCCATTTGGCTTTTGCGATTCATGAGATTGAGCAAAATGCTACTTTTTTACCATTCAACATACACTCTGACTTACCCTCACAGCTTCCTGGGTGATACACAAGATTATTCTCAAGTCCTCTACAGTAGTTCAACTCGTGCCAGCATTTGTTGTCGTATGTTGTACCATTCGCGGTGCACACTGGGTCCTGATAGGAAGGACAGTCTTCATAACACACACAGCGAGCTTCATGGGCGTTGTAAGTTTTACAAACGCCAAATGAAGGACAATGTACGCCCAGACATGGATTGAGATCTGTAAAACAAAGGAGTATAAGAGTGAGTCTTATATTGGCCCTAGATGATGGACAGTGCACGTCACGAAATGGATCGATCGAGATTTGTTAAACAAAAGAGTAAAAAAAACAAGTTGTACTTATACCGCTTTCAAGACTAGCTGCATTACAATTCCATTTTATAATTTAACTAAAACAGATAATATACTGGCGTGATCAAGTTTGAACGATCAATTTTTAGAACTGGAGGATAGGTGCACAACTTAACATCGTTATAAATAATTCATTGTTAATTTTTAGATCGCTGCAACTTTTTTACAAGGTGATCACTTGATTAATAAGTATGCCTTAGTTTTAGCCAAGTTTTAGATTATAAACAGCATAATAACTAACCTCCAATTACAAGAAAACTACCAGACAAAGGGTCGTGTTGGGCTCCCGTTCCACTCAGGTCTTTCACGCACATCCGCATGGATGTGAGTCCAACTTCCTAAAATGAAAATGAAAGTATTGTGAATTTTTATTAATGTTTTTATAAGTAGTTGTAATGCATTCCTTACAGGCTCAAAAGTGTCTCTTGGGTGTTAACGTGTAGTTGTTCAAAACACCAATGAGGGCCAAACTGCCATAAATACATGCAATAAAAAGCTATGTCCTACCTCAACCCATGCCGTGATAATGTTGTGTTTTGGTAAAATGTAGTTTTTAACTTTCCGATCGTAATAGTGATTGACAGACACAAGGACAACTGGCGATGTATAGAATGTTGTGTTGAACTGCACTTCCTGTGAACAGAAATAGACAAAAAAGGCGTCATTTGATGCAAAGAAACGATACATAGTGCACTAAAGTCGCAATATTTTCCTCTATGGTGAAATTTTACTCTCAAAAAAAAAAAAAACACACGACAATCTTGAAACCATCACGTTTATGAAATCATTGGTTGAAGACATTTTAACTTGTTTGTTGGATCTTATACTAATTGGCAAAAGCTCATAATTTGAGACATACAAAAAATTAAACAAAACGTCTAAGGTGTTTATTTTTGTTTACTGAGATAAGCCTATACACGATGACGTGATTGACACCTGCTTATCAAATACACTCACTTGACAGAAGCCGTAGTTGTCTTCAGCGGTTGGATTTCCTGTGTTAGGGAAGAACGATTCTCCTGCCAGCGTAAAATTCAAATCAGAACCGTTGCCATGGAAAGCAAACCAATCCTGTGGGGAAATTAAGAAAAATTGATAGAAAAAATATCAATATCTCTTATTTCAGCTTATTCCAAATGAGTACCATTGATGAGGAACAAAGTACAACGAGCCCTGGCGATAAACTACGAATTCTAGGAAGTTGTAAAAATTGAAACTAAGGTTCGTATAAATAACCACTGCTCCACCCAAAACATTTGCTAAACAGGCATCGTGTAGCATTTTGAGCTGCAGCAAAAAGAGTCATTTTATAGTGGAGTGCTGTGTTAACTTCCATTCCCATTCTAACAGTTATTTTCAGTTAAATCTATGCAACTCTCAAAAATGTCCAAATAATTTTACTCACCACAATTGCATCCTGGTGTTTCCCGTCGAACTGTAGAAACTCGCGGATGCAAACTTCGAAGGATCCGGGCTTCACATTCTCCAGCCAGATATACATGGCGTCATCAGGCTTTGTACTACGAGTGTACTTAGCTGAGACAAACACAGAAGGCTTTCCACTAAAGCTCTGTATAATTAAAGAAAACTATATAATGAGAGTCCAAGATTTGATTGATGTAGTTGAATTATAAGCAGGGAAGGAAAAAAACAGAGGCCTGCGAAATTTCCCGTGCATAATTTATTAAAATCGAATAAAAGCACTAAACAATCCCTTTAAAATTGTGTGACGAGGGTTTGGCTTGCACCCCCTGCCACCTTCATCCCCTTTTTCTTTTAAATTGCCACTATATTCTGACATTTTCTAGGATCGGCTGATAGAACTGATGATGGGAAAAACTCGATGAAAAGGATGGAATAAAAAATAACTCAAAAAGGAAAACGTGAAAAAAAAAATTGTGCATTTATTCAGTTTCCACCTTATTCCAATAAGAAGTAATTGAATTTCGTTATAACTTTAGCTATCAAAACAGACGAAAGAAACTACAACTTATTTTTCTATTTCTTCTATCAAAAAGCCTTACTGATTTTTAAACAGTTTTCTCCCTTCTAACGATATTGTTTTCTAACCTGTGAAAGCGTAACTTTCTCGCATTTGCTTTCTGTTGTCCATATTCCATTAAAAGTAACACTACCATGTGTAGACTTGCACCAAGTCGCCCTCTATATTGGCGAGCGAAGCGAGCCACGCGTCGCGAAGCGGCGCGCATGGAGTCGCGAAGCGACGATCGCGAGTGACGAAGTCGCGAGAGGGCGACTTGTCCCGCTTGCAGGGTTTTGAATCAAGGTTCCCGCCAAAACCAAGAGGTATCAATTATCAGGGGGCGGTGCTTCTGCAAGCGCGTGACTTTTTAAGCGGGAGTCAAGTTTCATGAATTCCTGTTTGTGATGGCGGAAAGTAGCGCGGGGTCAACTCCGACCAAAACGATCACGCGAATTTCGGTTTCGCCTAGCTCAAAAGATCAAATTTGTCTTATTTGCGCCAAGGAAGTCATAAAAAACGATTACAGACGAAGGTTGATCGGCCCAGGTGGCAAAAAACACAAGGCTTGCTTAGACTTGGAAATCCTCGCCGGACGGCAATTCACAGAACCTGAACTGACTACAAATATTATTTGTAGAAACTGTGCTGATAAAAACGATACAATCGTAAAGAAAGTTAACCTTGTGAGGGATTCCTTGAAGGCTGGCCATGATGCGATAGCTGAACAGAAAGGCAGCACGACCAGCACGAAGAGACTATCTTCAGACGCCTCTGGTAATGCAACCGTGAAAAGATCGCTTCGCCTGCAGGATGCCCCAGATAAACTAGCTGCTAGGGAACAAGATTTTTTGCTGCTCACAAGAGATGCATCGACTCAAGCTGACTTATTTGATTCATCAGAAGAGGAAAGCTTTGTCGAGGTAAGGATATGACATGTATAAAGCTCAATTATTAAATGACTTTGCGATGGTTGAAATTCCCTAAGTGTCACTGAAGTGTGATATTAATTTTCCGGAATTTTCTCGCTAAGCGTTAGATTCGAGTGATTTTCTGTCCTTTGCAAAATAACTTACTATATATGTTTTATAAAGTCCCCCGAGAAACTGTTAAATATGTAATTCGGGTAACTTACTTTTGTGAAGTGAATACTTTCGCGGTTTTCGCGGAATATAACTGGATCCACCAAAATTGTAAGTTCTTGCCCGGACAAAGGTGAGACATTGAACATTCCGCGAGATTTAATACGTAAATAAAGAAATAACGAGATTTCTACTGTATTCTCTGTACGTTACATTTTCATATAACTTCGATTTTTTCACCGTATTAAATCAAAATATTGAATCTCGTTTAGACTTGTCGCAAGAAACTTGAATCAACATTGTGAAATAATTCAAAGTCAAAATCGTGTTCTATGTTTCTCTCTAGAATAATAATTTTATTATAGCAACAATTCATGCAACAAATATTGTTGCATGAACCCGCGTAGAAGCTTTTTGCCGCTTTCTGGGTCGTTTTAATTGAGGTTGTTTATTTTTTCACAGAAATGAATGAAATACTATCGCACGTTTGCGACTTTTAATTAAACTTTGAAGAGAAGTTACTACAAAAGTCGAAATATTAATTTGCGATTTCCTTTCGTGTCAAATCAACTAGAGTTGGGACTCCAATTTCAAAATGTTTTTATATCATAAAATTCTGATCATAAGCCCGGGGTTTATTATTAAAGGGTTTTATTAGCTCGGAAGCGAAAAATATTTTGACAATAATTGCTCGAATCGAAAAAAAGGATGAACAGAAATAATGTTTTGACAATAAACTACTGGACTTATATACCATATTAAAATTTTATTGATAAAAAATAATGCAGGTTTTAATTTTTTTTATTTTGATGCAATCAGTATCGTCAAAAACTAATATCTTGAATGGGATTCATTGTGATTTTGACCAGCAAATAGTTTGAACCTTGTTTAGCAATAACTGATGAGTGCATGAACTGCGGTTTTGGAAAATAATTATTTTGATATAATAATTTGTGTTTATTTTCAGATAATAATTTCATATCCAAATAGCCCCTCAAGAAGAGTGTTCTTGTACGGCCAGAAAGCAATAATTGCCCGTCAGCTTGCCACAGGAACACCAAAAACCACTGTGGCTTCTCTCATAAAAGATGTCGAATACAAGGAAGAGATCACAGAGGCAATGTGCAAACAGATAACAAAGGAACTCACTGGACTGTGCACATTAGGGCAACCTTCACTGCTTCGTCAGAAGGAGAAGGAACAGCTAAAAGCTCTAAACTGGAAATTGATTGATGATGAGTTGAAGGAAAGGTGTCCCCTTTTTCATACATTCCTGTGTTCTGCTGTGGCAAATCCATCTCAAGCTAGAAATGTGCATAAGAAAGGCTCTGCATTACTGGCTCCAATGATTGATGCTGGGTGCCAGTTGATTTCAGTATTCAATTCTGACCTTGATGCCATCCGGCGTGTCAAGTCTGTCATTCTCAAGAAAGGTGGCCTAAAGAAAGTTGGCTTCAAACGCCTCTCATCAGTATACAACTGCCTCAGCTACAATGCTACCTGCACAATGACCGAGAAGTTTGGAGAAGGGTTTGACAGCAAGTTGATAGAATGGAAGAAAAGTGTAGAGGAAGACCACAAGGAAGAACAACGCATACAGTCAGAGATAGAGAAGGCACACCTGGAAGAACCAAGCAGAGTTGAAGAGCTAGAAGCCACGCTCCAGATCCACAGGGATTCCATGCACCCTGGATACTCCTTCACAGGCGACAACGTGGACATAAACTGTAAAACAAGGCAGATGACTGTGAAGAATAGGAACAAGGATCACCATATGTTCCAAATTGTCTCGTTCAAGAATAGGATACCCTCAAATCACTTACCTGTTGACCATCAGAAGGGTGACATTGGCGTTGTACCATTCTCTACATTCCTGCCAAGTGTTGATGATCAGTCCAAGCTTAAAGAGGAGCTACTAGTACTTGTTGGAAACATATGGATTAAGTATATTCCTGCATTGACGTGGATGAAGGAGTTCCTACCCGACAAGATTAGTCACCAGTACATGGAAAAAACACGTCTCAAAACTGAAAAGGTAATACCAGTACTGTGTAAATTTTTTTCCTCACATGACCACCATTCACAAAACCCTTTAAAACTTTACAACTCTTGATGCAACAAGTGTATCTCCAATGGATGGCTCCCAAATCTCTTGATTTACTTTCAAAAAAGATTTTTTTTTCCAAAATTTGAGTTTCTAAATTCCCGGGTGTGGATCCCGGGGGTGGGGGGCGGAGAGGGGTGGGGGGGGGGGTATATAGGAATGTGCCCACCGAAAGTGTATGGTTTTTGAGGATCTCGGCCCTCCCCTCAAATAGGGTATCATTTTTGCTCCTTTTGACAATGTGTTCCCGGTGTGATCCTTAGATAGGGTACCTAAATTCTATTAGCTAAAATAAATGCCCAGATAAACGAAAAAAAGGTATCTTAAAACCACACACACCTCTACCCGAAATTTGTGGGAATACCCCCCAGGGCGTGGATTATCTGTGGTTGCGGCTAATCTGGCCATGGGGGTGTTTACTGTATCTTATCAGTAAAAAATTACTACAATTAATTACTGCATTTCAACATTTTTGTGCAACCAATGCTACAAAAAAGGCTATAGGTTCACTTTCACTAATTTTCCACCAATTGGTACACTGTAGGTCAATCTTGGAGTCCTACGCAAGAATGAGCAGTATGAAGAAGACATGATAGACCTTGCACATTTTATGCACAGTTATGTTCCTGGCCATGATGAGGAATCGGAAGAGAAACCCGTGAAAGTGTTGAGTGGTGGCGACTATCTGACCTTCGAAAGACATAAAGAGGCACAGTCAGCTATGCAGGACGCAAGAACCCCCTCTGCACGAATGGAAGGACTGATTCCTAAAATTGAGGATTTCCATGCCCAGATGGAATGGTGTGAGGTAATGCGACTTCAATTGCATTAACTTGGGGATATAATGTTGTCAGCTTTATCAGGGAACATGTTTTTTCAGATTTAGAATATTGCTGGTTATTTCATTATTTGTCTTTGCCCCAGAGCTGTCAAATCAATTAAGCTCAATTGTGACAAATGCTTTTGGTAACAGTCATTATTAACAGCACTGAATTAACTATTTTCAAAGTTGTAAATTGTTTGCATTTTCATAAAATACATGTCTATTCTCATAGAAGCCAGCTTTTCAAATTAATGTTCCCAGCTCTAACTTCCAATTAAAATACTTAAGACTTACTTTTATACAGTTATTGTTTTTCCCATAATTTCACTGAAAGTTATGATATTTCTATCCAATTATTTTTATTTTTTTAGAAGTTTAACCAATAATTTAAAAATAATTTGAAATCATTGATAAACACACCAAAAAAAACTTTATCAAGGGGGAGGTTCTAATTTCAGGATTAAGCATACAACCCTATCCCTCTCTGGGATACTCAAATACAAAACGCAATGGAGCCTCCATTTCGCGGTTGCGCCTCTGACAAACAAAAGTGTCTGCACTGGAGGTTTCCCTTTATTAGGGGTAATAAATTATTAAAAACATTATAGGAATGTTTAAAATTTGAGGACAGATTTATGTCCCCAGAATGGACATGACACCCAAATAGGGGTGTCCTGGGGCAAGGATCGAATGGATTTCACTACATGTATGCCAGGTGTGATTTATGTGGTGAAAAGGGGGAAATAGATTCCCAGGAATTTCCAATTCCTTTGGGTGTATGAATATTTCCTGGCATTCAGAGTGTACTTACTTTATTTTGTTTGTATTAATTATTAGGTGATTTGGCATCATTTATACAACACCAGTTCAGCCAGAGATTCTGGAACACTGTATGCAATGAGAAATTCTATTGATGCCAGAAATGTGTCAAGCGAGCCCCATAACCGCTACTATGCATCAAGTGAGTTCCTCGATAAGGTCACAGATTCATATCTCATTGCTGGTGCCCTACATCATTTTGGGATGTCTTCAGTTGATGATGAGCCCACAACCAATCTATTTGAGGGTTCTGCTCTTGACAGTGATGGCAAGAAGAAATATGTAGTCAAGGTCATCTCAGATTTTCTTGATGAGCATGTAATTACCAACACACCAGAATTGTCAATGACTGCTCCTATTAGTAATGACCTCAAGTGCAGAGTGTGCAGTAAGCCATATAAACGTCCCAAAGCACTGGCCAAACATGAGATTGAAAAGCACAACATCAGAGAAGATACGGTACAGGTTCAACACACTGCTGCTGAGAAAGAAGACAGAATCAAGAACTACACTCGTCAACTTCTCATCTTGTTACTCCTGAGAGCTGACCATAATGATGCCATAAAGTATGGGGATGGAGAAAGGGTGATCCGACTTTACAAGTACTTTTGCTTGTACTTCAAAGTCTCTGAATGTCCGAAGTATGCTTTTGCTATGCTTCATCTTCAGGCTCAAGTGCAATGTCTTCTCAGTCCCAGGTTGGCACATTCACTGACATGGAACAGGTATGTAAACCACCGGGGAAAGCCAGACACAAACCATCCAATGGATCTTGAGATAGAGCACGACAACAAGTCGTTCAAGAATGACTGCCACAGCTACAGAGGGGAGATCACCGACAAGAGTATGCAACGTGTTGGACGGAGTACAGAAACGTCAGACAGGGTAGTCAACAACTTTGACAAGATAACTCAAGTTGTCAAACCCTCTGGCAAGCACACCATGATGTCAACAACAGAGGATGTGCTTCTGTTAGTAGATCACCTGCTACCGAATGAGGTGTTTAGAATGGTACCAGGAAGGGCACATTCATGTTTCCCTGATATGCCACAGAATATACTTGAAAGTCTTGACTGTGGCAAGCTTAAGGACTGGATTAGTCAATCTTTGAAGAAGTTTGGGAAAAAGCACTATTACAGAATTTAAACTGTGAACTGACATTTCACTCTCCAGAGACTGCATTCTTTTGGACTGTACCACGGATCTAGCTAGACCTCTGGTCAGACCAAATTTTTTGAGCATGCATAAAAACACTTGAGGTCAGTAATTCACAGACTCACTATCAAATCTAATTGGCCAAACTTGCAAAACGATTGGGGGGGGGACTCCTATAGTAAAGGAATGGGGATGCTTGTTGGAAATGGCTCAAGCTATTTTACACCCTTACAAGATACCAAAATTCTAAAAAGAGAATTTATATTTATAAATTTTGTCGTAACCCTAAACGAAACCATTTTGGCTAAAAATATTGGTGTTTGCCTGGAACATCCAAAGTGATACTAAAAATTGGAAATGTACAACCCTAAGCAAGAGAAACATTCCCTTCACTTTCAAGCGAGTTCTTCACACCTTTACCTTTAAGCGATTCCCCCCCCCCCCCCCCCTCCCGGGCAAAACGATTACTTCATGCATTCTCAAAAATCAGTTCCAGGCAGAAGTCTGGTTGTGAAATAATTTCACAGCAGTCATTTTGTAGTGTTTTAATCACTTTATTGTGAAAGCTCATGGCAAAGACAAAGACATTGTGTAGTTCCATAAATTATCCATGCCTCCCCCACAGAAGGGATTTTACCAAATGACCCCCCCCCCCCATCCTCAAGAAATTCAAACTGAGCTTCATACATTTCCTTAAATAGATTGGCCTTTGAGACAACTCCCACCCCCAGGACTTTCCAATCCCTTCTGTGTGAGGAGTATGGATATTTTCTAGAAACATACATTTAGCAAAACATTTCTTACAGCGACTAAATCAACATCGTGGAGGGCTTTATGAACAGGAAAAAAGGGGGGCAACTGAGATTTGGTCCTAGTATTGACATATCAAATCTATTTCACTGAATAAATATGAACTTTCTAAATATAAACATGTGATCTTTGCAAAACAGAAACAAGACTATGAGAACCATGAACTTTGCAAAGAGCAAATGGGAACCAAATTTAGAGGTGGTCAAAGTCCTCGAAACTGAGATTTGATCCCAGAGTTCACATATCAATCTTAATAATTGAACAAATATTATAAGCATTGTCAATAATAACCTCTGGTCTATACAGAATAGAAACAAGACTACAAGGGCCATGAATTTTGCAAAGGGGATTTAATCCCAGAGTTCACATATAAATCTAAACTTAGCATTTGAACAAATATAAGCATTGTAAATACAAACATGTTGTCTTTACATAACAGAAACAAGACTTTGAGAGGCATGAAATTGCCCTATGAAATTATGTTATTTGAAACTTGGCTTGAACAAACATGTTCATGTACTAATTTTTTAGAAAAAACATTTGTAAGATATGTTTAACTTCTTAATCCAATAAATGTTTCTTGAATCACTAATACAGCAATATTGATTTTCCTTAAGTAGGATTTCTAGTCTACTGCACAATCTTGCCTGCAAAGTTTATTGAATTTGTTTTTATTCTAACCAAAATTGTGGAAAAAAATATATTTTGGCAAAACTATTAGCAAACTGAAGAAACTTGATCTTATTGTAAACTGACAGTCAGTTGTAAGCAGACTGAAAATTACTTTTTGTACAAATAAGCTACACAGACTTGCCAAACAAAGGAGGGATATACAAAATTACTCAATGTGCCCTGTGCTATGATGTTGGTGTAAGAACAAATTTGAAAATTTGTTCAAGTCACCAAACCGTTTCGTGATAACAAAAATACTACAACACGAACAGATGCATTTTCGGTATAAGACCCCTTTACTTGGCATGTCGTAAGGAAAATGAACCCATAACTCCTAATCTGAACGCTCCTCCTCAGAGCTAGAGAGGATAAAAGCCCTACGTTTTCTAAGGAACATTTCAATGTCACTGTCATCAGATGCACTGTCCTCTGATTCATTTGTCTGATCAGAGTCACTGTCACTGTCAAAACTAAGATCGCAAAGACATTGCCATACAAATTCAGCATGCTTCTTATCAAAGAAGTCAAACTTTGCCATAAGCACTTCCAAGCTGTCAACAGTGGCAGCACAGGCAACAACACTGTCCACCAAAGACCTTGAAAAGCCTGTTGCGAGATCTACGCCCGTCAACACCTGTTCGGGATTTAGATTGCCTGCAAGCTCAAGTCTGTAGTCCAACAAGTCCTCCCTTAACTGAGCAGCCTTTTTGCCCTTCAGTGCGTAGCCATTGCTCTTTGTTGCTGCTGCCACTTTGGATGTCCTCATGTCAAGAAGTTCATTTTCAATGTCTGACCTGTATTCAGCTGCATTACAGGTCTTTTTGCAAGAACACTTATTCTGCCCACGTGCACACTTACACAAGCACTTACAGTTTTGAGCACAAATATCACAGCATGAATGACGTCCACTGTTTGGAAGAGGAGTGGAGCAAAATTGTTTTAGCAACAAAACCCGTCTACATGTAGTAGAATTGTTCACATACTCCTTCATGGGCTTCGTTATGTTTCTGCTTCTAGTGCATCCTTTGTACTTTAACAATACTGCATGGGCATTAACATCTTTCTATCGACCAACTCTCCCAGACTCCTGCAAGTAATCGTCAAGACCACTTGATGGTCCAAGGTGGATGACAATGTTGCCGCCATGCACATTTATTCCCATACCAAAGGCAATGGTGCAAAAAACTACTCTTACTGTACCATCTTCCTTACAGAACTCTGTCTCTACAGTCTACTTGACAAGTTTATGTGTTCTCTTGTGGTACATTGCAAATAACCTCGATCTATCGTCCTGTGGCTCTTCTCCAGTAGGCCTATAATATGCCTTCGGACCAAGGCACTGGGTAAACAACTCGAACAGTTCTTTGACGTGTCCTTTTCTACGGCAAAACACAATGACTTTTGTAGCTTTCATCTGATTTTTCTCCAAATCATCAATAATGAACTTAAAAGTCCCATATAAGTCCTCATGATCAACATCGTTTATGACGGAGTATCGAATATTAGACTTGTTGGGATCACCAAGAATCTGCACACAGTCCTTCATGCACAGATCTTTTATGATCGTGTTTCTGGTGGCCTCTGTTGCAGTTGCTGTCAAAGCAATAACTGGTACATCTCTGTGCACCAACGAGCGCAGTTCGGAAAGCCTACCATAATCCTTCCTGAAAGCCTCCTCTGTTGTGCTGTCTTTACCCCTGTTCAAATAGGAAAGTAGCTTTAAGGGACTTTCTTTTTTATTTAAATACAAAACTGTGACAAAATAGAGTGCACAGTTTAAGAAAATATTCTTGTAGGGTTTCACTTTTGCACCCCTACTCCTTCAGAAAAAATACAATTTTTATTCCTTGCTTCTATAAATTTTGCCTCTTAAATCCCCTTCCCCTGGAAAATACCAGGGACCTTTCTCAGAGTAGGTATGTGTTTATTTTTTAAACAATGAAGTGCAAAAATACTAGTAAGTACTGTTCTTGCTACAAAGCAACTTAGCAAGGATTTAAATTTAGTTAATAATTTAAAAAAAAAAATTCAAGATTTTATCACATCCTTGTGCTTTTAAGAAGTCGATGTAATGAAGGCACTTAAGCACCAATTATATATAGACTTGTTGCAAGTCCAAATTGTATACAAAGCAGGTGCATTTTGCGTTTACTTTGTTTTGTTCGGCTATAGTGCATGTTTTTGTTTAATTAATTTATAATTTCGCCTCATCTATAGAGCCAAACTCTTGTCTGAAACTGTTTTAGAAGCCACAAAATAAAAACGTTCATTTGGGTGGTGAGTGGGATTGCGGCACATTTCTATTCTATATGTTTTCATTTTTGTTTTAATAATATGCAAATATTTTCCTTTGTTGTCATGTGTTGTGACAGCTCGAACACAAATTTCAACGGCCCAGAGTTAAGTTCCTCGTGCAAGCGAAATATTCAGAAACAAGAGCAGGGGAAACCATTAATTGGAAACAAATAATAAATCGCTTCCTTAAATAGATTGAAAACACTTACCACTTCGCTATGCAGTGACTTTCGTCGACGAAAATAGCTTTCAGGTGAGGTTTTAATCGGCGAAATACGTGTCGGTAATTGTTAAGAAGCGCTTCTGGACTTCCAAAAATAATTCGGTACTTTAAATCAATAATGTCCTTCAACTGTTCGTCGCTGCAATCGTCTCCAACATACGAGGCCGCAATCCCACGGTTTTGCAACGAATACACTTGGTCTTTCATAAGGGAAACTAAAGGAACAACAACAAGGACAATCGTCGTGTCGCCTCCATCTCGCATAAAGTCGAGTGCAAATGGTGCCAATTCAAAAGTGAGGCTTTTGCCCGCTCCCGTAGGCGCAGAAACGAAAACATCTTTTCCGCAGAGATAGGCTTCTATGGCCTGTTGTTGATATTCTTTCAAGTTGTCATAACCCGTGACCTGCTGAGCAATTTTCAACGCTTCCTTCGCTGTTCGCATGCTGTGACCTCGACGTGACAAGAAATGACGCGTGAAGAAGCATCGATTTACATTTGAGTGACACTTTCTTTGAGATCTCGACTCTGATTGGCCGAGCCTATAATTTATTCACCGACCCGTTTTTGGGTCGGTAAAATTGGCGCGCTGCAAGTTGGAAAAGTCCTTCGTACGCCACATACCTAAACCGCGCGTCGAAGGACTTTGAGAAAGTCTATACCATGTGTTATTTGTGGTTGATCTTGGAAAGCCAGCCAGTTGATGATTCCAGTTCCATTTGATCCAATGCCTGACTCACGTGCACACACCTCAAATCCACGTGTACTGACGGATTGAACCCACACAGCAGAAGGAGAGTGAACACGTGAAAACTCTTCACCATGGCTCAATGACACGTGCACTTGAACCTAAAGGACGTAAAATAAAACTAACATTAACAACAAAAATTTTATTTAGAGAAATTTCGGAGGATTAAAAGCCCGAAAACCACATGCATTCAGTTGCGGGTGCAGATGGGTGAGTCCTCATTCACCGAACACGATATAAACAAACTTCACACTACAAAACATGCGCACAAATTTCCAGCACGGAAATGACGAGGCAAAGGGGAACATTTTCACTAGTTTGACATTGTTTCTAACTATTTCTAACTAAATTAATATTTCTTTCTAAAACGATCTTACTATGTTATGTAAAACGATCAGCATGGAAAAAAGTGACTTTGGAACGAAGTGACCGGATGGCGTTTACTACCTCATAAAGGAAACTCCTGTTTATGTCGAGATAAAACTCTGCCTAATTCGACAAAAAATCATTTTATATCTTTTGATTCGCTTAATTCTGGCCTTCAGTGCATAATGCAGCCAGCGTAAACAGTTGTGTTAAGTCTGGAACTGAAGTAGAAAATTTTTTAAATTCCGTAAACCTGCTGAGCCCTGCCATATATTTAGACGCAGGACGCACCACTATTTGGAAGCTAAAAATATCCAGTGTATATTGCGGCATAGAAGACCGTTCAAACTTGCCTATAAATTCTTTTTAATGCCCACTGTTTCACTATCAAATTGATTTTCAATTGTTCTGCACTAACACACTAACCTTTCCTGATCCACTGAACGCATGAGGAAATGCGACGTTTGTGCAAATAGGCAGTCGACAATTTATAGGAGGTGAACATCCACTGCTGCAGGTCCAGTCTTTAAACGTTCTTGACATATTGAGCTTGCCACTTTGCTGCAGAGAAATCCCTGTACAGACAGAACGACAGACGTCTGTTAGCTGAAATATTTTGTATACTGAAAAACGCATATCAACGTAGTTTGTTATATAACTTAATAAATTTTTAGTATATACTACAACATATTGATAAAATAATAAAGAATATGTATGCGGGTGAAACATTTTTTATAAAAGTGCATTCTTGGTTAGGTTCAACTTCGTTCCCAAACAAAAAGCTTCTGTAAATAGCTTGAATACAGGTGGTTAATGATTTACCACTTCTTTGGCTAACAAGAAACCCTCAGGCTTTTACACGGACCCATTTGCGTTTACATTTCCTTTTGTTGTTGTTCAACAAGAAGTGCGTTATGTTGAACCGTGACATCTATAGCTAATATTAGCCTGCGAACAGGCTCCCGAGTGGGGTTTTTACGCGAGCGAAGCGAGCGGAAGAGCGGGGCCTGAGGGGGAGTACGGGGGCGCGGGAGCCTGTGGACAGTCTTTTGAAAACGCCGATCCATGATACCAGATTCTGGTATCATGATCTGATTGGTCAGAACGCTAATTTTTGACAAGTGAGTGATGAAAAATAGTGGCATACACAACACGCAAAAAAGTCAACCGACTTGCGTGTGGTTAGATATGCAATAAATCAACATGAATCCTACATTTATCTTGTGGTGCAAATGTCACACAACGAACAAAGGAAAGAGGCAAAAACCCAAAACATCGAGCTCAAAAGACTAAACGCTCGTTAAAATTGATGCAAGATACATATCCTTAGCGACAGTAAATAACGTGTCTCTAAAACAAAGCAATAGCTTTGCAAAATAAAGCTACGCAGTCTCTGGCTAAAGTGAACAGAAATAAATTGTCATCCGTGATAAAAAGCAACACACATTGCAACACTATAAACAGCCGGGCCCGGCCTTGCAAATATAGAATGCAAGTACATAATCAACATATTCACGGAAATAGGATCTGTGTCCTTCCAGAGCGAACATTTTTAGAGCTTAAAACACATCTTGCGAATATGAATGAGCCAAGGCTAACCGCAATAGCAAAATTTAATACAGAGGTGTCAAAATGTACTAACGGGAAACGGTGCAGATCTATCATCTCTACACATCTGCTGAGCGGCAGTCTTTCGACCCTACTTTATAACCTAAAATCGCCTTCTTATAATACAAGTGACAGAGCATAGTGCCCTTTCTAAACAACTTTGAAGCGTCAAAATAAATTGGACGACCAAATCCAATTTTACCGAACGGCTTATTTTGTACAAAAGTCACGAAGTAGGAGTCTGTGTAGGCCTGTCATCTGTTTTTTTGCTAGGTCTAATTACCCTACTGACAGATGTGTTACAGGATCCATTACAAGTGGGCGGATGGGCGGAATCAAACAAAGTCTACAGGCTCCCCCTCAGGCCCCGCTCTTCCGCTCGCTTCGCTCGCGTACGCCGCTCGCTTCGCTCGCGTAAAAACCCCACTCGGGAGCCTGTTCGCAGGCTAAGCTAATATACGATACTCGGCCGTCAGTATTAAAGGTCAAAGGCACTTTGATCGCTTTTGAAGTCTTTGATGGTAGAGATGTCAGAGTTGTTTTCTTTCTCCTTCTAAAACTCATAAAATATAACGTGTCTCTTTCATTTATATCTCGTAGTAGTCATTTCTAAATGCTCAGCAGTTCTATTTTGCTCTGTGGTCTAAGCGAGGATTCCCTGTTGAGTTAAACACATGAAAATTAAAAGCGCGTATGTAACGCACGAAATTTTAATCCCTCCAGTGGGAAGCATTATATGAACCGGAGGGCACCAGACAACACTCGGTTAATCCGTTTCTGTGACTTCCATACACTGTGTTTAAACAAACTGCCACAAATAGCTAGCCAGCAATAAGAAAGCAACTTGAAACAAATTCCAATTATTGCATTTGCTACTGACTAAGGCTTTACCATTTATATTCAATTGTCGATCAAGGCAGATTCGTACCTGAGCAAGCAACAGCTTCCAATTAAATATCTCACAACCATTTACAGTGATACAAATAAGTTTCATTTTGTCACGAACTGATATGTTTCAGATCTGTTGTGTTACGACAGTTTGGAGAGATCAAAAGCATGCGATGTTTTAAGTTTCAGCTGAAATTCATTTACGAGATCATGGTTATCAGTTTTCCCGCGCTTTTGCACGGCACGCGAACCACTTAAAGAGAAAATAAGATTGCGAAAATTTTAGCCTGATCGTAGGTTATTTCTCTTGAAGAATTAAGAGAAAAACTGTTGAAATTGGAATGATACTAAAGAAAAACAATGCAGGACTAAACTGTTCTTGAGTGGGCCTAGTGATATATTAGCCTCCAAAAATATTTATAAGTAGCGGATAAAAGGATTCTACATTGAAGTATTCACTAATCCAACCAAATCCTTCAAAGACTTTCAGCGACCTTAGACCAGACAAAGGTTTTCTATTTTTGTATTGGCATGATGCGTTCTCGCACGTCCTTGCAGATTTCACATGACACTCGCACACACACACAAGAAGTACTTCGACTCGTTTCTGGTTGTGACGTTCGACTCAAAACGCTCAAAACTAATGTAGTTACCTCCAAAAGCCTCAAATAGGGAGAACGTACAGCTTTCTGAGAAAAGACTCCCGTTAACGTTACCTCCAGCCCCACCCTCGACCTTGTCATGCAACTTTCCACATAAAGAATAATGTGATGAACTATTTGTACAACGTTTCCACAAATCGTAGACGGTAAAATGTACATCGACAAAGAAATATAACATATTTGCAAAACCAGTCGTTCTCAGAGGCGTGAATATCCATCAGTAACGCAGCTGAAACAAAGAAATATAAAATGCGCAACTTGCGACTTTTACTGCGTCAGAAGGTTCAATAGGTTTCGTCTTCAGAAAAGGAATTTTGTAGCTAGAAAGCAAAGTTAATGGGTCGTGTCCGCTTTACCAACAGTGCTCTTTTCAAATCAAATCTCTTCTTTAACACGAGCCTGGTGTGTGTGGCAGTGACAGAAAAATATGCCAGACCTCTAGATGTTTGATAAAAAATGACCCACATAATATAATTTTATTTTAGAAAATGTTCTATGCTTTATGCGAAAAACACAAACAGGCGTTCTCCTTTCTTCATCTCTGAAAGGGGGCGTGTCGACTTCAGTCTGTTACAAATATGAAAATTTTGATAAAAAGTTGTATTCGCTTCCATTGTGTCGACAAAATATTAGATGCCTTTTATTTTCTAAAAAAACGATAACAAAAATGAGTTGATAAAATGGCATTTTAGGAAACATTCTCAGCTCCCAACGATCGAAGAACAAGATCTCTGCCCGTGCATGTCTTTGAAAATAATACTCGTAACCTCTTTAATAGCATAGAAGTTTGCCTGCGTGCGTATAAAAGTCTCCAATTCCTTTTGCTTTAGGACCCTTTTGCTTACATTTACTTAACAAAGTGCTTAAAAGCGTGCAAACGTTAGCGAAGGTATTTCATAAACAAGGCACAGCCCAAAATTAATGAAACCCATAAAACCTAAGCTTCTTCATGGTTGGAAAGAAACAGTGAGATTATTTTAAAGAAAGGTTACATTGAGTGCTTAATGAAGTTCATGTAAAGTACTTTTTCTAGAACATGGATCACTGATGGCAGACTTACCATTTACTGTAAAAGTGAGACATCCCAGTATGGCCAAAACCAGCAGAACTGAAGGCGAAGGTGCAAGATACATTGCCAAGCGCATCTTGACGAGTGAAAAGGTGCACTGTTCTCTGGGCCTGTCAGAGTCTTAATTTATATCTCTTCAAATGGGTCTCATACGTAAGCAGAAATATTGCCTTTCTTAGCTAGCAAACACATTGTTTTCAACTGGATTTTTACAGGTCAGGTTAAAATCACACTGGAGATGTCAGGTTTCAAATTGTATCACGAATCGAGTAAGAATCGCTTGACTTCTGACAAACTTCCAAGCCACTGTACTGCACGCACAAAACATCAAAATGCGGTACCTGTGGTTCATGTGAGAAAACGTGGGATTACTGTCAGCACGCTTTGCTCCAATTCAGTAATAAAGTGATACAATTGACAATACCGAGCTTTACCGTAGTTAAATTTTTATTCGAAGCTCTCGAAAGTGATTTTCGAATAGGACACAGCTTTAATTGTTTCCTCAAAAGACCATAAGAGTACTTTGCTCTGCGTTCTAATTTAAGCTGAGGGCGGGGAATTTTAAATTCGTTTTTGTTTTCACACATATTTAACCTGACAAAAAGGATCTCGCTACTTTTAATGATTGCGGCGGAAGCTTAAACTCTACCTTGAAGCGGATTTATAGGCGCTAACTAATTCCAGAAGCTTTAATCACGAAATGAGCTACAGACAATGGTTCTTCAACGTACTTGCGACCTATAACTAGTACTGGGTTCACGTAGTGAAAAGTACAGTCCCGATCCAATACTTGCGTTCCCATATCTGTTGCCTTTCCTTATATGCATTTCGCATATAAGACCTAACAGACAAAATGACTGGTATGTGTTATTGGTTGGGCTAAAAGACTTATTTACGTACTGAGTTCAAAGCTTATTTACAGGTCATGTTAAACTCACTTTAGAGAACAACTCCAACAAAAACTTTTTATCACGGAATGAGCGAAGTGTCCCCTTTACAAATGAAAAGTACAATGGAATTACTTTCCGCTAGTACTTATCCTACAAACTATATAAAAACAACGGATAACTGTAAAAAGTCTTCTTAGAAAATAATAATTGAACATAACAGTGACTCATGATATGACGGTTTTTAATTGGACACTTGAAGGGCATTGCAGATCAGGGTTAATGTACGTAAAAGCTTATTAACAAGACACACAACTTACCATGAGTGCTAAAGGAGAGTCAAGCCCTGACAGATCTATTAATTTATCAAGGTATTTCATACATTCACAGCCAGGCTGGGCACGGCACGTTCTATTTTTTCCCGGCAGCTCGACAACAGTCAGTCGTGGCTCGGAGGTATCTTTTCATCAGATGTGCAGGAAAGCTAGCAAAAGCCACGCTTAATTTTTCTTTTCTTATCCTGTATCCTCCCTTCGATCCTTACGTTTGCTTTGTCTTACTTTCCTTCTGTTGTCTCATTGTTATTGTTTTAGCGTCCTGTTTAACATTAAGTCGTGAATGGATTTTCATGGTAAACACCACAGTCCAGACTTACTGAGCCTAACAATTGCATGATAAGGAGTTTTACGAATTTAAGAAAACTATTTCGTGTTAAACTAACAGAATAAATGTCAAGGTAGAGACACCATGTCGCGCCAAATTAAAACTGCTTTTATCAAATTAGGTCAATGTACATTAAAGACCGTACTGTGCGTCGAGCTATCAAAGAAAAAGAAACGTTTTTCCGCGTGTCTATGATTATAAGACATTTGTGCTATGTACCCTATATTACTTCAACATATCAATATTGTCATTACAAACATAAAACTTAAAGGTGTTGCTACTACATTTGGGGACTATACATAAAGAAATCAACGTTTATGCTATGCCATAGCATTTCAATTTTCCCAGTGTATGATAACCTTGCTCGCCGCTATCGCCTGTATCGCCAAACCTCAGCTGTTTAACTGGCAGCTGTGTCTTGTCAGTGAGGAGACCGCTGTCTTCACGCCATACATACTCTTGCTTATCACAGTTACAAGCACGCCAGGAGTCTAGGCATGAGTTGGTCATCCCGCATGCGCACTTACCACTGCCGGGTGATGCTCCGCCCCAGTATGTCATCTTAGTTGAATCACGTGACACCCAGAAACCATATCCGCCACTTAAGTCTGAACAAACACATTCATACTTTATGAACTGTTCACAGTTTGAAGAGACTCTGGTGAGACTCGCCAGTTGAGACAGACTCGCTCCTGTGTAATGGATGTCACGTGAGTAACTACCTTTTGCTTCATATCCCTGCACGTGGGTTCTGCTTTCACTGTCGTGACTAACCACTGTCACGCCAATTCCATTCTTGTCACTCATGTCACAGAAAACAGTAAATGGTGCTTGACCTCCCGCGCCATCTGGATCTATGACGTAATTTCCGCTTACACCGCTGACGTATTTCCTGATCACAGAACAGGAACCATGATGGCATTTCAAGCCATCTACAATGTAACCATGGTTACACTTGCACGAGTCAATCCACGTTCATTTGTACAGCTGGCATGCTGATGGCATTCATTTGTCTGTCTTTCGCATTCATTTACGTCTGTTGAACAGATAAGATGAGTTACGTTTAAACTAAGCTTAACAATAAATATAATCAAAGACGCGTGTTTGTGTGTAATGGCGCACAGAAAAAAGAGGCTGGATACAAGTAGAAAAAATGATATAGTAATTCTCCTTACTTAGTGTCAATCATTTCTTTTTTCTTCTAAGCAGTCCTGAAAAAATCGCCGACTGTGGCTGCCTTTCGAATCAAAATTAGAAAACTCAATCTATCGGACTACGTGGAGAACAATAGTAATTGTTGCAAACTCTGTAGCGCTTAAGACATTTTTTATTTTTTTTTTTTTTAGTTTTTAGTTAAGTATTTTAAATAATTTTTAGCTTAGCATTATTAATAGTATTTAAGGTATTTTAATTGTGTCCCCAATTAGTCCATAAGGGCTAAACACACAGACACAGAAATAAAGTTTTTTTCTTATCTTATCTTAAAGTTAGTTGGGAGAATTTGGTATTTAATGAAAACAATATCAACAAACTGATGATTTCCATTATTTCATTGCCAGTCTGTTTGTAAAGAGAAAATAGAAGATGATCATTCCTCAAATCCAAGGGTTGAATAACAATGTGTTAAATTTTCCAATTTGGTTCTGGACGCTCCAACCTTATGCAATTATTGGACAATTGTAAATAGCTTCAACCACAGTTGCTCCTCAATAGCCGTTACATGGCTTATATTTTGTGATACTACTAATTTAAAATGTTTTTCTTTCACGGCTTTTACTTTTTTTAGACCTTCCTTCTTCCACAACACGAAAGAAAACAGAATGATAGATCATCTCTAAGTCAACTTTACCATACCCCTCGATATAAAAAAAATTAAACTAAGATTCTTGCTTTGACCAAAACGCTGATTGACATCTTACCTTTCTTACAAGTGTACTGATGACAATCGCTGCACCGCACATCATTCCACTCGTAACTGTGTTGCACACCAAGTGCGTGAACACAATCTTCTTCTCTGAAATTATTTGGCTGATTTTGAGCCCAAGCCGTAAAGTTTCCTTCTCCTCGATCCGCCCAAGTGAAGTTGCCTTCCACAAATCGATCATTCAACCCCAGCCAAGACTTTGCACCATTGTGTCGATGCTGCAAGTACACATTCTCTTCATTGCTGTTGACATCAACAAGGACGGAGTCTTCTTGTCGACATTTTTGCAATGCTGTGGTCCAGTTGGCACATGTTTGACTAGTAAAGTAGCAGAAGCCATTAAAATAGTCCCATCCAGGATCACAGATATCTGCAAAAAATAACAAACGTTTGTCAGCTGTTTCTGTCAATAGATAAAAGAAGGTTATATCGACGTTACCCGATACAAAGTAAAGAAAAGTGGTTCAGAAGTAGTATTCACTAACCTGTTAGGACCACATAGCTAACTGACACAGGATCATATCTTGTCTCGTACAATTCTTTAACACAGGCTCTGAATCCAGAGGCGTTCATGTTCTGCAATTGCATAAAGTTAACAAACAGTGACCACTACCATTACCACACCAACACCAACATCACTCAATAGTTGACGATGGCTGCAAGGGCTGTTCCTTCTACTCATCTTAAATTTTTATTTAGTATCATTACATTTTTAGCGATAATAATTCGATATTTACACTTTTAGACCAACTTTTTTTAAAATTATTAGATTAGCATGTTTAGTATTAGTCCAGTCCCTTAACTCTCTCTTCCGCGCGCCCTTTATAGGGGCTGAACCCAGGTGCGCGAAGAGAGAGTCCAGGATAACTTGCATGCGCATGCGCCAGTTTTTCCCCAAAAATTGAGGGAAAACCATATTTGGCAGCCGTTTTGAAAACGCGCGCGCACAGATGACGAGTTCAACTACGCGACCGTGTACTATAGCAGGATCACCGGAATTACTTTAAAAAGCCAAGCTTTGCAGTCAGTGTCTGTTAAAAGCTAACGGCCAAAACAAAAATCGCTGTCTGTCAACTATTCCTAGTATTTTGTAGCTGTTTATTGAATTGGTTTTGGATGCAATTGAGCACAGATTTTTTTCTTGCATTTATTCGCGCGCTCAGTCGCGTAGTTGAATTCGTCATTTGAGCGAGCCAGTTTTAACCTGGCGCCCACGTCCCAAGCAAGTGACGCCACACTCCTCGCTTCTGATTGGTTCGTTCTGAGCATGCGCATGCAATTTATCCCGGACTATCTCTTCGCGCGCCTGGGTTTAACCCCTATAAAGGGCGCGTGGAAGAGAGAGTTCAGGGACTGGACTAGTTTAGTATTTGATTAACGATTTATATTTTACACATTTTTTAATATTATCAAGTGTCATTTTTGTATTTTTCGGTCGTGTTCCCAAATTAGTAAGGGAATCTTCCATAGCTAGGTGGGTTTGACACTCTAATAAAGTTCTTCATGTCATCCATTCATTCACTAACAGTACCACAACAACACCACTGCCACAACTTGCTGCTGCTACTAATGTCGATGTCCGCAGGGGGAGCTGGGATACTGATAGATTATCGACGAGATTAAAAAATATTTTAAAATGTTACTTTTTGGTTTTGAATGTCTTTCTTTAAGATTTATTATCGACAGCTTTATCCATAATTGTCAGTGTACGTGTACAATGAAACAAAGTTTTACCTCAATCCACGCCGTGATGCCGTTATGAACTGGTGCCGAGTTTCCACTTGCTGTTGTGCTGTGATTGGCTGATACAAGAACTGATGGGGTTGTGTTATAACTTCGTGTAAACTGCACAAACTGTAATATAAACAAATAATTAAATCTCAATACATTGTTATTTTAGTGACTTTTATCAAAGCATATTTTATTCACCTGTATAGCCGGGCTAAGGTAGTTTCTGCAAATGCGCTCTCTTAAACGTTCAATGCACTTTGGCATGTTATAGGCAGGGAATTATTTCTGAGAACTTCTTAATTTGTTTGCCAATACAGTAATAATACTTATTAGTCCGAGTTAACCAAAAGTAAACAAGTGCAATGATAAAGTTTCTTTCTTTCTCTATCTTCCACGCAGCCTGTTGATTTTGTGTTCATCCACATTTCTGTAAACTTACCTCACAGTAAGCGTTGTTATTTTCATCTGTTGGTGGGTTGGTGTTTGTAAACTTAACAGAGCCATGTTCAGTAAAGAGCGGCTTGTGTAGCTTAGAAAACGCCAACCAGTTCTGCAAATATATCAAAAAGAAAGTGAGTAATCAGAAACCTACAGCAAACACAAACATCGCTACAAGAACCACAATTTTATGACGCGTGCAAGGTAAAAATTAATATTTCATATTCATCTCTCCTAACACGTATTCGTTCCTTTATTTTGGAAAAAAATCTTAGCATGGCGAAAAAGAACATCTACGAAAAACCCTTACCAGTTTTCATCACAGTGGGTTCCTGTTCTGGGGAGAATTAAAGCTGCCAAGTTCAGTACTTTTAACTATCCACTTTTCGATTGCATCGAGAACCTTTGTGCTCAATAATATATTCATGATAGCTGACTTTGTTTTCGAATTCCGCATGGGCAGTTTGCCACTTGGGCATAGCGAGTGTTCAAATATGAAAATGGTTTTCTTATTAAAATGATGTTTTAATGTTTTTCGAGACTTGTTATCCCCAAGTGGCAAACTAGCCGTAAGGAATGCGAAATCAAAGTCAGCTACCTTGAATATATTATCAGGCACAGGGTTTTCATTGCAGTCGAAAAGCGGATGGTGGGAAGTACTCAACTTGGCGGTTTTATGTCTCCTCAGAATAAGAACCTACTGTGACGAAAAACTGGTAAGAGGTTTTCTAAGATGTTCATTATATTTTTGCTATGCTAAGTTTTTTTCGAAAATAAATGAACGAATACGTGTTAGGAGAGATGAATATGAAATATTAATTTTTACCTTGCACGCGTCATAAAATTGTGCTTCTTGTTGCGCTTTCTGTATTTGCTGCAGGTTTCTGATTACTCACTTTCTTTTTGATAAGGTTTTAGGGATCATTATCCTTGCAGATGACCGATAATTTGGCTTCACTGTTCCGCTATTTGTGCGTCAGTTGGCATGAATGCATTAGCGTAGCATTTTTAAATAAAGTTTTAGCAGTATTTCGTGCAGCGAGTTGCATGGTCAGGATTGTCATGAAATTTCTTGATACAAAACTTGAGAGTTCTGAGGCTTATTTGCTAAAGTTTAGAAGAAATCTGTCGTCGGGTTTTAAATGTATGGACATTTTTGGTAAAAACTAGATTTTGAAAATATGTTCAAATCTCAAAAGTTTTTATTCCCACTGAAAATCGAATGCCATTTCCCGTAAATTCGAACATTTTACATTCAGGACGCAAAAATTCGAAGAAATCGGTGAAATCTTTCCTGCCATAAAGCGCGATTCAAAAATGCAACCATCACGTAAATAAATAGGTTCGGGCCACCTTAAATCCTGGATTAGATATAGTCGGCTTAGAACAATCAGGTCATGCATTGCAACATTATGAAGTCGAAGTGCAGGCCCGTAGGGTGGATTCTGTGGAGGGGGGTTCTTCATTTTTTGGGGGTTATTTTTT
Source organism: Oculina patagonica (assembly GCF_052425735.1). NCBI lineage: Eukaryota > Metazoa > Cnidaria > Anthozoa > Scleractinia > Oculinidae > Oculina > Oculina patagonica. Next base: position 11,208,751 of record NC_135761.1, on the reverse strand, counting down.
TTTGCGCGCGAGCCTCTAGGGGGTCTAGGGGGTCTAGGGACATGCCCCTCCCCCAGGAAATTTTGCAAATTTAGATTCTCTCAAGTTTCATTTCCTGCATTTTGACATCATTTCTGAGATGGGGTGCATCTCCTTTCAATGTTAGCTTTTCGGAAAGTAGTTTTTCATTCTAGAAATTCTGAAATGTTCAGAAATGACTGTGTGCATTTAGACAGTTTTCAAAACACAAATATTTAAATTACATGCGGGGTGAATGAGTGTTATACAATTATGTATTTTAGAAACAACAACTGAAAATGTTCTATGTCTTAGCAAGTACAGAATATCTGTTTGTTCCCGGGGGTAATTCTATACCTTTCAGAAATTTTGGTTAGGTTTATTTTACAATGCTTACACACTGTCTTAGACTAAGAGCTTTGTCCAGAAATCCACAAAACAACAAATACGCATGCTTGCTTATCAAGCCACCTAACACTAGTTCTAATAGACCATTTGCATTATGACGTAAATGCGCAAAGACTTCTGGTAGTTGTAGTTAAGTTCGCGGGAAATTTTGAATCGTCATCAAGCTGGCTTGCCCAAGAAAATCGTGATGGAGGTAAAGAAAATTACTCTCACCGAAGAAGACGTCCCCGTAGCTTCATTTAAAGGGCAAAAAGCAACCTCTCAGTATAAAACCAAGTCCGTTAAAATGAAAAAAAGTTATGCAAGAAATTGTATATTTGCTGGGTTGCGTTTTGTAGTGAAGTTTCAACGAGTGTTTCCTCCAGTCGAGTCTTAAACCCCATTTACACGCGCAAAAAAATCGGCACGGCACGGCAAATTTTTGGCACCGTGCTGACAATTTTTGGGCACGGCACTCCCAATTATCGACGTGTAAACGTACCGGTCCCAAAAAAAATGTGGCACCAGTGCCCAATTTTTTAGGGGTGCCGAGACTACCTCCAGGAGGTAGTCTCGGCACGGGTAAATCGAGGCACCGTGCCGAAAACAAGTGTGACGCATGCGTTGTTTCTACGAAAATGGCGGCCACTGCGTCATTCTCGCCCCAAGAGACTTTGTTTCTTTTAGTCACGTGGTCGGCGAAAAGAGTACAAAAAGAGAAGTTCTGGGGGATAAGAATGCCACCGAGGCAGAAGATAAGAGAAAGCTCCCGCTCTAAAAAAATCACCGTAAGTCAGGCACTTCCACAATCACTGCAAAGAGCCATTTATTTTTCAGACTTTTCAATCTTCTTCTTCTGATTTCGTCAACTCCTTTCAGATGTCGATTTGTTTTGCCCCTGAACACTCTTCATTATGTTGAATGGTCGACAACTCGTTCCTTTCCGATAAAATTCGCGTTTTGCACTGAAAGCACGATGAACTATCACAGCAAAACATTTTGCTGCCATTTCTCGGCAAGGAAACCGATGGAAAGTAGGGGTGCCAAGATAAAAATTGGTACCGTGCCTAGCAGGAGAGAACCTTCTTGTTTTGGTCGTGTAAATGGGCAGTGCCGTGCCAAAATGGTTTGGTCACGGTGCCAAAAATTTGCCGTGCCGTGCCAATTTTTTTGCGCGTGTAAATGGGGTTTTAGTCGCGTGGTTATTTAATTAAATTCCTCAGTAAAACTTTTGCTTGCCAGGTATTTTCAAATAATATACGAAGACGCAATATTTTACCATTTCTAAACATGGGGAAGTACAGTACATGATGTCTACACTCGTAAAGATCTTTGAGGCTCACCTTTCGAGTCGCACAAGTAATCGTTAAACAACAAGATTATGCCGGGAAATAAAATTATATTTGCTCGCACGGCCCTCGCTCGGATTGAAACAACAACTGCTACTCGACGAGTTGACATTTCCAGTACAAAAACAAGAAAACTTCTTTGTTAAAGAATATTGTAATTACAGTTCTAATTTGACGAAAAAATACAATTTTAAGATAAAAACAAATAATCTGTATTCAACTGCACAGGGAAGTTTTGATTGATCAGCTTGAAAATCCTTTATGATTGACCCTTCATGATTCATCGATGAAGCTCGATTGAACGAGGAAAATTATTTGACTCGTTTCTCTGTCTCACTGTAAAAACAAATTAAACTGACCGTCCCGTCGAGCAATCATGATATACGGTAAATTTTCTAAGCTTTTCAGTGAAGAATTAATTCACCTGCGATCGATGGAAGCGATCGTTTGTTGAACGTCTGGAAATAGGTGATGAACAGTCAATGGCTTGCCTTGCTTTGACTTGATTCCACACAAATTTAGTTATATCCTCGACTCGTCCTTTCAAGCAATCTGTTTTCAGTGCGCGATTTTTTGAAGCTGTGATATTTTAAAGCTAAAATTATTTGCGAAGAGAAGTTGTCGGCCGCGATGAATGAATTTCTACCAAGTCAACTCCGCCACACAACGTACATATCAAACTTACTTGAACACGAACAACATTTGTCTGTCTTGGTTAAAACACAGAACTCAGTCAATTTTCATTCCAAAGCTATCATCCTGTTTTCTATATTTTTGACAGGTAACTGAAAAAATAAATGTATAAACAAATTTCGAAGCGACAAGAGCGTAAAATTAGCAGCTCAACTTCGGATCAAAATAAAAGTCCTGGATGTCCAACTTCAAGCCAGAAATGGTGTTTTCCCGCGAACCTAACTACAACTACCAGAAGTCTTTGCGCTTTTACGTCATAATGCAAATGGTCTATTGCCGTGGGCGCCACGACAAGGATGGAAAGCAAGACTAATTAACAATTATTCCATGAGCCCGCGTTGGATACGAGGTGGTAAATAGCCAACGAGGCGCGAAGCGCCGAGTTGGCTATAACGACTCGACTCTTAGTCTAATTCTTTTCAAGTTTAAATCGACTGGACATTTCATTTTGATGTAAACGAAGTTATAGAATGAAGAGGCGCGAAAATTTCTGGCGCGGTGTTCACTTCTTGAGTTGAATGAAAAATACGAGGAAAGCAAGCAAGAGAGTTTTCTTCAGAAGATTTTCCTCAAACAATCTCCTCTAAAGTCGTCTAATTATCCTGTAAATTGTGACAACAGTTAAGATTTACGAGAAGATCCGAAGCAAAACTTTTTCTGGAATTTACCAGTCTTGTGCAAGTCGAACGAAGCAAGTGTTTACATTGTACTTCTTTACGGCTCGACGGCTGTCATCAAGATTTGAAGCGAAACTGAGCTCAAAATGGAACAGGTTTATTGAAGTATGAAAGGACAAAACCAAGATTGAAAGGTAACAAACTTTACTGAAGTGCTGAGCCTAGTTTTATGACGTACACTGAATGAAACTGTGTCAGTCTGACGTTCTTTCGTAAATTATTTGCTGCTTTTCTACTTTATTCTCTCGCTCTTGTTGTGCGTTCAGTTTAAAAGTACAGTATTATTAATTACACTTTTGTTTTGCGTAGTTAAATTTACTATGGCATTTCTGTGGTTTTTGTAGGCACCGCTAATTATTTCTTGTTCATAAAGCTCGCCAAATTTGCTGTTCAAAACCATTTTTTGATGGAACTGTCGCTTCCCGCAGAAAATTTTAGCTTGGCAACAGTAACGCAATCATTTTCCAAATAAGGTCAAACTAAGGTATACGAGCTGACAACCGGGATTGAGTGAACCAATTAGAATGCTAGAAATGCAATATCCGTGGCTGAAAATTTAATAACATCAATTAACCAATCCAAAAGATTAAAACTTCTCATTATAGTGCCAAAATGTTGCGGCTTCCTCCGATAATCCTGGCAAGAAAGGTAGTCGTCCGTGTAATCGACCGGTCAGTCTTTTGATTGTCTTGTGTAAATTTTTGAAACCCCCAAAATTGCCGACTTCAAAAATGTTAGGGGGTTCGTTCAAACCCTTCGAACCCCCCACCCTACGGGCCTGAAGTGCTACAACTATTTACAAGAAAGAGTTGAACAACAACTTGCGAAAGAGAGAGGTCAGAATGAAAGTCGGTTATTGCATTTTTGCAATTTTGTAACGGGTTGTAGGTGGTTAAATGGTTAACCTTTTTCTTCACGTATAACTTAACTAAACTATTGGTCGTGATATAAGTACGTACCACACTAATATCTTTATGCTTTCCATCAAAGTTTTGTAATTCTCGGAGGCAGACTTTAAATGAGTCCTTGGTTACTTCCTCTGTCCAGATCAGCGCGGCATCATACCCAATACCAGTCCTTAGATGTTCTGATGTCACGAGTACTACTGGCTCCTTCTTAAACTTGTCCTGCATTAAGAAACAATAAGATAGATGAAATAAAAAATTAAATGTCTTTTTGAAAACTTGCATAGCGTTGCGTTACTTTAAGTTTTAATGGTTTATGCTGTTCGTCAACCATAACTTTCAAACAATGCACAGTCACTTCAAAAATTAAAATTAGATGTATCTGTTGAAATTTTACAAAAACATCTTAGAAAAAGAGAATAATAAAAAAAAAAACAATCCAACCTTGGCAAAAGTCACATCTGCGCAATTTGTTCCAGACCACCATTTCTTCATCTTTATATCTCCCGTCATTCCTTGGTCCGGTGCTCCCTGATATGCCAGCCAACCAACAATCGCAAATGGATTGAAGTTCTTTCTCTTTCTCCCAGATTGCATTGCGCAAACTGTGAAATTCTTCGTATTGATATTTTCAGTCCAGGAAGTTATGGCGTCGTGGACAGTTTCAGTATCGTTCAGACCCATGTGATTGACTGTTATCTGTACATGAACTTGCTTGTCTGGATAAAACCGGTATGGCGGGAAAGCGACCGTCTGGCAGCTTGAATCAGACCACTTTGGAACACGAAGAAGTTCCACTCGACCACGCTCAATTGGAAAACCTGTTAAAGAAATTAAAAAATGACTCATTTTAATCATTTGCTTTGGTTGTCAAAACTCGAGTTGCAAACATGATAACAGAATTTTTAAAGAGAAAGTTGACATTTTCTAAACCATATCTTATCAGTGAACAAGCGAATAAGTTACAGATGACAAAACCTTTTTGAGCAATGATACGCGATACTCTTATAATTCTTCCCTCAGAAAAATAAACGAGCATTCTCGAATTGTTAAAAGTGCAGAGGGCAACAGGCAGTGGGCTGATATTCTATCCAAGAGATAACAAAAGTACTTCTAGTCGTTTTAGACAGCAAAAACCCACAGTTATCTGTTTGCATCCATAAGCCATTTGGCTTTTGAGATTCATAACGTTTAGCACAATTTTACTTTTTTACCATTCAACAGACACCCTGACTTACCCTCACAGCTTCCTGGGTGATACACAAGATTATTCTCAAGTCCTCTACAGTAGTTCAACTCGTGCCAGCATTTGTTGTCGTATGTTGTACCATTCGCGGTGCACACTGGGTCCTGATAGGAAGGACAGTCTTCATAACACACACAGCGAGCTTCATGGGCGCTGTAAGTTTTACAAACGCCAAATGAAGGACAATGCACGCCCAGACATGGATTGAGATCTGTAAAACAAAAGAGTATAAGAGTAAGTCTTACAGACCCCAAATGAGGGACAATGCACACCTAGGCACGGATTGATATCTGTAAAACAAAACAGTATTGGAAAAAGCCAAGATGTACTTTTACCGCTTTCAAGACTTGCTGCATTACAATTCGATTTTATAAACTCAACTAAGTAACAATAATAGACGGGCATAATATACGGGCCTTTAATCCCGTCATCAAGTGCGAACGATCTATATTTAGCACTGTAGGATAAGTGCATAACTGAACATCATCAGTATTAATAACTCATTGTTAATTTGTAGATCGCTTTTACTGTACTTACTTACAACGTGATCAATTGATTAATAGGCCATCCTTAGTTTTAGTCAAGTTTTAGATTATAAACAGCTAGTAACTAACCTCCAATTACAACAAAACTAACAGACAAAGGGTCGTGTTGGGCTCCCGTTCCACTCAGGTCTTTTACGCACATCCGCATGGATGTGAGTCCAACTTCCTAAAATGAAAAAATAAAATGTTAACTGAAGTATTGTGAGTTTTTATCATTGTTTTTACAACAGAGTTGAAATGCATCTCTAACAGGTTCAAAAGTGTCTCTTGGCTGTTAACGCGTAGGTGTTTAAAACAGCAATGAGGGCCAAACTGCCATAAATAAATACATGTCCTACCTCAACCCAGGCCGTGATAATGTTGTGCTCTGGTAAAATGTGTTTTTTAACTTTACGATCGTAATAGTGATTGACAGACACAAGGACAACTGGCGATGTATAGAATGTTGTGTTGAACTGCACTTCCTGTGAACAGAAATAGACAAAAAAGGTGACATTCTAGCTACAGTGCAAAGAAACGGTACACAGTGCACTTAAGTCCCAATAGTTTCCTGTATGGTAAGATTTTACACTAAGTTAATTTCACAGGATTGTATTGAGACCAGCACGCTTATAAAAATCATCGTTTGAAGACGTTAATTATAACTTGTTGGTTGGATCTTAAAAATTGCAAAAGCTCATCATAATGCAAGGCTTATGCAAAAATATTAAACAAAATGTGTAAGGTGTTTATTGTTGTTGACTGAAATGAAAAACGACCAGGTGATTGTTGTCCTATATGCCTGCTTATCAAATACACTCACTTGACAGAAGCCATAGTTGTCTTCAGCAGTTGGATTTCCTGTGTTAGGGAAGAACGATTCTCCTGCCAGCGTAAAATTCAAATCAGAGCCGTTGCCATGGAAAGCAAACCAATCCTGTCGGGCGAGAAATATATATAAAAGAAAAAAAATGGAATCAAAGATTTTCTTTTCAGATCAAGGGATTGGGTACAAAGTCAAATGCAAACATGTGATTTTGCCTATGTGGGAGAGAGTAAAAGATCGTGGAATTCGCGCGGCGCAGAGCACAAGCCTGGCACAAGATCTAATAACGAAAGCGCAATAAGATTTCACGCGGAAACAACAGACCATGACATTCATCCGGATTATGTAAAAATTTTAGAAAGAAATGTCAACAATGGGAAACAACGCCTATTCCAAGAAGCGCTACATTCTATCCAGGACATTAACTGTGTGAATGAGCATGTGCAATTCCCACAAGTTTATTTAACATTGGGTACATCCCTAGAGACCGGCGGTGTATAAAAAACTTATTATGCAAAACTGAACCAATTTTAACTCTGATGAAGGTAACAAAGAGTTACCGAAAATTCAGTTTTATACGTTTTTACCAACCGATTTTAAGATCAGATACAAACCAAATTTTTATTATTTTCATTTTTTTTTTTTTTATTATTATTTCAGCTAATTCCAAATAAGAACGATTAATGATGAACAGAGCATAACGAGCCATAGCGATAAACTAACTGGTTTAAATAACTTTTAGAAAATTGTAGAATTGAAGATTCTTACTAAAATATCGACTGCTCCACCCAAAAAATTTGCTAAAAAGGCATCGTGTAGCATTTTAAGCAGCAGCAAATTTAAAAAAATCATTTTATGGTGGAGTGGTGTGTTAACTTTCATTCAAATTTAGCTCCCATTCGAACATTAATTTTAAGTTAAATCTTTGCAACTCTCAAAAATGTCCAAATAATTTTACTTACCACAATTGCATCCTGGTGTTTCCCGTCGAACTGGAGAAACTCGCGGATGCAAACTTCGAAGGATCCGGGCTTCACATTCTCCAACCAGATATACATGGCGTCATTAGGCGTTGTACTTCGAGTGTACTTAGCTGAGACAAACACAGAAGGCTTTCCACCAAAACTCTGTATGAATTCAACGAAATTGTGTTAGAATTAATAATTGTGAGAGTCAAAGATTTCAACTGATGCAGTTCTATTGTAAGCAGTGAAGGAAGAAAATGGGGGCTGAAATATTACCCGTGCTTTTTCTTAGCACGTTGACAGTAATAGCAGAAAAATGGTAAAGATCGATCGAATGAAAGCACTAAACAGTCCCTTTTCAATTGAATAACGAGGGTTTTGCTTGCACCTCCTCCCCACTTCATCCCCTATTTCCTTTTAATTACATCTATAATATGTCATTTTTATAGGATTGGCTAATAGAACTGATGCTAGAACAACTCGATGAAAAGGAAGGAATAAAAAATGACTCGAAAGTGTTGCTTGAAATTTTGTTGCAATAAATCGTTAAAAGGAGCATTTTGGTGCATTTACTTTCCACCTTACTACAATAAGTAGTTGCTGAATTTCTTTTTAATATTTAGCTATCAAAACAGACAAACGAAACTGCAATTTACTTTTCTATTAAAAAGTCATATTGATTTATAAAGTTTTCTCCATCTAACGATATTGATTTCTAACCTGTGAAAACGTGACTTTCTCGCATTTGCTTTCTGTTGTCCATATTCCATTAAAAGTAACACTACCATGTGTCATTTGTGGTTGATCTTGGAAAGCCAGCCAGTTGATGATTCCAGTTCCATTTGATCCAATGCCTGACTCACGTGCACACACCTCAAATCCACGTGTACTGACGGATTGAACCCACATAGCAGAAGGAGAGTGAACACGTAAAAACTCTTCACCATGGCTCAATGACACGTGCACCCGAACCTAAAGAACATAAAATAGAAACTAACATTAGCAACACATATTTTATTAAGAAAAATCTTGGAGGCTTAAACTAAGATTAAAACCCGAAAAACACATGGCTGACAATTGAAAGTTTTACGCTTGTATTTTCAATAACTCTAAACATGCAACTAAATTTGCCTAAAAAACAGTTTTCAAAACATTTTCAAAATAAACAATTCTTGTTTTGAGTTTAGTTACCACCTCATAAAGCAAACTTCTGTTTATGTAGAACGGAGTAAAGGCTATGCCTAATTCAATGAAAAAACATTTTATATCTTTCAATTCGCATTCCTGCTTTCAGTGCATAATGCAGCCAGCGTAAATAGTTGTGTTAGGTCTGGAACTGAAGTAGACAATTTTAAATTTCCTTTAACCTGCTGAGCCCTGCCATATATTTAGACGCATAAGCACCACTATTTGGAAACTTAATGCTGAAGTTTTCTTCGCTGGACTCATATATTGCGGCATAGCAGCCATAGAAGACATATATTCTTTTAGAAACTGGCGATTTCAGAAAGACCGCATCAAATTGTACCAATCACAACTTGCCAATATATTTTTCTTTAATATAAACTGTTTCAATATCCCATTGATTGCCAGCTGCTGTGCACACAAACCTTTCCTGATCCACTGAAGACATAAGGAAATGCAACGTTTGTGCAAATAGGCAGTCGACAATTTGTAGGAGGTGAACATCCGTTGCTGCAGGGCCAGTCTTGAAACGTTCTTGACACATTGAGTTTGCCACTTTGCTGCAGAGAAATCCCTGTACAGAAAGAACGTCAAAAATTTAATGACTGAGAAATTAACTAAGGAATTCGTCGCGTTTTAACGTTAAAACGGGGTTAAAACGTAATCATTAGATCAAATAAGACTTTAAACTCAGTGAACTTTCAGTATTTATATACATGTAGAATAGTTTATGCGAGTGAAACACTATTTATGACTGTGAGGTGAGCTTAAAAAGCCAAATCAATGACTTAACCAAAATGTCGCAAACTCTTAGCAGCTGTAAAACCACTTAAAAAACAGTCATTGGAAATTGGATTTGCGACTGACTGAAGCTAGCAATTATTCAATTATTGTTCAGTTGTCGACTTAAGGCAGATTCGCACTTTGTCAAACAACGGCTGCTTATAAAAACACAAGTTTCATATTTTTGTCAGGTCTAAGGTGTTACCGGATAGTTTCGAAAGATCACCAGACATTCGTAGTTCTAGCCTTGTACTATTAACTTGAGATCGCGCTTATCAGTTTTTTCTGCGCTGTTGATTAAACACGCGACCTGCTTACAGAAAAAATAAGATTGCAACCTTTTAGCCTTATCGTGGGTTTACTTTGAAGTGTCCACTTCACGAAATAAAACGAAAAGCTGTACGTGTAGTGTTGAAATTGGAATGAAACCAAAGAAAAACAATGCACAATTAAACTGTTTGAGGAGATTAAGAAGTGATACAAATTAGCATCAAAGCCTGATTGATAAAAGAAAACATTCATAAGGAGCCGACAAAAGGATTGCCCATTGAGGCATTTTCTAATCCAACCAAATCCTTCAACGATTTGTAGGCGGCTTGGGCAAGTAACGAGGTTTTTTTAAAAAATTCGCATGGGTGTTCGAACAGATTTTTATATAATATACGTCTTGTCACACCCTCCCGCCCCACCCTCGACCACCTCAATTCCTCCCATAAAATTAAACACGATGTGGTGTACCATTTGTTGAACGTTTTCTTTACCTAAAACAGTAAACTGTGCATTACAGAGAAAACAGAACATCGACTTTTCCAAAAATCCATTCGCGCTCTGAGGCACGAATAGTCAGCTGTAACACAGCTGAAAAAAAGTAATAAAATGAGCAACTTGCAATCTTTAGTAAATCTTCAGTATAGGTTTAATTCGTCCAGAGAAAAAGGAATTTTATAGCTAGCTTATAGAAAGCGAAGTTAATAGATCGTGTCCACTTTTCAACAGTATCTTTCCAAATCAAGGCTCTCCCTTTACACGAGACTAGTAGTCTGTCTGTGACAAGACAAAATCCTTAAGCTCTAGATCTTTAGCATAAAAAAAGACCCACATAATATAATTTTCTTTTGGAAAATGTTCTATGCTTCATCCGGAAAAACAAGCGAATGTTCCCCTTTTCTTCGTATTATCTGGGAGGCGTGTCGACCTCGGCCTGTTGCCACATAATTATTAAAAATTTTGATAAAAAGTTGTTCTCATTGCTGTTGTGCCGACAAGGAAAATTTGCCTTTCTGATTTCTAAAACATCACGAATACAAACTACTTGATAAAATGACATGATGTGTTTAGGACACATTATCAGCTCCCAAAGATCGATCGAAAGACAATACCTCTGCTCCTGCCTGCATGCCTTTGAACAATGGTTTCATTAACTTTACAAAGTGCTGACAAAGTTCAAACGTAAGCAAAGATATCATCAGTGCAGATTTAAATTTTTGAGGTATTTTACAATCGAGGCACAGAACAAAATGAAATCGGCAAAAATCTTTCATGGTTGGAATGAAACAGTAAGATTATTTTAAAGGAATGTTGCATAGTGTTGCTTTGAACTTTATGTAAAATACCATTTATCTAAGAACATGGATCAATGACAGTAGACTTACCATTTACTGTAAAAGTGAGACTCCCTAGGATGACCAAAAGCAGCAAAACTGAAGGCGAAGGTGGAAGATACATTCCCAAGCGCATCTTGACGAGTCACTAAAGGTGCACTGTTCTCTGGGCCTGTCAGAGTCTTGATTTATATTATCTCTTCAAATGGGTTTCATACGTAAGCAGAAATATTACGTTTCCACAAGAATGTTTTTAACTGGCTTTTTTTCAGGTCAGGTTAAGATAACTTTGAAGAAATCAAGTGAGGCACGATCGTGTGCGGAAATAACAGCACAACCTAAAACTATCGAGGCAGAACACTTTATTTAATAACGCTTTTTCTCCTTCTCTCCTGGCTCAGTCTTCTTGATCACAACTCCTTTGTGTCTGTCTCTGTTTTTCCTATAGTTTTCATATCCTTTAGCTCTCTTCTACGCTTTTAGTTTTAAAAAATCAGTACTTAATTGGTTTTGAAAGTGTTAATTACTTGTGCTCCCTTATTTATTTTCTTAGCAACTAATGGATTTTTGCGTCGTCCTTCACGCGGGTCATTTACCAGTTATTCTTGGTCTTTTATTAGAGAAAGAATTTAATAAAGTTGACTCAACAAAGTAAAACAAAATAAAACGTTTGTTTGTGTAATGATAAAAGTAAACAATAGACAGCGTCCATAAAGTCGTGAAAGGTTTTCGAGATAAATGCTACAATCCAAATTTATCGAAACCAATTAATTGAACTTTGTTAAACTTACAGGATAACTAGCTAGCTTGCTGTCAAGGTAGAGACAATATGTCGCGCCAAAGCCCAAAAAAATTAAAACACTTCCCTAGAAGAAACTAGATATTACTGTTATTCACACTACGCAAATCGTACTGAAAATTAACATCTAACTAGACAAGAGAACGCGGGAAATAAAAATAACAAATAAATTCACACATTTTCGGACGGCTACTGTACTTTTCTGTGCATAAATGGTCGTCATTCATCTCATGCAGACTGTGTTTTGGGGAAAGGGCTTCAATTAGTGGTGGGGTTTGGGTTTAGAGGTTGTGTTACACGGGACAACTTCCAACAACTATTTTCGCGCAACATCGCGTCAACCGTTTCGTGGTATGTTAAACAAGTCAATTTTTCGCGGAACATCGTACAAATGTACTTGGCAACGTGCATGTTACACGAGACGATTTTCAGCGCAACGTCGACTCGCAACATTTCGCGTATCCAAGGGACGCGCGTCCAGGCCATGTTGAAAAATTCTGGGAAGGTGTAATGTGTTGCGCAAAAAATCGACGACGACCCTGTTACACGAGCCAACTTTCTAAATATTAGTCATCTTGCATTGCGAGTTTTTGAATTGGGTTCAAATTGGGTTCAAAAACTCGCAACGTTTTTTTTTTGTATTTTTTGTATTTTTTATTTACAATTTTTACATTAACAAAAAATGTTGCGCAAAAATTGTCTCGTGTTACAACGCCTTTACGCAATAAAGGTTCAAATCCATGAGCGTTAGGTTTAAGATTAAAAGAGTTACAATAAGTTGTATTACTGACACGGTGTGATTTGCGAAGCCGAGCCACTTTTTAAGTGGATTTGTTTGTATATCGTCTTATAAATTTGGATTATGTCTGCGTCCCCAAGTTAATGGATTTCCGGCACACTGTTACAGCTGACCGAGACTAAATAGACACTTACATCCAAGCAATTTGCTTAATAATAATTAGCTTCCGCCCTGAGGCAATGGACTTAACTCGTTGCAAGACCGAGGAAAAATCAAACCTTACGGGCTTTTTACTTATCCAACAATGTTGGTGTTGATATCAGATCCTTTTAATTCGACTTCAATAGTAATTGTCAAGTGTGCATTCAATCGAAGCAAAACGACTAAAAGATTACGACCTCTGTTAAGTGATCTTAAGAAGGTTTATTTTAACAACACTGAGGGGAACCTTAGTTTGATAACAACGAGATCATTTATCAAGTCTACGTACACGTGTCTATGGAACTCTAACATAGTCGTGATATACGACCGATGTTATAGCCTGTTCCAGTCATTTTGTCAGTTGGGAAGGAGCGCGAAGAACTAACAATCCTCTTTTTGTTTTTCACTCCACCTTTTTCACACTGCTCCCAAATGGAACAGGCTACAACATATACTACTGAATAAATATAATCGCACTTTAAACAATGTGCTTTCTTTTCTGTTAGAATGTCAAGTATGTCCGGTGCTGTTGGTCGATAAACTCCTATGTCAATGACAATTCTTGAATAATTCTATGTGCATTCTTGCCTCGTTTACACGATCCCTGAAATTAATCGCACGTATTCATGTGTGTGCAGGCGAAGTGTAGATTCGACATAGGTGTTGTGCTGCCTCTTTCAGTGTAGTTCTTGTATGCTAATATTTTTTACACTCAATTTTATTTTCGTAGACGTAAAATATAAATAGAAACTGATTAAAGACAAATGAGTTACTAGCTTTGTCCATGTCCATATGCGACCTATACTTCTTAGCAAATAGGATCTTAACCCTGCAACGTTTTAAATAAAGCATGCAGCTGTTTTCTTGTTGCGGCGTTTACATTTGCCTACGCATATGGAATGTCTGTTGGGTATAATGTTATTAGGGGATGCACGCTCCTGTAGGAAAAGTATGTAAACTGTCCAGGGCCTGAGAGAGATTTTAATTTCACCAGGGGAGAAGAGTGGGAGGGGGGGGGAGGCAAAAAAACCTCACCGAGTCAAGTGTCACCAGATCTGTTACAGACTACACATCTTCAGAATGACAATGAGCGGGAAGCGCATTTGTTGCTTTATTAATGTTCTAAACCTTAGCTGAATCAAAATCGCCTCTCCGATTAGACAATAAACTTTGGCCGTTTTTTCGTTAACGTAGGAAAATATCTCAGTTAGAGCGAGTCCAATTTTCTCGTGCGCGAAAAAAAAGTAGAGACGCAGCTGCAGTATATTTTACACGCTCGCGCTGAAAAGGGGAAGATGTGGAATTTTTCAATTTTTCCAGTGGAAAAATTTAATGAATGAAAAACCAAAACAATTTCCCTTTGATGCTAGTTTCCTTAATTTTCCTGACATTTACACCTGGTAACCTATCGGTATTTTTAGCGAGCGTCTGTTTAAAGTTCTCTATTACTTTCCTGGCTTGTTTTTATGGTAAACTTGAGTTAGTCAATAAAACTGCTGGAGCGATCTGTGGCATAGCTTAAAATATAAAAATGTTTAAAACAGATACCCTAAGGATACTCTAAATTTTCGATCGCCTTCTGCGGTCTTCTTCAGAGAGTGATGGATTTTGCAAGGTTCGCAGAACTCTAATAAGTTGCATTGACGTTATTGTTCGTTGCCCCCCTGGGGAGCAACTAGCGATGCGTAAACCCTTGGGAAGGGCGCTCTTTCGTTTATAGTGTTTTTGTCGAGGAAAGAATGTAAAGACTCCAGAAACAGTCTTTTGTTCTTGCTCCTTACACCTGTTTCAAGAATTTCGGCGTAACTTGGATGTATGTCGTGACCGATTTCTGCATGATGTTTAATCGCGGAGTTGATATTTCCGTTTGTTCCGGGCTTGTGCTCGGCCCCTCGCGATTTCCGGCTTCTTTTGCTTTCCCCAACGTATGCAAATGAGCATGTCCTGCAAGTCACTTTGTATACGATTCCTTTCAGCTGCTCTTTATTCGGTCGGTCCTTGGGCTTTTTGAAGATATTTCCTAACGTTCGTGCTGGTTTAAACGCTGTCTTGATGTTTTCGCGGCTCAAAATCCGTCGAACGCGCTCCGACACTCCTCTCACATACGGGATGGACGTGTATGCCTTCGGATTCTCCTGGGTTCTTGGTTGCGTGTTTGTTTTGTTTGATTCGCCAGCTGACTTGATAAAGCTCTCGAGATAACCAGTAGCTTTTAAGTCATTAATAACGCGTTGTTTCTCGTTTTGGCGCAGTTGTTGTTGGAATGCACTTAGCTCGGTCCATTAGAGTCTTAACGACAGCTCTCTTGCTTTGCGCCGGGCTGTGTGAATGGAAGTCTAAATACTTGCTCGTATGTGTAGTCTTGCGGTATACACCCACCTCGATCCTACCATCCTCATTAACGGTGTTGTTGGTGTCCAGGAAGGCTATGCTGTTCTTGCCCATAGTTGTTGTAGGCATCTCCACTGTAAACTGAATGTTGGCGTTTATCGAGTTTAAGTGGCTGTGAAAAGCTTCAACACCGTCTCTCTTAATGCACGCATTCGAATCATCGACATAGCGGCGCTACCACTTTGGTTGAAAGGGCGAAATTTCTAACGCTTTCTCTTCAACTTCTTGCATTACAACCTCTGCGATCACCACACTGACTGGCGATCCCATGGCACATCCTGATACCTGGTGGTATTGGGTTCCCTCGAAATATACAAAATAACTGTTGTGCAGCAAACAGGTTGCAAATAAAAATAATAAAGACAGAATTGGAGGGACCTGAACTTGTGGCTCATCAATTTTATTAAGAAGCACCTGCCAAGTAGTGAATCTTTGAAACGTTTGGGTTGGTCTCCGATGTTTAGGTTCAGTGATTAGTGAATAGGTTAAGTGGGCTTGGCATGTTAGGAAATAACAATATTCTACAGTTGTAGAATATTGCTGCTACATACACGCGTTAAGATTAATTAAATTATAAAATGTTCCTTTTCCAGCAAGTGGTCACAAAGATAGATAACTATTCAAAGTGGCTATAAGCCACTTAACTCGGAAAATTTATTATGAAACAAGAATCGAAAACAACAAACTGACAAATAGAGATTTGCTAAAACAAATGATATTAAACTTTCCACAATTCAGATGACTTCACTTAGTTTCATTGTCATCTAGCTGCTCAACGAGAGCAGGCCGAAAGGGTATTAAAGTGATAGAGTTCCCATCGGTTGCAAATTGTTTTCTTTCTTCTCATTTTTCCTTTTTGTTGTTTGGAAGGTTGGCAAAATAATAATATCATCAGAAAAAATAAGTTTTGGTTTATTTCAAGAAAACTGACATTAATACAATATTTCGGCTGGTAGTTAAGCATGCATGTACCGTATTTATTCGGCTATAAGCCGAGACCCAATTTTTCCTTGAAACTATAAAACAATCCACGTACAGCGAATCAACATATTCGTTAAATCACAACTATGTAATTGAAAAACAACAAATCATTGATAAAGAATGAATTCATTAATAGAACCGTACACACGCGTGACAAAACATTCACCTGAGTTCAGAATCCCATCTCAAACAAACACGCATTCTTCTGAAGAATTAAGCAGTTATCGATCATCATGCCAAAAGCTACTGGTTTTCAAACAACTAAAACCTTCAAATTGAAAGTTGTTGCCGAGGTAGAGACAGTTCAGAACAACTGCAAAATCGCCAGAGAATACGGGATGATTGCTGATGATTCAGTGAACTGAGTGAATCTTGTCCGTCGTAATTCGCCAAGTTGCTAGCGAAAAGATCAAGCAGATCAAGCGGGTGAACTTTAAATGTCATCAAAACGAAACATGTGCTGTTACCAGTATTTGTCGATTATCCTCAATCCAATCAACCTCTTCTGAAGTGCTTTCTTTTAGCAGAGAAGTCGTGGTATTTTAAGTTTTAGCTTTTGAACAAAAATATTACATGCAACCGATTTCTGTCAGATCGTGTTACAATGTTTACCAAGCGCGTGGGAAAGACCGCTTCTGATTGGCCAGTTTCTGGTGTCGCGACAACAAGTCAAATAGATCGATTCTTTCTTGACCCTTCTTCTCTTGAAAAGTCACGTTAGCAGTGATTTTGCAAATTTAAAACTAAACTTAGAGAAAGGAACAGAAGGAAAGGAACATAAATAGTCTTAGGCAGAAATAATTTTTGTAGTAGAGATTTCGAGGAAATTGTTTAAGACATGCGGGATTTCGAATGCCCTCGTCAGTTCAAAAGACGATCACGTATGCCGACAAAACAATAATATTCCAGAGCGAGCCGATGGAGGACGAGTTCCAGCCTAAATAGCGACGAAAAGACGAATAAAAACTTAATTCCTAACGTTGCGTCATTAAACCAAATGGATTTTTTAAAGGGGCCGCTAAAATAAAAGGTAATCACCAAGAATAAATACAAACGCTTGTTAATTTTCGTTTGTTGATGACCGCTCGGCTTATAGATGAATATTTCATTCAAATTGAACTCTTTTCTAGTACCATCTAATTTTTTTCGGAAATACTCGGGGATAAATCGAACCCCAAATTTTGTTGAATTTTAACCAGTTCTCAGTAAGATTTGGTGAAAATATATAGTCTTTGTGTACTTCATATATGCGCATGCGTTCAGCACGAAATTCCGTGTGCTTGGGTCTACGCCTGGAAGAATGCATACCACAAGGAGAACATTGGGTTTTCAGAAACAAATATATATCCTTTGTGTACATCATATAAAGTAACACAGATAAAACTCGCATTTTAGCCAACCCCCTACCCGCTTTACAAGATTAATTGATTAATTCAATTTGATATTAATTAATTAATTCAATTAAAATGTCTAACAGGAAACGAGTGAAGGAGTGAGGGAGTGAAGGAGTGAAATTGGCCCTCTCACCAAAACTCGGAATTTTCCGAGTTAAAAAGGAACACGACGGCCTCCAAAACAACAGGACCAGTCAAGCTTGTCTATTTTCTGTTTAAGTGAGTAAATTGATTTGGAATGATTTTTTACTAAACAAGGCGGACTCTAAAAACTCTGGAGTATTTATACTGCTGCGGAAAACAGGACCCAGGGAAATTTTAGTGTGCTCAGCAGTTGCTATCCCGCGCCACCAAAGCGTAAGTCAACATTCTTCAGGTCAAAAGAGATTGCATATGCGATCACCAAAATCGTTGGAGCTTGAAAGCCTAAAAAGAAATTTAAAGGGTTTACAGAAAAATAATAAACTTAAATGATGCTTGGACTGGTAACAGTACAGTTGTTTATATTTACATCTCACTGAGTGGCCCAGAGTTCATCATTTTGTTAAGGGAAAAATCTTGATACAAACGAGACCATGTTTATTTTATTGTATTCTACACTGTATATTTTGTAACCCTTACATTCCTGTACGGAAAAGTAGCCTTCTAAAAATGTATTGTTTATTACAGATAATTAGCTTGTCCTGGCATTTTCGTGATAAGAAGGTAAAGATCGATTTTTTCTGTCGCGAAAACTAGAGATTAAAGCTTTTATACTATGCCATAACATTTCAGTTTTCCCAGTGTGTGGTAACCTTGCTCGTAGCTAGCGGCTGTATCGCCAAACCTCAGCTGTTTAACTGGAAGGTGTGTCTTGTCAGTGAGGAGACCGCTGTCTTCACGCCATACCTGGTCATTCTTATCACAGTTACAACCATATCTAGGATTCGCACATGAGTTGGTCATCCCGCATGCGCACTTACCACTGCCAGATGTTGCTCCACCCCAGTAAGTCATCTTACTGGAATCACGTGACACCCACCAGGCATATACCCCGTAACTCAAAATTACTGAGTGATGACATTCGTACTTGATAAACTGTTCACAGTGCGAGGAGACTCTGGTGAGACTCGCAAGCTGGGACAGACTTGCTCCTGTGTAATGAATGTCACGTGTGTAACTACCTTTTGCTTCATATCCCTGTACGTGCGTTCTGCTTTCACTATCGTGACTAATCACTGTCACGCCAACGCCATTCTTGTCACTCATGTCACAGTAAACTGTAAATGGTGCCAAGTTTCCCGCGCCATCTGGATCAATGACGTAATTTCCACTTACTCTGCTAACGAATTTTCTTATCACAGAACAGGACGCTGCATTAAATGGATAATTAATTTTGACTTTTGATTCTACTGTTGTCAGAGCATTAGTTGCTCTACAGGTGTAAAATCCTTCGTGCGATTTCTTGATGTTCCGAATAAACAGTGTTCCATTCTGTAGAACATTGGACTCTACAGAAAGTAAAGACTTGCCATCTTTTGTCCAAGTAATCGTAGTTCTAAGGTCGCTCTCGGCCACACACGGCAGGTGAACACTTGAACCAATCACAGGAGTCACCTCTTGAGGAGGACGGACTTTGAACCGCAGTGGAGAGAATATTACGACCAAAGCAGTGTTTGTAGCTGATCCCAGAATATTCTCTGCCTTACAGATGTATATTCCAGCGTCCTTTCTTGTCACACTGTATATTGTCAGGGTTCCATTCATCACTTCAGTTCTGTCTTCAGGCAAACTACCAACTGACTTGTACCACGTGATACTGGGAAGAGGCTGACCAGTAGCAGTGCAGGCGATGGTGACGTTTTGTTTCTCTTCAGCCATCAAGCGATTGGATGACAATGAAAGTCGAGGAGGAACTGTCGAGAAAAAAGAGAACTGTATTTCCTTGACCAAGCACTGAACGTGACATAAATACTCTTTTAATAAACAAGATTTTACCATGAAACGGGATATATTACAATCGAAATGATATTTCCCATTTATATTATATTTCATTAAATTCTATATAGCTTGCCTATAGCCCATCTTCGATAGATGCCTTCCGATGTATATTTCATGTGGCGTAACTTCATCTGACAAAAGAATTAACCTGGGTTGACTGCGTTTTTTAGACTATATCTGCTGGGAGGTAAATGTTTAAGTTATGCAACTTACACTGAACAGTTAATTTCGCCGAGGCATTTACTTGTCCCAGCAAATTTTCAGCTCTGCAGCTGTAAACTCCGTCGTCTCCAGGCCTAACGTCCGTCACAATCAGAGCGCCACTGGACATCACCACGTGACGTCCATCAGACCGGAAGCTAAACGATGAATTCAGCTTAGACCACGTGATTTTTGGACTTGGGTTACCATCAGCCGTACATTTCAAGATGGCTGTCTGACTTCCATTAACTGTCATTCCAACAGGACGCTGCAGCAGAGATGGAGCCGAGATGGACTGGCCCGGTTCACCTTTGACGCCTTTCATACCCGGCGGGCCTCTAGGTCCCACAGGACCGCGGTCCCCCGGCATTCCAATATCTCCCTTTATGCCCATCGGTCCTTGAACTCCTATTGGTCCATGTTTACCAGGAGGTCCGTTTGACCCGAGTCTCCCTGGGGGACCTGGTCTCCCTCGGGTTCCTGGTCTTCCTCGTGGTCCCGTGTTACCTTTTGGTCCTGTGCGGCAGAGCGTGTGATCTTTAGCACAGACTTGGTTTTGCAGCAGACCGAGTTCTTGTTTGATCAGTACTTGTACTTCAGAGGCTGTTAGGGTCGATTTTTGTTGGGAATCATCAGGCGAAGAGCGTTATAGCCTTGAAGTTTTCTCTTCTCCACCTGAAAAATTAGAGCTATTTATTCAAAATCGTGAACTGCGAACCACTCTTTGCCATTTAACGGTTATTTGATGCAGTAATAGGACCTTGTAATAGAGACTTCCGTTTTTAGTAGATTGTTATTTTGATTATTTGAAGCGAAGGAATAGTTCCAACGCTGTGGGATGCCATTTATGATATTAAAATTAAAACGTTTCGGAACTCTGTAGGTTTTAATATTTCGGCTTTAGCTGTTTATGTAAGTAAAGTATATGAAGACTGCAGTAACAACGATCCGAATGAACTGCCGAGTGAACAGCCAAACATGTGCATAAGCACATGAAAGGTCTGAACAAACAGACCGAGCAGACGAAGGTCCAAAGTGCAGAAAACCATCCATAAGACTGACTGACTAGAGGGTTTATTGACTAGATGGTAAAGAAAAGTCCTAATAGTTATGTTTGTGTAAGAAACAGACGCAATGACTGGCTATGGTGGTTTACTTAGTAGTGATCTGTTATCCTTATTTAATTTTATCGAATTATGCGAATTGTTATTTTAAAACGAAAGAATAGTTCCAACTCTGTGGGATGCCATTTATGATATAAAAACCAAAAAGTTGTGGAGCTTTAACTGTTTATGTAAGTAACGGATATAAAGACTGCAGTAGTTACTTGCAGTAACAACATTCCGGATAAACCGCTCAATGAACAGCCCAACATGTGCATAAGCACATGAAAGGTCTGAACAAACAGACCGAGCAGACGAAGGTCGAAAGTGCAGAAGACCATCCATAAGACTGACTGACTAGATGGTAAAGAAAAGTCCTAATAGTTATGTTTGTGTATGTAACAGACGCAATGACTGGCTATGGTGGTTTACTTAGTAGTGATCCGTTGTCCTTATCGGTCAGTACAAAATGCAGATTGCAGACTGCAGACTGGGTACAAAATGCAGACTAGGTACAAAATGCAGACTGCAGACTGCAGACTGGGTACAAAATGCAGACTGACATTTGACAAGTCCAAAATATTCGTTTTCAAAAAATAAATGCAGACTGAGGCCAAAACAATGGTCATTTAAGGAGGCTCAAAAAAAGTTTATAAATATTCGACGATTTAGTTAGCCTTTCAAAATAAACCGCTTTTCATGAAAGAGAAATTTGTTCTTTTTCTTCAATCTTTTAGTGGTTTTATTTATAATATTGACCACAGATTGAAACTCTTTTCGAATAAAATTCATTTCAAGCGGCTAGCAGGAAATTACTACCGCTAATTAAATATGTCGCGACATCTGACGGGTGGCATCGCAAATGTTTCTCGGCTTCTCTTTCGCCGTGAAAGAAACGTAAACACAGCAAGCACGAAGAGTTGAAAGTACCTGGTAATTTTTTAACATGAAATCTCGGAAGTTTCTATTCATTGTCAGTGTCTACTCACAACATCAAGCGGCGGGTTGGGCATTTGAGACGTTTCTAAAACAATGCATTCCGATAATATAACTCCTGATATATAACTCGTTTTCGCTTTCCGCCAACAAAAACATTCTAATTACTCTGAATTACTACAGCGCTACGAGCAGATGAAGAGCAACATAATTTTACCAGTAAATTTCCTCAGGAGAACTTGTCAGCCTTTGAAAGCAGAATGAATCATGGTTAAATATAGTGAGAGAAATAAACGAGATGAATTTTTAAAAATCACTGTCGAAGCAATGAATTGTGCGACAGCGTGAATATTTGAGAGCACGACTTTTCACGGCGTGAAATCACTTTACATCGTGGAATTTTCACGACATAAAAACTTTTCCATTTTTCAAACTCACGTACTTCTGCAAGCTAAGACTTTGCCGTACTTACTGCGGATCACTTGAAGTAATTGCTGGTGTTGCTTTGTTCTGAAGAAGCGCAAACTGTTTATTATTTGATCGGATCGGAGTGATGCGATGCTTACTAGTCGAGCATATTTTCTTCTTTTGCGGTTAATGTTTAAACAAACAGCGTGTCACGCGCGCACTGTGTTCGTTATGAATGAAGGCCAAAGTCTTCTCCTCTGCGTGTAATAGCCTGCTCGGAAAACTACGCTGGCTTTGTGTGTATAAAATGAAAAGCGAATGCGTGACAACCGGTAATATCACGTTATATTATCACGTATAACACGAAAAAAAAAACAGTTTTAAATGTTGACCAGTCTGCATTTTGTACCCAGTCTGCAGTCTGCAGTCTGCATTTTGTACCTAGTCTGCATTTTGTACCCAGTCTGCAGTCTGCAATCTGCAGTCTGCAGTCTGCATTTTGTACTGACCGTTGTCCTTATTTAATTTTATCGCTTAGGTAAATTACCATTATTATAATTGGGAGCTCACTAATAAGTTTTCTTGGATCGAAGTAGATTGTCATGAAAGCTCAGAAAGTCTTCCATTCTCGTCAGGGGCACAGTGACAGACCCTTTTGAGAGATGATTTATTTCGCGAAGAGTAAAGCTAGAAAACAGGATAAGCGCGCGCGGGAATACATTATTGATCTTTTTTTGATCAGTTATAGGGATTTCCGTTTTTGTTAGATTGGGTTTCAGCAACACAGCTTCAGCGACCTTTATTTCGCATTCATTTTGTTTTGGGGAAAAAATACACTTTAAGATAAATGGCAGGCAACCCTGGGTAAAGATGACGAGCAAGGCGCACAACATTATTGTCAACGATAATTAATAAGAAGAAGCCAGATATATAATACTATTGCAAAAACCGTTCTTTGGCGAAACAATGCTCACCTTTGTTACCTTGCCAATTATGGCGGCGTGTAGCCATAATTTGCCATCTGTCGTAATTTTGTTTCACTTTTCGAAGGATTTCTGTCTCCATCTTATCACAGAATGTTACTGAGTGTGATATCAGTCGATGATGTTCTTGTATTCTGAGTTCCACGCGAATTAGCGCGATACAACACACAACAGACAACAGCAAGCCTGACGCGGAACACAAGCTGTTCAGTGTTTGTCTTGTGTTCGTCCGCTTGTCTTTTCTATCTTGCTTCATCGTTACGGCTGCTACCACAAAATTAAGATATCAAACTGATGCTGAAGACGTTTTCTTTCCTCTTTGAGCTGCTTACAGATCAGTTCACTGCGGGTTTAATCGGTGTAAAGACGATAGAAAGCTGTTGTGTCCGAGTTTCACCGATGGAAGTGTAACATGAATCTTGCGTCAACCGATATGAAGTAAAACCAACTTTACTTGTCTGGGCTTATTATGAAGATTCAGTATCACAGGAAGTATATTATCGACTAACTGAGGTCAGATTCATTTACCACAGCATGCGATAATATTACGATCGATATTCTGGGGAGGGGTGGGTAAATAAATATTTTATAACTAACGGCTTACTAAAAACAGGATAGAGTTGATAGATCATTTGTGGCCGTGAAGGAAGATTTATTTTCATTTGAATCGGTTACAAAAAGTACATTTCAGTTATGGCTGTCTATTTGGCGGGCTTTCAGTCTAGCCCATGGGTCTCGTTCACAGAGGTCTCGCAGACCTCTGTTAGGGACAGACCACTATGTTGTTGAAGGGGAGTTTGAAAAATATTGAAAAAGGTGTTTGCAGGGCCTAAAACGAGAAAATTAATTTATTTGCAAGCACGACATGTATAACAATTCGAAAAAAAAGTTTGCAGATGTGCAAAAACTAAAAAAAAACGTTTGCCAAGGAAAATTTTTCATACCCCCCTCCCCTCCAATAAAATATTGGTTCATCCTTTACAATAGTTGAAAAATCGTTTTCTCCCAGCTCATTTAATTTTTCCGGTTCATTAATAGTTTTTATGGGCAAAATGTCTGACGTAAATCGCGTTCGTAACAAATGAAAAAAGAAAAAGCGGAGAAATTTAGACACAACTCTATCAATAGTAAACTGACTCCACTGAAAGATAATTTCACAGCTTCAGTTTACCTTTCTTTCTAACTCGATCAGCTCAACGAAACAGCTGGCTATGGTGGGTAACAAAGCAATCGAGAGATCAACCACCAATATTCACAAACAGCCCAAAACGTACCATGCGTTATATTTTTTTTATTACCGTAATGTTTCGCTCCCCTTCGAATGTGTTTTTGTCAATAAGCGCCCCAATTCTAATAAGCGCCCCCCCCCCCCCCTCCCATTTGTATAAGGTCCCTTTCAGTCTAGTAAGCGTCCGGCCTATTGTAGAAAACTGCCCCTAATCAAGTCACCGACGTCGACTAGATAAACTCATGATCACCGCACCGTACATGTATATATTTACTGTTAAAATGAAAAATTATTTTAAAAGTAACTGAACTTTCAACAATTTGTTACTGTAAGTGTTTCTGTTCTTGTTAGTTATTTTAATATTTATTAAAGTTTTGTTTTGAACATTTGGTTATTTCTCAAAAAAAATAAATAAGCTCCCTGTCTCGTATAAGCGCCCTCCCTTGGGCTGCCAAAAGTAAATAAGTGCCCGGGCGCTCAGTCGAATCATTACGGTACTTTTTTTTTGCCTGGGCTCTTTTTCGAAGCTCACTTCTTTGTTTTGACCACAAGGAGCAATGTTACTAATGTTTGTTCTGCAAGTAAGTAATTAAAGTAGAAAAGAAAGTGTCACATAAAGGGAGAGTTTGCCGAGGAAATATTTGCATAACTTTTTATTTTCTTCTAACAAAGAAAGAATCAAATTAATACTGAATTATTTTTCTTACTACAAACTTGAAACAGTTTATTTAAGATGCCTTTATCGTAGGAACAGGTATTAAATTTAGAAAGAAAGATGTAAATAAATAACAGATGGCTTTCGACACACGTCTCTGAAATGAAAGAAAAATTGCATGCCCCGAGCAGGATTCGAACCCGCGTCTCCCTGGTACTAGTCAGGCGTGATATCCACTACACCATCGGGTCAACCACGCTGGATACGTGGCAACTTATTGATGTGTATCGGATAGAGCGCGGTCAATCCACAGGGAATTTTTCTTTCGAGACATTTGTGTGTATCATGGCTAAATTCCCAAATTAAATTGGGTTACGTGACAGATAGAAATGTTTTTATAAGCCTAGAAAGCCTTACAAACGTAGAAAGAAAGATGTAAATAAATTACAGATGGCTTTCGACACACGTCTCTGAAATGAAAGAAAAATTGCATGCCCCGAGCAGGATTCGAACCCGCGTCTCCCTGTTACTAGTCAGGCGGAATTACACATGGAATTAAAAAGTGATGGTTTTATTCCATACAAAATAAATTTACGATTTTCATGTTCGGGTGTGGAGAGGAATTATTGGAACTGACTTATTCATTATTCCTTCACATTTTTAACGACCTATCTATAACTCATTTTTTTAGATTTTTCTTGCTATTCATTATTCCCTATTTCCTAAATTAAGTGACCGTTCATTTGTTATGGGGTGGAGGTGGGATTTGATCGACAGTGCCTGTGAAATGTAATGGACCTCCCTGGTCATCAGATATTTTTCCCTGCCCCCCCCCCCCCCCCCACTTTCGTTAACTTCAAATTTTTATGACCCCACCCCCGAAAAAGCGTAACAAGTTAAATTTCGAATATCAGAAAAATGATAACAAAAATAATGCTAGTGTATATTGATGGATGTGATTGTTACTGTGTCTATTTACTGCCGGGTTACCTTTGTTTATTATATTTGGTGGAATGGTTTTGATGCTGTTCGGTACATAAAAAATGTAGGGGGGTCCAGGGGCATGTTTCCCTGGGAAAATTTTTATTTTTCGAACCCCAGAAACGTTCTTTTAGGCATTTTGGTAGAAGTTTTGCACTATTTTAGTTCCCATCATACAACACTTAAAAAGGTAATTATCTTGAATCTCTCCCCTACTCCCCCCGCACACCTTAAAGCCATAATTTTTTGGCCTGGCCCCTCTCAAATCCCACCATTCCTCGCCCCACCCCCCCCCCCCCCCACCCCATAAACAATGAACGGTATAGTTAAATTTGTTAATTATTTTTGTTTTAAATGAAGATTTGATCAGTAAATAACAGTAATAAGCTCGTTTCCTTACAATAACTTGAACAAATCAAACTCGCTGTATGAGTCGATTTGTGCCTGGCTACATTACTACTGAAATAAAGCTGTCACTTTAATCGATAACTATTTGTAATTAGTTTTTTTTAGGACAGTAGGAAATTATTTTATATTTTAGATCTGTGACATTTGTACTTCCTTTTAGATTTTAATACTTTTTTATTTGCCATTTTTAACCTTAGTTAGTAGTATTTTAATTCTTGTCCTAGTTTTTAATCTTAGTTAGCATACAACATAGGTTTTGTCTTTTTATTGTATTTTAGATTTTAATGCATTTTAATGTTTAACATTTATTTTTTCAGAGGACCCTCCTGAAAACCACCCCCTAGGTGATTGGAGGCCTCCTCTTAAAATATTATTTTTTATTATTATTATTATTATTATTATTATTATTATTATTATTATTATTATTATTATTATTATTATTATTATTATTATTATTTCGGTCTACATCCGTTGCTAACTGGAAGAGAGTTTCTAAAAATTTTTGTGGCAACAAAGTGAAAAAATTATACCCCTAATTTCTAACAGCCTCACATTTCTTTGTTTTTTCTTTTAAAATGTATGTTACTATGAATTAGTTTCGCGGCCTATCATTTTTGTAATTCGTTCATTCCTAACCTTAAATGATTACTACAAATCCTACGCCTAGCCAGTATTTTTGCGTCTGTAAAGCTAATGTTGATTGTGCTTGTTTGGAAAACTACATCAAGATGACAGTGTTCATGCTTTTCCATAGCATTTCAGTTTTCCCAGTGTGTGGTAACCTTGCTCGGGACTGGATACATCCCCAAACCTCAGCTGTGTAACTGGAAGATGTGTCTTGTCAGTGAGGAGACCGCTGTCTTCACGCCATACATAGTCATTCTTATCACAGTTACAAGGAAGACTGGGGTCTGCACATGAGTTGGTCATTCCGCATGCGCACTTGCCACTACCAGGTGATGCTCCACCCCAGTACGTCATCTTATTAGAATCACGTGACACCCACCACGACATATCCCCGTACGCCCTCATATATGATTCATAACACTCATACTTGATAAACTGTTTACAGTGTGAGGAGACTCTGGTAAGACTCGCCAGCTGAGACAGACTCGCTCCTGTGTAATGAATGTCACGTGAATAACAACCAGGAGATTCACATCCCTGCACGTGCGTTCTGCTTTCACTGTCGTGACTTATCACTGTCACGCCAACTCCATTCTTGTCATTCATGTCACAGTAAACTGTAAATGGTGCCAGGCCTCCCGCGCCATCTGGATCAATGACGTAATTTCCGCTCACACTGCTGACGTATTTCCTGATCACAGAACAGGAACCATAGTAACATATCAAGTCATCACCAATGTAACCGTGGTTACACTTGCACGAGTATGATCCACGTTCATTTGTACAGCTAGCATGCTGATGACACTCATTTGTCTGTCGTTCGCATTCATTTAGGTCTGTTGAACAGACAAGATGAATTTAAACTAAGCTTAACAATAAAAATAAAAATAATATAATCAAAAAGGCGTGTTTATATTAAATGGCAAACAAAAGGTGAGCTAATTTAAACTGGTAATAGTAATTCTCCTTACAGATTGTCAGTCAAACATGTCAAACATTTCCTTGAACGTTAGTAGAGAGAATGTGGCGTCAGATGAAGACAATGTAAACTGACAGTAAGATTTCGTTTATTCTCTTCAAAATTATGTTTAAAAGGAGAAATTAGAGAATAGTTATTATTGTAATAAAAGGGTTAATCACAATGTATTTAATTTTTCAACTGTTCCTGGACACTCCAATCTTCTATTACTAGGCAACTGTGAATAATTTTAGCCATCGATGCTCCTCTGTAGCCACTGCATGGCTTACTTCGAATTTTCAATACTGACTTAAAATTGTTTTCTACCATGTACGGCTTTAACCTACCTTCCTCTACAACACGAAAAGAAAACAACGTGATAAAGCATCTTTTATTCAACTAATCCGTGAATGCTCGAATTAGCGCCCGGACGCTTATTTAATTTTCTGAGGTGAAAGGGGGCGTTTATTGAAATGGGACGCTTATTTTATTTATCAATTTTCACCCTCAAATGACATTAGCTTTATTTCTAGTAGACCGACACTGTAACATAATAACTAAAAAAAAAACGTGTAGTAGCAAATTTGTTTTTGTGAAACTTGAGCCTAAAACGTTCTTAAGACGTTTTTTAGACGTTCTTAATCAGGTGGTGATTGAAGTCACTGGAGGCAGGAAACTTAATTAGAAATTGCCTCATATAATTTAGGCGCGAAGTTTAACGAGGAAGCTACTAATGTGAATGCATTCACATTGTTTTCTTTTTTCCTCAAGGAAATGAAAGTAAATCTGTGCGACTTTGAAGGACTTTAAAGAACATCTGTACTGTTATGTCATATTAATAAAAATTCTTCTTTTGTAGGGGAGGGTGGGGGAGGGGGGCGTTTATTCAATATTTTTGATTTTGGGGGGCGCTTATTTGAAGCTGGGTACTAATTCGAGCATCGCATTCGGCCTCATCGATTTGTATTCGGTCTAATAAACACTGATTGACATCTTACCTTTCTTACAAGTATACTGATGACAATCGCTGCACTGCACGTCATTCCACTCGTAGCTGTGTTGCACACTAAGTGCGTGAACACAATCTTCTCCTCTGAAATTATTTGGCTGATTTTGAGCCCAAGCCGTAAAGTTTCCTTCTCCTCGATCCGCCCAAGTGAAGTTGCCTTCCACAAATCGATCATTCAACCCCAGCCAAGACTTTGCACCATTGTGTCGATGCTGCAAGTACACATTCTCTTCATTGCTGCTGACATCAACAAGGACGGAGTCTTCTTGTCGACATTTTTGCAATGCTGTGGTCCAGTTGACACATGTTTGACTTGTAAAGTAGCAGAAGCCATTAAAATAGTCCCATCCAGGATCACAAATATCTGCCAAAATAGCAAACATCTGTTGGCTGTTTGTCTTAATACATGTAAGTGAAAGCAGGTTATTTCTTAGTTAATCCTTACTAAGTAAATAAAAGCTGTGTTGAGGCATCCCCAGCGGGTTCATGGAACAAGGGAAAATCACCATAAAATAATTGGGAACAAAAGAACAAAGCAAAACAAAGCTAAATATCGACAAATTACTTCTTGGTAACAAGGGGAAAAAGAGGAAATTTTCCTCTTAAAAAAGGGAACAGGGATCCCCTCCCCTACCCTGTGTGACCTTCAGTATTCACTAACCTGTAAGGACCACATAGCTAACTGACACAGGATCATATCTTGTCTCGTACAATTCCTTGACACAGGCTCTGAATCCAGAGGCGTTCATGTTCTGCAATTGCATAAAGTTAACAATAAGTGAAGGCTACTACTACCACACCACTGCCATTACCACACCAACCCACTGCCATTTGTAAACACTGCACAACTTGCTGCTGCTACTACTGTTACCACTTAACTGCTAATGTCTAAAGCTTCATTATCGACCGCTTTATCCATAATTGTCAGTGTACGTTGTTATAACTTCGTTTTATTGTATTTTAGATTTTAATGTATTTTAATGTTTAACATATATTAGTAGGGGAAAAACAGGGATACTGCGACATGCGGCGGCGGCGGTAATGACATCACAATACCCCAGGTGACGTCATAGTTCCCCCAGGGGTGACATCATCATCATCATCTAAAAATACATCCCACAATCGTCTCTTTTTGCGGTGGAATTCATTAAAATGATGACATCACCATCTAAAAATAGTATATTCCTCTCAATCATTGGTTTTTGGGGTGTAATTTAAAAATAGAATAGTGACGTCACAATGCCACAGTGGTAAACGTCATAAAAATGATGAGATCATAATTTAAAAATAGAATAGGGACATTATTGCCTTCATCTTGTTTATTGTCGCAAAATAAAATAAAATTGTGATATAGGTTAAAGAATCTGCATTCAGAAGTCTTTTTTAGAGGCAAAATTATCGGTATATTTAAGCTTTGTGGAGCAGCCGACCGAAAAGTCTTGGGAGCGATTATTTCTCGTTTCCATTCTAACTCGGGCGATAGTTCGAATATAATGTATGCAGGTTGGCGCAATGTTTTGCTGTGAAAGACCAAAGTGGCATTTTCATAGTCTCGCATATTTGGATCATCTCTGGTAAGTTTTTGCTTCTAGTCCAAACAAGAATTAAATAACTTCGTGAACCTCAATCAACTAACGCCAAGATTTGTTGCACGCGAATTCGCGTTTAATTAATTCGAATTCAACTTGAACTATTAATTAGTTTACGAAATCAACAGTTCACTGGCACTTTTTTGTGTAACGAAATTACCTTTGTAAAGTTCAATGATGTCATGGTTTAATTTTCTACTCCATGGCGGTAGCGGTTTTCAGAATTTCACAGTACAGGCATAAGTACCGATTCATTTCGGTCAAAGTTAGTTTTTAGCTTTGTAATTATTCAAGTTGTCTTGTCGCATACATTTAGTACTGCTAACATACCGGTAATTGTTTTTTAAAACAATGGTAAAGACTCGATGTGCTCTAGTGAACAAAGCATAAAACAATAGAGTGAACGCGCTTCAGTGACTTCGGATATAAACACAAGTTTTCGGTTAATAATAAGACACTTAACGCACAGATTGTAATTCAAGCAAACTTTTATTCCGATCGTTCAACATGGCATTACAATGATTTAATTTAATCGTCTTCGTCCTCCTCATTGCTTGGGGGAAAAAATGTGGATTTTGATGTCTTCACGTTCTTGTGTGTTATAGTTCCGCAATCGTAACATCGACGCAAAGTATCCTTTCCGTGCTTTCGATCAAGAGGGATTTCGTGCTTACATATAGGACAAATTTTATAGTTATCTTCCCAAAAGCACTTCGGGCATTTCATGATCGCAGTATCATATACATTGGAACCCTCGCAGTGTTCACATGGAGAACTAGCTTTTGTCTGAATTACATTTTCGAAATCGCTATTCTCGGCTTCTTTATCGCTGTCGCTCTCGCTCCCTTGAGATTCCTCATCTCCACTACCCTCCTCAGAAGCTGTTCCCTCCTCTTCACTACTGCCAGTTGAGTTATTGTCATCCTCCTCTTCCTCTTTATCACGATAGGCTTGTTCTTTTTGTAATATATCGCTTAGAACTTTCTTATTCTTTATCAAACGCTTATTTACTCCCAGCTCCGCCAGTCCCTCTGAAAAGGTATTGAGTGCGCGGGGTTTGGCTACATCATCGTTATGTGGAAGTAGCACATACTCGACCAGTTCTGAAATGTTTGTTACTGGTATTATGCGTTGATTTCGGAGTAATTGTCCGCGTGGTGTCCAAAACAAGATATCTTTGGAGGTGGCCATGCTATGCAGCAGTTCAGAAGCATACTTTCTAGACACAGCTTGGGAAAGATTATTTAAAACATCTTTTATCCGGGGTTCCTCGTCATCGCTCTCGTCATCAGAGGTTGTGCTATCTTCTTGTCCGCTTTCCTCCTCTTCGTCGTCCCAGGTTATCTTTCTCTTCATATTGACCAGCACTCGTTAAAAGCAAGATATAAATGATCAATTTTAAGGATGCAGCTATGCTCTTATAACATAAGAAGTCCCAAACTACTTATAACAGGGGTTAATAATTCTTGAATAAAGCCTCCACCCTCTTGTACAAGAATTCGTTTCTTTGTCTTGAAGGGAACATTTGGTTCAACGAGGTTGACTAGATCATCCTTGTAGGGTATCACTTTACGCTTATCTTCTTCAGAGATTGGTATGTTTTCCTTGAGAACGTTATAAATAAGTTGCACTAATGCGTGCATCTGTTGTGGAGTGGCTGTCTTAAGAAGAAACTGGCGTTGATGAGAAGGACAGTCAGCTAAAAGTTGAAGGAAACCTCGATTGTTCTTTACTACACGAGTCATGATTATAGAATGAACTAACGGTAGTAAGGTTTTTCTTTATAATTAATAGTGGTGGTGGTGGAGTTAAACAATAGAAATGTGGTGGTGGTGGAGTTAAACAATAGAATTGTGGTGGTGGTGGTGGTGGTGGAGTGAAACAATAGAATTGTGGTGGTGGTGGAGTTAAACAATAGAATTGCGGTGGTGGTGGTGGAAGTGGTGGTGGTGGTGGTGGTGGAGTTAAACAATAGAATTGTGGTGGTGGTGGTGGTGGTGGAGTTAAACAATAGAATTGTGGTGGTGGTGGAGTTAAACAATAGAATTGTGGTGGTGGTGGTGGTGGTGGTGGTGGTGGTGGAGTTAAACAATAGAAATGTGGTGGTGGTGGAGTTAAACAATAGAATTGTGGTGGTGGTGGTGGTGGTGGAGTGAAACAATAGAATTGTGGTGGTGGTGGAGTTAAACAATAGAATTGCGGTGGTGGTGGTGGAAGTGGTGGTGGTGGTGGTGGAGTTAAACAATAGAATTGTGGTGGTGGTGGTGGTGGTGGAGTTAAACAATAGAATTGTGGTGGTGGTGGAGTTAAACAATAGAATTGTGGTGGTGGTGGTGGTGGTGGTGGTGGTGGAGTTAAACAATAGAATTGTGGTGGTGGTGGTGGTGAAGTTAAACAATAGAATTGTGGTGGTGGTGGTGGAGTTAAACAATAGAATTGTGGTGGTGGTGGTGGAGTTAAACAATAGAATTGTGGTGGTGGTGGTGGAGTTAAACAATAGAATTGTGGTGGTGGTGGAGTTAAACAATAGAATTGTGGTGGTGGTGGTAGTGGAGATACAATATAATTGTGAAACATTGCACAGAAATTTAGTTCTCGTTAAGTTGTGAGGGAGTTGATATGAGTTGGTCCTGTCCTATATGTCAAAAGGATTTTTCAAGGAAAGATAGCATGCAAAGACACATGAGCAGTAAACATAGTACTTCCGGTTTTCCTCCATTTCAAGCTATGTCGATTTCTCGAGAAAAGTGTCAGCGGTTTCACTTGGGGCATCCGTTTACCTGTATGGTGGCGGGAATGACAGGTTCGGGTAAGACGCTCTGGGTTAAATCTTTGTTGCAACAGGCTCACAAGACAATTCACCTACCCCCTGAGAGGATTGTTTGGTGCTATTCCCAATGGCAGCCCGCTTATAGCGAGTTGTTGATGACGATACCTGGAATTGAATTTAGCAAGGGTATCCCTGAGACCTTAGAACAAGATTCCTACTTTGATGTTAATATACGAAACTTGATTGTCATCGACGACCAAATGATCGAAGCCGGAAGTGATAACCGAGTCGTGAACCTGTTTACTAAAGGATCTCATCATCGCAACTTGAGTGTCATTTACATTGTGCAAAACCTGTTCCATCAAGGCAAAGGCACTCGAAGCATCAGATTAAACAGCCATTACTTGGTACTTTTCAAAAACCCCCGCGACAAACTGCAGATTTTGACACTAGCAAAACAAATGTATCCAGGACAAACTGCTTGGTTTATGAAACAGTACGAAGACGCGGTACAAAGACCATTTGGTTATCTGTTTGTTGATCTTAAACCAACCACTCAGGAAAGTTGCAGATTGCGAACAAATGTATTACCTGGTGAAGAACGATTCGACAAAGGCGAAGTAGAAGGCAACGTTTCTAAGAAACTAGTGCAATATCTTAAGCAGCAAAACTTGATGACTCCTCCGGTAATTTCGGAAATGCAACGCTTGCAGAACAATATGGATGGCTTTCTCTCTCGTAGAGACCTTGCAGAAGACGAAAAAGCAAGGCAATACATGCAGCTGCAAAACAGGTTTTTGACATACAAACACCAGCTCAATTCTATACCAGAAGCAACCCAAGAGCAGAAACAAATATCTACCGCAGGCAACTTACCAACAGTGCCAACCCCCCTTCAAGAATCACCGGTAACAATACCAGCAGCTCCTGTTCAAACGCCAAACCAACAAGTAATTACTTCCATGGCAACTTCTACTCCCTTACCTCCCTCCCCTCCTCCATCGATCTTGACACCTCCTCCCACGGTGGAATCATTATCTCCGCCTAAAAAGCGGAAACGACCTCAAATCCGATTCGTAAATTACTGGGATGATGAACCGAAAAGACCTTCCAGACGCTCCCGGCGAATACATAAAAACTCGCCTTACAAATCTTACGAAGGACAAGAAGAGGATTATTAAATTAAATCATTGTAATGTTGAACGATCGAAATAAAAGTTTATTTTACTTACAATCTGTGTGTTTAGTGTTTTATTATTAACCGAACACTCGTGTTTATATCCGAAGTCACTGAAGCGCGTTCACTCTATTGTTTCATGCTTTGTTCACTAGAGCACATCGAGTCTTTACCATTGTTTTAAAAAACAATTACCGGTATGTTAGCAGTACTAAATGTATGCGACAAGACAACTTGAATAATTACAAAGCTAAAAACTTTGACCGAAATGAATCGGTACTTATGCCTGTACTGTGAAATTCTGAAAACCGCTACCGCCATGGAGTAGAAAATTAAACCATGACATCATTGAACTTTACAAAGGTAATTTCGTTACACAAAAAAGTGCCAGTGAACTGTTGATTTCGTAAACTAATTAATAGTTCAAGTTGAATTCGAATTAATTAAACGCGAATTCGCGTGCAACAAATCTTGGCGTTAGTTGATTGAGGTTCACGAAGTTATTTAATTCTTGTTTGGACTAGAAGCAAAAACTTACCAGAGATGATCCAAATATGCGGGACTATGAAAATGCCACTTTGGTCTTTCACAGCAAAACATTGCGCCAACCTGCATACATTATATTCGAACTATCGCCCGAGTTAGAATGGAAACGAGAAATAATCGCTCCCAAGACTTTTCGGTCGGCTGCTCCACAAAGCTTAAATATACCGATAATTTTGCCTCTAAAAAAGACTTCTGAATGCAGAT
Organism: Oculina patagonica; assembly: GCF_052425735.1. Taxonomy (NCBI): domain Eukaryota; kingdom Metazoa; phylum Cnidaria; class Anthozoa; order Scleractinia; family Oculinidae; genus Oculina; species Oculina patagonica. The sequence continues at coordinate 11,173,345 of NC_135761.1, read as the reverse complement.
TCTTTAACCTATATCACAATTTTATTTTATTTTGCGACAATAAACAAGATGAAGGCAATAATGTCCCTATTCTATTTTTAAATTATGATCTCATCATTTTTATGACGTTTACCACTGTGGCATTGTGACGTCACTATTCTATTTTTAAATTACACCCCAAAAACCAATGATTGAGAGGAATATACTATTTTTAGATGGTGATGTCATCATTTTAATGAATTCCACCGCAAAAAGAGACGATTGTGGGATGTATTTTTAGATGATGATGATGATGTCACCCCTGGGGGAACTATGACGTCACCTGGGGTATTGTGATGTCATTACCGCCGCCGCCGCATGTCGCAGTATCCCTGTTTTTCCCCTACTTATATTTTCTCAGAGGACCCTCCTGAAAACAACCCCATAGGTGATTGGAGGCCTCCTCTTAAAATATTATTTATTATTATTATTATTATTATTATTATTATTATTATTATTATTATTATTATTATTATTAAATTAACAAAGTTTTACCTCAATCCATGCTGTTATACCGTTGTGGACTGGTGCCGAGTTTCCACTTGCTGTTGTGCTGTGATTGGCTGACACAAGAACTGATGGTGTTGTGTTATAACTTCGTTTAAACTGCACAAACTGTAATATAACAAATGATAAAACCTCAATAAGCTGTTATTTGAGTGGTTATTATCTAAGGACATTTTATTGGTCTGTATAGAGGCTGAGTTAGTTTCTGTACGCCCAAACGCAATGCACTTAAGCATGGTATTGACAGGGAATTATTTCTGACAACTTCATACATCATTTGTTTCCCAATAATATAATTAGTCCGAGTTAACCAAAAAGTAAACAACTGCACTGATAAAGTTTCTTTTTATTCTGCCTTCCACGCAGCCTGTTGATTTCTTTCCATGCACTTTTCTGTAAACTTACCTCGCAGTAAGCGTTGTTATTTTCATCTGTTGGTGGTTTGGTGTTTGGAAACTTGACAGAGCCATGTTCAGTAAAGAGCGGCTTGTGTAGTTTAGTAAACGCCAACCAGTTCTGCAATAAAATGCAATGGACTTGGTTTGAATAAACAGAACACCATTATAAAAGCTTCCGTATTTTCTTTAATCACATTTATGGAGCTGGCAACTAAAGTTGATCTAAACGTGATGACTGGGGTTTCTAAATGCAATCCGTTTTTAGATTCAAGTTCATGTCTACGGTCTACCACTAAAAGCTTCGCGTTTTTCTTCTATACCGCGTCTTACAAATTACATTAACACATACTTGATCGAGCTAGTCCTAGATTAGTGCGAAGTTTTAGCGAGATTTTCTGTTTATATTTTTGCTTTCCTTCAGTTTTAACGTTGATTTATTTTTAACTTAAACCAGAGGAACACTTTCATACGAGATAATACAAAAATATATATATATATATATTATTATTATTATTTAGATAAATTGAAACCTCGATTTGTTTTTAATTCCTGGACTAGCGATATTCGGCTTTAGAACAATCAGGCCCTGTTTTGCAACATTTTTTTTTACGAACTCGATGTGCAACTACCATTTACAAGAAGGAGTTTAACAACAACTTGCAAAAGACAGAGGTCAGAATGAAAGTCGGTTATTTAATTTTTTTAAGCAATTTGCTAACGGGTTGTAGGTGGTTAAATGGTTAACCTTTCTCTTCACATATAACTTAACTAAACTATTGGTTGTGTTATTTTTCAAAAGTACGTACCACGCTAATATCTTCATGCTTTCCACCAAAGTTTTGTAATTCTCGGAGACAGACTTTAAATGAGTCCTTGGTTACATCCTCTGTCCAGATCAGCGCGGCATCATACTCCTTTCCGGTCCTTAAATGTTCTGACGTCACGAGAACTAAAGGCTCCTCCTTAAACTTGTCCTGCGTTAAGAAACAATAAGATAGATAATATAAGAAATTATATGACATCTTTTTTACTCATAATGGGAAGAATGGCTTCTTCGTACTGCTGGTGAAGAAACGACGTCATGAGATGTCTATTTAAACCACGAGCGACGCGTGAACTTTTAATGCAAAACTTTTTAATTTTTGTAAAACTAGCTCTTGTTTTGTTGTTGTTTTTTTTAAGAGTGTAGACCAAGGAAGAATGTAGTCAATTTGGAAAGGATATACTCAATTGCTGCTTTTTACCGGTTAAAGAATACAACTGTTTCTCCCATACAAAACCTTATGCTTTTACTGTTCCTATTTTGAAGTTGGGATACTAGAGCTTCAAGATTTCAAGGAGTATGTTGAAATCTTACAAAATTTATTACATTTTTGAAAAAAAAAACATAAAAACAATCCAACCTTGGGAAAAGTCACATCTGCGCAATTTGTTCCAGACCACCATTTCTTGATCTTGATGTTTCCCGTCATTCCTTTGGGCGGTGCTCCCTGATACGCCAGCCAACCAACTGTTGCAAATGGATTGAAGTTCTTGCTCTTTCTCCCAGATTGCATTGCGCAAACTGTGAAGTTCTTCGTATTGATATTTTCAGTCCAGGAAGTTATGGCGTCGTGCACTCTTTCAGAATCGTTCAGATTCATATGATTGACTGTTATCTGTACATGAACTTGCTTGTCCGGATAAAACCGGTATGGCGGGAAAGCGACCGTCTGGCAGCTTGAATCAGACCACTTTGGAACACGAAGAAGTTCAACACGACCACGCTCAATTGGAAAACCTGTTTAAAAAATTAAAATGACTTATTTTAATCATTTGCTATGGTTTTCAACGCTCGAGTAACAATAGGCCCGTAACCAGGATTTTTTATGGGGGGGGGGGGGTGCTTTTGAGCGCCGCAGGTGCGATAACGTAGGGGGGTTCTAGGGGTATCCTTCCCTAGGAAATGTTGAAAAAATAAGTTATTTTGAAAAAAAATAGGTTATCAGAGACAGCATTTCATGCGTTTTGACAGGCAGTTTGTTAGGGAAAAAAGGCAGGTAAAAGTAAAGGTAACAACGACAATAATTCTGGTACACTTTAAAAATCAAATCATATTTTTCGAAACAGAAACTTGAAAACGTAACTTACAATTTATTTAGCTAACAATGACGGCAGTACATAGAAGAAAAACAGGAAAAAGATAGCTTTCATCATTTCTGTGTCAAATGGTAATTACATAAATCAGCCAGAGTCGGTATTTTTATCTTTTAGCACTGTGGCAAGCTCCAACCTTCTTGGATGCTTCCGAGCCCAATGAACAAGTACCCAGTCTCTCTCGACTAGGAAGGACATTAAGTGGAACGTATCGTTAAAATTAACCTAGAATCGCACAATGTGGTCCAAAACGTACGACACGACTTTACAAATGGTGGGCCTTCAACCCAAAAGATTATATTGAATGTAAATAGTCGAAGTACAGAAATACCATTTCCCTTCATTTATTTTAAATTTGTTTTTCACAATGAGCGGACATCCAAGGCTCGTGGGGGGGCGGGGGGGGGGTGATGCGGACGCACCCATCGCACCTCCCTCCCTACGGGCCCGAGAAAACATGATAAAAGGATTTTAAAAGAGACAGTGGGCATTTTCTAAGCCATTTCTTTTGGCTTTAATTTCAATTCAACTTCAATTTGGATAATGTGTAAATCAGTGAACAAGCGATGCATAAGATAAAGATGACAAAATCTGCATTGAGTTTTTGAGCAAGGATAAACGTTACTCTTTTAATTCTTCCCTCTGGGCAAATAGGCTATCCTATCCAAGGAGAAAACAAAAGTATTACTAGTCTTTTTACACAGCAAAACCCCCAGTTACCCGTTTGCATCAATAAGCCAATTGGCATTTGCGATTCATGAGGTTGTGCAGAATTTTACAGACACCCTGACTTACCCTCACAGCTTCCTGGGTGGTACACAAGATTATTCTCAAGTCCTCTACAGTAGTTCAACTCGTGCCAGCATTTGTTGTCGTATGTTGTACCATTCGCGGTGCACACTGGGTCCTGATAGGAAGGACAGTCTTCATAACACACACAGCGAGCTTCATAGGCGCTGTAAGTTTTACAAACGCCAAATGAAGGACAATGCACGCCCAGACATGGATTGAGATCTGTAAAACAAAGGAGCAAGATTGAGTCTTATATTTGCCCCAGAAGATGGACAATGCACTTCACGAAATGTATCGATCGAGATCTGTTAAACAAAAGAGTATTGGTAAAAAAACAAGTTGTACTTATACCGCTTTCAAGACTAGCTGCATTACAATTCCATTTTATAATTTAACTAAAACAGATAATATACTGGATAACTCTCGTGATCAAGTTTGAACGATCTATTTTTAGAACTGCAGGATAGGTGCACGACTGAGCATCATCAGTTATAAATAATTCATTGTTAATTTTTAGATCGCTCCAACTTTTTTACAAGGTGATCACTTGATTAATCAGAGGTATGAACATTTAAATAAGTCAGCCTTAGTTTTAGCCAAGTTTTAGATTAAAGATAGCATAGTAACTAACCTCCAATTACAACATAACTAACAGACAAAGGGTCGTGTTGGGCTCCCGTTCCACTCAGGTCTTTTACGCACATCCGCATGGATGTGAGTCCAACTTCCTAAAATGGAAATAAAATGTTAACTGGAGTATTGCGAGTTTTTATCATTGTTTTTATGTGGGTCCAGTTGTAATACATTTCTAACAGGCTCAAAAGTGTCTCTTGGGTGTTAACGCGTAGTTGTTCAAAACATTAATGAGGGCCAAACTGCCATAAATTCATGCAAAAAAAGCTATGTCCTACCTCAACCCATGCCGTGATAATGTTGTGTTCTGGTAAAATGCAGTTTTTAACTTTCCGATCGTAATAGTGATTGACAGACACAAGGACAACTGGCGATGTATAGAATGTTGTGTTGAACTGCACTTCCTGTGAACAGAAATAGACAAAAAAAGGCGTCATTTGATGCAAAGAAACGGTACATAGTGCACTGAAGTGGCAGTATTTTCCTCTATGGTGAAACTTTACACTCAAAAAATATCACACGACAATCTTGAAACCATCACATTTATGAAATCATTGGTTGAAGACATTAACTTGTTCGTTGGATCTTATACTAATTGGCAAAAGCTCATAATTTGAGACTTATACAAATCAAAGGCACTTCGAGCAACCTCATGGTAATTCGATGAATGTAGTGCCGACCTCCGCATTTTTTGCTAAATAAGTGACCAATAAAGTAAAGCAATCTCACTTTGCTTTATTTTTCCACGTGAGTTGCGTCATTGATGACTCGTGCTCTCGGGCGTCGTAGCGCTATGAGAATATGTTTACTTTTCTGTCACACGTATAGCGTTATTTTTTGAGAAGCGGATAAAATTTGAGAGAAAAGATACGCCCGAGCACTTCGTGTATATGCTCGACTCAAAAAGATGAAAAACGGATGACGTGACACGAGGTGAAGTGACGCGAAACAAAAACGTGCCGTTGATGTGGTGTTAACTAAAACACGTCACATGGCGAATGTAATATTTTTTTCATATAACAATTTAAGCGTAACTATATGTAGTTCATAGCGGCTTTCAGTAAGGTCACAACCTCACTTAATTTGCCTTTGAATGTTTTCTTGCGTGAATGGGTCATTGGTAGTTTTTTTTCTTCAAATAAGCGTTCAATAATGTAACACAATCTCACTTTATTTCCCTGTGAATGTTTTATTTTTCCATGGGAATTGCGTCATGATGGTTCGTGCTCTCAGGCTTCCTAGCGCGAATTCTATTTCATCACAAAAATATTTAAGTGTAACCTTTGATCCTTTTTAGCATTAAGTAAATTTGTTTTGTGAATATGTTTACTTTTCTGCCAGCACGTATAGCGTTATTTTACGAGCGAATAAAATTTGAGAGAAAGATGAGCGTTTCTGCACGACTCAAAAAGATGAAGAACGGATGACGTGACACGAAGATGATGTGACGCGAAACAAAAACGTACATGAATGTTGTGTTTACTAAAACGCGTCTTTGAATGTTTTCTTACGTGAATGGGACATTGATAGGCTATGCTCTGAGGCTTCGTAGAGCGAATTCTATTCTCTTTTGTCACCAGAGGATAAGTGTAACTGATCCTCTTTCGATTTGTTTTGTGAAAATTCAATTTAGTTCCCTGAATGAGAGAGACCCTGGGTACGAGGTTGGAGAATAATTTGTTTTGACATGCGCTGAATAACGTTTTAAAGAACCTTTCTGTCAGTACGTTCACCGTTAAATGCATGAATTAATTGCGGTTTAATATCAGAATCGCGCGATCGAGTGAGTGAGGGAAACACGTGACTTCGCGAATGATCCCTACAACCTCATTACCATGAGGTAAAAATTAAACAAAACGTGTAAGGTGTTTATTATTTTTGTTTACTGAGATAGGCCTATACACGATGAAGTGATTGACACCTGCTTATCAAATACACTCACTTGACAGAAGCCATAGTTGTCTTCTGCAGTTGGAGTTCCTGTGTTAGGGAAGAACGATTCTCCTGCCAGCGTAAAATTTAAATCAGAGCCGTTGCCATAGAAAGCAAACCAATCCTGTGAGGAAATAAAGAAAAAATGATAGAAAAAATATTTAATATCTCTTATTTCAGCTTATTCCAAATGAGTACCATCAGTGTGGAACAAAGTACAACCAGCCCTGGCGATAAACTACCGAATTCTAGGAAGTTGTAAAAATTGAAACTAAGGTTCTTATTAAATATCCACTGTTCCACCCAAAACATTTGCTAAACAGGCATCGTGTAGCATTGTAAGCTGCAGCAACAAGAGTCATTTTATGGTGGAGTGGTGTGTTAACTTCCGTTATTATCAATACATGCGGCCAAATTGAAAACCGCCCTATTGAAAACACGCGCTTTGCGGGCCGCAAATGACTCCTAGTGCATTAATGCATTAACGGCCCTGCAGCTGATTGGTTCTCAGTTCATCATCCGATTAATTATAACTTTAACCAATCAGCGTCGCTGACGCGGGAAAACCATTCAGGTGCGTACGCAAGAGTCTCGAACAGTTTTTTGCGAAGCGAATTGTGTTCGGTAGGAAAAATCAATGTCTACTTGATGTAAATGGGACAAAATACAGCAAAAAAAAAATCGGATTTAGAAGTAAATGCACAAGGCAAAGAGACAAAAAGAGCAACTCCTTGTTGTCTTGCGAGAAACGAAACATTGTTCACTTGAATTGTGTATCTCCGGTCGAGCTAATTTAGCTAAAGAAGTTGCAGGAATTTTACGCCGAAGTTCAATAGGAAAATGTAAGTTTGTAAAGTATTATTATCCATGAATCAACGCATTGCATATTATTTTCAGAGGCACTGCAACTAGCTCTTTTAGACTACAGTGTCTTTTGTGGCCCTTGCGCTTCGCGATCGGGCCACAAATGACACTACGCGGGCGCAAATGAACAATATTCCCTCAAAAAGTCATTTTACTCCCTTTTCCCATTCTTACATTTATTTAAAGTTAAATCTATGCAACTCACAAAAACGTCCAAATAATTTTACTCACCACAATTGTATCCTGGTGTTTACCGTCGAACTGTAGAAACTCGCGAATGCAAACTTCGAAGGATCCGGGCTTCACATTCTCCAGCCAGATATACATGGCGTCATTAGGCTTTGTACTGCGAGTGTACTTAGCTGAGACAAACACAGAAGGCTTTCCACCAAAACTCTGTATAAATTCAACAAAACTGTGTTAGAATTGATAATAATGAGAGTCAAAGATTTCAAATGATGCAGTTCTATTATAAGCAGTGAAGGAAGAAAATAGGGGCTGAAAAATTACCCGTGCATTATTTTTTAGCACGTTCAAAATGGTAACGATCGATCGAATGAAAGCCCTAAACAGTCCCTTTTCAATTGAATGACGAGATTTCGCTTGCACCTCCTCCCCACTTCATCCCCTATTTCCTTTCAATTACATCTATAATCTGTCATTTTTATAGGATTGTCTAATAGAACTGATGCTAGAAAAACTCGAAAGGAAAGAATAAAAAATAATTCGAAAGCGTTATTTAAAATTGTTGCAATCGTTAAAAGGAGCATTTGTGTGCATTTACATGCATTTACTTTCCACCTTACTCCAATAAATAGTTGCTGAATTTCTTTTTAAATATTTAGCTATCAAAACAAACAAACGAAACTGCAATTTACTGTTCTATTAATAAGCCATACTGATTTATAAACAGTTTTCTCCCTTGTAACGATATTGTTTTCTAACCTGTGATAACGTTACTTTCTTGCATTTGCTTTCTGTTGTCCATATTCCATTAAAAGTAACACTACCATGTGTCATTTGTGGTTGATCTTGGAAAGCCAGCCAGTTGATGATTCCAGTTCCATTTGATCCAATGCCTGACTCACGTGCACACACCTCAAATCCACGTGTACTGACGGATTGAACCCACACAGCAGAAGGAGAGTGAACACGTGAAAACTCTTCACCATGGCCCAATGACACGTGCACCTGAACCTAAAGGACGTAAAATAAAACTTGCATTAGCAACACACATTATATTGAGAAAAATCTCGGAGGTTTCATCTTTCATCTAAGATTAAAACCCGAAAATCACATGGCTGACAACTGAAAGTTTTAAACTTGTATTTTCAATAACGTCTTTCACGAAATGATATCTAAACAAGCAACTAATTTTGCCTAAAAAGCAGCTTTCAAAACATTTTCAAGTCTTGATGTGAACTGGGTATATATCTAGTTAGCAATTGTATTTTTCCTGAACACAAGGACAAAAAAAAACAATTCTTGTCTTAAGTTTAGCTACCACCTCATTTAGCACACTCCTGATTATTTCGAGTTAAAACTATACCCAATTCTATGAAAACATTTTTTTTTTTTTTTCGATTTGCTTGATCTGGTTTAGTGCATAATGCAGCCAGCATTGTCTGGAGCTGAAGTAGACAATTTTCAATTTCCCGTAAACCTGCTGAGCCTTGCATATATTAAGACGCAGTACGGACCACTATTTGGAAGCTTAAGATATCCAGGATGTTGAGGTTTCCTTCGCTGGACTCATGATCATATATTGCGGCATAGCGGAAGACATATTGTCTTTTAGAAACTGGCGATTTCATAAAAACAGCATCAAATTGAACCAATCAAACTTCCCTATAAATACTTTTTTTATGCCCACTGTTTCATTATCGAATTGATTTTCAATTGTTCTGCACTAACACACTAACTTTTTCTGATCCACTGAACACATGAGGAAATGCAACGTTTGTGCAAATAGGCAGTCGACAATTTATAGGAGGTGAACATCCACTGCTGCAGGTCCAGTCTTTAAACGTCCTTGACATATTGAGCTTGCCACTTTGCTGCAGAGAAATCCCTGTACAGACAGAACGACAAACGTCTTTTAGCTGAAATATTTACTGAGAAACGCACATCAACGTAATTTGCTGTATAACGTAATAAAATTTGAGTATACACTACAACATATTGATAGAATAATAAAGAATGTATGCGAGTGAAACACTTTTTATAAAAAGTGCTTTCTTGGTTAGTTTCAACTTTGTTCCCAGACAAATGTTTAACCACTTCTTCAGCTAACAAGAAAGCCTAAGGCTTTTAGACGGACCCAGAAGCGTTTGAATTTCCATTTGTAGTTCTCCATTAAGATAGATAAAAGAAGTGCGTTATGTTGAAGCGTGACATCCGATATACGATACTCGGCTGTCAGCATTAAAGGTCAAAGGCAATTCGATCGCTTTTGAAGACTTTGAAGGAAGGGATGTCAGAGTTGTTTTCTTTCTACTACTAAAACTCATTAAATATAACGTGTCTCTTTCATTTTTATCTCGTTCTGGTCATTTCTTACTGCCCAGCAGTTCTATTTAACTCTGTGGTCTAGGAGAGGATTCCTTGTTGAGTTAAATACATGGAAAACGCGTATGTAACGCACGACATTTTAATCCCTCCAGTGGGAAGCAAGATTATGAACCGGCGGGCACCAGACCACACTCGCGATCGTTTAATCCGTTTCTGTGACTTCCATACATTGTGTTTAATCAAACTGCCACAAATAGCTAGCCGCAATGAGAAAGCAACTTGAAAAAATTCCAATTATTGCATTTGCTACTGACTAAGGCTTTACCATTTATATTCAGTTATCGATCAAGGCAGATTCGTACCTGAGCAAGCAACAGCTTAATTTCCAATTAAATATCTCACAGCCATTTGCAGTGATACAAATAAGTTTCACATTGTCACGAACTGATATGTTTTAGATCTGTTGTGTTTGGAGAGATCAAAAGCATGCACAGTTTTAATTTTCAGCTGAAATTCATTAACGAGATCATGGTTATCAGTTTCCCCGCGCTTTTACAAGGAACGCGAACCACTTAAGGAGAAAATAAGATTGCGAAATTTTAGCCTGATCGTAGATTATTCCGCTTGACGAATAAAAAAGAAAAGCTGTTGAAATTAGAATGATACCAAAGAAAAACAATGCAGAATTAAACTGTTTTTGAGTGGGCTTAGTGATATATTAGCCTCTATAATATTTATAAGTAGCGGATAAAAGGATTCCACATTGAAAAAAAAATTACTTATCCAACCAAATCCTTCAAGGACTTTAAGCCACAGACAAAGGTTTTCTATTTTTGTATTGGCATGATGCGTTCTTGCACGTCCTTACAGATTTCACATGACACTCGCACACACACGAGAAGCACTTCGACTCGTTTCTCTGGCTGTGACGTTTGACTCAAAACTAATGCAGTTACCTCCAAAACCCTCATTACAAATAGGAAGAACGTACAGCTTTCTGCGAAAAGACTTCCGTTAACGTTATCTCCAGCCCCACCCACGACCTCGTCATGCAATTTCTTCCATAAAGAATTATGTGATGAACTATTTCTTGAACGTTTCCTTTAAAAATCGTAGACGGTAAATTTTCAATCAACATAGCCAAAAATTACAATTGCAAATTCAGTCGTTTTCAGAGGCGTAAAAATAGTAATCAGTAACGCAGCTGAAACAAAGTAATAAGATGCGCAGCATGTGACCTTTACTGCATCAGAAACTTTAGTAGTTATCGTCTTCGGAAAAGGAAATTTGTACTGAGCGAGAAAGTGAAGTAAATGGGTCGTGTCTTCTTTTAAACAGTGCTTTGAGATCATTAACAAGATCCTTTCAACAATATCTTTCTAAATTAAATCTCTCAGCTCCTTTACACAAGACTGGTATGTGTCGTCATTGACAAGAAAAAATACCTCAGCTCTAGATCTTTTGCAGAAAATTACCCACATAATGTAATTTTAGTTTCAAAACTGTTCTTTGCTTCATGCGAAAAAAACAAGCAACCGTTTTCCTTTCTAAGTCTTAAGGGGGCGTGTCGACTTCAGTCTGTTGCAAATATAAACGTTCGATAAAAAATTGTACTCACTGTCGTTGTGTCGACAAAATATTATATGCATTTGATTTTCTGAAACATCACAATTTAAAAATACTTGATAAGTGACATTAGTTTTGGGTGTGGGAAACATTCTCGGCTTCCAACGAGTCGAAGAAAAAGACCTCTGCCCGTGCAGAAATACTCATCACCTCTTTAACAGCATAGATATTTGCCTGCCTACGTACAAACATCTCCTATTTCATTTTCTTAACGTTTTTGTTATCTCAAAAAGTGTTCAGTGAAAAGCGTGCAAACGTAAGCAAGCATATGATCAGTATAGAGTTAAAAATTTTGAGGCACAGCCCCAAATGAAACCGCGAAACTTCTTGATGGTTTCAAAGAAACAGAGAGATTATTTTAAAGGAAGGTTGCATAGTGTTGCTTTGAAGTTCATGTAAAGTACTTTTTTCCAGATAATGGTTCACTGATCGTATACTTACCATTCACAGTAAAAGTGAGACTTCCCAGGATGGCCAAATCCAGCAGAAATACAGGCGAAGGTTTAAGATACATTCCCAAGCGCATCTTGACGAGTCAGGAGGTGCACTGTTCTCTGGGCCTGTCAGAGAACTATTTTATAGCAACTCTTTAAACTGGTATCATAAGTAAGAAGAAATATTACGTTTCCACAAGAATGCATTGTTTTCAATTGAATTTCCACAGGTCAGGTTAAAATCACACTGAAGATATCAGGTATAAAATAATTCCTTTAAATGTATCACGAATTGATTAAGAATAAGCAGCAATCATTCAAAAATTGTGAAGTTACTGCACTTTATGCTCAGACATCACAATTAGGTACCTGTGGTATATAAAATAAATCGTGGGTGTCCTGTGTGCTGAAAGTACAAGTCTGCCACAGTTCACTCACTATGAAAGCGATGCGATTGACAATGGCTAAATTTAAATTCGCAGATTGCAAAAGTGATTTTTCAATTTACGACAGGAGGATTAATTTTTATCCCAAAAGACTACAAGAATATTCTGTTTTGTTTTCCAATTAAATAAAGGGGAGAGCGGTACGCGTCCGGCTGGATTCCTTTTTGTTTTTAAACATATTAGGCTTAAAATGAAATGTCTGATTATCTTTCAGTGCTTGAAAGTCAAAAGGCTACCTTAAAGTGGTTTATAAGGATTTGTAATTCAGTCAAGTTTTATTAAGAAATGAGTAAGAATTATCACAGCCAATGGTACTTCAAAATACTTATGACTGGTTTTTAAGTCAAGAACACAAGCACCCTGCCCAGTGTGTTATTGCATCTTTTGCCTTTTTAAACATTTCACATACTCAATTCAATAAAGAGCATTACTAGCACGTAGCATTGCTGGAGATAAAACATATGTTTTAAAGTAGATTTACAGGTCAGGTTATTTATATTCAATTTTAATTCCAACAGCAACACTCTTTCTTACGAAAGGAAGGAAGTACTTATATCAACACTAAAAATACAATAAACTTGCTAAGCAGAAATATAATGTTTCCTCAAGAAAGCATTGTTTTCAACTGGACTTTTGAAGGTCAGGTTAAAATCACACTGAAGATATCAAGTATAAAATAAGACCTTAAATTTTATCACGAACCGAGTAAAGAATAAGCAGGAACCATTCGAAAATTGTGCCGTCACTGTATCTCATGCTCAGACTTCAAAACTAGGTACCTGTGGTATTTAAAATCAAACGTGGGTGTCCTGTAAGCATAAGCATGCCCCAATTCACTCACTGATGTAATTGACAATGTATGCAATTGACAATGGCTAAATTTAAATTCGCAGATTGCAGAAGATATTTTTCAATTTACGACAGGAGGATTAATTTTTATCCCAAAAGACTACAAGAATATTCTGTTTTGTTTTACAATTAAATAAAGGGGACGAGGGTGGGAGGCGACCGGCTGGATTCAATTTTGTTTTTTAACATATTAGGCTTAAAATGAAATGTCTGATTATCTTTCAGTGCTTGAAAGTCAAAAGGCTACCTTAAAGTGGTTTATAAGGGTTTGTAATTCAGTCAAGTTTTATTACGAAATTAGTAAGAATTATCACAGACAATGGTTCTTCAAAATACTTATGACTTTGGTTTTTAAGTCAAGAACACAAGCACCCTGCCCAGTGTGTTATTGCATCTTTTGCCTTTTTAAACATTTCACATACTCAATTCAATAAAGAGCATTACTAGCACGTAGCATTGCTGGAGATAAAACATATGTTTTAAAGTAGATTTACAGGTCAGGTTATTTATATTCAATTTTAATTCCAACAGCAACACTCTTTCTTACGAAAGGAAGGAAGTACTTATATCAACACTAAAAATACAATAAACTTGCTAAGCAGAAATATAATGTTTCCTCAAGAAAGCATTGTTTTCAACTGGACTTTTGAAGGTCAGGTTAAAATCACACTGAAGATATCAAGTATAAAATGAGACCTTAAATTTTATCACGAACTGAGTAAAGAATAAGCAGGAACCATTCGAAAATTGTGAAGTCGCTGTTCCTCATACTCAGACATCAAAACTAGGTACCTGTGGTATTTAAAATCAAACGTGGGTGTCCTGTAAGCACAAGTATGCCCCAATTCACTCACTGATGTAATTGACAATGTATGCAATTGACAATGGCTAAATTTAAATTCGCAGATTGCAGAGGTGACTTTTAAATTTAAGACAGGAGGATTAATTTTTATCCCAAAAGATTACAAGAATATTCTGTTTTGTTTTCCAACTAAATAAAGGGGAGGGCGGTACGCGACCGGCTGGATTCTTTTTTGTTTTTAAACATATTAGGCTTAAAATGAAATGTCTGATTATCTTTCAGTGCTTGAAAGCCAAAAGGCTACCTTAAAGTGGTTTATAAGGGTTTGTAATTCCGTCAAGTTTTATTACGAAATGAGTAAGAATTATCACAGACAATGATACTTCAAAATACTTATGACTTTGATACAAGTACGTTTTTTTTTTAAGTAAAAAACACAAGCACCGTGCCCAGTGTGTTATTGTATCTTTTGCCTTTTTAAACATTTCACATAATAGAATTCAATAAAGAATATTTCTAGCCCGTAACTTTGCTGGAGCTAAAAGATCGCTAGTGTTTTAAAGGAGATTAACAGGTCAGGTTATTTATACTCACTTTAATTTTAATTCCAACAGCAACAACTTTTCTCACGAAATGAGCAAAGGATTTACTTTATCACTTAAAATGCAACAAAAGTATGAAAATTCAATAAGATGCATATGGCTGAACCTAAGACTACTTAATGTAAAAGGTTATGCAAGATTTAACAATTATCACGAGCTGAAAGAGGGTCAAGCCTACCCAACTAAATGGCTCATACACTTACACAAGGCTGGGCAGGTTGCAATGTTTACTTACTCTATTATGTATGGCGGGCTGAATCGTGTTCTGGGTCCCGTTATCCATAGAGTGCTATTAAAAAATCCACAGAAGCCTTACACAACGTACACTCTAACGGCGTATGCTAAAAAATATATATGAAAGGCAAAACAGTAAAAGCTAGAAAAATAAATAAATAAATAAATAAATCGTCTTTATTTTACGAGGGTAGCACGTAGTAGTCTTTCGACTAACAAGCCTGTGGCCCTCGGATTCCCGATCGAATTATTTAGAAGTGTTGAATTTTTGGGGAGGGAGGAAACCGGGGAACCCGGAGAAAAACCCTTGGAGCAAGGACTAGGACCAACAACAAACTCAACCCACATATATATGACGCCGGGTGCGGGAATCGAACCCGGGAATTAAAATTAAAGTGAGTATAAATAACCTGACCTGTTAATCTCCTTTAAAACACTAGCGATCTTTTAGCTCCAGCAAAGTTACGTGCTAGAAATATTCTTTATTGAATTCTATTATGGTGGGAGGCGAGCGCTCTCACCACTGCGCCATCCCTGCTCCCCTATAACTTAAAACCAGTAATCATCCCAAAGCCCCCACAAAAATAAAGACACATACAAATGAAGAAGATAAGCATATTTTTTAATTCGTTCATATTTAGAGGTTTCAGAAACACCGTTTTCCCAAAGGAATCCTCATATTTCGTCGCACAGTACGGCTCTCATGTATCGAACTTCGAGTACCTGTGCTGCAACATCGAAACTGAACCGTCTTAAGATTATAAGTGAACAAGATACGTGTGTCAATTTTCCATTTTAGCTCTAAAATTCAGCCCGATTGCTAAATTTAAACCTGTTATTGGCGTTATTGCCAGCCATAGAAAAATAGTCCATTTTGTTTAACTTGAATGCGCGCTGATTTTACCTTTTAGGTAATGAGAATTATTATGAAAATACTTATACAGCATACCTAACTCGCTTGTTTTAGTCTTTGATCATCCTCCGAGACCCAGGGACAGTTAGTGGGGCGAGGGAAACGCGAAAATGCGGGTAGCAAATAGCGCGAAACTGCGAGGGAAAAAATCAGCATATAAAATTTGTATTGACTGAAAGTGCCCCTGGGGAAAGAGTCTTACCAGACCAGTTCAAAAAGCTCTCTGAATACTGCCTCCTGATTGGGCAGAAAAATCTTTTGTATTTCCTTTGTATTATTCTGCCCAATCGGCGACCAGCCTGACTACAGTCCTTTTGGTGTGTTCTCCAGTTCGCTCGCCATATCTGTCTTGCTTGTTCGCCAAGAATTTGCTCGGGAAGGAAAAGTTTCGGCTAGTGCCTCCTCAACTTGGATGTGAAGTGTCGGGAAAATTTTGTCTTCGGGAAATATGACCGTCATTTGAGTGCTACAATTGGTGCTGCACGCATTACACGCGCGCGTAGCTAATCGGTCGATCGACGGAAAAATTTTACAAAATGTAAGGTCTTGAAAGTTTGTTTGGAAATAGTTTATCTTTAGATCTTTAGCTTAATGTAACTTAAAACACATTATTATTTTAATTTATTACTATGATATTCAAAGTTATCTTTCTTATTACTATCTTTTCTTTAATATAGATAAGGTATTACCCTTTTGTAACTTTATTGATTTATTTTTTCTTCTTCATTTTCTTCTTACCTCCCGCCTCTAATAACTAGGCTAATTGCGGGAGGTGAAAAATATTGTAAATAATATGATTGTTTAGAAAAACTTTTTGTTGTTGTTGTTGTTGTAGTTTCGCTTCCAGCTGCGATCGATCTTCTATTATCTCACCTATAAAAAACGTGGGAATCGCTGCTGCACGCCTTGCACGCGTAGCTAGACGGCCGCTTGACACATCTGTCGGGCTTGTTCATAAAAAACTACTCTTGTTTGGAAAAGTTTCGCGATAAGCTGTCTTTGATCTTCCCAGAAAATATCATTACAGCAGTGCAACTAGCATATCGCACACAAACTTTTAAAACTCGCAAACAGCATGCAAGTGTTACGATAGGGGCACTTTCAGTCAATACAACTTTTATATGCTGATTTTTCCCTCGCCTTTTCGCGCTATTTTCTACCCGCATTTTCGCGTTTTCCTCGCCCCACTAACTGCCCCTGGGTCTCCGAGGATGGTCTTTGATCAACTAGTTACATAAGTATTGAATATGTTTACTTATTCTTCCTAGGAGCAGGTATGGCGCAGTGGTGAGAGCGCTCGCCTCCCACCATTGTGGCCTGGGTTCGATTCCGGCCCGGTGCCATATGTGGGTTGAGTTTGTTGTTGGTTCTCGCCTTGCTCCGAGGGTTTTTCTCCGTGTTCTCCGGTATTCCAAATTCCAATTCGACCTGGACAGAGGACCCGCATGAAAACCAGCAAGCGCTGATGTGGCTTCCTCTCTAAATATAGCAATTTTATTTTTTTAAGCCTTGTGACGAAATCAATCAATCAATCAATCGGCCGTTATTATACTGGATGAACGTCGCAAGGCGGGAATCCATTATAGTTTAAACTAGCTCAATGGAGACTGGTTTATGCTAAAGCTGTTTACGAAGATGTCCATTATGGCATGTAAACCCTTGTTTATTTTAATAAATCTATTTGAAAAGAACATGCAAACGAGCCAACACTATCCTACACACACCCACTACCTTGCGTTTGCGTTCGCCTTATCCCACGCACTTTTTATCTTGCTCGCACTTTCGACGATCTTAAGAGAAATTAGAAGGTCTGTGAACAGAATATCGTCGATCAAACAAACTGTCATCATTATCATTGTTGTTATCACTACAAATACGAAGCTCCCCTTGATTTTCAGTTAAAGGGTTTTAAATTAGTATTTGGAGAGAATACATAAAGATGTCAACGTTTACGCTATACCATAGCATTTCAGTTTTCCCAGTGTGTGATAACCTTGCTCGCTGCTATGGCCTGTATTGCTAAACCGCAGCTGTTTAACCGGAAGATGTTTCTTGTCAGTGAGGAGACCGCTGTCTTCACGCCATACATAATCATTCTTATCACAGTTACAACCTTGACTGGGGTTTGCACATGAGTTGGTCATCCCGCATGCGCACTTACCACTGCCAGGTGATGCTCCGCCTCAGTACGTCATTTTAGTAGAATCACGTGACACCCACCAGGCATTTCCGATAATCGATGAACCATAACACTCGTACTTGATAAACTGTTCGCAGTGAGAGGAGACTCTGGTGAGACTTGCCAGCTGAGACAGACTCGCTCCTGTGTAGTGGATGTCACGTGAGTAACTACCCGCAGCTTCATATCCCTGCACGTGCGTTCTGCTTTCACTGTCGTGACTTATCACTGTCACGCCAACTTCATTCTTGTCATTCATGTCGCAGTAAACTGTAAATGGTGCTAGGCCTCCAGCGCCGTCTGGATCAATGACGTAATTTCCGCTTACGCTGCTGACGTTTTTTCTTATCACAGAACAGGAAGTCATAATAAATGGAGAATTGATTTTGACTTTGGCTTCTATTGTTGACAGAGCATTAGTCGCTCTACAGGTGTAAGATCCTTCGTGAGATTTTTTGATGTTTGCAATAAGCAGTGTTCCATTCAGTAGAACATTGGATTCTACAGGAAGTGAAGACTTACCATCCTTTGTCCAAGCGATTGTAGTCCTCAGGTCACTTTCGGCCACACACGGCAGATGAACAGTTGAACCCATCACAGGAGTCACCTTTTGAGGAGGACGGACTTTGAAGCGCAGAGGAGAAAATATCATGACATGAGCAGTGTTTGTAGCTAATCCCAGAATGTTCTCTGCGTTACAGATGTATATTCCAGCGTCCTTTCTTGTCACACTGTAGATTGTCAGGGTTCCACTCATCACTTCAGTTCTGTTTTCAGGCAAACTACCAACTGACTTGGACCACGTGACACTGGGAAGCGGCTGACCAGTAGTAGTGCAGGCGATGGTGACGTTTTGTTTCTCTTCAGCCATCAATCGATTGGATGACAATAAAGTTGAGGAGCAACTGTCGAGAAAAAGAGAACTGTATTTCTTTGACCATGCAAAACGTGACAAAAATACAAGATTTTATCATGCACATTGGATATTATAAAAACGAAATTATAGTTATTTCGCATTTATATTTTATTAATCTATATATAGCCTGCCTATAGCCCATCTTCGGTAGATGCCTTCCGATGTATATTTCATGTGGCGAAACTTTATCGTACAAAACAATTACCGTGGGTTGACCTGCATTTTTTTAGTGATCAACAGACCGGAAGCTAAGCGATGAATTCACCTTGGACCACGTGACTTTTGGACTTGAGTTGCCATCCACTGTATATTTCAAGATGACTTTCATTGACTGTCATTCCAGCAGGACGCTGCAGCAAAGATGGAGCCGAGAAGGACTGGCCCGGTTCACCTTCGACGCCTTTCATACCCGGCGGGCCTCTAGGTCCCACGGGAATAGGGGCCCCCGGTATCCCAACGTCCCCCTTTATGTCCTTCGTTCCTTGAGCTCCTACTGGCCCGTGTTTACCAGGAAGTCCGGTTGACCCGGGTCTCCCTGGGGGACCTGGTCTCCCTCGGGTTCTCGGTCTTCCTCGTCGTCCCGTGTTACCTTTTGGTCCTGCACGGCAAAGCGTGTGATCTTTAGCACAGACTTAGTTTTGCAGCAGACGGAGTTCTTGTTTGATCAATACTTGTACTTCGGAAGCTGTCAGTGTAATGAAATCAGTACATTAACTGTTAATTATGTACGTATAATTAACCTTTTCTCTACGTCACTGATCACTTGCTGTAAGTCTGGACTGAATGAATAAACACCATAAAACGTAAACAGTTCAGTCTGATCGATTTCTCTAAAACTGGTGCCGAGACCCGCATTAAAATGTCAAAGGAAGAACTAAAACACAACAGGGCAGTCAGAGGGGCATACAAAGGTCATTGTAACCAAGACATCAAACGCGCGGAACGTCTTATGACCGATACTGAAGGCGGCATAAACATCACAGAACTGAAAGCAATTGGAGAACGTCTCTCAAGGAGATTGGACGAAATCAAGGCTATGGATACCGCGATCTTGAACGCATTGCAAACAGACGAAGAGATAAGCGAAGAAACCGAGCAAGCATTGACGTTCCAGGACGACATCCATTATTGGATAGTAAAAATTAAAGAATTTGTCACAGACGGGTACCATCCGGTGAGTACGTTCCAAAACAAACCAACACCTAGAGCTCACACTGCTCACATCAACCTTCCAAAACTACAAATCCACCCCTTTGATGGAAACCCACTTGAATGGCTAACGTTTTGGGATAGTTATAGTAACGCAGTGCACAATAATCAGGAACTGAACAATATTGACAAAATGAACTATTTGAAAGGTCTGATAACCTGCAACGCAGCGCGCGCAATTTCAGGGCTTCCAATGACATCACAAAACTATGAAAAAGCCATTGAAATACTGAAAGAACGTTTTGGAAGGAACCAAGTTCTAATCAACGCGCACATGGAATCGCTTTCAAAAATCAGCGCGCCCTCAGCTGATGAGCAGCAATTACGACAATTTTATGATAGCTGCGAGAGCAACATTCGTGCCTTAGAAACGCTGGGAGTCCAGACAGACTCATATGGAAGCCTGTTAATCCCAATACTGCTAAAGAAATTACCGGAACAATTACGTTGTACAATATTCAGAACAAATCCTCAGGCAGATTGTTCCCTAAATGATCTACGAACAGCGCTTTGCCATGAAATAGACACAAGGGAAAAGAGTCAACTTACGCAGGAAAACGATACAAGCTCAGTCGTTGACGACGTTCTCGTACCCACAGTTGGCGCATTACTCACAAACACTCAACCACGCCAAATACACCCGGCTCCGAAAAGCCCCAATACGAACAGGAAATTTCAGCTAAAACCATGCATATATTGCGACGGTAAACACCGTCACGACAAATGCTCGAAAGTAAAGACAACAAAAGAAAGGAAAACCATATTGACACAGAAAAATAAATGCCTTAACTGCCTCCGATCAGGCCACACAAGATATCAATGTCAATCAAGATTTAGATGTCTAAATTGCGGACTAAAACACCATACGTCGATCTGTAAACCAAGCGAGCCAAATCGAGATTCAAGCAAAACACACGAAGAACAAGAAGACCCACAAAACAGCAGAAACGTCACCTCTGCAATGACAACCTTAGCAAGTACAACGATACATACAAACACACTAATGCAAACTGCACTGGTCACAGCAAGCGGACCAACCACGAGATGCCAAGCACGCATCCTTATCGATACCGGATCGCAAAAGACATTCATTACGCAATGCCTGAAGAATAAGCTACAGTTGAAAGCTGCTCAAAACGAGATATTAGACGTAACCACGTTTGGTTCCACCAAAGGTACTCTAAAGTCCTACGAAGTCGTGACACTTACCTTAAACGCAGTAAATAAAGATGTCAAAATAACAGCCTTAGTCGCGCCCATCATCTGCCCACCACTCTCAAGCACGCAACATATGGAAATTCCTGTTGAATTCAAAGCTCTCGCTTTCACCGATCCACTGAACGCGAAAGGTGATCGCACAATAGATATACTCATAGGAAACGACCACTACGCCCAGGTCATTCTGGGAAACACAAAGAAATCACAAGATGAGAGATGGATGGCTACACAAAGCAAGTTTGGATGGCTCCTCTCAGGACCGGTACCCAACAATGAATTCAGTACAGAAACTACACTCAACACATTATGTCAAATGATTGATGCACAGCCCACAAGAAACGATGACCTCAACGAAACTCTCACTAAGTTCTGGGAGATAAGCAAAATCCCAGACGAGTGCAACGACACAGAGGTAACAGGAGTCCAGAAACATTTTCAAGATACTATTGAATTCAACAAAGTTACCGGCAGGTATAATGTAATACTCCCATGGAAGGACAACAAGCAAAACCTACCAACAAACTTCACATTGGCGAGAAAAAGACTAAGCAACCTGCAACATACCCTTAAAGGAAAACACCCAGAGCTTATTTACAAATACAACGAACAACTGCTCGATCAACTCAAGAGAGGATTTATAGAACAAGTCCTCGACCCGAACATACATCAAGGAGTCATGCACTACATGCCACATTTTCCAGTCTTCAAAGAAAGCAACACAACAGCCATGAGAATCGTTTACGACGCTTCAGCAAAGATATCCTCGAAGGCATTAAGCCTCAACGATTGCCTTCATACAGGACCTAACCTCATACAAAGACTACAAAATATGTTACTCACCTTCCGATCACACAAGATAGCCTTCACGGCAGATATCGAAAAGGCGTTCCTACAAATAGAGCTCAACACTCAAGACAGGGATGCTACGAGATTTCTTTGGCTAAAAGATATAGACAAATCAGCGAATAATCCAGACAATTTAGTTGTCTACAGATTCTGCCGCGTACTTTTCGGAGCCGCTCCGTCTCCATACTTACTAAATGCTACAATACAGCATCACCTTGCCAAACAAGACGACTGGATATCAGAAGACTTACAACGATCGATTTACATGGACAACGTTGTCACGGGAACAGACACTGAACCTGAAGCCTTACAGTATTACACATCATCGAGAAACTACTTCCAAGGGGCGGGTATGAATTTACGGCAATGGACCAGCAACTCCCCTACCTTAAACCGTCAAGCTCATGACGATGGAGTATACGCAAAACCAATGGTCAAAGTCCTTGGCCTCAATTCGAACACAAAGACAGATACTTTGTCACTTTCATTAGCGAAACTGATCAAGCAAACAAACAGCATAGAAAAAGTCTCCAAAAGATCAGTATTAAGCTTATCCTCAAAACTATACGACCCCTTGGGATTTGTGGAACCAGTGACAGTAAAAGCGAAAATAATGATGCAGAAACTATGGAAACAACACCTAAAATGGGACGAAGAACTTCCTGGAAGCTTTAAGGAGAACTGGGTCAAATGGCTGAATGAACTACAAAATCTGACCCCACTGGGAATACCCAGACAATACTTCAATAATGATGACTCCTAGTTTCCATTGATTTCGCGGTGTTTCGTCATGTATCAACACAACTTTACCGCGAGCTACTGGCTCTCCCGATATGTTTTTATTCTTCTGGGATGAATGTTGTTCCCTGAGGCCAGTTAAGTATTCCCTTTGCCATTGCTTACAGAAAGACTGCATTATTTTCTGGTGGTATTTTTTTCTGTGACAGCAGCCAGCTGGCATACGGAGCAGTGGCCTATCTGAGAGGAACCACACCCAAAAGTGAGACAAAATGTACATTCACAATGTCCAAAAGTAAAGTAGCGCCCATAAAACCACAAACAATGCCACGATTAGAACTACTTGCAGCAGTGCTTGGAGCAGAGTTATCTAAATACCTATCAAATACTATACTTTCAAAGTTCCATACGTCCGAAATTATATTGTGGAGTGACTCACAAATTGTGTTATCATGGATAACTTCATCAAAGCCTCTACGACAACAGTTTATCCAACATCGAGTACAACGGATTACAGACATTACCTTACAGAGTCCGTGGATGTACTGCCCGACCTCTTGCAACCCTGCAGACCTCATTACCAGAGGATTAGACGCTAATGCCTTTATATCCAAACAGCAGATTTGGAACCAAGGACCCGCGTGGCTTATGAAGCCAACACGGGAATGGCCAACAGTCAACGACAACCAATTACAAGACAACACAGAAAATTACACAGAGACCCAAGCAATAAGCATTAATGTCGCAAGCACACAAAAGAGCCCAAATTTACTGAACGTCATCGATATCACCAAATACAGTACCCTGAACAAGACGCTACGAGTTACCGCGCTCGTTATCCATTTCACCAGAAAACTGAGAGAGAAAACAAAGTCTAACACAATTACTGCCATAGACATGAAACACGCTCGCAACGCTCTACTCCAATCTGTACAACAATTTTACTATGGAGAGATCCTATCGAAAATAAAAGACAAAGGTAAAGGCAAACGGCCAGCAATAATACACCAGCTTGGCCTTTATTTAGACGATGATGGCTTATTGCGATGTCGCGGAAGACTACAATACGCACAGCTACCACACAACACCAAGTTTCCAATATTGATACCGAAGGAGAGTCACTTGTCAACCCTTATTGTTAGAGCAACACACTCTATAGTTTTGCACGGTGGCGTACGTGAAACCTTAACAGAACTTAGGCAATCGTATTAGATGCCTAAAGGCAGGCAGCTAGTAAAGAGGGAAATAAGGAAGTGTGTGACCTGTAGAAAGGTAGAAGGACCACCATTTCGCTCGGTTAGCTCTCCTCCATTACCAGATATAAGAGTCACAGGGTCCCAACCCTTTCAAGTAACGGGAATTGACTATGCCGGACCATTATACGTGCGTAACGCCAATAAAGAAGTCGCAAAGGTCTACATCTGCCTTTTCACCTGTACAACAATACGAGCAGTACATCTTGAGTTAGTAGAGGATCAAACAGCCAGCGCATTTTTGAGAGCCTTCAAGAGATTTGCAAGTAGAAGAGGAATTCCAGAATGCATAATTTCAGATAACGCTAAAACGTTCAAAGCAGGTTCACAAGAACTAAAAGCCCTCAAAACGCAAGTGATAGAAGCAGCCGAGTCTCAAAGGTTCCTTGCCAACCATGGCATTAAATGGAAATTTATCACAGAAAGAGCTCCCTGGTGGGGAGGCTTTTATGAGCGACTGATCGGACTAGCCAAACGAAGGCTAAAAAAGATGATTGGAAACACGTCACTGAATGCAATAGAATTACAGACCATACTCACAGAAATCGAAGCTACACTTAACAGTCGCCCACTTACTTATCCATACACAGACATCAACGACGGTCCACCTCTTACCCCATCCCATTTCCTCTGTGGACACAGACTTCTAACACTGCCTGATACAGAGGAGAACTCGGACTACATCCCTCATGAGTCGGCCAAAGAATTAACAAGACGGGCAAAATACCACCAGAAAATAATGCAGTCTTTCTGGAAGCAATGGCAAAGGGAATACCTAACTGGCCTCAGGGAACAACATTCATCCCAGAAGAATAAAAACATATCGGGAGAGCCAGTAGCTCGCGGTAAAGTTGTGTTGATACATGACGAAACACCGCGAAATCAATGGAAACTAGGAGTCATCATTCAACTACATCAAGGGAAGGATGAGTTGGTACGCTCTGTCACCCTAAGAACAGCAAAAGGAAATCTTTTATCGAGACCTATCGAGAAGCTTTATCCACTTGAGGTGTTAACCGAGGAAGACCTACAAGACTCTAAAGAAAACATCAAGAACCCTGAAGAAATAAGGTCGACAAGCGAAAAACGAACACAGCGAGCTGCCGCTCAAAGGGCTGCAGTAAAAATAAATGAACTTTCTAAACTTAATGAACTTTAAGACTAAATACTAATACTTTATAATTGTCTATGATCAACATTTTATTGCTGGCCCGGGAGGGTGTAATGAAATCAGTACATTAACTGTTAATTATGTACGTATAATTAACCTTTTCTCTACGTCACTGATCACTTGCTGTAAGTCTGGACTGAATGAATAAACACCATAAAACGTAAACAGTTCAGTCTGATCGATTTCTCTAAAAGTCAGGGTTGATTCCTGTTTTGAATCATCGGACGAAGAGCGTTTCTGTCTTGAGAATGTCTCCTGTCCATGTAAAAAATTTAAACCAGTAATTCATAGAAATTCACCCCGGGCATCCGTAACATGCTGTCAGCCTCCTTATTTCGTTTTCATTCGTGTTGGTAAAAAATGTAACTAAAAATAAATGACTTGAGGGTTAAGAGAAGACAAAGACTGCAAAGACTGCAAAGAAGGCGCGCCACATGATAACATGGCGAATCTTAGCTTTGATCCCTTGCCAATGGCGGCCTGCAGCTTTAACTTGCTATCTGCCGTAATTTTGTTGTACTTTTCGAAGGATTTCTGTCTCCATGTTATCACAGAATGTTACTGAGTGTGATATCAGTCGATGATGTTCTTGTATTCTGAATTCCACGTGAATTAGCGCGATACAACACAAAACAGACAACAGCAAGCCTGACGCGGAACACAAGCTGTTCAGTGTTTGTCTTCTGTTCGTCCGCTTCTCTTCTTTATCTTGTTTCATCGTTACACTGTCGTTACGGCTCCTATCAGAAACTTGTGATTCCAAACTGATACTAAGATTAAGCTGGATTAA
The DNA here is from genome assembly GCF_052425735.1 of Oculina patagonica. NCBI lineage: Eukaryota > Metazoa > Cnidaria > Anthozoa > Scleractinia > Oculinidae > Oculina > Oculina patagonica. Next base: position 11,147,328 of record NC_135761.1, on the reverse strand, counting down.
GGAATTTTTTCTACACTGTGAGCAAGGAAGACAGACAGAAAGCTGTTTTGTCTGAGTTTTACCGACGAATATGTAACATGAACCTTGACCTCAACCACGTTAACCCATGTGAATTAAAAATCTTGACTTGTTTGTGCTTGGTATGGTGATAGAGTATCACAGGAAGCATATTACGTACTTATCGCACTTGGGGTCAGATTTATTTACCACAGCAGGCATGCAAGAATATTTCTCTGGGCTGGTGAGGTGGTGTACATGTGCAGGGGAGGGGAGGGGGAAGATTTTATTGGGAATGAAAGTTTTGTAAAAGATCATTGTATCAGCGTGAAGTAAATTAATAATTAAAGGAAGATTTTAACATCCTTTTGTTATTGAACAGTTCAGCCAGGGATTATTGCCGAATCCCAACCTTCTTCTGATCGAACCACTTAAATTTCCCCCCGAAGTTGGCATAAATGACCATGAAATTAAAGCAACATTTACATTTTCTTCCCTGGCCGGGACACCAACAGGAAAGTTTTCGTGGGCTCGGAAATGATTTTTACACACGCCACCAGAGGGGAATAACTGATTAGGGAAATTTTAAGAATCAGTGCTGGAATGTTCATAGTCCTTTATTATTATTGTTCATGATGCCTTGTATTCTCATTCGAATGTTTATAAACAACAATCCCGAGAGAGGGGAAGGGCAAGCATTATCAAAGCGATGGCGGGTTAGTGGTCAGCTTTTAGTTGAGGGTCTCAATGGGATTAACTATTTACCGTAAGACCGGCCAAAAACTTAGGTGCTAGGCGTAAAAATTTAAACATATTAACCCTTATCCGTACAAAATGTTAACTTTAAAAGTGTCTAGCAACGAGAGACCACGAAAGTGAGAGTATTAAAATCTCTTGTGAAGATGTTTCTGTCTTGCCTTATATGTTTGTCGGTAAAGAGAAAGGCCCAGTCTGGGCTGCGAAATATCCCAGAATGGTCCAAAGGCCTTAAAATTATATGTTTACAATGATAAACATTGATTTTCAACTCTGTTCAATTAATCAATGGAAATTAACTTTTATCACGTATGTTAACCGTAAAGAAAACAAATGAACCCCCCAAATGGGCGGTTAACCAGTGACCAGTGACTTGAAGTTGATGGGCTTAAAAATTCTTCTCTTTATAAGTCTTTATATTTATTTTATCTTTTTTCAGAAATTCTGGGTGTGGGGGCTAAAGCTCCCCCCCCCCTCCCTCTTAGCCCCCCGACTTCGCCATCCCTGTGTAAACACGGATCAGACTCGCTTCACTTTTGTGTCATTACATTGTTTTAGAAACTCGTGATCTCCACTCAATGTCAAGTCTATATGACACTTGACAAAACTCTAAAATTTGGGTTTAAACTGCTGCAAGTCTTAACAAAAGTTATAACTAGTTTCAGTCATAAGTAAGATTACATATAAGCGATCACCGAAACTGTTTCAATGTTGTTAAGTAATTCTGTAACAGTAAACGGATGCACAATAAAGAAAATAAAACAAATTGATCAATGCGTCTCTCATTTTATTACTTCATTTTTGCCTGGTTACACTACAGTTGTTCACGAAGCTGTCACTCTTCACATTTGTCACTAGATGGCGCAGAGTTCCTACGTTTAACAATCTGAAGACAAAGTGAACAGTTTTTAAACAAATTAACCCTTAACTTCTTATCCTCACTTGCTTTTCTTATCGTTTTGCTACTACGAATTGGTTTCCCGAACTTTCATTTCTTGTAATACGTACATTCCTACATAGAAAGCTGACCTAGTGATTATTGCAAATAATGTGCTTGGCCATACATTTTCACACAACTGAAAATTATTATAATAAAGCTAAGTCGGTTGTGTTTAATTTGTTTAGAGACATACATCTACATAACAGTGTTTACGCTATGCCATAGCACTTCAGTTTTCCCAGTGTGTGGTAACCTTGCTCGCCGCTATCGCCTGTATCTCCAAACCTCAGCTGTTTTACTGGCAGATGTGTCTTGTCAGTGAGGAGACCGCTGTCTTCACGCCATACCGCGTCATTCTTATCACAGTTACAACCATGACTGGGATCTGCACATGAGTTGGTCATCCCGCATGCGCACTTACCACTGCCAGGTGATGCTCCGCCCCAGTACGTTTGCTTAGTAGAATCACGTGACACCCACCAAGCGTATCCCCCGTAGATCAATGAATCATAACACTCGTACTTGATAAACTGTTCACAGTGTGAGGAGACTCTGGTGAGACTAGCAAGCTGGGACAAACTCGCTCCTATGTAATGAATGTCACGAGAGTAACAACCAGCATTTTCACATCCCTGCACGTGCGTTCTGCTCTCGCTATCGTGACTTATCACTGTCACGCCAACTCCACTCTTGTCACTCATGTCACAGTAAACTGTAAATGGTGCCAGACCTCCAGCGCCATCTGGATCAATTACGTAATTTCCGCTTATCCTGCTGACGTATTGTCTTATCACAGAACAGGAATAATTACTTTTAGGACCGCATTCAAAGCCATCTCCAACAAAACCTTGGTTGCACTTGCACGAATACGATCCACGTTTATTTGTACAATTGGCATGCTGATGACACTCATTTGTCTGTCTTTCGCATTCATTTAGGTCTGTTGAACAGACAAATGAATATATTTAAACAAAGGTTAACGATTAATGTAATGTGATCAAAGATGCGTGTTTATATTTAATGGTGCTGAGGCTACAAACGAGTAAAAAAATAATATGATAATAGTAATTTTTTCTACTGATTGTCATCCATTTCCTTCAAAGTAAGTAGAGAGAATTTGGTCTTAGATCAAGACAATGTCAACTGACAGTCTATCAACTTGTTGATGATTTGCTTAATTCTTATCATCAGTCTGTTTTAGTTGTATGGAGAAATTAGGGAAATTTGAAATCAAAGGAAAAAAAATTCTGCAAACTGTTCCTAGACACATTCCAACGTTCTGTCAAGTGAGACATAAAAACCTAATGGCAAACATGGTCTTCTAAGGTTTCTTTCTCTTTAGACGTGGAAAAAGCTACTTTAAGCGAATTAAGGAAGAATTTTCAAGACTCAAAGACGTGTGACAGTGCAAGTTAAGCTGTAGGTCTCCTAACAGGAAATTAAAACAAATACTTCGCGTGCAACAATACAAACTTGTATATTTCCTATATGCAAAATTTCAGAGTAGCAAGACCGCCATTCGGTCCTTTCCCGTAGTCGTAAATGCTTCATCCGACAACGTTAATTGAAATATCTGTACGTAATTATTGGGCAGTTGTAGATAGTTTCAGCCATCCACGCTTCTTAAATCAATAGCCTTTGCATGGCTTATTTCGTTTTTTTATACTGATCAAAAATGTTTTCTATTACAGCCTTGTCTTTATTTTAACCCTACGTTCTTCCGAAGCACAAACAAAAACAATGTGATAAAGCACTGATTGACATCTTACCTTTCTTACAAGTGTACTGATGACAATCGCTGCATCTCACGTCATTCCACTCGTAGCTGTGTTGCACACCAAGTGCGTGAACACAATCTTCTTCCCTGTAATTATTTGGCTGATTGTGAGCCCAAGCCGTAAAGTTTCCTTCTCCTCGATCCGCCCAAGTGAAGTTGCCTTCCATAAATCGATCATTCAACCCCAGCCAAGACTTTGCACCATTGTGTCGATGCTGCAAGTACACATTCTCTTCATTGCTGCTGACATCAACAAGGACGGAGTCTTCTTGTCGACATTTTTGCAATGCTGTGGTCCAGTTGGCACATGTTTGACTTGTAAAGTAGCAGAAGCCATTAAAATAGTCCCATCCAGGATCACAGATATCTGCAAAAAATACTGTTTCCTTAAATAGATGGAAAGGAACTATATCAAGTAAACCGGTACAAAGTAAAAAATGTAGTATTTACTGACCTGTTAGGACCACATAGCTAACTGATACAGGATCATATCTTGTCTCGTACAATTCCTTGACACAGGCTCTGAATCCAGAGGCGTTCATGTTCTGCAAATGTATAAAGATAACACTCGGTGATTGCTGCAACTACTACTGCTATTACCACTACCACACCAAAACCACTGCCACTGCCACTACTTGCTGCTGCTACTACTGTTACTTCTATTACTACTACACAGGTGCTCTCCTCGATGTCTGTTAGGTGAGTTGGGTAAACTGAGACATTATCGAGGAGATAACAAAACATTACAAAAAATAACTTGTTTTTTTAAAGTGACATTCCAAAAATATTAATATCGACCGCTTTATTCTTAATCGTTTGTAAGTGTACAATGTAGTATTGAAACAGAGTTTTACCTCAATCCACGTCGTGATACCGTTATGTACTGGTGCCGAGTTTCCACTTGCTGTTGTGCTGTGATTAGCTGATACAAGAACTGATGGTGTTGTATTATAACTTTGTGTAAACTGCACAAACTGTATTATGAAACAAAAAATAATACTTTTCATTGCATTGTTGACTTTTATCTTTGCTCATTTGACTCTTCTGGTATCACGGAAGGAAAATTTGCGTTTTCGTTCCAAGTGAAATTTTGTGCAAACCATCAATGGTAACCCCAATAAAGTATATATTTTCTGAAAGCTTATTGAATAAAGATTGTATTGTTGCATTTTGTTTTGATCATATAGACCATAATAAGCAACATAAGCATTTTGTTTGCAATTATGTATTCTCAAATAAACCTAATGTTGTACAACATCATAATAAAGCCTAAACTTTTATGTGGAATTTGATATACATATATTGGTCTAAAAAAGCTGTCTCAGATTTTTCTTCACATGCTCCATTATTTTTTTATAAATTTTTAAACTTTAAAATGGCGTTCGTAAATGTGTTCTCAAATAAACCTAACGTTGAGCAACATCATAAATGCAAACAAAATGCTGACGTTGTTTATTATGGTCTATATGATCAAAACAAAATCAAACATTACAATTGCTATTCAGTAAGCTTTCAGAAAATATATACTTTGTTGGGGTTACCATTGAAGGGTTGGCACACAATTTAACTTAAAAGGAAACGCCAATTTTCCTTCCGTGATTCCTTAACTGTACATCTCAGAGAATTCGCAGAAACCTGGCTGCCAGGTTTTCGCTTGAACTCGGGCGCAGCCCGAGTTCAAGCCTAGCCAGCAACCTTAACTTGAGGGGGCTTGACGTCAACCGTGGTATGGGGACCTTGCCCAGTCCTTGGGCTTTCTGCTGGTGTCCAGCTGGGGGGTAGCCGTCAAAAGCTGGGGGGAGGGGAGGGTGTCACTTTTGACCGCTGGGCCTAGCTTGTTTCAGGCCCCTTTGAGAAATTTTGTGTGAACTTGGAATGCACCTGTGTAGTCTGTGAATATTTTGAATGACACCGGTGCAGGCTTCCCTGTGTAGAAGGCACCCGGCCGGTGTTGCAGCTGCCAGCTGGGCTCCTGGGGTGACAACCTTCTAGCCTGGGGGGAGGCCTGGGGAATTTTACTAGCCCCGGGCTGTTTTGGACCTTGGGCGCCAGGTTCTTGGAAAATCGAACAGATATTGGGGGCCCAAAAGCTACCGACTGGTGCCCCCAACTCCCGGGTTGCACTTTGGCTGCATGTCTGGGCCCCCGGCTAGTGGATTTGGCTTCCCGGAGCGTTTCTGGGCCTGATTATTGGGGGCCCAAAAGCTACCGACTGGTGCCCCCAACTCCCGGGTTGCACTTTGGCTGCATGTCTGAGCCCCCGGCTAGTGGATTTGGCTTCCCGGAGCGTTTCTGGGCCTGATATCTCAGAGAATTCGCAGAAACCTGGCTGCCACGTTTTCGCTTGAACTCGGGCGCAGCCCGAGTTCAAGCCTAGCCAGCAACCTTAACTTGAGGGGGCTTGACGTCAACCGTGGTATGGGGACCTTGCCCAGTCCTTGGGCTTTCTGCTGGTGTCCAGCTGGGGGGTAGCCGTCAAAAGCTGGGGGGAGGGGAGGGTGTCACTTTTGACCGCTGGGCCTCGCTTGCTTCAGGCCCCTTTGAGAAATTTTGTGTGAACTTGGAATGCACCTGTGTAGTCTGTGAATATTTTGAATGACACCGGTGCAGGCTTCCCTGTGTAGAAGGCACCCGGCCGGTGTTGCAGCTGCCAGCTGGGCTCCTGGGGTGACAACCTTCTAGCCTGGGGGGAGGCCTGGGGAATTTTACTAGCCCCGGGCTGTTTTGGACCTTGGGCGCCAGGTTCTTGGAAAATCGAACAGATATTGGGGGCCCAAAAGCTACCGACTGGTGCCCCCAACTCCCGGGTTGCACTTTGGCTGCATGTCTGGGCCCCCGGCTAGTGGATTTGGCTTTCCGGAGCGTTTCTGGGCCTGATATCTCAGAGAATTCGCAGAAACCTGGCTGCCACGTTTTCGCTTGAACTCGGGCGCAGCTCGAGTTCAAGCCTAGCCAGCAACCTTAACTTGAGGGGGCTTGACGTCAACCGTGGTATGGGGACCTTGCCCAGTCCTTGGGCTTTCTGCTGGTGTCCAGCTGGGGGGTAGCCGTCAAAAGCTGGGGGGAGGGGAGGGTGTCACTTTTGACCGCTGGGCCTAGCTTGCTTCAGGCCCCTTTGAGAAATTTTGTGTGAACTTGGAATGCACCTGTGTAGTCTGTGAATATTTTGAATGACACCGGTGCAGGCTTCCCTGTGTAGAAGGCACCCGACCGGTGTTGCAGCTGCCAGCTGGGCTCCTGGGGTGACAACCTTCTAGCCTGGGGGGAGGCCTGGGGAATTTTACTAGCCCCGGGCTGTTTTGGACCTTGGGCGCCAGGTTCTTGGAAAATCGAACAGATATTGGGGGCCCAAAAGCTACCGACTGGTGCCCCCAACTCCCGGGTTGCACTTTGGCTGCATGTCTGGGCCCCCGGCTAGTGGATTTGGCTTCCCGGAGCGTTTCTGGGCCTGATTATTGGGGGCCCAAAAGCTACCGACTGGTGCCCCCAACTCCCGGGTTGCACTTTGGCTGCATGTCTGGGCCCCCGGCAAGTGGATTTGGCTTCCCGGAGCGTTTCTGGGCCTGATATCTCAGAGAATTCGCAGAAACCTGGCTGCCACGTTTTCGCTTAAACTCGGGCGCAGCCCGAGTTCAAGCCTAGCCAGCAACCTTAACTTGAGAGGGCTTGACGTCAACCGTGGTATGGGGACCTTGCCCAGTCCTTGGGCTTTCTGCTGGTGTCCAGCTGGGGGGTAGCCGTCAAAAGCTGGGGGGAGGGGAGGGTGTCACTTTTGACCGCTGGGCCTAGCTTGCTTCAGGCCCCTTTGAGAAATTTTGTGTGAACTTGGAATGCACCTGTGTAGTCTGTGAATATTTTGAATGACACCGGGGCAGGCTTCCCTGTGTAGAAGGCACCCGGCCGGTGTTGCAGCTGCCAGCTGGGCTCCTGGGGTGACAACCTTCTAGCCTGGGGGGAGGCCTGGGGAATTTTACTAGCCCCGGGCTGTTTTGGACCTTGGGCGCCAGGTTCTTGGAAAATCGAACAGATATTGGGGGCCCAAAAGCTACCGACTGGTGCCCCCAACTCCCGGGTTGCACTTTGGCTGCATGTCTGGGCCCCCGGCTAGTGGATTTGGCTTCCCGGAGCGTTTCTGGGCCTGATATCTCAGAGAATTCGCAGAAACCTGGCTGCCAGGTTTTCGCTTGAACTCGGGCGCAGCTCGAGTTCAAGCCTAGCCAGCAACCTTAACTTGAGGGGGCTTGACGTCAACCGTGGTATGGGGACCTTGCCCAGTCCTTGGGCTTTCTGCTGGTGTCCAGCTGGGGGGTAGCCGTCAAAAGCTGGGGGGAGGGGGAGGGGTGTCACTTTTGACCGCTGGGCCTAGCTTGCTTCAGGCCCCTTTGAGAAATTTTGTGTGAACTTGGAATGCACCTGTGTAGTCTGTGAATATTTTGAATGACACCGGTGCAGGCTTCCCTGTGTAGAAGGCACCCGGCCGGTGTTGCAGCTGCCAGCTGGGCTCCTGGGGTGACAACCTTCTAGCCTGGGGGGAGGCCTGGGGAATTTTACTAGCCCCGGGCTGTTTTGGACCTTGGGCGCCAGGTTCTTGGAAAATCGAACAGATATTGGGGGCCCAAAAGCTACCGACTGGTGCCCCCAACTCCCGGGTTGCACTTTGGCTGCATGTCTGGGCCCCCGGCTAGTGGATTTGGCTTCCCGGAGCGTTTCTGGGCCTGATATTTCAGAGAATTCGCAGAAACCTGGCTGCCAGGTTTTCGCTTGAACTCGGGCGCAGCCCGAGTTCAAGCCTAGCCAGCAACCTTAACTTGAGGGGGCTTGACGTCAACCGTGGTATGGGGACCTTGCCCAGTCCTTGGGCTTTCTGCTGGTGTCCAGCTGGGGGGTAGCTGTCAAAAGATGGGGGGAGGGGAGGGTGTCACTTTTGACCGCTGGGCCTAGCTTGCTTCAGGCCCCTTTGAGAAATTTTGTGTGAACTTGGAATGCACCTGTGTAGTCTGTAAATATTTTGAATGACACCGGTGCAGGCTTCCCTGTGTAGAAGGCACCCGACCGGTGTTGCAGCTGCCAGCTGGGCTCCTGGGGTGACAACCTTCTAGCCTGGGGGGAGGCCTGGGGAATTTTACTAGCCCCGGGCTGTTTTGGACCTTGGGCGCCAGGTTCTTGGAAAATCGAACAGATATTGGGGGCCCAAAAGCTACCGACTGGTGCCCCCAACTCCCGGGTTGCACTTTGGCTGCATGTCTGGGCCCCCGGCTAGTGGATTTGGCTTCCCGGAGCGTTTCTGGGCCTGATATCTCAGAGAATTCGCAGAAACCTGGCTGCCACGTTTTCGCTTGAACTCGGGCGCAGCCCGAGTTCAAGCCTAGCCAGCAACCTTAACTTGAGGGGGCTTGACGTCAACCGTGGTATAGGGACCTTGCCCAGTCCTTGGGCTTTCTGCTGGTGTCCAGCTGGGGGGTAGCTGTCAAAAGCTGGGGGGAGGGGAGGGTGTCACTTTTGACCGCTGGGCCTAGTTGCTTCAGGCCCCTTTGAGAAATTTTGTGTGAACTTGGAATGCACCTGTGTAGTCTGTGAATATTTTGAATGACACCGGTGCAGGCTTCCCTGTGTAGAAGGCACCCGGCCGGTGTTGCAGCTGCCAGCTGGGCTCCTGGGGTGACAACCTTCTAGCCTGGGGGGAGGCCTGGGGAATTTTACTAGCCCCGGGCTGTTTTGGACCTTGGGCGCCAGGTTCTTGGAAAATCGAACAGATATTGGGGGCCCAAAAGCTACCGACTGGTGCCCCCAACTCCCAGGTTGCACTTTGGCTGCATGTCTGGGCCCCCGGCTAGTGGATTTGGCTTCCCGGAGCGTTTCTGGGCCTGATATTTCAGAGAATTCGCAGAAACCTGGCTGCCAGGTTTTCGCTTGAACTCGGGCGCAGCCCGAGTTCAAGCCTAGCCAGCAACCTTAACTTGAGGGGGCTTGACGTCAACCGTGGTATGGGGACCTTTCCCAGTCCTTGGGCTTTCTGCTGGTGTCCAGCTGGGGAGTAGCCGTCAAAAGCTGGGGGGAGGGGAGGGTGTCACTTTTGACTGCTGGGCCTCGCTTGCTTCAGGCCCCTTTGAGAAATTTTGTGTGAACTTGGAATGCACCTGTGTAGTCTGTGAATATTTTGAATGACACCGGTGCAGGCTTCCCTGTGTAGAAGGCACCCGGCCGGTGTTGCAGCTGCCAGCTGGGCTCCTGGGGTGACAACCTTCAAGCCTGGGGGGAGGCCTGGGGAATTTTACCAGTCCCGGGCTGTTTTGGACCTTGGGCGCCAGGTTCTTGGAAAATCGAACAGACATATGTGCACCCTTATAAGGGAAAGCCTTGTTAAATATTTAGGCAAGGAATTATTTCTGAGGACTACAGTGTACATGTTCTAATCAGAGATCTAGAATCATGCGTAGTCCGAATACGAACACTAATGAACTCTTTTTTCTCTACCCTCCACTCAACTGATTGATTTTTTTGTCATGCACTTCGTCTGTAAACTTACCTCGCAGTAAGCGTTGTTATTTTCATCTGTTGGTGGGTTGGTGTTTGGAAACTTTACAGAGCCATGTTCAGTGAAGAGCGGCTTGTGTAGTTTAGAAAACGCCAACCAGTTCTGTAATACAATTTCATGGATGTGGTTTGAATTAAAAGAGGTCCATTGTAACAGTTTCTGGATTCCCTCTCGTCATAATAATGGAGTTGGCAACTAAAGTTGACCTGAACACGATGACGGCGGGAGGTATTGCCATGTAATCATTATTACAAGCAAGATGGTCTATCCTGGCCCTAAAAGCCTGACGTTTTTTCTAAATACCAAAAAGTGCTGTTACACCTAAGCCTGATTGTTCAAAGCACCATTGACTTAATCCTGGATTCGCTCAAATTTTGATTTTACGCAGTTAAGTACCTTCTCAGTGAGATTTTCTGTTTGTATTTTCTGTTCTTCAATTCTGAATTTGATTTATTTCAAACTATAATTTAAAGACAATAGCCATGCAAAACACTTTCACACAAGCTTTTAAATCGTAAATAAAAGCGAGTTGAGATATTCTGGATCTACGGGGGTCATTCTAGATTAGTTTAAAAATAAAAACATGTGTTTATTTAGTTCAATGCGGTGAGCAACAACGTTTGTGCAAGAGGGAGGTCAGAATGACAGTCGGTTGTTTAATTTTTGCAATTTTGTAACTGGTTGTAGGTGGTGAAATGGTTAACCTTTCTCTTTACGTATAACTTTACTAAACGTTTGGTCGTGTTATTTTTTTAAAGTACGTACCACACTAATATCTTCATGCTTTCCATCAAAGTTTTGTAATTCTCGGAGACAGACTTTAAATGAGTCCTTGGTTACATCCTCTGTCCAGATCAGCGCGGCATCATACTCCTTACCAGTCCTCAGATGTTCTGATGTCACGAGAACTACAGGCTCCTCCTTAAATTTGTCCTGTATTTAGACACCATTATGTGAAAAATTAGAAAAAAGTATGAGACAAATTAAATTCCACATTACATGTTTGTTGATACAAAACTTCATTCTAAGCTGAAATTGGCCAACAAATATTTACATCTCTACTTTTCCATCCCTTTGTCCCTCCCCCCCCCCCCCCCTCTTTTTCATAAGTCGAAAACAACCGCTGGCAAATGATCTCCGAAAGAAAATCTCAGAAAAATTCATCACAATAGACCATTTGCATTATGACGTAAAAGCGCAATGACTTCTGGTAGTTGTAGTTATGTTCGCGGGAAATTTTGAATCGTCATCAAGCCCGCCTGCCCAAGAAAATCGTGATGGAGGTAAAGAAAAATACTCTCACCGAAGAAGACGTCCCTGGGGCGACATTTAAAGCGCAAAAAGCAACCTCTCAGTATAAAACCAAGTCCGTTAAAATAAAATAAAAGTTATGCAAGAAATTGTATATTTTCTGGGTTGCATTTTTTAGTGAAGTTTCAACGAGTGTTTCCTCCACTCGAGTCCGCGCGGTTATTTAATTAAATTCCTAAAAACTTTTGCTTGCCAGGTATTTTCAAATAATATACGAAGACGCAATATTTTACCCTTTCTAAACATGGGGGAGTACAGTACATGATGTCTTCACTCGTAAAAATCTTTGAGGCTCACCTTTCAAGTCTCACAAGTAATCGTTCATCAACAAGATTATGGAAATAAAATTATATTTGCTCGCACGGCCCTCGCTCGGATTGAAACCACAGCTGTCACAACTGCTACTCGACGCTTTGACATTTCCAGCACAAAAACAAGAAAACTTCTTTGGTAAAGAATATAAATTTGACGAAAACAGAAATGCAATTTTAAGATAAAAAACAAATAATCTGTATTCATCTGGACAGGGTAGTTTTGATTGATCAGCTTAAAACTGTTTATGATTGATCCTTCATGATTCATCGATGAAGCTCGATTGAACGAGGAAAATTATTCGACTCGTTTCTCTGTCTCACTGTCCCGCCAAATAATCATGATATATGGTAAATTTTCTAAGCTTTTCAGTGAAGAATTTATTCACCTGCGATCGATGGAAGCGATCGTTTGTTGAACGTCTGCAAATAGATGATGAACAAAGTCAATCTTTGCCTTGCTTTCACTTGATTCCACACAAATTTAGTTATATCCTAGACTCGTCCTTTCAAGCAATCTGTTTCCAGTGCGCGATGTTTAAAAGCTGTGATATTAGGCTAAAATTATTTACGAAGAGAAGTTGTCGGCCGCGATGAATGAATTTCAACCAAGTCAACTCCGCCGCACAACGTACATATTAAACTTGCTTGAACACGAACAACAATTGTTTGTCTGTCTTGGTTAAAACACAGAACTCAGTCATTTTTCATTCCAAAGCTATCACCCTGTTTTCTATATTTTTGACAGGTAACTGAAAAAATAAATGTATAGACAAATTTCGAAGCGACAAGAGCGTAAACTTAGCAGCTCAACTTCACATCAAAATAAAAGTCCTGGATGTCCACCTTCACGCTTGGCTGCCCTTAGCCAATCATAAGGCAGAAATGGTTTTTTCCCGCGAAACTAACTACAACTACCAGAAGACATTGCGCTTTTACGTCATAATGCAAATGGTCTATTATTCAAATTTTCTAAAAGAACTTCAGATTTCAAGTAATTCAGGTTGGATCGCTTATAGAGTATCTAAAGGACTACAGGCGTGAGCTAGGGCTGCCTACTCTTACCTCTGCTATTCTTAGAAGTTTTAGACTGGGTGACGTAAACAACATTTGAAAGACCTAGGCAAATTCGGTGGACGACGATCTGGAGACTGGCTATAGAGGACCTTGACTTTGCTGATGACATATATTTGCATACTATCGCAAACGCTCCACGATGCCAATAGCCAAATGGAGCGACTGAACACCACTACACAAAGAGCAGGCCACAAGATCCATCCTGGCAAAACCAGAGTGATGCGAATCAATGCCACCCAAAAGAGGGGTTAACCTTGAACAGTCGTACATTGAAGAGGTTGAAGAGTTTACCTACCTCGGCAGCGCGGTGGAGACAAAAGAGAAGAAAGAAAGCAAAGCATGTTTAAGCTAGTATGGAGAAGCAAAGCCCTGCGAGCCGCAAACAAAATTAGAATTCTCAATACCAACCTAAAAGGCAGTTTTATTGTATGGCTCAGAGACATCAAGTTTGTCGGCAGTTTTAACAAAGAAAGTACAAACATTCATCAACAAATGCCTAAGGAGAATTCTGGGAGCATATTGGCTATAGGAACTGGTCAAGAGTCTAACATCATTAAAGGAAGAGTCGCTTAAGATGGTTTGGTGATACACTAAGAGAGGGCGAGAGGAACATAGCACACTATGCGATGGATTGGAAACAGAAAGCACACGTAAACGTGGAAAACCTAGAATTACATGGCGTAGAAGCATCCAGAAAGACCTAATTTGAAGATCAACACGACTTGGTGCGAAGCCAAACGAGCTGCTCGAGACCGTCAGGGTTAGAAGTAAATAGCAATTGTGGACGCCCAATGCCCCTCCATGGGACAAGAAGGACTAGATGTGTTGAATCCCTAAGCAAACGAGCGATGCCTGGAATTTTTATTGTCACCAACCTTGGGAAAAGTCACATTTGCACAATTTGTTCCAGACCACCATTTTTTCATCTTAATTTCTCCCGTCATTCCTTTCAGCGGTGCTCCCTGATACGCTATTCAATCAACAGTCGCAAATGGATTAAAGTTCTTTCTCTTTCTCCCAGATTGCATTGCGCAAACTGTGAAGTTCTTTGTATTTACATGTTCAGTCCAGGAAGTTATGGCGTCGTGCACAGTTTCAGAATCGTTCAGATTCATGTGATTGACTGTTATCTGTACATGAACTTGCTTGTCCGGATAAAACCGATATGGCGAAAAAGCGACCTTCTGGCAGCTTGAATCTGACCAAAATGGAACACGAAGAAGTTCCACTCGACCATGCTCAATTGGAAAACCTGTACAAAAAAATTGAAATTTTCTCGCTTATTGTGACAGCAAAATGACAAATATCGTAAGAAACAGTCAACAGTGATAAAGTTTCCAGTATCTTATAGTCGAGTGAGTTTCCAACGTAATGGATTTTGTAACGTTATCACCCTTTTGGGTGAGACCCCATTCAATTTATCGTCCAACCTGACGTATGGAGTGCTGCTCCAGTATACACTCTTACCACACATGTTATATGTAGATGTAGGGCGCGAGTACCAACTGTGTACTTTTGCAATTGAATGGAAATCTGGCATGGGGACCCTCACTTACCCTCGCAGCTTCCTGGGTGGTACACAAGATTATTCTCAAGTCCTCTACAGTAGTTCAGCTCGTGCCAGCATTTGTTGTCGTATGTTGTACCATTCGCGGTGCACACTGGGTCCTGATAGGAAGGACAGTCTTCATAACACACACAGCGAGCTTTATGGGCGCTGTAAGTTTTACAAACGCCAAATCTAGGACAATGTACGCCCAGACATGGATCGGGATCTATAAAACAAAAGAGTATAAGAGTAAGTCTTACAAACCCCAAATAAGGGACAATGCACGTCAAGGCATGGATTAAGATCTGTAAAACAAAAGAGTATTTTGGAGTTGGATTTAGTTCAGCTGCAAGATAAGTGATGACCTTATATATTGGGCGCATTTGACATCAAATGGAGTGCTCGAGCTCGAGCGTTGGCTGGGTCATTATCTGTGTTGTGTTCTTCTGTAAGACACTTGATTCTCACAGTGCCCGTCTCCATCCAGGAGTATAAAAGGGTTCCTGTCAACTCTTAGGGCAACCTGACTGAATAATGGGAATAATCTGTGATGGACTTACGTCTCCTCCAGGTGATGTAGCCATACTCCTAGCCGCTTCATAGCAAGCAAAACCGCAATTACGCCCGTCTAGCTGTGGACTACGATGCTCCTGAAAACTTGCCTTTTTGTTTAACACTTTCACAACCTTCAGCTGAAATCAGCTGAGCCAATTCGGCAAATTAAATCGTTTCAGGTACAAAAGTTTGCAAGACCTAACACCATGCTAAATGTTCAAGGTAAAATAAAGCTGTTTGAAGGAATAATTGATTTCCCGTTGGTCATACGTTTTGTGTTGTATATAAGTTATCCAATAATAATGGAATTCCTTTATGGGTGTTTAAGATGAAGGTGAGCACATAATACTAACCTCCAATCATAACATAACTGACTGACAAAGGGTCGTGTTTACTTCCTGATCCACTCAAGTCTTTGACGCAAATCCTCATGGATGTCAGCTCGACTTCCTACAAAGAGGATTAAAAAGTGTTATTTTTAATAAAGTGTTCTTTTGGCACTCTTAACAGGCCCAAGTTTCCAACAAAACGATGTGGACCATAAACTCTCAGTAATGCATGGAAGCGATAAATGGTAATATCTTACCTCCACCCAAGCCGTGATTATGTTGTTTTCTGGTGGAATGTGCTTTTTCACTTTACGGTCGTAATAATGATTAACAGAAACAAGTACAGCTGGTGGCGCGTAAAAGGTGGTATTATAGTGAACTTGCTGAAGAAGAAATAAAACAGCCGTTACAACTATCTAGCTCGGCCGTGTAAGTATTGGTGATCAAATGGTGACGAGTGAAATTAGGAAATAATTTCACACCCGTTTTGTCAAAATGCTAAAAGGCTCGGGAAATTATTAGCATTTTGACAAAATGCAAGTGAAATTATTTCCTAATTTCACGAGTATACCATTTGATTACATTTTAATATCATAGGTGACAAATTACGCTTGCAATCGTAGGTTTTTGACTGGCAAATTGCATCGCGAACTCCGAGCTTTGAAAAGTTGAAAGCATACATTTTGCTCAAGTTCGCAAGTATTTTAGTCTTTGGAGAAAACCTTTTAGAGATTTCTTTTTGCTGGCTAAGATTAAATTCAAGCGAAAATGTACAAAGTTTAAGCTTTATAACATCTTTTATTACGGACGCCATCTTGCCGCTAACTACGTTGCCATGGCAATTTTATAATTTCACCTGTGAAATTTTAAATTAACGTTAAAATTTTGCGCCAAAATTAAGGAGTAATTTGTCACCTATGATATTATACATATAGTTTCCCTCTACAGTTTGACTTGACCGGCACAAAGTAAAGACGATATGCTGGAGAAAACAGTCTCGGTAGACTGAAGGCATTTACGCGTGATGATATAACCCACCAGGCTTACTCATTACCTCTGTTCATGACCATGCTACTAGCTTGCATTTTTGGGTAACCTACCAGACGTCGGAGCATCATTATTTCTACATATTATTTCACAGTCCAATCAGAATATGCTTAACCAAATCTTCGCAAAACTTTTAACACCTCCAATCACCTCAATTTTTGTTAAAAGATAAAAAAAGACTTATAAGGTGAGTGACACTTGCTTATCAAATACACTCACTTGACAGAAGCCATAGCTGTCTTTAGCTGTCGGAGTTCCTATGTTAGGGAAGAACGCCTCTCCTGACAGCGTAAAATTAAAATCAGAACCGTTCCCATGGAAAGCAAACCAGTCCTGCAAAAGTGAAATAAAGGAACAATTGGAATAGACAAAGACTTTGAAATGATCTTCCAAAAGACGTGGTGCAGTTTGAAAGCTTCCAAGTTTTTCGAAATGATTTTGTAATATAAGATACCTGCAGTTCTACTAACATATGCATATAACCTAAATTTTGAATGTTTGTTAATATTTTTATCGCCACCTAGTAATAAGGTTTTGCTTGATTTATCTACTTAAAAAGGTTCTTGAGTCTCAGCGAGTTTGTTTTTTTTACTGATGGAGTGCATCTTTTAAACTCCTATTCAGCAGTTCAGAACGTTTCTTATGTAAGTTTGCTTTAGTCATCTTAAAAACACATTTTACTGTTATTAAAGCAACAATTGGACCCTCAAACCTTAAAACTAAATGTCCAATACGTTTACTCACCACAATTGTGTCTTGGTGCTTTCCATCGAATGGCAGAAATTCTCGAATACAAACCTCGAAACTTCCGGAATTCACGTTCTCCAGCCAAACGTACATGGCATCATCAGGCTTTGTGTTACGAGTGTACTTAGCTGAGACAAACACAGAAGGCTTTCCACCAAAGTTCTGTATAATTTCACAAAATCACGTTAGAATTAGAATTTCTTTTAAATTGTTAGCCTCTTACGTAAAGGTTCTCAGCATAATATGCCAATAAAGCAATAGCTTCAAGTGAAATTTCGAAAGCATTTTCACCTCGTTTCAAATAAGCAGGAACTTTGAAAGTTTACTTTGAAAGGTGTAATAATGAAAATTCTCGATGATAGTTTGGTAAACAATGTTACAAGTTTTTCCATATCCTTAAAAAAACAGTATATAACGTTTATTATAAAGTAAAGGAAGAAGCGTTCTCAAGTTGAATACTCGGAAAAAAGATTTTCCGAGTTCCCCAACGGGAGTCGAACCCATGACCTTCCAGAATACCGGTTGGACGCTCTAACCACTGAGCTATATTTGATATAAAAGCCATCCTCCTCACAGTTGTTTTTAATTCGATTAATTCTTGTTGCCTTACCTGTGGGAAAGTTACTTTCTCGCATTTGTTTTCTGTTGTCCATATTCCACTAAAAGTGACACTACCATGTGTCATTTGTGGTTGATTTTGGAAAGCCAGCCAGTTGATGATCCCAGTTCCATTTGATCCAGTGCCTGATTCACGTGCACACACCTCAAATCCACGTGTACTGACGGATTGAACCCACACAGCAGAAGGAGAGTGAACACGTGAAAACTCTTCACCATGGCTCAATGACACGTGAACTTGAACCTAAAGGACACCAAATAAAAATAAAGTATAAGTTTTACCTGTATGTTTTTAAGTAGACGCTGTGTATTTATGAATTTTCTTTAAAAAAAGTTTCAGCAAGATCTGAATATTCCTTAACCAAAGGTCTATATTAATGGTGCGTGCAACTAAAATAGCTCATATGAAATTAATTGGAGGTGATTTGCACCACAAAGCTTACCTTTCCTGATCCACTGAACGTATTAGGGAATGCAACAGTTGTGCAGAGTGGCAAACGACAATGCCGTGAAGGCAAACATCCACTGCTGCAGGTCCAGTCTTGAAACGTGTTTGACACGTTGAACTTCCCAGATTGTAGAGAGAACCCTATATAGAAAAATGGTCAAACTTCACCTACGAGATATTTAAAACCAAAAGCAAAAAGCACGAGTATCGAGAAATAAACAAGGGAAATAATCCTCAGTTGATGTCCCAAAACAAGATCTTTCTGTACTTATTTGATCATTCTCTGATAAACAAAGGCCTTTAACCAAACCTTAGCATAATCGAAACATTGGGTATACAGTGTGCACTATATGTGTATGCAGAGAGCACTGGGTTTGCGGGAATACAAGGAACAATGACGGACACTCTTAAAAAACAATAACTATACACCACCGGGTATGCAGAGAAAACAGATTAATTAGAGGTAACACTGGATAAACTGAGAACATTGGATACCATAGAGGAACACTGGATAAACAGGGCACATGAATTTACAGGAAATAAAATATATACAGAGAACACAGCGAACATTACAGGAAACACAATATACAGGGACCACTTGATATAAAGGGAACACAAGATATACAGGGAACACAGATATACAGTGAACACTGGATATACAGGGAACATTGGATATACAGGGAACACTGGATATACAGGGAACACTGGATATACAGGGAACACTGGATATACAGGGAACATTGGATATACAGGGAACACTTGATATACAGGGAACACTTGATATACAGGGAACACTGGATATACAGGGAACACTGGATATACAGGAAACACTGGATATACAGGGAACACTGGATATACAGGGAACACTGGATATACCAGGAACACTAGATATACAGGGAATACCGGATATACAGGGAACAAAAGATATACAGGGAACATTGGATATACAGGGAACACTGGATATTTAGGGAACACTTGATATACAGAAAACACTGGATATACAGGGAACACTGGATATACAGGGAACACTGGATATACATTTAACACTGGATATACATAGAACACTGGATATACAGGGAACATTGGATATACAGGGGAACACTTGATATACAGTGAACACTGGATATTTAGGGAACACTGGATATACAGGGAACACTGGATATACAGGGAACACTGGATATACAGGGGAACACTTGATATACAGGGAACACTGGATATACAGGGAACACTAGATATACAGGGAACACTGGATATACAGGGAACACTGGATATACAGGGAACACTGGATATTTAGGGAACACTGGATATACAGGGAACATTGGATATACAGGGAACACTGGATATACAGGGGAACACTGGTTATACAGGGAACACTGGATATTTAGGGAACACTTGATATAAAGAAAACACTGGATATACAGGGAACACTGGATATACAGGGAACACTGGATAAACAGGGAACACTGGATATACAGGGGAACACTGGATATACATAGAACACTGGATATACAGAGAACACTGGATATACAGGGAACATTGGATATACAGGGAACATTGGATATACAGGGAACACTGGATATACAGGGAACACTGGATATAACACTTGATATACAGGGAATACTTGATATACAGGGAACATTGGATATATAGGGAACACTTGATATACAGAGAACACTGGATATATATAGAACACTGGATATACAGGGAACACTGGATATACAGGGAACACTGGATATACAGGGAACACTGGATATTTAGGGAACACTGGATATACAGGGAACATTGGATATACAGGGAACACTGGATATACAGGGGAACACTGGATATTTAGGGAATACTGGATATACAGGGAACATTGGATATACAGGGAACACTGGATATACAGGGGAACACTGGTTATACAGGGAACACTGGATATTTAGGGAACACTTGATATAAAGAAAACACTGGATATACAGGGAACACTGGATATACAGGGAACACTGGATATTTAGGGAACACTAGATATACAGGGGAACACTTGATATACAGGGAACACTTGATATACAGGGAACACTGGATATACAGGGAACACTAGATATACAGGGAACACTTGATACACAGGGAACACTGGATATTTAGAGAACACTGGATATACAGGAAAAATTGGATATACAGGGAACACTGGATATACAGGGAACACTGGATAGACAGGGAACACTGGATATATAGGGGAACACTGGATATACATAGAACACTTGATATACAGGGAACACTGGATATACAAGGAACACTGGATATACAGGGAACAATGGATATACAGGGAACACTGGATATTTAGGGAACACTGGATGTACAGGGAACATTGGATATACAGGGAACACTGGATATACAGGGAACACTGGTTATACAGGGAACACTGGATATACAGGGAACACTGGATATACAGGGAACACTTGATATACAGGGAACACTGGATATACAGGGAACACTGGATATACAGGGAACACTGGATATACAGGGAACACTAGATATACAGGGAACACTGGATATAACACTTGATATACAGGGAATACTTGATATACAGGGAACATTGGATATACAGGGAACACTTGATATACAGGGAACACTGGATATATATAGAACACTGGATATATAGGGAACACTGGATATACAGGGAACACTGGATATACAGGGAACACTGGATATTTAGGGAACACTGGATATACAGGGAACATTGGATATACAGGGAACACTGGATATACAGGGGAACACTGGATATTTAGGGAATACTGGATATACAGGGAACATTGGATATACAGGGAACACTGGATATACAGGGGAACACTGGTTATACAGGGAACACTGGATATTTAGGGAACACTTGATATAAAGAAAACACTGGATATACAGGGAACACTGGATATACAGGGAACACTGGATATTTAGGGAACACTAGATATACAGGGGAACACTTGATATACAGGGAACACTTGATATACAGGGAACACTGGATATACAGGGAACACTAGATATACAGGGAACACTTGATATACAGGGAACACTGGATATTTAGAGAACACTGGATATACAGGAAAAATTGGATATACAGGGAACACTGGATATACAGGGAACACTGGATAGACAGGGAACACTGGATATATAGGGGAACACTGGATATACATAGAACACTTGATATACAGGGAACACTGGATATACAAGGAACACTGGATATACAGGGAACAATGGATATACAGGGAACACTGGATATTTAGGGAACACTGGATATACAGGGAACATTGGATATACAGGGAACACTGGATATACAGGGAACACTGGTTATACAGGGAACACTGGATATACAGGGAACACTGGATATACAGGGAACACTTGATATACAGGGAACACTGGATATACAGGGAACACTGGATATACAGGGAACACTAGATATACAGGGAACACTGGATATACAGGGAACACTAGATATACAGGGAACACTGGTTATACAGGGAACACTGGATATACAGGGAACACTGGATATACAGGGAACACTGGATATACAGGGGAACACTGGATATACATAGAACACTTGATATACAGGGTACACTAGATATACAGGGAACACTGGATATACAGGGAACACTGGATATACAGGGAACATTGGATATACAGGGAACACTGGATATACAGGGGAACACTGGATATACATAGAACACTGGATATACAGGGAACACTGGATATACAGGGAACACTGGATATACAGGGAACACTGGATATACAGGGAACACTGGATATATAGGGGAACACTGGATATACATAGAACACTTGATATACAGGGAACACTGGATATACAAGGAACACTGGATATACAGGGAACACTGGATATACAGGGAACACTGGATATTTAGGGAACACTGGATATACAGGGAACATTGGATATACAGGGAACACTGGATATACAGGGAACACTGGATATACAGGGAACACTGGATATACAGGGAACACTGGATATACAGGGAACACTGGATATACAGGGAACACTAGATATACAGGGAACACTGGATATACAGGGAACACTAGATATACAGGGAACACAAGATATACAAGGAACACTGGATATACAGGGAACACTGGATATACAGGGAACACTGGATATATAGGGGAACACTGGATATACATAGAACACTTGATATACAGGGAACACTGGATATACAAGGAACACTGGATATACAGGGAACAATGGATATACAGGGAACACTGGATATTTAGGGAACACTGGATATACAGGGAACATTGGATATACAGGGAACACTGGATATACAGGGAACACTGGTTATACAGGGAACACTGGATATACAGGGAACACTGGATATACAGGGAACACTTGATATACAGGGAACACTGGATATACAGGGAACACTGGATATAAAGGGAACACTAGATATACAGGGAACACTGGATATACAGGGAACACTAGATATACAGGGAACACTGGATATACAGGAAACACTGGATATACAGGGAACACTGGATATACAGGGAACACTGGATATACAGGGGAACACTGGATATACATAGAACACTTGATATACAGGGTACACTAGATATTTAGGGAACACTGGATATACAGGGTACACTGGATATACAGGGAACACTGGATATACAGGGAACATTGGATATACAGGGAACACTGGATATACAGGGGAACACTGAATATACATAGAACACTGGATATACAGGGAACACTGGATATACAGGAAACACTGGATATACAGGGGAACACTGGATATACAGGGGTCACTGGATATACAGGGAACACTGGATATACAGGGAACACTGGATATACAGGGAACACTGGATATATAGGGGAACACTGGATATACATAGAACACTTGATATACAGGGAACACTGGATATACAAGGAACACTGGATATACAGGGAACACTGGATATACAGGGAACACTGGATATTTAGGGAACACTGGATATGCAGGGAACATTGGATATACAGGGAACACTGGATATACAGGGAACACTGGATATACAGGGAACACTTGATATACAGGGAACACTGGATATACAGGGAACACTGGATATACAGGGAACACTAGATATACAGGGAACACTGGATATACAGGGAACACTAGATATACAGGGAACACAAGATATACAGGGAACACTGGATATACAGGGAACACTGGATATACAGGGAACACTGGATATACAGGGGAACACTGGATATACATAGAACACTTGATATACAGGGTACACTAGATATACAGGGAACACTGGATATACAGGGAACACTGGATATACAGGGAACACTGGATATACAGGGAACATTGGATATACAAGGAACACTGGATATACAGGGGAACACTGGACATACATAGAACACTGGATATACAGGGAACACTGGATATACAGGGAACACTGGATATACAGGGGAACACTGGATATACAGGGGTCACTGGATATACAGGGAACACTGGATATACAGGGAACACTGGATATACAGGGAACACTGGATATACAGGGAACACTGGATATACAGGTAACACTGGATATACAGGGAAACACTGGATATACAGGGAACATTGGATATACAGGGAACACTGGATATACAGGGAACACTGGATATACAGGGGAACACTGGATATACATAGAACACTGGATATACAGGGGAACACTGGATATACAGGGAACACTAGAAATACAGGGAACACTGGATAAACAAGGAACACTGGATATACAGGGAACACTGGATATACAGGGAACACTGGATATACAGGGAACACTGGATATACAGGGAACATTGGATATACAAGGTACACTGAATATACAGGGGAACACTGGATATACATAGAACACTGGATATACAGGGAACACTGGATATACAGGGAACACTGGATATACAGGGGAACACTGGATATACAGGGGTCACTGGATATACAGGGAACACTGGATATACAGGGAACACTGGATATACAGGGAACACTGGATATACAGGGAACACTTGATATACAGGTAACACTGGATATACAGGGAAACACTGGATATACAGGGAACATTGGATATACAGGGAACACTGGATATACAGGGAACACTGGATATACAGGGGAACACTGGATATACAGGGAACACTGGATATACAGGGAACACTTGATATACAGGTAACACTGGATATACAGGGAAACACTGGATATACAGGGAACATTGGATATACAGGGAACACTGGATATACAGGGAACACTGGATATACAGGGGAACACTGGATATACATAGAACACTGGATATACAGGGGAACACTGGATATACAGGGAACACTGGATATACAGGGAACACTGGATATACAGGGAACACTGGATATACAGGGAACATTGGATATACAAGGTACACTGGATATACAGGGGAACACTGGATATACATAGAACACTGGATATACAGGGAACACTGGATATACAGGGAACACTGGATATACAGGGGAACACTGGATATACAGGGGTCACTGGATATACAGGGAACACTGGATATACAGGGAACACTGGATATACAGGGAACACTGGATATACAGGGAACACTTGATATACAGGTAACACTGGATATACAGGGAAACACTGGATATACAGGGAACATTGGATATACAGGGAACACTGGATATACAGGGAACACTGGATATACAGGGGAACACTGGATATACAGGGAACACTGGATATACAGGGAACACTTGATATACAGGTAACACTGGATATACAGGGAAACACTGGATATACAGGGAACATTGGATATACAGGGAACACTGGATATACAGGGAACACTGGATATACAGGGGAACACTGGATATACATAGAACACTGGATATACAGGGGAACACTGGATATACAGGGAACACTAGAAATACAGGGAACACTGGATAAACAAGGAACACTGGATATACAGGGAACACTGGATATACAGGGAACATTGGATATACAGGGAACACTTGATTAACAGGGAACACTTGATATACAGGGAACACTTGATATACAGGGAACACTTGATATACAGGGGAACACTGGATATACAGGGAACACTGGATATACAGGGAACACTTGATTAACAGGGAACACTTGATATACAGGGAACACTTGATATACAGTGGAACACTGGATATACAGGGAACACTTGATATACAGGGGAACACTGGATATACATAGAACACTGGATATACAGGGAACACTGGATATACAGGGAACATTGGATATACAGGGAACACTGGTTATACAGGGAACATTGGATATACAGGGAACATTGGATATACAGGGAACACTGGATATACAGGGAACATTGGATATACAGGGAACACTTGATATACAGGGGAACACTGGATATACAGGGAACACTGGATATACAGGGAACACTTGATATACAGGGAACACTGGATATACAGGGAACACTGGATATACCAGGAAACACTGGATATACAGGGAACACTGGATATACAGGGAACATTGGATATACAGGGAACACTGGATATACAGGGAACACTTGATATACAGGGGAACACTGGATATACATAGAACACTGGATATACAGGGAACACTGTATATACAGGGAACATTGGATATACAGGGAACACTGGATATACAGGGAACATTGGATATACAGGGAACATTGGATATACAGGGAACACTGGATATACAGGGGAACACTAGATATACAGGAAACACTTGATATACAGGGGAACACTGGATATACAGGGAACACTGGATATACAGGGAACACTTGATATACAGGGAACACTGGATATACAGGGAACACTGGATATACCAGGAAACACTGGATATACAGGGAACACTGGATATACAGGGGAACACTGGATATACAGGGAACACTGGATATACAGGGAACATTGGATATACAGGGAACACTAGATATACAGGGAACACTTGATATACAGGGAACACTGGATATACAGGGGAACACTGGATATACATAGAACACTGGATATACAGGGAACACTGGATATACAGGGAACATTGGATATACAGGGAACACTGGATATACAGGGAACACTTGATATACAGGGAACACTGGATATACAGGGGAACACTAGATATACAGGGAACACTGGATATACAGGGAACATTGGATATACAGGGGAACACTGGATAAACAGGGAACATTGGATATACAGGGGAACACTGGATATACAGGGGAACACTGGATATTTAGGGAACACTGGATATACAGGGAACACTGGATATACAGGGGAACACTAGATATACAGGGAACACTGGATATACAGGGAACATTGGATATACAGGGGAACACTGGATATACAGGGAACACTGGATATTTAGGGAACACTGGATATACAGGGAACACTGGATATTTAGGGAACACTTGATATACAGAAAACACTGGATATACAGGGAACATTGGATATATAGGGAACACTGGATATACAGGGGAACACAGGTTATACAGGGAACACTGGATATTTAGGGAACACTTGATATACAGAAAACACTGGATATACAGGGAACATTGGATATACAGGGAACACTGGATATACAGGGGAACACTGGTTATTCCCCCCTACATGACAAGTGAATGGAAAAAAGCAATACGGAAAAAGAGGATGTACGCAAAGAAATTCAGCAAAAACAAAACCAAAGAAAACCTAGAGCTGATGAAAACATGGCGTAATAGAGCGACACGACTAAGAAAGAGGGCGATAAAGGAATATTGGAACGCAATTTCCACAGATATGAACAACAATCCCAGGAAGTTCTACAACACCTTTACCCCATTTCTGAATACAAAGACAAAGGATAACAGTGCTATTTCCCTTAATATCCGAGGAGTGATACAGCAAGATCAGGGTCTTGTAGCACAAGAATTCACAAACTACTTTTGTTCTATAGCTGATCACATTGGAGGACCATATGCGTGTAACATAACTGAGAACGATTGTGAACTTCACCGAAGCGTACTAGCCATTAACGCAAAGCACACCCCCAACACATTCAAGCTCAGAAAATTAACTCGACAAGAAGTCCTCGCAGCACTTAAAAGAATTAATCCTAATAAAGCAGCAGGGTACGATATGTTACCACCAAGAGTACTGAAAATAGCAGCTGAACAACTGGCAACACCTCTGACCACCATTTTCAATCAGGCAATAGAGGATAACCATTGGCCAAACGCTTGGAAAAAGGGAGAGTGGATCCCGGTCTACAAGAAAGAGGATCGTCTGGACAAAGTCAACTATAGACCAGTAACGGTCCTAACCGCGGTCGACAAAATTTTCGAACAACTAATATGCAAACAACTCAGCGAGATGTTTGAACCTATCTTCAATCCTTTCCTATCAGCATATCGCAAACACTTTAGCTGCGAGACGACTCTGATACGCCTCACTGAAGATTGTAAACATGAGGCAGACAAAGGTCACGCAGTCGTCATGTTATCAACGGACATGAGTAAAGCATTTGACTCATTACATCCTAAATTATTACTTGCTAAGATGAAAGCGTACGGGCTATCAGATCCTGCACTGAAACTGATGCAATCGTACTTCAGTAATCGAGAAAATAGAACAAGAGTAGGTAACTCTACTAGTGCTTGGGGGGCGCTTAAACGGGGCTGCCCACAGGGATCATCTCTGGGACCACTGCTGTGGAACATATACCAAAATGATCTGTTCTACGCTGGCGTAAAATCTCAACTGTCTGCTTATGCTGATGACCACCAGCTATATTCCTCCAACAAGGAATTAAGAACAGCCATGGATGAAGTTGAGAAAGATGGGGCAAAGATATCTAGCTGGTACAAGTCAAACTTCCTGGAGGGCCGGCAATTACAGCAAATACCAAGCGATGATAATAGCGAGAGATACACAACAGACGGAGTTAGTAATTAACAACAGTAAAATTGATATCACCGATGCATTTAAGCTGTTGGGCGTGATCATCGACAAAGACCTTAACTTTACGGAACATATATCGCAGGTTTGCTTGAAGACTAGCAAAATGATTGGCGTCCTGCGAAGGCTGAAAAACCTCATCCCCATACATGCAAAATTGAAGATCTATAAGACAGCAATAGTACCCCATCTAACATACTGTAGCTTGGTGTGGCATTTCTGCCGAGCAAGCGACACAAGGAAACTGGAGAGGATCAATGAGAGAGGACTCCGTACAGTATTCTGCGATCGGGTCTCCTCCTATAGTGACCTCCTAAAACGCGCGGGGATGACCAGCTTGTATAACAAACGATTGCAAGAGATCGCAGTTTTCATGTTTAAAGTGAAACATAGATTACTGCCTAGCAACGTAGTAGAGCTTTTTCCTAGATCACCCTCGAGCTATAGCTTAAGGAACTCAGATTTTTACGTACCCAGAGTAAGAACTGTCAAGTACGGGAAACATTCCCTTCGTTTCCTTGGGCCATTGATGTGGTCGAAATTAGACATTAGGGACAAAAACGAAACGTCCTTGCAGCGATTCAAGGCGAACATCAGGGGAAGGGAACTCAGTGGACTTGTCGGAGGAGACACATGCAAAGGGTGTCACCTTTGCAACTCTTGAGCCGAAACCACCCTATAAGTATTAAATATAGGTCCGATATTCCGTATTTTAAAGTAGTATCTTAATTGTAGGAATTAGATGTAAATACAAAGAGTATTGGAAAATGTAGCATAATTTAATGTAAATAGACCAGAATCGTTTTTGTACTTATATTATATTTTAGTTTAAACAGTGTCCCCGATTAGTAAGCTTAAGGCTAGCTAGAAGAATAGACACTTAAATAAAGTTCTTATTATTATTATTATTATTATTATTATTATTATTATTATTATTATTATTATTCAGGGAACACTGGATATTTAGGAAACACTTGATATACAGAAAACACTGGATATACAGGGAACACTGGATATACAGGGAACACTGGATATACAGGGAACACTGGATATACAGGGAACACTGGATATACAGGGAACACTGAATATACAGGGGAACACTTGATATACAGGGAACACTTGATATACAGGGAAAACTGCATATACAGGGAACACTAGATATACAGGGAACACTGGATATACAGGGAACACTGGATATACAAGGAACACTGGATATACAGGGAACACTGGATATTTAGGGAACACTGGATATACAGGGAACACTGGATATTTAGGGAACACTTGATATACAGAAAACACTGGATATACAGGGAACATTGGATATACAGGGAACACTGGATATACAGGGGAACAAAGGTTATACAGGGAACACTGGATATTTAGGGAACACTTGATATAAAGAAAACACTGGATATACAGGGAACATTGGATATACAGGGAACACTGGATATACAGGGGAACACTGGTTATTCATTGGTTATATTTATGTATGTATGTAACACTGGATATTAAGGGAACACTTGATATACAGAAAACACTGGATATACAGGGAACACTGGATATACAGGGAACACTGGATATACAGGGAACACTGGATATACAGGGAACACTGGATATACATAGAACACTGGATATACAGGGAACATTGGATATACAGGGGAACACTTGATATACAGTGAACACTGGATATTTAGGGAACACTGGATATACAGGGAACACTGGATATACAGGGAACACTGGATATACAGGGGAACACTTGATATACAGGGAACACTGGATATACAGGGAACACTGGATATACAGGGAACACTAGATATACAGGGAACACTGGATATACAGGGAACACTGGATATACAGGGAACACTGGATATACAGGGAACACTGGATATTTAGGGAACACTGGATATACAGGGAACATTGGATATACAGGGAACACTGGATATACAGGGGAACACTGGTTATACAGGGAACACTGGATATTTAGGAAACACTTGATATAAAGAAAACACTGGATATACAGGCAACACTGCATATACAGGGAACACTGGATATACAGGGGAACACTGGATATACAGGGGAACACTGGATATACAGGGGAACACTGGATATTCAGGGAACACTGGATATACAGGGAACACTGGATATTTAGGGAACACTGGATATACAGGGAACATTGGATATTCAGGGAACACTGGATATACAGGGGAACACTGGATATACATAGAACACTTGATATACAGGGAACACTGGATATTTAGGGAACACTAGATATACAGGGGAACACTTGATATACAGGGAACACTTGATATACAGGGAACACTGGATATACAGGGAACACTGGATATACAGGTAACACTGGATATACAGGGAAACACTGGATATACAGGGAACATTGGATATACAGGGAACACTGGATATACAGGGAACACTGGATATACAGGGGAACACTGGATATACATAGAACACTGGATATACAGGGGAACACTGGATATACAGGGAACACTAGAAATACAGGGAACACTGGATAAACAAGGAACACTGGATATACAGGGAACACTGGATATACAGGGAACACTGGATATACAGGGAACACTGGATATACAGGGAACATTGGATATACAAGGTACACTGAATATACAGGGGAACACTGGATATACATAGAACACTGGATATACAGGGAACACTGGATATACAGGGAACACTGGATATACAGGGGAACACTGGATATACAGGGGTCACTGGATATACAGGGAACACTGGATATACAGGGAACACTGGATATACAGGGAACACTGGATATACAGGGAACACTTGATATACAGGTAACACTGGATATACAGGGAAACACTGGATATACAGGGAACATTGGATATACAGGGAACACTGGATATACAGGGAACACTGGATATACAGGGGAACACTGGATATACAGGGAACACTGGATATACAGGGAACACTTGATATACAGGTAACACTGGATATACAGGGAAACACTGGATATACAGGGAACATTGGATATACAGGGAACACTGGATATACAGGGAACACTGGATATACAGGGGAACACTGGATATACATAGAACACTGGATATACAGGGGAACACTGGATATACAGGGAACACTGGATATACAGGGAACACTGGATATACAGGGAACACTGGATATACAGGGAACATTGGATATACAAGGTACACTGGATATACAGGGGAACACTTGATATACAGGGAACACTTGATATACAGGGAACACTGGATATACAGGGAACACTAGATATACAGGGAACACTGGATATACAGGGAACACTGGATATACAGGGAACACTGGATATACAGGGAACACTGGATATTTAGGGAACACTGGATATACAGGGAACATTGGATATACAGGGAACACTGGATATACAGGGGAACACTGGTTATACAGGGAACACTGGATATTTAGGAAACACTTGATATAAAGAAAACACTGGATATACAGGCAACACTGCATATACAGGGAACACTGGATATACAGGGGAACACTGGATATACAGGGGAACACTGGATATACAGGGGAACACTGGATATTCAGGGAACACTGGATATACAGGGAACACTGGATATTTAGGGAACACTGGATATACAGGGAACATTGGATATTCAGGGAACACTGGATATACAGGGGAACACTGGATATACATAGAACACTTGATATACAGGGAACACTGGATATTTAGGGAACACTAGATATACAGGGGAACACTTGATATACAGGGAACACTTGATATACAGGGAACACTGGATATACAGGGAACACTGGATATACAGGTAACACTGGATATACAGGGAAACACTGGATATACAGGGAACATTGGATATACAGGGAACACTGGATATACAGGGAACACTGGATATACAGGGGAACACTGGATATACATAGAACACTGGATATACAGGGGAACACTGGATATACAGGGAACACTAGAAATACAGGGAACACTGGATAAACAAGGAACACTGGATATACAGGGAACACTGGATATACAGGGAACACTGGATATACAGGGAACACTGGATATACAGGGAACATTGGATATACAAGGTACACTGAATATACAGGGGAACACTGGATATACATAGAACACTGGATATACAGGGAACACTGGATATACAGGGAACACTGGATATACAGGGGAACACTGGATATACAGGGGTCACTGGATATACAGGGAATACTGGATATACAGGGAACACTGGATATACAGGGAACACTGGATATACAGGGAACACTTGATATACAGGTAACACTGGATATACAGGGAAACACTGGATATACAGGGAACATTGGATATACAGGGAACACTGGATATACAGGGAACACTGGATATACAGGGGAACACTGGATATACAGGGAACACTGGATATACAGGGAACACTTGATATACAGGTAACACTGGATATACAGGGAAACACTGGATATACAGGGAACATTGGATATACAGGGAACACTGGATATACAGGGAACACTGGATATACAGGGGAACACTGGATATACATAGAACACTGGATATACAGGGGAACACTGGATATACAGGGAACACTGGATATACAGGGAACACTGGATATACAGGGAACACTGGATATACAGGGAACATTGGATATACAAGGTACACTGGATATACAGGGGAACACTGGATATACATAGAACACTGGATATACAGGGAACACTGGATATACAGGGAACACTGGATATACAGGGAACACTGGATATACAGGGGAACACTGGATATACAGGGGTCACTGGATATACAGGGAACACTGGATATACAGGGAACACTGGATATACAGGGAACACTTGATATACAGGTAACACTGGATATACAGGGAAACACTGGATATACAGGGAACATTGGATATACAGGGAACACTGGATATACAGGGAACACTGGATATACAGGGGAACACTGGATATACAGGGAACACTGGATATACAGGGAACACTTGATATACAGGTAACACTGGATATACAGGGAAACACTGGATATACAGGGAACATTGGATATACAGGGAACACTGGATATACAGGGAACACTGGATATACAGGGGAACACTGGATATACATAGAACACTGGATATACAGGGGAACACTGGATATACAGGGAACACTAGAAATACAGGGAACACTGGATAAACAAGGAACACTGGATATACAGGGAACACTGGATATACAGGGAACATTGGATATACAGGGAACACTTGATTAACAGGGAACACTTGATATACAGGGAACACTTGATATACAGGGAACACTTGATATACAGGGGAACACTGGATATACAGGGAACACTGGATATACAGGGAACACTTGATTAACAGGGAACACTTGATATACAGGGAACACTTGATATACAGTGGAACACTGGATATACAGGGAACACTTGATATACAGGGGAACACTGGATATACATAGAACACTGGATATACAGGGAACACTGGATATACAGGGAACATTGGATATACAGGGAACACTGGTTATACAGGGAACATTGGATATACAGGGAACATTGGATATACAGGGAACACTGGATATACAGGGAACATTGGATATACAGGGAACACTTGATATACAGGGGAACACTGGATATACAGGGAACACTGGATATACAGGGAACACTTGATATACAGGGAACACTGGATATACAGGGAACACTGGATATACCAGGAAACACTGGATATACAGGGAACACTGGATATACAGGGAACATTGGATATACAGGGAACACTGGATATACAGGGAACACTTGATATACAGGGGAACACTGGATATACATAGAACACTGGATATACAGGGAACACTGTATATACAGGGAACATTGGATATACAGGGAACACTGGATATACAGGGAACATTGGATATACAGGGAACATTGGATATACAGGGAACACTGGATATACAGGGGAACACTAGATATACAGGAAACACTTGATATACAGGGGAACACTGGATATACAGGGAACACTGGATATACAGGGAACACTTGATATACAGGGAACACTGGATATACAGGGAACACTGGATATACCAGGAAACACTGGATATACAGGGAACACTGGATATACAGGGGAACACTGGATATACAGGGAACACTGGATATACAGGGAACATTGGATATACAGGGAACACTAGATATACAGGGAACACTTGATATACAGGGAACACTGGATATACAGGGGAACACTGGATATACATAGAACACTGGATATACAGGGAACACTGGATATACAGGGAACATTGGATATACAGGGAACACTGGATATACAGGGAACACTTGATATACAGGGAACACTGGATATACAGGGGAACACTAGATATACAGGGAACACTGGATATACAGGGAACATTGGATATACAGGGGAACACTGGATAAACAGGGAACATTGGATATACAGGGGAACACTGGATATACAGGGGAACACTGGATATTTAGGGAACACTGGATATACAGGGAACACTGGATATACAGGGGAACACTAGATATACAGGGAACACTGGATATACAGGGAACATTGGATATACAGGGGAACACTGGATATACAGGGAACACTGGATATTTAGGGAACACTGGATATACAGGGAACACTGGATATTTAGGGAACACTTGATATACAGAAAACACTGGATATACAGGGAACATTGGATATATAGGGAACACTGGATATACAGGGGAACACAGGTTATACAGGGAACACTGGATATTTAGGGAACACTTGATATACAGAAAACACTGGATATACAGGGAACATTGGATATACAGGGAACACTGGATATACAGGGGAACACTGGTTATTCCCCCCTACATGACAAGTGAATGGAAAAAAGCAATACGGAAAAAGAGGATGTACGCAAAGAAATTCAGCAAAAACAAAACCAAAGAAAACCTAGAGCTGATGAAAACATGGCGTAATAGAGCGACACGACTAAGAAAGAGGGCGATAAAGGAATATTGGAACGCAATTTCCACAGATATGAACAACAATCCCAGGAAGTTCTACAACACCTTTACCCCATTTCTGAATACAAAGACAAAGGATAACAGTGCTATTTCCCTTAATATCCGAGGAGTGATACAGCAAGATCAGGGTCTTGTAGCACAAGAATTCACAAACTACTTTTGTTCTATAGCTGATCACATTGGAGGACCATATGCGTGTAACATAACTGAGAACGATTGTGAACTTCACCGAAGCGTACTAGCCATTAACGCAAAGCACACCCCCAACACATTCAAGCTCAGAAAATTAACTCGACAAGAAGTCCTCGCAGCACTTAAAAGAATTAATCCTAATAAAGCAGCAGGGTACGATATGTTACCACCAAGAGTACTGAAAATAGCAGCTGAACAACTGGCAACACCTCTGACCACCATTTTCAATCAGGCAATAGAGGATAACCATTGGCCAAACGCTTGGAAAAAGGGAGAGTGGATCCCGGTCTACAAGAAAGAGGATCGTCTGGACAAAGTCAACTATAGACCAGTAACGGTCCTAACCGCGGTCGACAAAATTTTCGAACAACTAATATGCAAACAACTCAGCGAGATGTTTGAACCTATCTTCAATCCTTTCCTATCAGCATATCGCAAACACTTTAGCTGCGAGACGACTCTGATACGCCTCACTGAAGATTGTAAACATGAGGCAGACAAAGGTCACGCAGTCGTCATGTTATCAACGGACATGAGTAAAGCATTTGACTCATTACATCCTAAATTATTACTTGCTAAGATGAAAGCGTACGGGCTATCAGATCCTGCACTGAAACTGATGCAATCGTACTTCAGTAATCGAGAAAATAGAACAAGAGTAGGTAACTCTACTAGTGCTTGGGGGGCGCTTAAACGGGGCTGCCCACAGGGATCATCTCTGGGACCACTGCTGTGGAACATATACCAAAATGATCTGTTCTACGCTGGCGTAAAATCTCAACTGTCTGCTTATGCTGATGACCACCAGCTATATTCCTCCAACAAGGAATTAAGAACAGCCATGGATGAAGTTGAGAAAGATGGGGCAAAGATATCTAGCTGGTACAAGTCAAACTTCCTGGAGGGCCGGCAATTACAGCAAATACCAAGCGATGATAATAGCGAGAGATACACAACAGACGGAGTTAGTAATTAACAACAGTAAAATTGATATCACCGATGCATTTAAGCTGTTGGGCGTGATCATCGACAAAGACCTTAACTTTACGGAACATATATCGCAGGTTTGCTTGAAGACTAGCAAAATGATTGGCGTCCTGCGAAGGCTGAAAAACCTCATCCCCATACATGCAAAATTGAAGATCTATAAGACAGCAATAGTACCCCATCTAACATACTGTAGCTTGGTGTGGCATTTCTGCCGAGCAAGCGACACAAGGAAACTGGAGAGGATCAATGAGAGAGGACTCCGTACAGTATTCTGCGATCGGGTCTCCTCCTATAGTGACCTCCTAAAACGCGCGGGGATGACCAGCTTGTATAACAAACGATTGCAAGAGATCGCAGTTTTCATGTTTAAAGTGAAACATAGATTACTGCCTAGCAACGTAGTAGAGCTTTTTCCTAGATCACCCTCGAGCTATAGCTTAAGGAACTCAGATTTTTACGTACCCAGAGTAAGAACTGTCAAGTACGGGAAACATTCCCTTCGTTTCCTTGGGCCATTGATGTGGTCGAAATTAGACATTAGGGACAAAAACGAAACGTCCTTGCAGCGATTCAAGGCGAACATCAGGGGAAGGGAACTCAGTGGACTTGTCGGAGGAGACACATGCAAAGGGTGTCACCTTTGCAACTCTTGAGCCGAAACCACCCTATAAGTATTAAATATAGGTCCGATATTCCGTATTTTAAAGTAGTATCTTAATTGTAGGAATTAGATGTAAATACAAAGAGTATTGGAAAATGTAGCATAATTTAATGTAAATAGACCAGAATCGTTTTTGTACTTATATTATATTTTAGTTTAAACAGTGTCCCCGATTAGTAAGCTTAAGGCTAGCTAGAAGAATAGACACTTAAATAAAGTTCTTATTATTATTATTATTATTATTATTATTATTATTATTATTATTATTATTATTATTCAGGGAACACTGGATATTTAGGAAACACTTGATATACAGAAAACACTGGATATACAGGGAACACTGGATATACAGGGAACACTGGATATACAGGGAACACTGGATATACAGGGAACACTGGATATACAGGGAACACTGAATATACAGGGGAACACTTGATATACAGGGAACACTTGATATACAGGGAAAACTGCATATACAGGGAACACTAGATATACAGGGAACACTGGATATACAGGGAACACTGGATATACAAGGAACACTGGATATACAGGGAACACTGGATATTTAGGGAACACTGGATATACAGGGAACACTGGATATTTAGGGAACACTTGATATACAGAAAACACTGGATATACAGGGAACATTGGATATACAGGGAACACTGGATATACAGGGGAACAAAGGTTATACAGGGAACACTGGATATTTAGGGAACACTTGATATAAAGAAAACACTGGATATACAGGGAACATTGGATATACAGGGAACACTGGATATACAGGGGAACACTGGTTATTCATTGGTTATATTTATGTATGTATGTAACACTGGATATTAAGGGAACACTTGATATACAGAAAACACTGGATATACAGGGAACACTGGATATACAGGGAACACTGGATATACAGGGAACACTGGATATACAGGGAACACTGGATATACATAGAACACTGGATATACAGGGAACATTGGATATACAGGGGAACACTTGATATACAGTGAACACTGGATATTTAGGGAACACTGGATATACAGGGAACACTGGATATACAGGGAACACTGGATATACAGGGGAACACTTGATATACAGGGAACACTTGATATACAGGGAACACTGGATATACAGGGAACACTAGATATACAGGGAACACTGGATATACAGGGAACACTGGATATACAGGGAACACTGGATATACAGGGAACACTGGATATTTAGGGAACACTGGATATACAGGGAACATTGGATATACAGGGAACACTGGATATACAGGGGAACACTGGTTATACAGGGAACACTGGATATTTAGGAAACACTTGATATAAAGAAAACACTGGATATACAGGCAACACTGCATATACAGGGAACACTGGATATACAGGGGAACACTGGATATACAGGGGAACACTGGATATACAGGGGAACACTGGATATTCAGGGAACACTGGATATACAGGGAACACTGGATATTTAGGGAACACTGGATATACAGGGAACATTGGATATTCAGGGAACACTGGATATACAGGGGAACACTGGATATACATAGAACACTTGATATACAGGGAACACTGGATATTTAGGGAACACTAGATATACAGGGGAACACTTGATATACAGGGAACACTTGATATACAGGGAACACTGGATATACAGGGAACACTGGATATACAGGGAACATTGGATATACAGGGAACACTGGATATACAGGGAACATTGGATATACAGGGAACACTGGATATACATAGAACACTGGATATACAGGGAACACTGGATATACAGGGGAACACTAGATATACAGGGGAACACTGGATATACAGGGAACATTGGATATACAGGGAACATTGGATATACAGGGAACACTGGATATACATAGAACACTGGATATACATAGAACACTGGATATACAGGGAACACTGGATATACAGGGAACACTGGATATACAGGGAACATTGGATATACAGGGAACACTGGATATACATAGAACACTGGATATACAGGGAACACTGGATATACAGGGAACACTGGATATACAGGGAACAATGGATATTTAGGGAACACTGGATATACAGGGAACATTGGATATTCAGGGAACACTGGATATACAGGGGAACACTGGATATACATAGAACACTTGATATACAGGGAACACTGGATATTTAGGGAACACTAGATATACAGGGGAACACTTGATATTCAGGGAACACTTGATATACAGGGAACACTGGATATACAGGGAACACTAGATATACAGGGAACACTGGATATACAGGGAACACTGGACATTTAGGGAACACTGGATATACAGGGAACATTGGATATACAGGGAACACTGGATATACAGGGAACACTGGATATACAGGGAACACTGGATATATAGGGGAACACTGGATATACATAGAACACTTGATATACAGGGAACACTGGATATACAAGGAACACTGGATATACAGGGAACACTGGATATACAGGGAACACTGGATATTTAGGGAACACTGGATATACAGGGAACATTGGATATACAGGGAACACTGGATATACAGGGAACACTGGATATACAGGGAACACTGGTTATACAGGGAACACTAGATATACAGGGAACCAGGGGGGGCCGAAGACTTCGCGACGCCTGGCACTTTTTTCGTGTTACCATCATCGCCGATAATTTGACGTCACATCCGGTCAAAAATAGGGAAAAATATCGATCACATCGTCTCCGCGAATCGTCGAAAATATTTTTCAAGTGGACGTGTTTGTTTCGTTTTTCTAAGTGGACAGCCTCGATTAATTTTGGTCCATGCAGTCGAGGGAGGTTGTAGGGACATTGCTTCGACTATTTGTGGACAGATGTCGGTAAAAGAAATAGCTTTACTACAAAATTGAGGACAAATAACGACGGCGTACTTTTGTGTCATGGCGGAAAATTTCGCTTACTCCAAATAATTGTCCTGCCAACTTTTGGATCTAGCAATCACGGATGTAGCAAAAGTGATTATTTAAATAGCCTATTCGGTTGACAACACCACGGATCAAACACTGGTGGTTGTAGTTTACAGTGGCTATAGCGGGAATATCATTATCACAAGCCTTGAAGTTAAAATTTCGAGCGAGTTATCTCTGCAAGACGTCGAAAAGAAGTTTGTAGCAGGCATGTTTTCTTCGTATTTCTGAACTGACAGTTCTTGTGATTTTGTACTGTGGAACGGAGACAGGTTGCAGATTAATTGCTTTGACCATTGTAGGAAAGATTTTGACTTCAGATGCAGTTTAAGGGAAGTTTGAAGGGAAATGACTGAGACCTGCGGAGAGCGAAGTGCTGTGTAATGGCGGACAATTTCACATTCGCAAAACACGAGTCGCTCCAACTTTTGGACCTAACAATAACTAATGCACGGAAAACGTTAAGCGAAATAGCCTATTCTGTTTACTAGGCTATGTATGAATTACTGGTGGGTTTAGTTTGTAGTGTCTACCTCGGCGATATCATTATCACAGGCCTTGAAGTTTGAGGGGTCGGTATCACTGGAGGTGTTTTTGTTCTATAAACTAGTGTGCACGTGTTCAAATAAACAACTTATAATTACAAACTGCATGCTTCCTGGAGGTTGGTACTCTATTTCTCGCATTTTGTATTGAACATTATATTGGTTCCAATGAGACTGTACATGTACTATAATAAATGCCATGTACTATCGGTACCTGTGGTCATCCATTGTTTAATCTCAACTGCGGCTAATTATAAGAAACATAATAAATAATTATGGTTTCTTTCACCTGGGGGCCAAAAAATCATATCTTGTTGTAAGATTTTTTTTTAAATAATTTCCTTTAGATCTTTTGCTCAAGGTTAATAGCGGAGCTCCTTAGCGGCCCGTAAGGGCCGCAGAGCGGAGCACCATACCCATAAAAAAAACACATGAAAAAAAACAAAAAAAAACACATGAAATAAAATAGGAAACCTTGCATCCGAGTTTTCATGGTCATCATGGCTAGCGGTATGCCTCGCGGGCGCGTACGGCGGCGTACGTACGGTGTTGCGCACATCCGGGATCTTGAAAGGTCTTGACAACTCGCGCAGTACTGGCGCGAAATAATTTTGCAGTGTGAGGTCTCTTGGCAAAGAAATTTTCAAAATTACTACGTATTTTTAAATCCTATTCAGCTAGTCTGAAAGTTAGAACTTGAGACAAACATATTTATTTTGGCTCCTTGTTATGCCGATGACTACAACGAGAGCAGGGTAAACTTAACTTCGAGGAAACAGGGTTTAAGCAATTTGCGACGGGAAAGAGATCGCGAGAGATCCAGAAAACCCGGACAGAAAGCAGGCGAAAAAGTATAGCAAAGCGCCTGTCGAACCTGGTAGCAAAGTAAGCTTATATTTACGGCACATTTTACTTGCTTTCGCCACTAAGCATTTGCTTGTGACATGAACAATGTTGAAAAATACTATTCGTTAAAATTCAGTTTTACCAGGTTTTACTGATCAAATAGGAGGATTTGATTATGTAAACAAATAATTGTTGGGCCTTCGAGGAACGAATTCACAAAGAATATCACTTCAACACATCTCGAAGAAAATTAAGCTTACGATTTTTAAATGCTTGTGATATGATTATTTTGTTTTACAGTGCTGGAAGAGCAGCTGAGATGAGAATGAAAGTGATGTCAGTTTGCACGAAGCACCTGGAATTTCGTTAACTCCGAGTGAAATAGATCGATCTCTACGTTTTGTCTTAAGCTTACTTTATACGCAAAGTAAGCTTATATTTACGGCACATTTTACTTGCTTTCGCCACTAAGCATTTGCTTGTGACATGAACAATGTTGAAAAATACTATTCGTTAAAATTCAGTTTTACCAGGTTTTACTGATCAAATAGGAGGATTTGATTATGTAAACAAATAATTGTTGGGCCTTCGAGGAACGAATTCACAAAGAATATCACTTCAACACATCTCGAAGAAAATTAAGCTTACGATTTTTAAATGCTTGTGATATGATTATTTTGTTTTACAGTGCTGGAAGAGCAGCTGAGATGAGAATGAAAGTGATGTCAGTTTGCACGAAGCACCTGGAATTTCGTTAACTCCGAGTGAAATAGATCGATTCAGTGTATGCAGTTTATTGATATTCATGATGGAGGTAAAATTACTGTTCATTTAGTCAGAGTAAATAAACTTCAGCTTCATTACTTAGCTCTTTCGTTCCCAAATATATTAAATAATCCACTTGTCATGTAGTTCTGTTCACTATTGAGCGTTCATGTGGATTACATAACAATGTCAACAATTTTGAGATTTTGAGGTCTGTTTTGCTGGTTTCATTCAGAATGTCAACAGTAAATGTTATATTTGTCATAAAAAAATCACAATCTTGTTGTGGAATTTGGAAAATGCACACAACAAAGGTTAATGACTACTGGAAAACTGGAATCTTTGTGAGTAAATTCATGCCATTTTAGACACTGTATGCAGCTGTGCATGCAAACTTATTATTAATTAAATGTGTATCTTTAAAAATCTTAGTATTACTCTTAAGAGAAAAGCTTTTAAGATGTGGCAATGTTTTTCCTATGCATGTACATGTATATATAGGGGTAGAGGGGAGGGGGAGTATTTAAAGGCCAAACCTTTTAATTAAGAGGGGGTGTAAGGGTTTGCAGTGATGCTTTGAGTTTATTAAAATATTTACAGTAGAACCCTGCTAACTCGAACTCTGAAGGGAAACGAAAATGAGTTCGAGTTAGCGGGGTTGATTGAATATTTTATTTGCCAAGTTAATAATTGATAGTTTACTGATTTTTAAAGATGAATTCCAGTCCGTACTGTGCAATCTCGGCTGCAATGTTTATGTGAGCCCACACGAAGGGAATGTTTACAAGCAAAACTAAAAATTCCGCGACAAACTTACCTTTTTCTTCATTATTAACGCCAGATATCCTTGCAGAACAAATAATAACGAGTAGAAGAACCTTGACGCTATTTCAAACCGACGTTTTAGCTCATCGGAACTTCTTGAACGAAACGAACTGTAATGGCGGACTAAAAAACGTCATGTATGCTGTCACCGAAGTGTAACGTTTCAACGAATTCAAAACAAAAACGTAAACAAAGCCCGAGTCTGCGCAGTACGGACTGGAAATCATCTTTAAGCACTTCAGTATACAGTACTGTGCAAATTGAACTTATCTTGCCAGAAACTCTAAAGCGACCACACATTCTTTTGTTAAGAGTGGAAAATGACTGTCAAATACATGATCTGTTCATTGCTATAATCAATGGGCAACCGTTGCGAGTTGCAAGTTCCGGAATTCGAGTTATCAGGGTAAAAAGTTTGACCCAAATTTTGTTCAAGGGAAACAAAATTTATCTCGAGTTAGCGGGGTTTTCGAGTTATCCGAGTTCGAGTTAACCGAGTAAAAATGACTGAAAAGTGGGGTCAAATCCAAGGGAAATGGAAGTGAGTTCGAGTTAGCAAGGTTGTTCGAGTTATCCGAGTTTGAGTTACCGGGGTTTTTTTCTGTAGTTGACTTCGCAGTTATCAGTAAAAAAAAATAGTCTGTGCTGATACATCTCTGTTAAATATATAAGGTATCCTTTCTCATCCAGTGGTTTTGCTTCACTTTATACAAGCTTGCGTTAAGTGTTTTGTTTTATAAATTATTGATATTCATGCCAATTAATCAATTTTAATTTAATCTGTGGCATTTGACTTTTTTCAGGGTTAACATGAGTTTCAGAATTTGCAGAGCCACAGACACAAAAACAGAATGTGGACAAGGACATCAAAAGAAAACAGGAAGGATTAAGATTATCCAGCTTGATGTTTGGGTGTCTTCATGATGCCATTTTGAAGAGACTAGTAAATTACATGTAAATTGAAATCAAGAAAAGCTGCAAATGAGCAAAGTTTATATTTTAAATGTTAACGTATTTACAGTGTACTTCAGAAAACAACTTCTTGATTGACCTGTCTCTTTCACATCTTTTTAGATGTAACAAGGGCATTATGAAGTGATCTTTTTAAGAATATGCAGCCAAAACAGTAACAGCAGAAATGAATGGGAGTTTAAAATTGCTATTTTCAATGTTTTGGCTGGTAAGAAACCACATGTGACCAAGCTAAAATCTCTTTGGCCGGTTAACATGACCTGTAAGTGTCCAAATATTTTGAGCCCTCGACTACACAGGACTTACATGTAGTTGTCTAATTACTGTATATCATAAGATCTTTGGTTGACCTTGGGGGAGGTAGTGGAGTTAAAAAGCAATGTAATAATTTGAATTTGGATTGGTAATGCTGAAACTGGTGGTACTGTAATTCCAAAGTATAGACGTTAAAATCGTGATTGCAAGCAATATGCAATACCAATTTCATTCTTATGTGTTGTATGCTGCGTACAATTTATAAGAACAGCTATAATGTTAAAATTAGTGAAATATTCTAAAGCCAGATAAAACTTGCAGTATCCATTAGGTACCATGAAGCAACCAAATTGTGACTCATTTGCTTACTTTGTGAACTCCATGACGAATGGGCAACATGACTCCACAAAAATGTGTACAATAAAGCATACAAATTTTTAAAAGAGCAGTCAAAGTATTGATGCTATATTTTTTTCTTGCATAGTTTTATACACAAGCAAACATGATTCTATTTTTTCTGCGTAATCAAAGAACAAAACTGAGTTTGAGACTCACAAACAATATTCTATCTTCCCAGAATTTTTGTTTTTTTATTTCTGTAAGTGAAGTGAAACCCC
Source organism: Oculina patagonica (assembly GCF_052425735.1). Taxonomy (NCBI): domain Eukaryota; kingdom Metazoa; phylum Cnidaria; class Anthozoa; order Scleractinia; family Oculinidae; genus Oculina; species Oculina patagonica. The sequence continues at coordinate 11,102,837 of NC_135761.1, read as the reverse complement.
TTAAGAGGAAGGGGACTCAAAAAGACATGTAAAAGTAAAAAAGGTGCTATCATCCTTTTTTTTTTGGGGGGGGGGGGGTGGGATGGGGTTACAGAATGTCCCTTCTTTGCTTCCAGTTAGTTTCACTCCGGTTTGCTTGTAGTTAGGTTCACCCCTGTTTGCTCGCAGTTAGCTTTATTCATCCGGTGTGCTTGGGATTAGCTTTCACTCTAGTTTGCTTGTGGTTAGCTTTCACTCCGGTTTGCTTGGCATTAGCTTATGGCAATATGCTGTAAACCCTTTGCTACATGTATGACCTCTGCCATTTCCATTCAAAATTAAAATATAGGCAAATAGTGAAAATAAAAACAAATGAATGAATGAAAAAAAGAAAATTAACCATATTCTTAATGTAGATGTATATTATTTCCTTTATACTCTAAATGTTAAGTGATTTGCTAATTTACCACGTGATATGCCTATCTACCCCAACATGCAGCCCTACTACCCCCTCCTTATCTACACGAAGGTTACATAATTACCCGTTTTGCAGCATAATTTCCCATCCAGACTTCTGGATCATAATGCTGTCGGTGGAATTAAAACGTTTTGATTGATTTTGCTTGTTCTCGGCTTATTTGGTGTTGCTGTATACGGTACAGTAAAAACCCGCGTGTAAGAACCTACTTTTTTAGAGTTTGGCAAAACAGGTTCTTGTATTATGGGGTACTTATTGACAGTTTAGGCTAAGTAGGTTCTTAATTAGGTTATTAATTTCTACAGAGTAGACATTGATGTTGATTATCAGAAAATAGTATAAAATCTGGTCTGTTCTTCATTATAAATATTTGTTGATGTACCCATGTTGCCAAAAGTACAACAACATTAATTGATCATCAAAAACTGTTTTTTTAGTAAAAAAAATATAAATTAAATAGTTAAACCCCACTACTTATAAGAACCTGTTGGAATTTGTTTGGCTAAACAGGTTCTTATATTTTAGGGTATTAACAAAGCAAATTTTTGCCAGAAGGTTCTTAAATTCCTAGGTTCTTACACGCGGGTTTTTACTGTACTCCCATATAAGGGCTATACGGGTATGTGCTGCTCAACAGGGTATGCCTTTTGCCTCTCTGACTTTGAAACAGGGTATACAAATCACCCTTTTGACTGTGGAACACTATCAAGTTTAGCTATGAAACTCCGCTCCTCTCATTGGTTTTTCTCCAAGCCACAGACAAAGTCAAGTGAGTGCTTTGTGATGTACGCTAGTGTTTTTATATCTATCTTCATATATTTTTCATTGTGGATATTGTCTGGAACAGGGTACCTATTTTGCACTGTTTGTCTGGAACAGGGTCGCAAATTGAGCCGTTTTTCTCTGGAACAGGTCCAGAGTCTCAGCGACTCAGTGGCACACCCCTGTAGTAAATTTTAGGGAGTACCTCTTCCCCCCCCCCCCCGGGACACGGTAAAAAAAAAAAAGTAAGTAACAATATTAATATTTATAAAAAAAAAATAAAACGAATATTATATTCTTAGCCTTAAAATTGTACAATGGCTTGAATTCAGGTTTCAATAAAGTGCAAAATAATTAACTGGGGAGCTCCGCTTTTAGGCTTGCCTAAATCTATATATTTACAGGTTTTTTAATTGTGGCATAAGAATTAATTTTTGACCTCCTGGGGCACTTAGGTATGGCCAGTGGAAGATATAATAACAAATAAAATAACAAAAAATAAATTAAGAAACGAATTTTAAAAATATAAACAGGATTTTCTGATATAAATGCATAAATACATACATTAATAAATTGATTGTCATGATTGATTTGGCAAAAAAAAAGTTTTAAGCTATATTGAAAATTAAATGCTTTGGCCTTGGCTAACAAAATCCAGTTACAAAGAAAAAAAAAGAAAGGTGGGGGAGAGGCAGGTTGCCTACTTCAACCTCCTAATTAACTAGCCTGGTTCTTATTTGTGCATTTTTAAATCTTAATGACTGACCTTTTTTTGCTAAATATAAAATCTCAAAATTAATTCATTTTATTTATTAATTTATGTGTATGCATGTGTTTGTTTTATGGGTTGATAGAACAGCATAAGACTTACAAACCCAAAACCACAACCCTTCAACACACAACCCAAAAATACAAATGCTGCTCCATGTTACATTTATTATTTATTTTCCTGATGTATAGTGAATGATATTTTTGGGTAGCTCAGTAATAGAGTTAAACATTAGCTGCAACAATATAAGTGAATTTTTTTATTTTAACAAACAGAAGTCCCCTTCTTTTGTTTAAACAGTTTATTTTTTATTGTACAGCTCACTCCAATGGTATTGGAATTAAAAGCTGAAAGGAGAGTTAGCATGAGATAAAACCATGTTTAAGGAGGCAATGCAGGCAGAAAAACGTTTAAAGATATTGAAGGCATGCAGCCAAGGAAAAGGATTGGTTCTACCTTGATGGAAAGGTGTGGAAATACAATTTCCATGCATTAAAAGAACAAAAGAGTGACTATTTTAAGAACCAAAGGGATATGAATATTTGCTCACAAGTTTTTAATATGAAACTTAAAATAACCGAAAAGGTTACACAAGAATTTCTTTTCAATGTGTAGTTCCAGAAAATATGCATATCCCCCCCCCCCCCACATTAACCCTATGACCCTGTCTCCCACCCCCATACCCTGGAATTTTTTATTAAGTTTGATGCATTGGTTTAAATTTTCAATTGCGCATTACAATATAGTTAAAAAAACTAAAAATTTAAAATTTAAATTCACAAGCTAAAAAAGATTAAAATGTATATGACTATAAAAAGAAATGTACAATTAAAAAGCTTTTAAAAATAAAAAGGTCTTGATGGCTTTCTTAAAACTTTGCAGAGATGGCATGTTTCTTATTTCACTTGGAAGATCGTTCCATAATTTAGGGGCGGCCACATGAAAAGAGCGATCCCCAAGCGTTGCGAGTGATTTACTTTGGCTATAATTAAGGCGTAAACCATTGTTGGAACGCAGGTAATGTCTTCCAGCAGTTTCTCTAACGGAAATAAGTTCACTTATGTAATAAGTTCACTTATGTAAAAATACAATACTTTTAATCAGAATGGGTTAGTAGCACATTACCCATGGACATGGTCAGACAAGTTTGGCCAAGTACTCAATAATTGTTAGTTGCTTTGTCAGAGTGAAACCCTTTCAGAAAACTGTATTTAATGGTTCAAAACAGATTAAAATGTAGCTCCTCTTAACCAGCTTGAGTAGATTTTAGAAACAGGTCAAGAATTATTTGAATAAGTAGCTCTACAATTACTGAGCCATGTGACAATTATTTGGTATCAATCTTTATGTCAATCTCAAATTACATAAAGTGATTATACAAATATTTACAACAATAAAATAATTAAGAAAATTAATTCTCTTTCAGCCCAGTGCTAAATTAAATTACTATAGGTTTGTGCAATTGTTTTGCCTCCAAGGATATATAATGATTTCTGTTTAGGAGGCTCAAAACAGTTTCTAGCCCTTTCCAGCTCTTATAATGAGTGTTAACGTTAAATTAAAAGACAAATTAAACTACCGACTAACAGCTGGTGAATAATTTATATACTAGCTAGTTGTCGATAGCATGATGTTATCCATCCTCTTTACTTAAGCTAAACTGAGCTTCTGTTTCTATAATTATTTTTTTTGTTTGATTAGTTCTTATTATCTTCCACACCCCAGTGCCTCCAGGGGGTCAACAATTAATTGTTAATGCCACAGTTAATAAAACTGCAATTAACCTTAACAGATGAACTGATCTGATTTAAAAAATCTCAAAACAAAGTATTCGAATTCGGCCCCCAGGGTCGCCCCCCAGGTGTCAGAAAGAAACCATATTGTTAGCCGCAGTAAAGAATAAACAACTGATGACCACAGAGACCAATTATACATACATTAGTCTCATTGGAACCAATATAATGTTCAATACAAAATGTAAGAAATAGAGTACCAACCTTCAGAATGCACGCAGTTTGTAAGTTGTCTATTTTCCTGAACACGTGCACACTAGTTTATAGAACAAAAACGCCTCCAGTGATCTCCAGTGATACCGACCTCTCAAACTTCAAGGCCTGTGATAATGATATCGCCGAGGTAGACACTACAAACTAAACCCACCAGTAATTCATACATAGCCTAGTAAACAGAATAGGCTATTTCACTTAACAATTGCCGCGCATTAGTTATTGCTAGGTCCAAAAGTTGGAGCGACTCGTGTTTTGCGAATGTGAAATTGTCCGCCATTACACAGCACTTCGCTCTCCGCAGGTCTCAGTCATTTCCCTTCAAACAGCCCTTAAACTGCATCTGAAGTCAAAATCTTTCCTACGATGGTCAAAGCAATTAATCTGCAACCTGTCTCCGTTCCACAGTACAAAATCACAAGAACTGTCAGTTCAGAAATACGAAGAAAACATGCCTGCTACAAACTTCTTTTCGACGTCTTGCAGAGATAACTCGCTCGAAATTTTAACTTCAAGGCTTGTGATAATGATATTCCCGCTATAGCCACTGTAAACTATAACCACCAGTGTTTGATCCGTAGTGTTGTCAACCGAATAGGCTATTTAAATAATCACTTTTGCTACATCCGTGATGCTAGATCCAAAAGTTGGCAGGACAATTATTTGGAGTAAGCAAACTTTTCCGCCATGATACAAAAGTACATCGTCGTTATTTGTCCTCAATTTTGTAGTAAAGCTATTTCTTTTACCGACATCTGTCCACAAATAGTCGAAGCAATGTCCCTACAACCTCCCTCGACTGCATGGACCAAAATTAATTGAGGCTGTCCACTTCAAAAAAACGAAACAAACACGTCCACTTGAAAATTATTTTCGACGATTCGCGGAGACGATGTGCTCGACATTTTTGCCCATTTTTGACCGGATGTGACGTCAAATTACCGGCGATGATTGTGATACGAAAAATCCGCGAGTCTTTGGCCCCCCCTGCAGGGAACACTTGATATACAGGGAACACTGGATATACAGGGAACACTGGATATACAGGGAACACTAGATATATAGGGAACACTGGATATACAGGGAACACTAGATATACAGGGAACACTGGATATACAGGGAACACTGGATATACAGGGAACACTGGATATACAGGGAACACTGGATATACAGGGGAACACTGGATATACATAGAACACTTGATATACAGGGAACACTAGATATACAGGGAACACTGGATATACAGGGAACACTGGATATACAGGGAACACTGGATATTTAGGGAACACTGGATATTTAGGGAACATTGGATATACAGGGAACACTGGATATACAGGGGAACACTTGATATACAGGGAACACTGGATATACAGGGAACACTTGATATACAGGGAACACTTGATATACAGTGAACACTGGATATACAGGGGAACACTGGATATACAGGGAACACTGGATATTCAGGGGAACACTGGATATACAGGGGAACACTGGATATACATAGAACACTGGATATACAGGGGAACACTGGATATACAGGGGACATTGGATATACAGGGAACACTGGATATACAGGGAACACTGGATATACATAGAACACTGGATATACAGGGAACACTGGATATACAGGGGAACACTGGATATACAGGGAACACTTGATATACATAGAACACTGGATATACAGGGAACATTGGATATACAGGGAACACTGGATATACAGGGAACACTGGATATACATAGAACACTGGATATACAGGGAACACTGGATATACAGGGGAACACTGGATATACAGGGGAACACTGGATATACAGGGGAACACTGGATATACATAGAACACTGGATATACAGGGGAACACTGGATATACATAGAACACTGGATATACAGGGAAACACTGGATATACAGGGGAACACTGGATATACATAGAACACTGGATATACAGGGGAACACTGGATATACAGGGGACATTGGATATACAGGGAACACTGGATATACAGGGAACACTGGATATACATAGAACACTGGATATACAGGGAACACTGGATATACAGGGGAACACTGGATATACAGGGAACACTTGATATACATAGAACACTGGATATACAGGGAACATTGGATATACAGGGAACACTGGATATACAGGGAACACTGGATATACAGGGAACACTAGATATATAGGGAACACTGGATATACAGGGAACACTAGATATACAGGGAACACTGGATATACAGGGAACACTGGATATACAGGGAACACTGGATATACAGGGAACACTGGATATACAGGGGAACACTGGATATACATAGAACACTTGATATACAGGGAACACTAGATATACAGGGAACACTGGATATACAGGGAACACTGGATATACAGGGAACACTGGATATTTAGGGAACACTGGATATTTAGGGAACATTGGATATACAGGGAACACTGGATATACAGGGGAACACTTGATATACAGGGAACACTGGATATACAGGGAACACTTGATATACAGGGAACACTTGATATACAGTGAACACTGGATATACAGGGGAACACTGGATATACAGGGAACACTGGATATTCAGGGGAACACTGGATATACAGGGGAACACTGGATATACATAGAACACTGGATATACAGGGGAACACTGGATATACAGGGGACATTGGATATACAGGGAACACTGGATATACAGGGAACACTGGATATACATAGAACACTGGATATACAGGGGAACACTGGATATACAGGGGAACACTGGATATACAGGGAACACTGGATATACAGGGAACACTGGATATGCAGGGAACACTGGATATACAGGGAACACTGGATATACAGGGGAACACTGGATATACATAGAACACTGGATATACAGGGGAACACTGGATATACATAGAACACTTGATATACAGGGAACACTAGATATACAGGGAACACTGGATATACAGGGAACACTGGATATACAGGGAACACTGGATATTTAGGGAACACTAGATATACAGGGAACACTGGATATTTAGGGAACACTAAATATACAGGGGAACACTTGATATACAGGGAACACTTGATATACAGGGAACACTGGATATACAGGGAACACTAGATATACATGGAACACTGGATATACAGGGAACACTAGATATACAGGGAACACTGGATATACAGGGAACACTGGATATACAGGGAACATTGGATATACAGGGAACACTGGATATACAGGGAACATTGGATATACAGGGAACACTGGATATTTAGGGAACACTTGATATACATAGAACACTGGATATACAGGGAACACTGGATATACAGGGGAACACTGGTTATACAGGGAACACTGGATATACAGGGAACACTGGATATACAGGGAACATTGGATATACAGGGAACACTGGATATACATAGAACACTGGATATACAGGGAACACTGGATATACAGGGAACATTGGATATACAGGGAACACTGGATATACAGGGGTCACTTGATATACAGGGAACACTGGGTATACAGGGAACACAGGCTGTACAGCGAACACAGGATATGCAGAGAACACAGGATATACAAAGATCTAGGCAATAGTGGGCATACAGCGAACACGAGATATACAGGGGACACTAGATATACAGGGGACATTGGATATACAAGGAACACTGGATATACAGGGAACACTGGATATGCAGGGAACACCAGATATACAGGGTCAACTGGATATACAGGGAGCACTGGATATACAGGAAGCACTATACAGGGAACACTGGGTTGTACAGGGAGCACTTGATATACAGGGAGCACTGGATATACAGGGAGCACTGGATATACAGGGAGCACTGGATATACAGGGAGCACTTGATATACAGGGAGCACTTGATATACAGGGAGCACTGGATATACAGGGAGCACTGGATATACAGGGAGCACTGGATATACAGGGAGCACTGGATATACAGGGAGCACTGGATATACAGGGAGCACTGGATATACAGGGAGCACTGGATATACAGGGAGCACTGGATATACAGGGAACATTGGATATACAGGGAACACTGCATATACAGGGAACATTGGATATACAGGGAACATTGGATATACAGGGAACATTGGATATACAGGGAGCACTGGATATACAGGGGAACACTGGATATACAGGGAACACTTGATATACAGGGAACACTGGATATACAGGGAACACTGGATATACAGGGAACACTTGATATACAGGGACTCTGGATATACAGGAGCAGAATGTATAGGGAACGCAGCTGCTTTGGATTAAACGGCGATAAAACATTTGCATTAATTTTTTTTATTACCAAACAACCCTCCGTTGTTTCTTAATCGAACGTAAGGTCTCTTCAAACTTTTTGTTTTTGATGTCTCTTTTAAACTTCCCTTTGCTGCATTGAACGTATGTATTTTTGTCGCATAATATTTTTGTATTTTACTGTAGGGTTTACAATTTAACCTTGCAGGAACCACAGGGATCTAAAATATAAGGGAGTTAAGAGTGGCGTGATCCCCTTTGTCAGATATTCCTAATGCGCCACAACACGAAACAGATTCTCGCAATTCCAAAACAAGGATTACTGTATTTATTCGTTTAAGCGCCCTGGGCGCTTATTAAATTTTTGGACCTTGAGTCTGGGCGCTTATTAAATTTTTGGACCTTGAGACTGGGCGCTTATTAAATTTTTACCATTTTCATCAAGTAGTAAGTTTATTTTGCAACAAAATAATAGATAATAATAATACAAGAAGATGTATCAAAGCAGAATTTTCTGAAAGTTTCTATAAAATGCTAAGATCACTCGGTCTTTGGGGAAGTCTCCTAGTAGTACTTAGTCAATCAATAGTCCTCTTGTGCACTTCAGTTTTTTTCTAGGAGGTATGGGTGGGCGCTTATTCGAGGCTGGGCGCTTATAAACTTTTCATACCTTTAAGGTGGGCGCTTATTCGAGGTTGGGCGCTTAATCGAATAAATACGGTAACTGTTTATTAATATGTAATATGCCAAAACGCACAGAAGCGCAAAAGTTGTGAAAAATTAAGTATGGCACCTAATTCCACGGCCTGTTTGTACCATATAAAAATATGGAATTGCGATTTGTCTACGATCTTAAAGGGGCTTTCTCACGTTTATTACCAGAGTTTTGAACGAGTTTTGTTTTGAACGTCAACATTTATGATTGTGTCGCAGGAAACCAAAAAAATAATAGTCCATTTATTAACTTAATTGCTATATTAGAGCGCTGAAACTATTAACAAGCGTCTTTGGCTGCGGATGGCTCGGATGGAAATGGATTCCAACTTGAAATATCTAAGGGTTATTTTTTCAAGTTGATTCCGCGCGTCTTCATAAATTAAAATCGATATTTATAGCCGTAGCTTGATTTCTATCCGCAACTAAAGGTAAGTTTATATTTTTCATAGGTTGCTGCCTACCACTTATTTCAGAACAGGTTAGGCCAAAAAAATTACAAAATCCCTGTGACATTGTTTTAATCTGACTAAGAACAGAAATAAAGAATACTCTTACCCGACTCTGCGCTGAGCGGGAGTGCCAACAGCATCATAACACCCAAAATCAACTTGAAGTCCATAATTCTTCGCGTGATATGAAAGTCTGCGAATGAATAACATTAACAAGCAGATAAAATATCAATCAGAGGTATTATTTTCTGAGCTATTAAAAATTGTGAATATGAATTTTTTAATTTGTATTAGAAAATATCGAGAGGCAGTGTATCCCTGAATTAACATGGAAAATGTTTCAAACAATTCTGACTCAAAAAAAGATAATTTTATTTCCTTAACATGGAGTTTAAGGTTCTTTAAAAGGCTTTCTTTCTACTTCCCCAAGTGCCTGTTCGCATCAGGTAATGAGTGCGGCGTTTTCCTGGCTTTTTGAAATTTTCAGTTGCAAATGTAAAATACAAAAAAATCTCTGAATAGATGTGTATATCACTTTCGTTGCCAAGAACGTTAACTCAGCGCCTGGGTCGTAATAACGAAAGCAAAAGCTACAAAATATATAAAACAGGATATCGCACACGTTAGATGCAGCATCAAAACGATTTTAAAAACAACAAAAACCATACTTACGTCTTGCTGTTTAAAGCTGAACTGAATTTCTTCCTTGAACAATGATCGATTTTGTTCGCTAGAACGACTTTTTTTTCGTTGTAGATCTGTCCAATGGCATAAAACCAAACATTCGTCTTTTGATTTTTGTCACATTTTTATTTGAGATTCCGCCTGAACAAAGATATAAACGTCAAAAGACATTAGACCTAACAGATAGTGATACTCCTGGATACTAGATTGTTTTATTCTTGTTTAAAAATTATTTTAGAAGTTCTTGAAGAGATTTGGTGTGTTAACAACCGGACTACATTCTTTTCCATTATCTACAATGCTAAACATCAAAGTGCGTTAAAGAAGACCAATTAATGGTAAAAAAGAAAATGAAAAAGCCTCGCCATTGCAAGAAACTTAGCCATTGTCATAATTTGAGCGATTAATTAAACTGCCAAAACTTCTTGTTAAAAGCTGCGAGAACAATGCGCCTGTATTTATCAAGCAAAACTGAGCCTGCTAATTGCTTTTAACGATGAGTTTCAAAACATGCTGTGTTTATAAACCTGGCTACACACAGTCTATATTTATCAAATCAAAACCAAACTAGCACTTTTACCAATACGTTATCACGATTCTCGACTACAATATTTTCAAGGTGAAACTATTTTCAGCCCCTTTCTTAATCAGATTTGTGAGTCAACAAGCACACTAGCTTATTATTTTATCTATTTTTTTTCTTGCTGGCAATGGCGTTGGTTAGAAATATTTCCTTAGTTTCATTAATACGTTAAACGGAATGTCATCTTTTAGCTTTGCTATAATGTTGTGCATGATTTCAGCTGCAAGTTGTGACACGCTTTCCTTTTCGTGAATGTGAATTAGCACGTCCGCGTAAGTAAATTCTGTCATTGAGAATATAAGCATTAAATTAAGTTATAAAGGTCTACCTTAGCAGGAGATATTTTTTTTGTCTTGTTTGAACCAAGCACTGGCCGTTTGCCGGTGGCATGCTATTTTTCTAAGAATACCAATATGAACAGGCGATACACAGTTAAAAATGAGGCTTCATCTGGATAAGAGTCCAGTACTACTAAAAATATATATATATACATCGAAAAAAGAATACATAATGATTTACTGACTTTAGTAACAAGCCAAAGCCAGCATAGCATAGCTAGGTTTGCTCTTTCTTATTTCTAGTTTGGTTCTCCACTCACGATCTAAAATCATGATGAAAGTCTCTTGTGGACACACATCAGCTGTGTGTCACTTGATCACGAATGTTTGAGTTCGTGCCATTTATGTGTTTTTTTGTCACTTAATGCTTTTGGACCGACGCTAAGTAGGCCATTATCTTCTGTTTGTTATTAGATTTGAGTATATTTGTTTAAGAGGAACAGCTGAGATCCATTTTGTCTTTTTCCTCACGCTACAATCTTCACAGGCTCTGCACAGGACAATAGTTTGGGTTGTGAATCATTTTCGAAAAAAAACGGAAAGCTTAAACTGCAATTGTTTGTGGAGCTTGTATTGTGACCCAGAAGACGAAATTTGCAGCAAACTTTTTTTGTTTCGTTTTCTAAGAAACGAAACGGTATTGTTTTAAATTCGATGCGAACTATTTACACAGCAGGGGCTACTATCCAATCAGAAGAACACTCGTAACCACAATGTCAACACGTTTTAACAAAGGCAAAAAGATGGTAAAAACATGTTCTTAAAATATCGAAAAGATAATCGTCATAAAGACAAAAGAAGGAAATTGAAAATTATTAGAAAGAGAAATATTTGACAACTGCAGGGCTCTCACTGTCGTGACTTATCACTGTCACGCCAGTGAAAACTCTTATAAAAGAAATTTATTTATCAAATAAATGGTTTTATGCACCTTATGAACTAGTAGTGATCAGAGATTAGGGGAGTGCGTTCGACCTATAGGTAAAATAGACCAAGGTAAGCAGGTAGTGGCAAAAAACTGACATGGTCGGCCTACAAGTAGTATGCCTTATACCAAAGTTAATTACTATGCTTATACCTCACTTAACGCGAGGAGTATATGTGTGAGAAAGATTGTGTGACGAGCCAAAAGAACATAGAATGAATAGCATAATTATGTACACAAAACTATTTATTTATTTCACTTGACTTGTTATCGTTTAGCACTAAACGAGATTTAAACTTCCACAAACTTCGGGAAATATTTTCATTTCACGAAGTTCCACAAAATGTCACAAAGTACTTAAAAATACAGACATAATTCACCAGTAATCCACTACACGCATGCTGAACATTCAATATACAACGATTTCCTCGTCAAAACGACTAGTGTTTCTAGGATAAACGAAATATCACAAAATTCAAAGCAGTAATAAAACAATTATTATCCGCATTATACCCACTCTTGATGCATGCAATTCTAAGAATTTGTAGTTTTGTGCAACATGAATTGCCGGAAAACACGCTGGTTTACCTACGAACGATCTCCGTACAAAACAACGCATCGACTTACTCGATTTCCACTCTTTTTATGATGTTCGTTGGCTGAAAACAACTCTGCTGCCTTGGATGATAACCCTTTAATGTTCTCCACGACATTTTCGGCAAAATTACAACTTTGGGCACACGTTTTTAGCCCTTTTTCCAAGCAAAATAATGTTTCTGAGCTCAGTTTGGGGCGCCATCCTGTTTTGCATGAGATCGAGGCTATCTGTGGCTACCAGTTTCCCCGCCGAGATTTGCCCCTGCAAAAATCAAGTTTGGGGGGGGGGGGGGCAATCTGGCGTTCTTACATCTGCGCGCGCAAGCGGCTCAATTCATTCCGCATAACAGTACACAGGCATACCAACTCAAAAGACACAGGACGCAAAAACAAAATTAGGCTTGCGCCCTCCTTCGTCGAACGCAACAATGAAACTGTTGGGGCTTCCGGTCAGGTGATAGAAATAACATCTTTCAGCATTAACCCTCGGTATAAGACAGAGAGGAGCTATATTAAGCCTCTTGGCATCGAAGCATTTAAGGCGAAGTCAACATTTTCCACTCTTACTGTTTCTCACAGAAAAAGATTATTAGCATGTGTTCAGGTATCCCCTTACCTTTGCTGGGAACAGTTTCATTTAGACTAAGCTTCATTTGAAAATAAACGGCCACCTCGGTGGCCAAAAGATGGCAGAATATGTTATGTCATATCTCTACCCAACAAACCGAGCTCAACCAAGGCAATGGGCGCAGAAAGAATAAATATCGCTGAGTAACGCATAAAGAAGCATAAAATAATCATTTTGGCGTTACGTAAATTTCCATATTACTAAAAAATCACCAGTAATACCCAAGTATAACATAGAGAATACACAACAGCAACTTTATTACATCATTAAACGGAATAGCTAATTATGCACTATTTTGAATACTTTTATAAAAGAAAACGTTAATTTGTTCAGAAAAAAAAACCAGCAAATAGTAAGATTTTAGACTATTTCATGGGACGTCTATATACATTAAAATGCTGCAGCGATTTCACAAATGCTAGGATCAGAATAAATATTCTCCTTAGTATTGTTGCACATTCTGTGTTATGATCTTTGGGTGAATTTGGTTCGTAATCAAGACATCCTTCTTGAGGTCATACGTTTCTTTATTGTCTTGGCTTGTCAACTTGAATTTGCCATAAACAACAACGACAGTTTATTATTATTATCCAACTCTGCTTCGTATAGTACAAATAAGTGAAATAACGAGCAAAACGAGTACAATTATCTCACGATATTTGTACTCGACTCATTCCTCCCGACCGCGCGATAGATTAACAAACGTGGCAAGACAGGATTTTGGGGAAAGAAATCGTTGGATAACAAATCTCTTGGATATTTTGGTTTGTAGTACCGCTGTACAATTTTTACTCGTCATTTGTATTTTGACTCACCCTTCGGGCTCGCCAAAATACTGCAAGACTCGGAAAAATATACAGCAATGCAGTACAAACCCACGAGTAAGAACCTAACATTTAAGAACCCGTTAGACTAAAATTTACAAATTAGACCCCATTTTTATAAGAACCTATTTAGCCTAAAATTTGGAAACAGGTTCTTATTTTCTAAAATTGATTAAAAAAGGCTACCTTTGAGAAATAAGTTGGACAAAGCATTACTGTGCCTGTATATAACGTTAACGTTATATTCTAAATGATTAGTGCTTCATTTTTACATAAGCACTTAGTGGTATGCAAATTTTATACAAGGAATAGGCCGAATACCACTTGAAGTTCTATAAGCATCAATGAAAATTTTCTTCGAAAATAAGAACTTATTAAGAATCTAAATAGCCTAAATTTGTGTTAACTACCATTTATGTAAGAACTTGTTTAAGCTAACTTGGAAAAAGGCAGGTTCTTACTCGCGGGTTTTTACTATACTACACACTAAAGTGTCTAATAAGATATATGCATTTCTTTGTTGTTGTTGTTGTCGTTACGTTGTTACACTTGCTTTACTGATTAACTTATCGTTACTTCAAACAGGCAAAGGGGTGCGATAACAAGAATACGATAAAAAATTTAGAGGCAGCGGAGCGTTTTGAAACGTTGGGGGATAGGGGGGCTCATCGTACTCCAAGCCAAGCGCATACCTTCCCCCAGGGGGGGGGAAATCCCCTACTCAAATTTTCCAGAAGGTCTTTAATAGTGTCCGTTGTGTCTGGAATCGAGTTGTAACAATGCGTAACTAGGCAATTCAGACGATCCTGCTTCTTGGTGCTTTTTGGAAAAATCTTAATCGTCGGAGCGCATACAATGTACGCTCTGAAGTCGCCGAAGCCACAGGTAATGTTAAATACAATCTTCTTAACAGATTGCGGACCTCGCCTAGTAGCGTTTTGGGGAACGCAGAGAGGAGTTTCGTTGAAAGTCACACAAAGTCATGCCACGCGACAAGCGCGATCCTGATGAAACGATTTGTGCAAAGATCACGAGACTGACTATCTATTTTGTGCTGTAATAGCGATACTTTTAGCACTGAAATATCGGGGGCTGAGCCCCCAAATATTTGCCGGTTTGGGGGGGGGGCTTCTTTCCCCCTCCCTGCTCCGCCGACTAAGCAATTAATATTCCTTACTTGGAAACATTCCTCATTGCAATCCAGTGTAACCAAAGAGACGAAATACGGGCAAAATGTAAAACGAAACACAAAAATTACTTCTGATAACTTTATAGCCTTCTTGCACTTGTGCTTCTGCTCTTTGTATGTGTTTACGTTGGCTTCTAAAACATGTAAGAATTGCGTTCCCTTTCGTGTTTTCCAAGTAACTAATTGGGTACATAACGGAGCAGTTGGTTCCCTAACCGTTTCTACTTTACTTTTCAGGCATTTAACGTTCCATCTTAAGGAGGTATTTACTTCCTTCCCGTTCGACCCGGAGTCCAACGCACTAAATATTAGGCCAACGCACCTCCCACAAACAGACAACAGGCATACAGTTTACTAAAAGTGGTGTTAATTTAACTTCATTTTAATTGTGGGCTGGGCTCCACCGTTAAACATGTGTCAATGATTAGCGAGTAGGTTCGAGCAATAAGCAAAAAAACTTTTATAACTCGTTTGACATGATGTGGAGACCTAGCTCTCAAACAGGGACAATATAGAAATTAAAAACAAAGAAAAAACTCAACAAACAGTGGCATTTCTCTTAGGATGTCTACATAGTGATGTGTAAGGCAATTGCCGCAACGTAGACTATTTTACACCGCTACGGACAATAGGATCCTATAAAAATTACAACGCGCTAATAGAGTCGCTATCCTGTGTCACTAAGTGAAAGCAAACATTCTCTCGGTTGAAAGAGAATTTAAAGATATTACTGACAGACGCGATCACTAAAATCGTCGCAGCTAGCTTGCAACCTTATTAAGAAATTTAAGGATGTAGAATAAAATTAAACTGATAAATCAACAGCTTAAAAATCTTAGACTCCAGTTTTATTTGTCCTTTTGTGCTAGTTAGACTACAGTTGTCCACGAAGCTCTCACTTTTCACATTTTTCACTAAGTAGCCCAGAGTTCCTATAGTTTATTACATTTTTGGGAAGAAATTAAAATCCTTTAGCAAGTAAAGCCCATAACTTCGTATCCTTGCTTGCTTTTTGGTCATTTTTGTAACTACAAATTTGTATCTTAGGTTATCGAACTTTCCTACATAAAAACCAATTACAATTATTAAAATACTGAGTTTGACCAAACATTTTTCTAACTGAAAAGCCAAAGAAAAGCTGCTGTGGCTTGTTGTTGTCCAGAGACCTACATCAAGATGTAAACGTTTATGCTATACCATAGCATTTCAGTTTTCCCAGCGTGTGGTAACCTTGCTCGTTGTAGCCGCTTGTGCCTGTATCACCAAACCTGAGCTGTTTAACTGGCAGATGTGTCTTGTCAGTGAGGAGACCGCTGTCTTCACGCCACACCTGGTCATTCTTATCACAGTTACAAGGAAGGCTGGGGTCTGCACATGAGTTGCTCATCCCGCATGCGCACTTACCACTGCCAGGTGATGCTCCGCCCCAGTACGTCATCTTAATAGAATCACGTGACACCCACCACGACATATCCCCGTACGCCCTCATATATGAATGATAACACTCATACTTGATAAACTGTTCACAGTATGAGGAGACCCTGGTGAGACTTGCAAGTTGGGACAGACTTGCTCCTGTGTAATGGATGTCACGCGAGTAACTACCAGTAGATTCATATCCCTGCACGTGCGTTCTGCTTTCACTGTCATGACTGACCACAGTAACCCCAGCACCATTCTTGTCACTCATGTCACAGTAAACTGTAAATGGTGCCAGGCCTCCCGCGCCATCTGGATCAATGACGTAATTTCCGCTGACACTGCTGACGTATTTTCGTATCGCAGAGCAGGAAACACGATCACGATTGCATTTCAAGCCATCTCCAACGTAACCTTTGTTACAGGTGCACCAATATGTTCCACGTTCATTTGTACAGCTGGCATGCTGATGACACTCATTTGTCTGTCTTTCGCATTCATTTAGGTCTGTTGAACAGATAAGATGAATTTAAGCTAAGCTTATAATAACTATGAATGCATGTAATATAATCATAGAGGCGTGGTGCACAGAAAACGGAGGAAAAAACGAGTAGAAAAAATAATAATAGTAATTCTCCTTACTGATTGTCATACATGCCCATTTCATTTAAAGTTATAAGAGAGAATTTGGTGTTAGGTAAAGACAATATCAACTGACAGTCTATCAACTAGTTGATGATTTACTTCATTCTCATCACCAGTCTGTTTGTAAAGAGAAATTAAAGAATGATCATTCTTGAAATCAAGAGGATAAATAACAATGTGTTAAATTTTCCAAATTGTTCCTGGACACTCCAATCTTCTACCATGTAAATTGTGTTTGATTATAACGTATGCAATTATTGGGCAATTATAAATGGTTTAAACCATCGGTGTTCCTCTATAGCCGTTGCATGGATTGATTCGTTAAATTTTTCTACCACGATTGTTACATTGATAAGGTTTAAACATTATGTATGATTTCTAATTCGCCCTAATTAACACTGATTAACATCTTACCTTTCTTACAAGTATACTGATGACAATCGCTGCACCGCACGTCATTCCACTCGTAGCTGTGTTGCACACCAAGTGCGTGAACACAATCTTCTCCTCTGTAATTATTTGGCTGATTTTGAGCCCAAGCCGTAAAGTTTCCTTCTCCTCGATCCGCCCAAGTGAAGTTGCCTTCCACAAATCGATCATTCAACCCCAGCCAAGACTTTGCACCATTGTGTCGATGCTGCAAGTACACATTCTCTTCATTGCTGCTGACATCAACAAGGACGGAGTCTTCTTGTCGACATTTTTGCAATGCTGTGGTCCAGTTGGCACATGTTTGACTTGTAAAGTAGCAGAAGCCATTAAAATAGTCCCATCCAGGATCACAGATATCTGCAAAAAATAACAATGGTTTGTTAGTTGCTTGTGTTAATAGATGGACGGGTGCTATATAATAATAATAATAATAATAATAATAATAATAATAATAAGAAGAAGAAGAAGAAGAAGAAGAAGAAGAAGAAGAAGAAGAATAAGACTTTATTTAACGAGGGTAACATAGTTTACTAGTGGCCCAGTAGTTTACAATATGGCCCTCCCTAATTAATTACATATTACATACTTAACTACATATTATATAAACCTAACTACATATTATATACTTAAGTGATAAAAATTTAAACTTAATTTAATACAATGAGAACTAAAAAAATGCTGCTGATTTTAAAATGTTCTATATAAACCTAACTACATATTATATACTTAAGTGATAAAAATTTAAACTTAATTTAATACAATAAGAGCTAAAAAGTGCTGTTGATTTTAAAATGTTCAAGTCCAGCATTTTGTTTTAGTAGCGTTTGGTGTAGGTTTCCTGTAAACTGTTTTTGCGATGCAGCATTACGAATGGAAACGTCGACATTGTTCCAGAGGCGGGTTGCGCTGGCGTGAAAGGTCCTGCCACCTGAAATTCTTTTGTATTTAGGAAGAACTACGTTGTTCTTTGTTGTAGCTTTAGTGTTGTAGCCATGAGTAAGTTAACCGGTCAAGTAAACCGGTACAAAGTAAAGAGAAGTAGTATTCACTGACCTGTTAGGACCACATAGCTAACTGTCACAGGATCATATCTTGTCTCGTACAATTCCTTGACACAGGCTCTGAATCCAGAGGCGTTCATGTTCTGCAAATGCATAAAGTTAACACTAAGTGACTGCTACAACTACCACACCAACACCAAAACCACTAACACTGCCACAACCTGCTGCTGCTACTACTGTTACTACTAAACTGCTACTGTTGATGTCCGCAGGGGGAGCTGGGATACTAATAGTATAATTTATCGACGAGATTAAAAAATATTTTAAAATGTTACTTTTTGGTTTTGAATGTCTTTCTTTAAGATTTATTATCGACAGCTTTATCCATAATTGTCAGTGTACGTGTACAATGAAACAAAGTTTTACCTCAATCCATGCCGTGATACCGTTATGGACTGGTGCCAAGTTTCCTTTTGCTGTTGTGCTGTGATTGGCTGATACAAGAACTGATGGTGTTGTGTTATAACTTCGTGTAAAGTGCACAAACTGTAATATAACCAAATAAATAAACCTCAATACACTATTAGTGACTATTATCTAAGCACATTTTATTTACTGTATAGAGGCTGAGTTAGTTCCTTCAAATGCGCGCCATAATACGTTCAATGCATTTTGGCATGTTATAGACCGGGAATTTTTTCTGAGATAATTTGTTTCCCAGTAATAATACTTAGTCCGAGCTAACCAAAAGTAAACAAGTACACTAATAAAGTTTCTTTTTTCTCTACCTTTCAGTCAGCTTGTTGATTTTTTATGCATTTTCCTGTAAACTTACCTCACAGTAAGCGTTGTTATTTTCATCTGTTGGTGGGTTGGTGTTTGGAAACTTGACAGAGCCATGTTCAGTAAAGAGCGGCTTGTGTAGTTTAGAAAACGCCAACCAGTTCTGCAATAAAATGCAATAAATTTAGTTTTGAATGAAGAGAAGACAATTGTAAAAGTTTCTATATTTCCATTGATCATGATGATGAGCATAATTATGGCGCTGGCAACTGAAGTTGATCTAAACGCGATGACTGGTGTTATTGTTTTTAGATGCAAGTTTTTCTACCCATTCCGTTACAGTAACACATGATTAAGCTAATCCCAGATTAGCGCGAAGTTTCAGCGAGATTTTCTGTTTATATTTTTTCTTTTCTTCAGTTTAAAAGTTAACGTTGCTTGATCTCAAACTTAAACCAGAGAAACACTTTCATATGAGATGAATTGAAACCTGTATTTGTTTTTAAGTCCTGGATTAGCGATATTCGGCTTTAGAACAATCAGTTCATGCATTGCAACAAGTGCTACAACCATTTACAAGAAAGAGTTGAACAACAACTTGCGAAAGAGACAGGGCAGAATTAAATTCGGTTATCTAATGTTTGCAATTCTGTAACTTGTCGCAGGGGGTTAAATGGTTAACCTTTCTGAGGCTTTCTCTTCACGTCTAACTTTACTGAGCTATTGGTCGTGTTATTTTTAAAAGTACGTACCACACTAATATCTTCATGCTTTCCATCAAAGTTTTGTAATTCTCGGAGACAGACTTTAAATGAGTCCTTGGTTACATCCTCTGTCCAGATCAGCGCGGCATCATACTCCTTTCCGGTCCTCAAATGTTCTGACGTCACGAGCACTACAGGCTCCTCCTTAAACTTGTCCTGTATTAAGAAATAATAATAAGATAGATAAAATACAAAATTGAAAGACATATTTTTATTACTTAATGGGAAGAATGCCGACTGCGGTGAAGAAACGACATCATAAGATGTCAATTTAAACCACGAGCGATGCGTGAACTTTTACTACAAAGCTTTCCAAATTTTGTAGCGCTAAGTTTTATTGGTTGTGCAAACCAAGGAAAAATGTAGTCAATTTGGAAAAGATATACTCAATCGTACTTTTAAGGTTTAAGAATACAACTGTTTCTCCCCATACAAAACCTTATGCTTTTACTATTGCGTAACATACATGTATAACAGACCTTCCTATTTTGAGGTTGGGATACCTGAGCTTCAAGGATTCACGAAGTAGGTCCAAATCTTACAAAATTTTTTACAATTCGTGTATCCGTTTTCCGAAAAAATTACAAAAAATGTTTTTTGAAAACTTGCCCAGCGTAGTGTCGTACTTTTAAGGTTTAAGGTTTAAGAATACAACAGTTTAATTTTAATGATTTATGCTGTTCGTCAATCATAAGTTCAAACAAAGTACAGTCACTACAAAAATTGAAATTAGATGTCTATCAGGGCGTCAAATTGCGCCTAATACAGGCGCCAATGCGACTAAATTTTTCACTTTGGCGACCAAATCCTGAAAGTTGGTCGCCAATATTGGCGACTAGAATTCGCACAATCGACCTCAAATCGCATCGGATCGCTTAATTCATCAAAAACTGCATAACTCGTAAAAAAATCGCACAGGGTGAGCAAAGTACACAATAACTTCTTGTTTCATCTAAAGATCTTTCATCTCAGGGCTAAATATATTAGTTTTGAAGGTTATTTACCTGTCCAAAACTGTAAAAAAAACCTCTGATATGGTTTGCAATCGAGCGTTGATATTTTGGGCCGGCAACTTCATTTTTAGGCGGTGACGCCTATATGTTATCGCCCGGTGGTAGGCCGTGTGAGGGCGTGTGAGAGATTACTCCAACCGAGTAGCACTGGGAACTAGGCACTTTGTTGTTTACTCAGTTTCGGTACGCCATCTTTGATTGTCAATGAGTATAAGAGTATAAGAGTATAAGAATCAACTTTAAGAGCATCCATCGGCAAAACGCGTTTGATTTCTAACGTACCATGAGTTAAACGGAGTTTTGGGGTCAGGGGGAGAATTATGTACTGGATAATTGTGAGCTCGCTTAAAGAACTTTTTTACCGTCGCGTTGTACGTGTATTCGAAGTCGGCATACGTGATGGAAGACTAAGTTGACTGATGTTGAATTTGACGAGTGAAGGCCGGTTAGTGTCATAACTTTTGAAACCTTTCCAAAAGGGAGACCGGTGGCAGCAGTATCTTGATTAGATTGCAAAGGTGAGCTATCTGAAATCATTGTTTGCTTTGACGTGCATTGTTGTCGATAATATTTAACTTTAAGTTAATTTTCCTTTTTTCCCTTCGCGACTCGCCATCTTCCTTTTACTACTTTTGATAATATTTATTCGGGTATTTATCTCAAGCCATTAAAAATAACACAGTGACGGTATCCGTATTCCTATTTGTACGAGAAGCCAGAGTTCAGAAAGAACTATCGTATTGCGGATTTAGCTGATCTAAAATGTTTTGTTTGATAAGAATGCATAGGGCGTGTTTAAAACACGAAATGGCGAAATGACGAAATGGCGAAATGACGAAATGGTACTGAAGATAAAAGCCAAAGTTATACGATATTACCGTTCTACTGGAATTTTCATATGTTGCCGAATTTATCCTTGTAGATAAGTCCCGAAAAATAAAAGAAACTGCAATCACAAATTCTCCGTCACGTAGACCCGTCACGAACCTATGGGTAATTTGGATTCCAGTCTCTCCCTGTTAACAGGGCGCTGTCTGATGTGCCTAGGACATTCTTGATCGAGATGTCGGCGTTTCGTTTAGACATCGGAAGAAAATGATTTGTTTATCTCGTATTTGCCACCGAGTCTCGGCTATGAAGTAATGCTTTGAGCTCCAACATTCACAAGAAATGGATTAACAAAACCGAACCTACTTCGCGATAAAGTTTATACACGATATCAGTGGCAAATGTTCTTTGTACAGAAACGGAGTAACGTTCGATGTCTATGCTCTGTAGTGCAGTGCAGATACTGATAGGCAACTTGGCAAGTACTAAATGAAAAAAATATCCTGGTTTGCTGCGACCTTTCAGCAATACATTCAATTTGGCGTTGTGATAAGTGACAAGTATTCATTATATTCCTGGGCCAGAACATTGAAATGTTCCCTTGAAATACTTCAGTCTAGACATGTAAGCAGAACTGCCTTGAAGTTCAAAGGGAAACCAAACTATATTATTTACGTGTATTTATCTTATCATTTTGCCATTTTGCCATTTCGTCATTTCGCCATTTCGCCATTTCGCCGTTTCGCCATTTCGCCATTTCGCCATTTCGTGTTTTAAACACGCCCGAATGCATAAATACATGTAAGTGATTCTAGTAAGCGGTGTTGACTTCATTACATTTCAGACCATTTCAATACGGAAATGTCACACAATCTTCAGTATCGCACTAGATGTGGAAATCAATCCTGGGCCTTTCTGTTGCTAAATGACGAAGTTCATAATGATTTAATGTATTTATCTTATCATACTGTAGGTTTGTAATGTATTGGAGGTTCGTTTTGTAGTCAAGGCAAATAAAAATTAAAATGAATAAGAAAAATGCAATTTCTGGGATCATTGTAAAGCGTCATGCATGTATGCGTGCCGGTTATTCAGTTTCGACTTAGCCACACAAAACAGCCACACAATAAATTTGCTTTCTATCCTTGCTCTTTGTACTGTATTGAAGTTTACAAGGCAAAATTGTTCAACTTGAAATGTTTAAATCCATAGATGAAGTCAAAAACATCGCCAAATGACTGTCAAACATCGTGTAGTCTTCGATGCGTTCGTGGCACGTGCGCCTATTTTGATACGGTCAGCGGTGTCCTCTGGTACTTCATGTAATGTCACCAAAAAGTCTTCCCAGTTCTTGTGCACAAAAAGCCATTCGAGATTGAAATAAATGCAAATGTGATGAAAATAATTTAGTTTAAAGGGTCTATTATGGGGTGCCATTTCCGCCAAAATTATTGTTTTATTATTATTAGGCACAATGTTTTATTATTAGGCACCAGTTTAGTATTATTAGGCACAATGTTTTATTATTAGGCACCAGTTTATTATTATTAGGCACAATGTTTTATTATTAGGCACCAGTTTATTATTATTAAGCGCAATGTTTTATTATTAGGCACCAGTTTATTATTATTAGGCACAATGTTTTATTATTAGGCACCAGTTTATTATTATTAGGCACAATGTTTTATTATTAGGCACCAGTTTATTATTATTAAGCGCAATGTTTTATTATTAGGCACCAGTTTATTATTATTAGGCACAATGTTTTATTATTAGTCACCTTGTTGCATTATTAGGCATTGATTTTTATTATTAGCACTTTTCCCTCCTTTTTTCGTCTCGACCAATGAAAATCACAGCATCATATAGACTCTTGGTTTTAGGCCATCGTAACTTGATTAAAAATATAACACAAACAGCGGTGATAAACATTATGAAAAATCGCATTTTTATAAACTTGACGTTTCGTATGCTAAGCTACATACATTTTCAAAAGTATGACCGTTAAAATTTTTGGCAACTATTTATATATTGTATGAAAGGGGTCTGGAACCGAGACTGTGACAATTGATCTACAGCAGTAACTTAATATTTACATTTTGGTTAATAAAGTAACAACCTCTCACTGCCGACATTGGCATTTAAAGAAGGTTGTAGTTCATTAATGTATAAGGTCTCTTTAATCTTGCAGTGGAGGTCAGTTTTGCCTGACGCGAGGATTTCAAAATGATCCCATTTGATGTTATGGCCTGTGGTTTTTATGTGATCAGCAATAGCTGATTGATGGTCGCATTTAGTGAGGGCCTTAAAGTGTTCAGTTTTTCTGTCATGCAATCGTCGTTTTGTTTTCCCAATGTAAACATCGTCACAGTCCCAGCAGCTAGCTTTGTAGATGACCTTAGATCGTTGAGAACGGTTGAGGCGGTCTTTGTACGGAAAGAAGGATTTGATGCGGCGTGTGTTCTGAAAAATGATCTTGAGGTTGACGAAAGAGTAGAAGTTGGATACACAGGATTTAAGGCGTTTAGTGATTTGGATGCTCGGAAGACCTAAGTAGGGTAATAGGATTATGACATCTTTTTTAGGAACTGTCGCAACAGGGGAAAAAACATTGGGAAAACAAAACGACGATTGCATGACAGAAAAACTGAACACTTTAAGGCCCTCACTAAATGCGACCATCAATCAGCTATTGCTGATCACATAAAAACCACAGGCCATAACATCAAATGGGATCATTTTGAAATCCTCGCGTCAGGCAAAACTGACCTCCACTGCAAGATTAAAGAGACCTTATACATTAATGAACTACAACCTTCTTTAAATGCCAATGTCGGCAGTGAGAGGTTGTTACTTTATTAACCAAAATGTAAATATTAAGTTACTGCTGTAGATCAATTGTCACAGTCTCGGTTCCAGACCCCTTTCATACAATATATAAATAGTTGCCAAAAATTTTAACGGTCATACTTTTGAAAATGTATGTAGCTTAGCATACGAAACGTCAAGTTTATAAAAATGCGATTTTTCATAATGTTTATCACCGCTGTTTGTGTTATATTTTTAATCAAATCACAGCAGCTCGGCAGCAGCTCCAGTAGTCACGGCACAGTAAATAGGTTGACATGACATGACATGGAATCCACGAGAACAGAATATAGGCGAGCAAATGTGCCGTCTACGGGAAGGGCAATTTTCTTCTCTCCCAAACCACAAAGAAATAGTTCTCTCTTTTCTTGTACGGTAGGGACTTCGGCCTGACTTTTATCTGCCAGGCATACAAACTTTCGTGTCACGGTTTTCTCCTTCCTCTTCGCCGAGCTGCCACGTCGCCTTTTGACAGTGGAGAAGTTTGTATTTGATGGTCTCTTCTTGCCGTAAACGTTCGGGAAAAGCCGCTCCATTTCTGTTTTGAAACCAGTGCCAGCGCCCTGGTTCGTCGTGGAAGGAATTGGTTTACCTGTTGAGGTTTCTCCTTCATCAGGGCTAGCAAGCCCTTCGATTACCTTAACGGCTTTTGAAAGCAGATCCTTTACCACGAAAACGTTCTTCTCCGCCATGTCATGTCAACCTATTTACTGTGCCGTGACTACTGGAGCTGCTGCCGAGCTGCTGTGATTTTCATTGGTCGAGACGAAAAAAGGCGGGAAAAGTGCTAATAATGAAAATCAATGCCTAATAATGCAACAAGGTGACTAATAATAAAACATTGTGCCTAATAATAATAAACTGGTGCCTAATAATAAAACATTGTGCCTAATAATAATAAACTGGTGCCTAATAATAAAACATTGTGCCTAATAATAATAAACTGGTGCCTAATAATAAAACATTGTGCCTAATAATACTAAACTGGTGCCTAATAATAAAACATTGTGCCTAATAATAATAAACTGGTGCCTAATAATAAAACATTGCGCCTAATAATAATGAACTGGTGCCTAATAATAAAACATTGTGCCTAATAATAATAAACTGGTGCCTAATAATAAAACATTGTGCCTAATAATAATAAACTGGTGCCTAATAATAAAACATTGTGCCTAATAATACTAAACTGGTGCCTAATAATAAAACATTGTGCCTAATAATACTAAACTGGTGCCTAATAAAAAAACATTGTGCCTAATAATACTAAACTGGTGCCTAATAATAAAACATTGTGCCTAATAATAAAACATTGTGCCTAATAATAATAAACTGGTGCCTAATAATAGCGGAGAACCATACCCATAAAAAAAAACACATGAAAAAAAAAAAACACATGAAAAAAAATAGGAAACCATGCATCCGAGTTTTCATGGTCATCATGGCTAGCGGCATGACTCGCGGGCGCGTACGGCGGCGTACGTACGGTGTTGCGCACATCCGGGATCTTGAAAGGTCTTGACAACTCGCGCAGTACTGGCGCGAAATAATTTTGCAGTGTGAGGTCTATTGGCAAAGAAATTTTCAAAATTACTACGTATTTTTAAATCCTATTCAGCTAGTCTGAAAGTTAGAACTTGAGACAAACATATTTATTTTGGCTCCTTGTTATGCCGATGACTACAAACGAGAGCAGGGTAAACTTAACTTCGAGGAAACAGGGTTTAAGCGATTTGCGACGGGAAAGAGATCGCGAGAGATCCAGAAAACCCGGACAGAAAGCAGGCGAAAAAGTATAGCAAAGCGCCTGTCGAACCTGGTAGCAAAGTTGCGAAGAAAAGCGACTAAAATAGCAAGAGAGGTGCCGAGAAAACAGGCAAAGAAATAGCGGAGAACAAGGGAACGGAGATAAAACGAGCAGACGAGTGTACCTACTGCGGCCAACTGGTGAAGGTGAGTACAAAACTGCAGTGTTTCCGTCATTTATACGCAAAGCTGTAAGCTTATATTTACGGCACATTTTACTTGCTTTCGCCACTAAGCATTTGCTTGTGACATGAACAATGTTGAAAAATACTATTCGTTAAAATTCAGTTTTACCAGGTTTTACTGATCAAATAGGAGGATTTGATTATGTAAACAAATAATTGTTGGGCCTTCGAGTAACGAATTCACAAAGAATATTACTTCAACACATCTCGAAGAAAATAAAGCTTACGATTTTTAAATGCTTGTGATATGATTATTTTGTTTTACAGTGCTGGAAGAGCAGCTGAGATGAGAATGAAAGTGATGTCAGTTTGCACGAAGCACCTGGAATTTCGTTAACTCCGAGTGAAATAGATCGATTCAGTGTATGCAGTTTATTGATATTCATGGATGGAGGTAAAATTACTGTTCATTTAGTCAGAGTAAATAAACTTCAGCTTTATTACTTAGCTCTTTCGTTCCCAAATATATTAAATAATCCACTTGTCATGTAGTTCTGTTCACTATTGAGCGTTCATGTGGATTACATAACAATGTCAACAATTTTGAGATTTTGAGGTCTGTTTTGCTGGTTTCATTCAGAATGTCAACAGTAAATGTTATATTTGTCATAAAAAAATCACAATCTTGTTGTGTAATTTGGAAAATGCACACAACAAAGGTTAATGACTACTGGAAAACTGGAATCTTTGTGAGTAAATTCATGCCATTTTAGACACTGTATGCAGCTGTGCATGCAAACTTATTATTAATTAAATGTGTATCTTTAAAAATCTTAGTATTACTGTTAAGAGAAAAGCTTTTAAGATGTGGCAATGTTTTTCCTATGCATGTACATGTATATATAGGGGTAGAGGGGAGGGGGAGTATTTAAAGGCCAAACTTTTTAATTAAGAGGGGGTGTAAGGGTTTGCAGTGATGCTTTGAGTTTATTAAAATATTTACAGTAGAACCCTGCTAACTCGAACTCTGAAGGGAAACGAAAATGAGTTCGAGTTAGCGGGGTTTTTCGAGTTAGCGGGGTTGATTGAATATTTTATTTGCCAAGTTAATAATTGATAGTTTACTGATTTTTAAGCACTTCAGTATACAGTACTGTGCAAATTGAACTTATCTTGCCAGAAACTCTAAAGCGACCACACATTCTTTTGTTAAGAGTGGAAAATGACTGTCAAATACATGATCTGTTCATTGCTATAATCAATGGGCAACCGTTGCGAGTTGCAAGTTCCGGAATTCGAGTTATCAGGGTAAAAAGTTTGACCCAAATTTTGTTAAAGGGAAACAAAATTTAGTTCGAGTTAGCGGGGTTTTCGAGTTATCCGAGTTCGAGTTAACTGAGTAAAAATGACTGAAAAGTGGGGTCAAATCCAAGGGAAATGGAAGTGAGTTCGAGTTAGCAAGGTTGTTCGAGTTATCCGAGTTCGAGTTACCAGGGTTTTTTTCTGTAGTTGACTTCGCAGTTATCAGTAAAAAAAAATAGTCTGTGCTGATACATCTCTGTTAAATATATAAGGTATCCTTTCGCATCCAGTAGTTTTGCTTCACTTTATACAAGCTTGCGTTAAGTGTTTTGTTTTATAAATTATTGATATTCATGCCAATTAATCAATTTTAATTTAATCTGTGGAATTTGACTTTTTTCAGGGTTAACATGAGTTTCAGAGACACAAAAACAGAATGTGGACAAGGACATCAAAAGAAAACAGGAAGGATTAAGATTATCCAGCTTGATGTTTGGGTGTCTTCATGATGCCATTTTCAAGAGACTAGTAAATTACATGTAAATTGAAATCAAGAAAAGCTGCAA
Source organism: Oculina patagonica (assembly GCF_052425735.1). Taxonomy (NCBI): domain Eukaryota; kingdom Metazoa; phylum Cnidaria; class Anthozoa; order Scleractinia; family Oculinidae; genus Oculina; species Oculina patagonica. Next base: position 11,074,102 of record NC_135761.1, on the reverse strand, counting down.
ATGAGCAAAGTTTATATTTTAAATGTTAACGTATTTACAGTGTATTTCAGAAAACAACTTCTTGATTGACCTGTCTCTTTCACATCTTTTTAGATGTAACAAGGGCATTATGAAGTGATCTTTTTAAGAATATGCAGCCAAAACAGTAACAGCAGAAATGAATGGGAGTTTAAAATTTCTATTTTCAATGTTTTGGCTGGTAAGAAACCACATGTGACCAAGCTAAAATCTCTTTGGCCGGTTAACATGACCTGTAAGTGTCCAAATATTTTGAGCCCTCGACTACACAGGACTTACATGTAGTTGTCTAACTACTGTATATCATAAGATCTTTGGTTGACCTTGGGGGAGGTAGTGGAGTTAAAAAGCAATGTAATAATTTGAATTTGGATTGGTAATGCTGAAACTGGTGGTACTGTAATTCTAAAGTATAGACGTTAAAATCGTGATTGCAAGCAATATGCAATACCAATTTCATTCTTATGTGTTGTATGCTGTGTACAATTTATAAGAACAGCTATAATGTTAAAATTAGTGAAATATTCTAAAGCCAGATAAAATTTGCAGTATCCATTAGGTACCATGAAGCAACCAAATTGTGACTCATTTGCTTACTTTGTGAACTCCATGACGAATGGGTAACATGACTCCACAAAAATGTGTACAATAAAGCATACAAATTTTTAAAAGAGCAGTTAAAGTATTGATGCTATATTTTTTTCTTGCATAGTTTTATACACAAGCAAACATGATTCTATTTTTTCTGCGTAATCAAAGAACAAAACTGAGTTTGAGACTCACAAACAATATTCTATCTTCCCAGAATTTTTGTTTTTTTATTTCTGTAAGTGAAGTGAAACCCCTTAAGAGGAAGGGGACTCAAAAAGACATGTAAAAGTAAAAAAGGTGCTATCATCCTTTTTTGGGGGGCGGGGGGGGGGGTGGGATGGGGTTACAGAATGTCCCTTCTTTGCTTCCAGTTAGTTTCACTCCGGTTTGCTTGTAGTTAGGTTCACCCCTGTTTGCTCGCAGTTAGCTTTATTCATCCGGTGTGCTTGGGATTAGCTTTTACTCTAGTTTGCTTGTGGTTAGCTTTCACTCCGGTTTGCTTGGCATTAGCTTATGGCAATATGCTGTAAACCCTTTGCTACATGTATGACCTCTGCCATTTCCATTCAAAATTAAAATATAGGCAAATAGTGAAAATAAAAACGAATGAATGAAAAAAAGAAAATTAACCATATTCTTAATGTAGATGTATATTATTTCCTTTATACTCTAAATGTTAAGTGATTTGCTAATTTACCACGTGATATGCCTATCTACCCCAACATGCAGCCCTACTACCCCCTCCTTATCTACACGAAGGTTACATAATTACCCGTTTTGCAGCATAATTTCCCATCCAGACTTCTGGATCATTATGCTGTCGGTGGAATTAAAACGTTTTGATTGATTTTGTTTGTTCTCGGCTTATTTGGTGTTGCTGTATACGGTACTCCCATATAAGGGCTATACGGGTATGTGCTGCTCAACAGGGTGTGCCTTTTGCCTCTCTGACTCTGAAACAGGGTATACAAATCACCCTTTTGACTGTGGAACACTATCAAGTTTAGCTATGAAACTCCGCTCCTCTCATTGGTTTTTCTCCAAGCCACAGACAAAGTCAAGTGAGCGCTTTGTGATGTATGCTAGTGTTTTTATATCTATCTTCATATATTTTTCATTGTGGATATTGTCTGGAACAGGGTCGCAAATTGAGCCGTTTTTCTCTGGAACAGGTCCAGAGTCTCAGCGACTCAGTGGCACACCCCTTTAGTAAATTTTAGGGAGTACCTCTTCCCCCCCCCCCCCGGGACACGGTAAAAAAAAAGTAAGTAACAATATTAATATTTATAAAAAAAAAATAAAACGAATATTATATTCTTAGCCTTAAAATTGTACAATGGCTTGAATTCAGGTTTCAATAAAGTGCAAAATAATTAACTGGGGTGCTCCGCTTTTAGGCTTGCCTAAATCTATATATTAAAACATTGTGCCTAATAATACTAAACTGGTGCCTAATAATAAAACATTGTGCCTAATAATAATAAACTGGTGCCTAATAATAAAACATTGTGCCTAATAATAATAAACTGGTGCCTAATAATAAAACATTGTGCCTAATAATAATAAACTGGTGCCTAATAATAAAACATTGTGCCTAATAATACTAAACTGGTGCCTAATAATAAAACATTGTGCCTAATAATACTAAACTGGTGCCTAATAATAAAACATTGTGCCTAATAATACTAAACTGGTGCCTAATAATAAAACATTGTGCCTAATAATAATAAACTGGTGCCTAATAATAAAACATTGTGCCTAATAATACTAAACTGGTGCCTAATAATAAAACATTGTGCCTAATAATACTAAACTGGTGCCTAATAATAAAACATTGTGCCTAATAATAATAAACTGGTGCCTAATAATAAAACATTGCGCCTAATAATAATAAACTGGTGCCTAATAATAAAACATTGTGCCTAATAATAATAAACTGGTGCCTAATAATAAAACATTGTGCCTAATAATAATAAACTGGTGCCTAATAATAAAACATTGTGCCTAATAATAATAAACTGGTGCCTAATAATAAAACATTGTGCCTAATAATACTAAACTGGTGCCTAATAATAAAACATTGTGCCTAATAATACTAAACTGGTGCCTAATAATAAAACATTGTGCCTAATAATACTAAACTGGTGCCTAATAATAAAACATTGTGCCTAATAATACTAAACTGGTTCCTAATAATAAAACATTGCGCCTAATAATACTAAACTGGTGCCTAATAATAAAACATTGTGCCTAATAATAATAAACTGGTGCCTAATAATAAAACATTGTGCCTAATAATAATAAACTGGTGCCTAATAATAAAACATTGTGCCTAATAATACTAAACTGGTGCCTAATAATAAAACATTGTGCCTAATAATACTAAACTGGTGCCTAATAATAAAACATTGTGCCTAATAATAATAAACTGGTGCCTAATAATAAAACATTGTGCCTAATAATACTAAACTGGTGCCTAATAATAAAACATTGTGCCTAATAATACTAAACTGGTGCCTAATAATAAAACATTGTGCCTAATAATAATAAACTGGTGCCTAATAATAAAACATTGCGCCTAATAATAATAAACTGGTGCCTAATAATAAAACATTGTGCCTAATAATAATAAACTGGTGCCTAATAATAAAACATTGTGCCTAATAATAATAAACTGGTGCCTAATAATAAAACATTGTGCCTAATAATAATAAACTGGTGCCTAATAATAAAACATTGTGCCTAATAATACTAAACTGGTGCCTAATAATAAAACATTGTGCCTAATAATACTAAACTGGTGCCTAATAATAAAACATTGTGCCTAATAATACTAAACTGGTGCCTAATAATAAAACATTGTGCCTAATAATACTAAACTGGTTCCTAATAATAAAACATTGCGCCTAATAATACTAAACTGGTGCCTAATAATAAAACATTGTGCCTAATAATAATAAACTGGTGCCTAATAATAAAACATTGTGCCTAATAATAATAAACTGGTGCCTAATAATAAAACATTGTGCCTAATAATACTAAACTGGTGCCTAATAATAAAACATTGTGCCTAATAATACTAAACTGGTGCCTAATAATAAAACATTGTGCCTAATAATAATAAACTGGTGCCTAATAATAAAACATTGTGCCTAATAATAAAACATTGTGCCTAATAATACTAAACTGGTTCCTAATAATAAAACATTGCGCCTAATAATACTAAACTGGTGCCTAATAATAAAACATCGTGCCTAATAATACTAAACTGGTGCCTAATAATAAAACATTGCGCCTAATAATAATAAACTGGTGCCTAATAATAAAACATTGTGCCTAATAATACTAAACTGGTGCCTAATAATAAAACATTGTGCCTAATAATAAAACATTGTGCCTAATAATAAAACATTGTGCCTAATAATACTAAACTGGTTCCTAATAATAAAACATTGCGCCTAATAATACTAAACTGGTTCCTAATAATAAAACATTGTGCCTAATAATACTAAACTGGTGCCTAATAATAAAACATTGCGCCTAATAATAATAAACTGGTGCCTAATAATAAAACATTGTGCCTAATAATAATAAACTGGTGCCTAATAATAAAACATTGTGCCTAATAATACTAAACTGGTGCCTAATAATAAAACATTGTGCCTAATAATAAAACATTGTGCCTAATAATACTAAACTGGTTCCTAATAATAAAACATTGCGCCTAATAATACTAAACTGGTTCCTAATAATAAAACATTGCGCCTAATAATACTAAACTGGTGCCTAATAATAAAACATTGCGCCTAATAATAATAAACTGGTGCCTAATAATAAAACATTGCGCCTAATAATACTAAACTGGTGCCTAATAATAAAACATTGTGCCTAATAATAATAAACTGGTGCCTAATAATAAAACATTGTGCCTAATAATAATAAACTGGTGCCTAATAATAAAACATTGTGCCTAATAATAATAAACTGGTGCCTAATAATAAAACATTGTGCCTAATAATAATAAACTGGTGCCTAATAATAAAACATTGTGCCTAATAATAATAAACTGGTGCCTAATAATAACACACTAATGCCTAACAATAATAAACAATAATTTTGGCGGTAATGGCACCCCATAGCCTATCTAGTAAAATGAAACAATGAGAAGTGTTTTATTTCTTTTTTTAAAAAAAATGGCGACCAAATTTTTGGAATTGGCTACCATTTTGGTATATTTAGGAGCCAAGTGGCTACTGGGAAAAAAAGTTAATTTTACGCCCTGTCTATGTTGAAGTTTTACATACATCTCCTAAAAAGAGCATAAAAAAACAATCCTACCTTAGGAAAAGTCACATCTGCGCAATTTGTTCCAGACCACCATTTCTTGATCTTGATGTCTCCCGTCATTCCTTCGGGCGGTGCTCCCTGATACGACAGCCAACCAACAGTCGCAAATGGATTAAAGTTCTTACTCTTTCTGCCAGATTGCATTGCGCAAACTGTGAAGTTCTTCGTATTGATATTTTCAGTCCAGGAAGTTATGGCGTCGTGCACAGTTTCAGAATCGTTCAGATTCATGTGATTGACTGTTATCTGTACATGAACTTGCTTGTCTGGATAAAACCGGTATGGCGGGAAAGCGACCGTCTGGCAGCTTGAATCAGACCACTTTGGAACACGAAGAAGTTCCACTCGACCACGCTCAAGTGGAAACCCTGTTAAAGAAATTAAAATTGACTCATTTTAATAAAGTGCTTTTGTTTCCAAACTTTATTCAAGTAACTAACATTTTAAAGATTAAGAGATTAAGTGCACTTTTTACCCAGAATCGTTTAGTTTTCAATTTAATTTCAAATTGAATATTATGTAAATTAGTGAACAAGCGATGAATAAGTTAGAGATGACAAAATCTGCACTGTGTTTTTGAGCAAGGATACACATTATAATTCCTCCCTCCTCTCAGAAAAATGAACGGGTATTCTTGAGCGGTTTATTAAAGAGTAGAGGGCAACATGCCATGGGCTGATATACTTTCCAAGGAGATAACGAAAGTACTTCTAGGAGTTTAACAGAGCAAAAACCGCAGTTACCCGTATTCATCGATAAGCCATTTGGCTTTTGCAAATCATTAGGTTGAGCAAAGAATCTTTTATTTCTACCATTCAACAGACACCCTGACTTACCCTCACAGCTTCCTGGGTGATACACGAGATTATTCTCAAGTCCTCTACAGTAATTCAACTCGTGCCAGCACTTGTTGTCGTATGTTGTACCATTCGCGGTGCATACTGGGTCCTGATAGGAAGGACAGTCTTCATAACACACACAGCGAGCTTCATGGGCGCTGTAAGTTTTACAAACACCAAATGAAGGACAATGTACGCCCAGGCATGGATTGAGATCTGTAAAACAAAAGAGTATAAGAGTAAGTCTTACAGGCCCCAAATGATGGACTATGCACTTCAAGGCATGAATTGAGATATGTAAAACAAAAGAGTATTGGTGAAAAACCAAGTTGTACTTTTACTACTTTCCAGATTAGCTGCATTACAATTAGTTTTATAGCTAAACTTAGTACCAATAATATACAGGTTATAACTCTCGTGATCAAGTTTGAACAATCTATTTTTAGCATTGCAGGATAGTTGCGCAACTGAACATCAGTGTAAATAATTTATTGTTTATTTGTAGAACACTGCAACTTGCTTACAAGGTAATCAATTAATGAATAGAGGAATGAACATTTAAATAAGTCAGCCTTAGTTTTAGCCAAGTTTTAGATTATAAACAGCATAGTAACTAACCTCCAATTACAACATAACTAACAGACAAAGGGTCGTGTTGGGCTCCCGTTCCACTCAGGTCTTTTACGCACATCCGCATGGATGTGAGTCCAACTTCCTAAAATGGAAATAAAATGTTAACTGGAGTATTGCGAGTTTTTATCATTGTTTTTATGTGGGTCCAGTTGTAATACATTTCTAACAGGCTCAAAAGTGTCTCTTGGGTGTTAACGCGTAGTTGTTCAAAACATTAATGAGGGCCAAACTGCCATAAATTCATGCAAAAAAAGCTATGTCCTACCTCAACCCATGCCGTGATAATGTTGTGTTCTGGTAAAATGCAGTTTTTAACTTTCCGATCGTAATAGTGATTGACAGACACAAGGACAACTGGCGATGTATAGAATGTTGTGTTGAACTGCACTTCCTGTGAACAGAAATAGACAAAAAAAAGGCGTCATTTGATGCAAAGAAACGGTACATAGTGCACTGAAGTCGCAGTATTTTCCTCTATGGTGAAACTTTACACTCAAAAAATATCACACGACAATCTTGAAACCATCACATTTATGAAATCATTGGTTGAAGACATTAACTTGTTCGTTGGATCTTATACTAATTGGCAAAAGCTCATAATTTGAGACTTATACAAATCAAAGGCACTTCGAGCAACCTCATGGTAATTCGATGAATGTAGTGCCGACCTCCGCATTTTTTGCTAAATAAGTGACCAATAAAGTAAAGCAATCTCACTTTGCTTTATTTTTCCACGTGAGTTGCGTCATTGATGACTCGTGCTCTCGGGCGTCGTAGCGCTATGAGAATATGTTTACTTTTCTGTCACACGTATAGCGTTATTTTTTGAGAAGCGGATAAAATTTGAGAGAAAAGATACGCCCGAGCACTTCGTGTATATGCTCGACTCAAAAAGATGAAAAACGGATGACGTGACACGAGGTGACGTGACGCGAAACAAAAACGTGCCGTTGATGTGGTGTTAACTAAAACACGTCACATGGCGAATGTAATATTTTTTTCATATAACAATTTAAGCGTAACTATATGTAGTTCATAGCTGCTTTCAGTAAGGTCACAACCTCACTTAATTTGCCTTTGAATGTTTTCTTGCGTGAATGGGTCATTGGTAGTTTTTTTTCTTCAAATAAGCGTTCAATAATGTAACACAATCTCACTTTATTTCCCTGTGAATGTTTTATTTTTCCATGGGAATTGCGTCATGATGGTTCGTGCTCTCAGGCTTCCTAGCGCGAATTCTATTCCATCACAAAAATATTTAAGTGTAACCTTTGATCCTTTTTAGCATTAAGTAAATTTGTTTTGTGAATATGTTTACTTTTCTGCCAGCACGTATAGCGTTATTTTACGAGCGAATAAAATTTGAGAGAAAGATGAGCGTTTCTGCACGACTCAAAAAGATGAAGAACGGATGACGTGACACGAAGATGATGTGACGCGAAACAAAAACGTACATGAATGTTGTGTTTACTAAAACGCGTCTTTGAATGTTTTCTTACGTGAATGGGACATTGATAGGCTATGCTCTGAGGCTTCGTAGAGCGAATTCTATTCTCTTTTGTCACCAGAGGATAAGTGTAACTGATCCTCTTTCGATTTGTTTTGTGAAAATTCAATTTAGTTCCCTGAATGAGAGAGACCCTGGGTACGAGGTTGGAGAATAATTTGTTTTGACATGCGCTGAATAACGTTTTAAAGAACCTTTCTGTCAGCACGTTCACCGTTAAATGCATGAATTAATTGCGGTTTAATATCAGAATCGCGCGATCGAGTGAGTGAGGGAAACACGTGACTTCGCGAATGATCCCTACAACCTCATTACCATGAGGTAAAAATTAAACAAAACGTGTAAGGTGTTTATTATTTTTGTTTACTGAGATAGGCCTATACACGATGAAGTGATTGACACCTGCTTATCAAATACACTCACTTGACAGAAGCCATAGTTGTCTTCTGCAGTTGGAGTTCCTGTGTTAGGGAAGAACGATTCTCCTGCCAGCGTAAAATTTAAATCAGAGCCGTTGCCATAGAAAGCAAACCAATCCTGTGAGGAAATAAAGAAAAAATGATAGAAAAAATATTTAATATCTCTTATTTCAGCTTATTCCAAATGAGTACCATCAGTGTGGAACAAAGTACAACCAGCCCTGGCGATAAACTACCGAATTCTAGGAAGTTGTAAAAATTGAAACTAAGGTTCTTATTAAATATCCACTGTTCCACCCAAAACATTTGCTAAACAGGCATCGTGTAGCATTGTAAGCTGCAGCAACAAGAGTCATTTTATGGTGGAGTGGTGTGTTAACTTCCGTTATTATCAATACATGCGGCCAAATTGAAAACCGCCCTATTGAAAACACGCGCTTTGCGGGCCGCAAATGACTCCTAGTGCATTAATGCATTAACGGCCCTGCAGCTGATTGGTTCTCAGTTCATCATCCGATTAATTATAACTTTAACCAATCAGCGTCGCTGACGCGGGAAAACCATTCAGGTGCGTACGCAAGAGTCTCGAACAGTTTTTTGCGAAGCGAATTGTGTTCGGTAGGAAAAATCAATGTCTACTTGATGTAAATGGGACAAAATACAGCAAAAAAAAATCGGATTTAGAAGTAAATGCACAAGGCAAAGAGACAAAAAGAGCAACTCCTTGTTGTCTTGCGAGAAACGAAACATTGTTCACTTGAATTGTGTATCTCCGGTCGAGCTAATTTAGCTAAAGAAGTTGCAGGAATTTTACGCCGAAGTTCAATAGGAAAATGTAAGTTTGTAAAGTATTATTATCCATGAATCAACGCATTGCACATTATTTTCAGAGGCACTGCAACTAGCTCTTTTAGACTACAGTGTCTTTTGTGGCCCTTGCGCTTCGCGATCGGGCCACAAATGACACTACGCGGGCGCAAATGAACAATATTCCCTCAAAAAGTCATTTTACTCCCTTTTCCCATTCTTACATTTATTTAAAGTTAAATCTATGCAACTCACAAAAACGTCCAAATAATTTTACTCACCACAATTGTATCCTGGTGTTTACCGTCGAACTGTAGAAACTCGCGAATGCAAACTTCGAAGGATCCGGGCTTCACATTCTCCAGCCAGATATACATGGCGTCATTAGGCTTTGTACTGCGAGTGTACTTAGCTGAGACAAACACAGAAGGCTTTCCACCAAAACTCTGTATAAATTCAACAGAACTGTGTTAGAATTGATAATAATGAGAGTCAAAGATTTCAAATGATGCAGTTCTATTATAAGCAGTGAAGGAAGAAAATAGGGGCTGAAAAATTACCCGTGCATTATTTTTTAGCACGTTCAAAATGGTAACGATCGATCGAATGAAAGCCCTAAACAGTCCCTTTTCAATTGAATGACGAGATTTCGCTTGCACCTCCTCCCCACTTCATCCCCTATTTCCTTTCAATTACATCTATAATCTGTCATTTTTGTAGGATTGTCTAATAGAACTGATGCTAGAAAAACTCGAAAGGAAAGAATAAAAAATAATTCGAAAGCGTTATTTAAAATTGTTGCAATCGTTAAAAGGAGCATTTGTGTGCATTTACATGCATTTACTTTCCACCTTACTCCAATAAATAGTTGCTGAATTTCTTTTTAAATATTTAGCTATCAAAACAAACAAACGAAACTGCAATTTACTGTTCTATTAATAAGCCATACTGATTTATAAACAGTTTTCTCCCTTGTAACGATATTGTTTTCTAACCTGTGATAACGTTACTTTCTTGCATTTGCTTTCTGTTGTCCATATTCCATTAAAAGTAACACTACCATGTGTCATTTGTGGTTGATCTTGGAAAGCCAGCCAGTTGATGATTCCAGTTCCATTTGATCCAATGCCTGACTCACGTGCACACACCTCAAATCCACGTGTACTGACGGATTGAACCCACACAGCAGAAGGAGAGTGAACACGTGAAAACTCTTCACCATGGCTCAATGACACGTGCACTTGAACCTAAAGGACGTAAAATAAAACTTGCATTAGCAACACACATTATATTGAGAAAAATCTCGGATTCATCTTTCATCTAAGATTAAAACCCGAAAATCACATGGCTGACAACTGAAAGTTTTAAACTTGTATTTTCAATAACGTCTTTCACGAAATGATATCTAAACAAGCAACTAATTTTGCCTAAAAAGCAGCTTTCAAAACATTTTCAAGTCTTGATGTGAACTGGGTATATATCTAGTTAGCAATTGTATTTTTCCTGAACACAAGGACAAAAAAAAAAAACAATTCTTGTCTTAAGTTTAGCTACCACCTCATTTAGCACACTCCTGATTATTTCGAGTTAAAACTATACCCAATTCTATGAAAACATTTTTTTTTTTTTTTTTTCGATTTGCTTGATCTGGTTTAGTGCATAATGCAGCCAGCATTGTCTGGAGCTGAAGTAGACAATTTTCAATTTCCCGTAAACCTGCTGAGCCCTGCATATATTAAGACGCAGTACGGACCACTATTTGGAAGCTTAAGATATCCAGGATGTTGAGGTTTCCTTCGCTGGACTCATGATCATATATTGCGGCATAGCGGAAGACATATTGTCTTTTAGAAACTGGCGATTTCATAAAAACAGCATCAAATTGAACCAATCAAACTTCCCTATAAATACTTTTTTTATGCCCACTGTTTCATTATCGAATTGATTTTCAATTGTTCTGCACTAACACACTAACCTTTCCTGATCCACTGAACACATGAGGAAATGCAACGTTTGTGCAAATAGGCAGTCGACAATTTATAGGAGGTGAACATCCACTGCTGCAGGTCCAGTCTTTAAACGTCCTTGACATATTGAGCTTGCCACTTTGCTGCAGAGAAATCCCTGTACAGACAGAACGACAAACGTCTTTTAGCTGAAATATTTACTGAGAAACGCACATCAACGTAATTTGCTGTATAACGTAATAAAATTTGAGTATACACTACAACATATTGATAGAATAATAAAGAATGTATGCGAGTGAAACACTTTTTATAAAAAGTGCTTTCTTGGTTAGTTTCAACTTTGTTCCCAGACAAATGTTTAACCACTTCTTCAGCTAACAAGAAAGCCTAAGGCTTTTAGACGGACCCAGAAGCGTTTGAATTTCCATTTGTAGTTCTCCATTAAGATAGATAAAAGAAGTGCGTTATGTTGAAGCGTGACATCCGATATACGATACTCGGCTGTCAGCATTAAAGGTCAAAGGCAATTCGATCGCTTTTTAAGACTTTGAAGGAAGGGATGTCAGAGTTGTTTTCTTTCTACTACTAAAACTCATTAAATATAACGTGTCTCTTTCATTTTTATCTCGTTCTGGTCATTTCTTACTGCCCAGCAGTTCTATTTAACTCTGTGGTCTAGGAGAGGATTCCTTGTTGAGTTAAATACATGGAAAACGCGTATGTAACGCACGACATTTTAATCCCTCCAGTGGGAAGCAAGATTATGAACCGGCGGGCACCAGACCACACTCGCGATCGTTTAATCCGTTTCTGTGACTTCCATACATTGTGTTTAATCAAACTGCCACAAATAGCTAGCCGCAATGAGAAAGCAACTTGAAAAAATTCCAATTATTGCATTTGCTACTGACTAAGGCTTTACCATTTATATTCAGTTATCGATCGAGGCAGATTCGTACCTGAGCAAGCAACAGCTTAATTTCCAATTAAATATCTCACAGCCATTTGCAGTGATACAAATAAGTTTCACATTGTCACGAACTGATATGTTTTAGATCTGTTGTGTTTGGAGAGATCAAAAGCATGCACAGTTTTAATTTTCAGCTGAAATTCATTAACGAGATTATTCCGCTTGACGAATTAAAAAGAAAAGCTGTTGAAATTAGAATGATACCAAAGAAAAACAATGCAGAATTAAACTGTTTTTGAGTGGGCTTAGTGATATATTAGCCTCTATAATATTTATAAGTAGCGGATAAAAGGATTCCACATTGAAAAAAAAATTACTTATCCAACCAAATCCTTCAAGGACTTTAAGCCACAGACAAAGGTTTTCTATTTTTGTATTGGCATGATGCGTTCTTGCACGTCCTTACAGATTTCACATGACACTCGCACACACACGAGAAGCACTTCGACTCGTTTCTCTGGCTGTGACGTTTGACTCAAAACTAATGCAGTTACCTCCAAAACCCTCATTACAAATAGGAAGAACGTACAGCTTTCTGCGAAAAGACTTCCGTTAACGTTATCTCCAGCCCCACCCACGACCTCGTCATGCAATTTCTTCCATAAAGAATTATGTGATGAACTATTTCTTGAACGTTTCCTTTAAAAATCGTAGACGGTAAATTTTCAATCAACATAGCCAAAAATTACAATTGCAAATTCAGTCGTTTTCAGAGGCGTAAAAATAGTAATCAGTAACGCAGCTGAAACAAAGTAATAAGATGCGCAGCATGTGACCTTTACTGCATCAGAAACTTTAGTAGTTATCGTCTTCGGAAAAGGAAATTTGTACTGAGCGAGAAAGTGAAGTAAATGGGTCGTGTCTTCTTTTAAACAGTGCTTTGAGATCATTAACAAGATCCTTTCAACAATATCTTTCTAAATTAAATCTCTCAGCTCCTTTACACAAGACTGGTATGTGTCGTCATTGACAAGAAAAAATACCTCAGCTCTAGATCTTTTGCAGAAAATTACCCACATAATGTAATTTTAGTTTCAAAACTGTTCTTTGCTTCATGCGAAAAAACAAGCAACCGTTTTCCTTTCTAAGTCTTAAGGGGGCGTGTCGACTTCAGTCTGTTGCAAATATAAACGTTCGATAAAAAATTGTACTCACTGTCGTTGTGTCGACAAAATATTATATGCATTTGATTTTCTGAAACATCGCAATTTAAAAATACTTGATAAGTGACATTAGTTTTGGGTGTGGGAAACATTCTCGGCTTCCAACGAGTCGAAGAAAAAGACCTCTGCCCGTGCAGAAATACTCATCACCTCTTTAACAGCATAGATATTTGCCTGCCTACGTACAAACATCTCCTATTTCATTTTCTTAACGTTTTTGTTATCTCAAAAAGTGTTCAGTGAAAAGCGTGCAAACGTAAGCAAGCATATGATCAGTATAGAGTTAAAAATTTTGAGGCACAGCCCCAAATGAAACCGCGAAACTTCTTGATGGTTTCAAAGAAACAGAGAGATTATTTTAAAGGAAGGTTGCATAGTGTTGCTTTGAAGTTCATGTAAAGTACTTTTTTCCAGATAATGGTTCACTGATCGTATACTTACCATTTACAGTAAAAGTGAAACATCCCAGTATGGCCAAAACCAGCAGAAATACAGGCGAAGGTTTAAGATACATTCCCAAGCGCATCTTGACGAGTCAGGAGGTGCACTGTTCTCTGGGCCTGTCAGAGAACTATTTTATAGCAACTCTTTAAACTGGTATCATACGTAAGAAGAAATATTACGTTTCCACAAGAATGCATTGTTTTCAATTGAATTTCCACGGGTCAGGTTAAAATCACACTGAAGATATCAGGTATAAAATAATTCCTTTAAATGTATCACGAATTGATTAAGAATAAGCAGGAATCATTCAAAAATTGTGAAGTTACTGCACTTCATGCTCAGACATCACAATTAGGTACCTGTGGTATATAAAATAAATCGTGGGTGTCCTGTGTGCTGAAAGCACAAGTCTGCCACAGTTCACTCACTATGAAAGCGATGCGATTGACAATGGCTAAATTTAAATTCGCAGATTGCAAAAGTGATTTTTCAATTTACGACAGGAGGATTAATTTTTATCCCAAAAGACTACAAGAATATTCTGTTTTGTTTTCCAATTAAATAAAGGGGAGAGCGGTACGCGTCCGGCTGGATTCCTTTTTGTTTTTAAACATATTAGGCTTAAAATGAAATGTCTGATTATCTTTCAGTGCTTGAAAGTCAAAAGGCTACCTTAAAGTGGTTTATAAGGGTTTGTAATTCAGTCAAGTTTTATTACGAAATGAGTAAGAATTATCACAGCCAATGGTACTTCAAAATACTTATGACTTTGGTTTTTAAGTCAAGAACACAAGCACCCTGCCCAGTGTGTTATTGCATCTTTTGCCTTTTTAAACATTTCACATACTCAATTCAATAAAGAGCATTACTAGCACGTAGCATTGCTGGAGCTAAAACATATGTTTTAAAGTAGATTTACAGGTCAGGTTATTTATATTCAATTTTAATTCCAACAGCAACACTCTTTCTTACGAAAGGAAGGAAGTACTTATATCAACACTAAAAATACAATAAACTTGCTAAGCAGAAATATAATGTTTCCTCAAGAAAGCATTGTTTTCAACTGGACTTTTGAAGGTCAGGTTAAAATCACACTGAAGATATCAAGTATAAAATAAGACCTTAAATTTTATCACGAACCGAGTAAAGAATAAGCAGGAACCATTCGAAAATTGTGCCGTCACTGTATCTCATGCTCAGACTTCAAAACTAGGTACCTGTGGTATTTAAAATCAAACGTGGGTGTCCTGTAAGCACAAGTATGCCCCAATTCACTCACTGATGTAATTGACAATGTATGCAATTGACAATGGCTAAATTTAAATTCGCAAATTGCAGAAGATATTTTTCAATTTACGACAGGAGGATTAATTTTTATCCCAAAAGACTACAAGAATATTCTGTTTTGTTTTACAATTAAATAAAGGGGACGAGGGTGGGAGGCGACCGGCTGGATTCAATTTTGTTTTTTAACATATTAGGCTTAAAATGAAATTTCTGATTATCTTTCAGTGCTTGAAAGTCAAAAGGCTACCTTAAAGTGGTTTATAAGGGTTTGTAATTCAGTCAAGTTTTATTACGAAATGAGTAAGAATTATCACAGCCAATGGTACTTCAAAATACTTATGACTTTGGTTTTTAAGTCAAGAGCACAAGCACCCTGCCCAGTGTGTTATTGCATCTTTTGCCTTTTTAAACATTTCACATACTCAATTCAATAAAGAGCATTACTAAGCACGTAGCATTGCTGGAGATAAAACATATGTTTTAAAGTAGATTTACAGGTCAGGTTATTTATATTCAATTTTAATTCCAACAGCAACACTCTTTCTTACGAAAGGAAGGAAGTACTTATATCAACACTAAAAATACAATAAACTTGCTAAGCAGAAATATAATGTTTCCTCAAGAAAGCATTGTTTTCAACTGGACTTTTGAAGGTCAGGTTAAAATCACCCTGAAGATATCAAGTATAAAATAAGACCTTAAATTTTATCACGAACCGAGTAAAGAATAAGCAGGAACCATTCGAAAATTGTGCCGTCACTGTATCTCATGCTCAGACTTCAAAACTAGGTACCTGTGGTATTTAAAATCAAACGTGGGTGTCCTGTAAGCACAAGTGTGCCCCAATTCACTCACTGATGTAATTGACAATGTATGCAATTGACAATGGCTAAATTTAAATTCGCAGATTGCAGAGGTGACTTTTAAATTTAAGACAGGAGGATTAATTTTTATCCCAAAAGATTACAAGAATATTCTGTTTTGTTTTCCAACTAAATAAAGGGGAGGGCGGTACGCGACCGGCTGGATTCTTTTTTGTTTTTAAACATATTAGGCTTAAAATGAAATGTCTGATTATCTTTCAGTGCTTGAAAGCCAAAAGGCTACCTTAAAGTGGTTTATAAGGGTTTGTAATTCCGTCAAGTTTTATTACGAAATGAGTAAGAATTATCACAGACAATGATAGTTCATAATACTTATGACTTTGATACAAGTACGTTTTTTTTTAAGTAAAAAACACAAGCACCGTGCCCAGTGTGTTATTGTATCTTTTGCCTTTTTAAACATTTCACATAATAGAATTCAATAAAGAATATTTCTAGCCCGTAACTTTGCTGGAGCTAAAAGATCGCTAGTGTTTTAAAGGAGATTAACAGGTCAGGTTATTTATACTCACTTTAATTTTAATTCCAACAGCAACAACTTTTCTCACGAAATGAGCAAAGGATTTACTTTATCACTTAAAATGCAACAAAAGTATGAAAATTCAATAAGATGCATATGGCTGAACCTAAGACTACTTAATGTAAAAGGTTATGCAAGATTTAACAATTATCACGAGCTGAAAGAGGGTCAAGCCTACCCAACTAAATGGCTCATACACTTACACAAGGCTGGGCAGGTTGCAATGTTTACTTACTCTATTATGTATGGCGGGCTGAATCGTGTTCTGGGTCCCGTTATCCATAGAGTGCTATTAAAAAATCCACAGAAGCCTTACACAACGTACACTCTAACGGCGTATGCTAAAAAATATATATGAAAGGCAAAACAGTAAAAGCTAGAAAAATAAATAAATAAATAAATAAATCGTCTTTATTTTACGAGGGTAGCACGTAGTAGTCTTTCGACTAACAAGCCTGTGGCCCTCGGATTCCCGATCGAATTATTTAGAAGTGTTGAATTTTTGGGGAGGGAGGAAACCGGAGAACCCGGAGAAAAACCCTTGGAGCAAGGACTAGGACCAACAACAAACTCAACGCACATATATACGACGCCGGGTGCGGGAATCGAACCCGGGAAATAAAATTAAAGTGAGTATAAATAACCTGACCTGTTAATCTCCTTTAAAACACTAGCGATCTTTTAGCTCCAGCAAAGTTACGTGCTAGAAATATTCTTTATTGAATTCTATTATGGTGGGAGGCGAGCGCTCTCACCACTGCGCCATCCCTGCTCCCCTATAACTTAAAACCAGTAATCATCCCAAAGCCCCCACAAAAATAGACACATACAAATGAAGAAGATAAGCATATTTTTTAATTCGTCCATATTTAGAGGTTTCAGAAACACCGTTTTCCCAAAGGAATCCTCATATTTCGTCGCACAGTACGGCTCTCATGTATCGAACTACGAGTACCTGTGCTGCAACATCGAAACTGAACCGTCTTAAGATTATAAGTGAACAAGATACGTGTGTCAATTTTCCATTTTAGCTCTAAAATTCAGCCCGATTGCTAAATTTAAACCTGTTATTGGCGTTATTGCCAGCCATAGAAGTTAGAGGTTTTCGAAAAAAAATAGTCCATTTTGTTTAACTTGAATGCGCGCTGATTTTACCTTTTAGGTAATGAGAATTATTATGAAAATACTTATACAGCATACCTAACTCGCTTGTTTTAGTCTTTGATCATCCTCCGAGACCCAGGGACAGTTAGTGGGGCGAGGGAAACGCGAAAATGCGGGTAGCAAATAGCGCGAAACTGCGAGGGAAAAAATCAGCATATAAAATTTGTATTGACTGAAAGTGCCCCTGGGGAAAGAGTCTTACCAGACCAGTTCAAAAAGCTCTCTGAATACTGCCTCCTGATTGGGCAGAAAAATCTTTTGTATTTCCTTTGTATTATTCTGCCCAATCGGCGACCAGCCTGACTACAGTCCTTTTGGAGTGTTCTCCAGTTCGCTCGCCATATCTGTCTTGCTTGTTCGCCAAGAATTTGCTCGGGAAGGAAAAGTTTCGGCTAGTGCCTCCTCAACTTGGATGTGAAGTGTCGGGAAAATTTTGTCTTCGGGAAATATGACCGTCATTTGAGTGCTACAATTGGTGCTGCACGCATTACACGCGCGCGTAGCTAATCGGTCGATCGACGGAAAAATTTTACAAAATGTAAGGTCTTGAAAGTTTGTTTGGAAATAGTTTATCTTTAGATCTTTAGCTTAATGTAACTTAAAACACATTATTATTTTAATTTATTACTATGATATTCAAAGTTATCTTTCTTATTACTATCTTTTCTTTAATATAGATAAGGTATTACCCTTTTGTAACTTTATTGATTTATTTTTTCTTCTTCATTTTCTTCTTACCTCCCGCCTCTAATAACTAGGCTAATTGCGGGAGGTGAAAAATATTGTAAATAATATGATTGTTTAGAAAAACTTTTTGTTGTTGTTGTTGTTGTAGTTTCGCTTCCAGCTGCGATCGATCTTCTATTATCTCACCTATAAAAAACGTGGGAATCGCTGCTGCACGCCTTGCACGCGTAGCTAGACGGCCGCTTGACACATCTGTCGGGCTTGTTCATAAAAAACTACTCTTGTTTGGAAAAGTTTCGCGATAAGCTGTCATTGATCTTCCCAGAAAATATCATTACAGCAGTGCAACTAGCATATCGCACACAAACTTTTAAAACTCGCAAACAGCATGCAAGTGTTACGATAGGGGCACTTTCAGTCAATACAACTTTTATATGCTGATTTTTCCCTCGCCTTTTCGCGCTATTTTCTACCCGCATTTTCGCGTTTTCCTCGCCCCACTAACTGCCCCTGGGTCTCCGAGGATGGTCTTTGATCAACTAGTTACATAAGTATTGAATATGTTTACTTATTCTTCCTAGGAGCAGGGATGGCGCAGTGGTGAGAGCGCTCGCCTCCCACCATTGTGGCCTGGGTTCGATTCCGGCCCGGTGCCATATGTGGGTTGAGTTTGTTGTTGGTTCTCGCCTTGCTCCGAGGGTTTTTCTCCGGGTTCTCCGGTATTCCAAATTCCAATTCGACCTGGACAGAGGACCCGCATGAAAACCAGCAAGCGCTGATGTGGCTTCCTCTCTAAATATAGCAATTTTATTTTTTTAAGCCTTGTGACGAAATCAATCAATCAATCAATCGGCCGTTATTATACTGGATGAACGTCGCAAGGCGGGAATCCATTATAGTTTAAACTAGCTCAATGGAGACTGGTTTATGCTAAAGCTGTTTACGAAGATGTCCATTATGGCATGTAAACCCTTGTTTATTTTAATAAATCTATTTGAAAAGAACATGCAAACGAGCCAACACTATCCTACACACACCCACTACCTTGCGTTTGCGTTCGCCTTATCCCACGCACTTTTTATCTTGCTCGCACTTTCGACGATCTTAAGAGAAATTAGAAGGTCTGTGAACAGAATATCGTCGATCAAACAAACTGTCATCATTATCATTGTTGTTATCACTACAAATACGAAGCTCCCCTTGATTTTCAGTTAAAGGGTTTTAAATTAGTATTTGGAGAGAATACATAAAGATGTCAACGTTTACGCTATACCATAGCATTTCAGTTTTCCCAGTGTGTGATAACCTTGCTCGCTGCTATGGCCTGTATTGCTAAACCGCAGCTGTTTAACCGGAAGATGTTTCTTGTCAGTGAGGAGACCGCTGTCTTCACGCCATACATAATCATTCTTATCACAGTTACAACCTTGACTGGGGTTTGCACATGAGTTGGTCATCCCGCATGCGCACTTACCACTGCCAGGTGATGCTCCGCCTCAGTACGTCATTTTAGTAGAATCACGTGACACCCACCAGGCATTTCCGATAATCGATGAACCATAACACTCGTACTTGATAAACTGTTCGCAGTGAGAGGAGACTCTGGTGAGACTTGCCAGCTGAGACAGACTCGCTCCTGTGTAGTGGATGTCACGTGAGTAACTACCCGCAGCTTCATATCCCTGCACGTGCGTTCTGCTTTCACTGTCGTGACTTATCACTGTCACGCCAACTTCATTCTTGTCATTCATGTCGCAGTAAACTGTAAATGGTGCTAGGCCTCCAGCGCCGTCTGGATCAATGACGTAATTTCCGCTTACGCTGCTGACGTTTTTTCTTATCACAGAACAGGAAGTCATAATAAATGGAGAATTGATTTTGACTTTGGCTTCTATTGTTGACAGAGCATTAGTCGCTCTACAGGTGTAAGATCCTTCGTGAGATTTTTTGATGTTTGCAATAAGCAGTGTTCCATTCAGTAGAACATTGGATTCTACAGGAAGTGAAGACTTACCATCCTTTGTCCAAGCGATTGTAGTCCTCAGGTCACTTTCTGCCACACACGGCAGATGAACAGTTGAACCCATCACAGGAGTCACCTTTTGAGGAGGACGGACTTTGAAGCGCAAAGGAGAAAATATCATGACATGAGCAGTGTTTGTAGCTGATCCCAGAATGTTCTCTGCGTTACAGATGTATATTCCAGCGTCCTTTCTTGTCACACTGTAGATTGTCAGGGTTCCACTCATCACTTCAGTTCTGTTTTCAGGCAAACTACCAACTGACTTGGACCACGTGACACTGGGAAGCGGCTGACCAGTAGTAGTGCAGGCGATGGTGACGTTTTGTTTCTCTTCAGCCATCAATCGATTGGATGACAATAAAGTTGAGGAGCAACTGTCGAGAAAAAGAGAACTGTATTTCTTTGACCATGCAAAACGTGACAAAAATACAAGATTTTATCATGCACATTGGATATTATAAAAACGAAATTATAGTTATTTCGCATTTATATTTTATTAATCTATATATAGCCTGCCTATAGCCCATCTTCGGTAGATGCCTTCCGATGTATATTTCATGTGGCGAAACTTTATCGTACAAAACAATTACCGTGGGTTGACCTGCATTTTTTTAGTGATCAACAGACCGGAAGCTAAGCGATGAATTCACCTTGGACCACGTGACTTTTGGACTTGGGTTGCCATCCACTGTATATTTCAAGATGACTTTCATTGACTGTCATTCCAGCAGGACGCTGCAGCAAAGATGGAGCCGAGAAGGACTGGCCCGGTTCACCTTCGACGCCTTTCATACCCGGCGGGCCTCTAGGTCCCACGGGAATAGGGGCCCCCGGTATCCCAACGTCCCCCTTTATGTCCTTCGTTCCTTGAGCTCCTACTGGCCCGTGTTTACCAGGAAGTCCGGTTGACCCGGGTCTCCCTGGGGGACCTGGTCTCCCTCGGGTTCTCGGTCTTCCTCGTCGTCCCGTGTTACCTTTTGGTCCTGCACGGCAAAGCGTGTGATCTTTAGCACAGACTTAGTTTTGCAGCAGACGGAGTTCTTGTTTGATCAATACTTGTACTTCGGAAGCTGTCAGGGTTGATTCCTGTTTTGAATCATCGGACGAAGAGCGTTTCTGTCTTGAGAATGTCTCCTGTCCATCTAAAAAATTTAAACCAGTTATTCATAGAAATTCACCCCGGGCATCCGTAACATGCTGTCAGCCTCCTTATTTCGTTTTCATTCGTGTTGGTAAAAAATGTAACTAAAAATAAATGACTTGAGGGTTAAGAGAAGACAAAGACTGCAAAGACTGCAAAGAAGGCGCGCCACATGATAACATGGCGAATCTTAGCTTTGATCCCTTGCCAATGGCGGCCTGCAGCTTTAACTTGCTATCTGCCGTAATTTTGTTGTACTTTTCGAAGGATTTCTGTCTCCATGTTATCACAGAATGTTACTGAGTGTGATATCAGTCGATGATGTTCTTGTATTCTGAGTTCCACGTGAATTAGCGCGATACAACACAAAACAGACAACAGCAAGCCTGACGCGGAACACAAGCTGTTCAGTGTTTGTCTTCTGTTCGTCCGCTTCTCTTCTTTATCTTGTTTCATCGTTACACTGTCGTTACGGCTCCTATCAGAAACTTGTGATTCCAAACTGATACTAAGATTAAGCTGGATTAAGGAATTTTTTCTACACTGTGAGCAAGGAAGACAGACAGAAAGCTGTTTTGTCTGAGTTTTACCGACGAATATGTAACATGAACCTTGACCTCAACCACGTTAACCCATGTGAATTAAAAATCTTGACTTGTTTGTGCTTGGTATGGTGATAGAGTATCACAGGAAGCATATTACGTACTTATCGCACTTGGGGTCAGATTTATTTACCACAGCAGGCATGCAAGAATATTTCTCTGGGCTGGTGAGGTGGTGTACATGTGCAGGGGAGGGGAGGGGGAAGATTTTATTGGGAATGAAAGTTTTGTAAAAGATCATTGTATCAGCGTGAAGTAAATTAATAATTAAAGGAAGATTTTAACATCCTTTTGTAATTGAACAGTTCAGCCAGGGATTATTGCCGAATCCCAACCTTCTTCTGATCGAACCACTTAAATTTCCCCCCGAAGTTGGCATAAATGACCATGAAATTAAAGCAACATTTACATTTTCTTCCCTGGCCGGGACACCAACAGGAAAGTTTTCGTGGGCTCGGAAATGATTTTTACACACGCCACCAGAGGGGAATAACTGATTAGAGAAATTTTAAGAATCAGTGCTGGAATGTTCATAGTCCTTTATTATTATTGTTCATGATGCCTTGTATTCTCATTCGAATGTTTATAAACAACAATCCCGAGAGAGGGGAAGGGCAAGCATTATCAAAGCGATGGCGGGTTAGTGGTCAGCTTTTAGTTGAGGGTCTCAATGGGATTAACTATTTACCGTAAGACCGGCCAAAAACTTAGGTGCTAGGCGTAAAAATTTAAACATATTAACCCTTATCCGTACAAAATGTTAACTTTAAAAGTGTCTAGCAACGAGAGACCACGAAAGTGAGAGTATTAAAATCTCTTGTGAAGATGTTTCTGTCTTGCCTTATATGTTTGTCGGTAAAGAGAAAGGCCCAGTCTGGGCTGCGAAATATCCCAGAATGGTCCAAAGGCCTTAAAATTATATGTTTACAATGATAAACATTGATTTTCAACTCTGTTAAATTAATCAATGGAAATTAACTTTTATCACGTATGTTAACCGTAAAGAAAACAAATGAACCCCCCAAATGGGCGGTTAACCAGTGACCAGTGACTTGAAGTTGATGGGCTTAAAAATTCTTCTCTTTATAAGTCTTTATATTTATTTTATCTTTTTTCAGAAATTCTGGGTGTGGGGGCTAAAGCTCCCCCCCCCCTCCCTCTTAGCCCCCCGACTTCGCCATCCCTGTGTAAACACGGATCAGACTCGCTTCACTTTTGTGTCATTACATTGTTTTAGAAACTCGTGATCTCCACTCAATGTCAAGTCTATATGACACTTGACAAAACTCTAAAATTTGGGTTTAAACTGCTGCAAGTCTTAACAAAAGTTATAACTAGTTTCAGTCATAAGTAAGATTACATATAAGCGATCACCGAAACTGTTTCAATGTTGTTAAGTAATTCTGTAACAGTAAACGGATGCACAATAAAGAAAATAAAACAAATTGATCAATGCGTCTCTCATTTTATTACTTCATTTTTGCCTGGTTACACTACAGTTGTTCACGAAGCTGTCACAGTGACTCTTCACATTTGTCACTAGATGGCGCAGAGTTCCTACGTTTAACAATCTGAAGACAAAGTGAACAGTTTTTAAACAAATTAACCCTTAACTTCTTATCCTCACTTGCTTTTCTTATCGTTTTGCTACTACGAATTGGTTTCCCGAACTTTCATTTCTTGTAATACGTACATTCCTACATAGAAAGCTGACCTAGTGATTATTGCAAATAATGTGCTTGGCCATACATTTTCACACAACTGAAAATTATTATAATAAAGCTAAGTCGGTTGTGTTTAATTTGTTTAGAGACATACATCTACATAACAGTGTTTACGCTATGCCATAGCACTTCAGTTTTCCCAGTGTGTGGTAACCTTGCTCGCTGCTATGGCCTGTATCTCCAAACCGCAGCTGTTTAACCGGAAGATGTGTCTTGTCAGTGAGGAGACCGCTGTCTTCACGCCATACCGCGTCATTCTTATCACAGTTACAACCATGACTGGGATCTGCACATGAGTTGGTCATCCCGCATGCGCACTTACCACTGCCAGGTGATGCTCCGCCCCAGTACGTTTGCTTAGTAGAATCACGTGACACCCACCAAGCGTATCCCCCGTAGATCACTGAATCATAACACTCGTACTTGATAAACTGTTCACAGTGTGAGGAGACTCTGGTGAGACTAGCAAGCTGGGACAAACTCGCTCCTATGTAATGAATGTCACGAGAGTAACAACCAGCATTTTCACATCCCTGCACGTGCGTTCTGCTCTCGCTATCGTGACTTATCACTGTCACGCCAACTCCACTCTTGTCACTCATGTCACAGTAAACTGTAAATGGTGCCAGACCTCCAGCGCCATCTGGATCAATTACGTAATTTCCGCTTATCCTGCTGACGTATTGTCTTATCACAGAACAGGAATAATTACTTTTAGGACCGCATTCAAAGCCATCTCCAACAAAACCTTGGTTGCACTTGCACGAATACGATCCACGTTTATTTGTACAATTGGCATGCTGATGACACTCATTTGTCTGTCTTTCGCATTCATTTAGGTCTGTTGAACAGACAAATGAATATATTTAAACAAAGGTTAACGATTAATGTAATGTGATCAAAGTTGCGTGTTTATATTTAATGGTGCTGAGGCTACAAACGAGTAAAAAAATAATATGATAATAGTAATTTTTTCTACTGATTGTCATCCATTTCCTTCAAAGTAAGTAGAGAGAATTTGGTCTTAGATCAAGACAATGTCAACTGACAGTCTATCAACTTGTTGATGATTTGCTTAATTCTTATCATCAGTCTGTTTTAGTTGTATGGAGAAATTAGGGAAATTTGAAATCAAAGGAAAAAAAAATTCTGCAAACTGTTCCTAGACACATTCCAACGTTCTGTCAAGTGAGACATAAAAACCTAATGGCAAACATGGTCTTCTAAGGTTTCTTTCTCTTTAGACGTGGAAAAAGCTACTTTAAGCGAATTAAGGAAGAATTTTCAAGACTCAAAGACGTGTGACAGTGCAAGTTAAGCTGTAGGTCTCCTAACAGGAAATTAAAACAAATACTTCGCGTGCAACAATACAAACTTGTATATTTCCTATATGCAAAATTTCAGAGTAGCAAGACCGCCATTCGGTCCTTTCCCGTAGTCGTAAATGCTTCATCCGACAACGTTAATTGAAATATCTGTACGTAATTATTGGGCAGTTGTAGATAGTTTCAGCCATCCACGCTTCTTAAATCAATAGCCTTTGCATGGCTTATTTCGTTTTTTTATACTGATCAAAAATGTTTTCTATTACAGCCTTGTCTTTATTTTAACCCTACGTTCTTCCGAAACACAAACAAAAACAATGTGATAAAGCACTGATTGACATCTTACCTTTCTTACAAGTGTACTGATGACAATCGCTGCATCTCACGTCATTCCACTCGTAGCTGTGTTGCACACCAAGTGCGTGAACACAATCTTCTTCCCTGTAATTATTTGGCTGATTGTGAGCCCAAGCCGTAAAGTTTCCTTCTCCTCGATCCGCCCAAGTGAAGTTGCCTTCCATAAATCGATCATTCAACCCCAGCCAAGACTTTGCACCATTGTGTCGATGCTGCAAGTACACATTCTCTTCATTGCTGCTGACATCAACAAGGACGGAGTCTTCTTGTCGACATTTTTGCAATGCTGTGGTCCAGTTGGCACATGTTTGACTTGTAAAGTAGCAGAAGCCATTAAAATAGTCCCATCCAGGATCACAGATATCTGCAAAAAATACTGTTTCCTTAAATAGATGGAAAGGAACTATATCAAGTAAACCGGTACAAAGTAAAAAATGTAGTATTTACTGACCTGTTAGGACCACATAGCTAACTGATACAGGATCATATCTTGTCTCGTACAATTCCTTGACACAGGCTCTGAATCCAGAGGCGTTCATGTTCTGCAAATGTATAAAGATAACACTCGGTGATTGCTGCAACTACTACTGCTATTACCACTACCACACCAAAACCACTGCCACTGCCACTACTTGCTGCTGCTACTACTGTTACTTCTATTACTACTACACAGGTGCTCTCCTCGATGTCTGTTAGGTGAGTTGGGTAAACTGAGACATTATCGAGGAGATAACAAAACATTACAAAAAATAACTTGTTTTTTTAAAGTGACATTCCAAAAATATTAATATCGACCGCTTTATTCTTAATCGTTTGTAAGTGTACAATGTAGTATTGAAACAGAGTTTTACCTCAATCCACGTCGTGATACCGTTATGTACTGGTGCCGAGTTTCCACTTGCTGTTGTGCTGTGATTAGCTGATACAAGAACTGATGGTGTTGTATTATAACTTTGTGTAAACTGCACAAACTGTATTATGAAACAAAAAATAATACTTTTCATTGCATTGTTGACTTTTATCTTTGCTCATTTGACTCTTCTGGTATCACGGAAGGAAAATTTGCGTTTTCGTTCCAAGTGAAATTTTGTGCAAACCATCAATGGTAACCCCAATAAAGTATATATTTTCTGAAAGCTTATTGAATAAAGATTGTATTATTGCATTTTGTTTTGATCATATAGACCATAATAAGCAACATAAGCATTTTGTTTGCAATTATGTATTCTCAAATAAACCTAATGTTGTACAACATCATAATAAAGCCTAAACTTTTATGTGGAATTTGATATACATATATTGGTCTAAAAAAGCTGTCTCAGATTTTTCTTCACATGCTCCATTATTTTTTTATAAATTTTTAAACTTTAAAATGGCGTTCGTAAATGTGTTCTCAAATAAACCTAACGTTGAGCAACATCATAAATGCAAACAAAATGCTGACGTTGTTTATTATGGTCTATATGATCAAAACAAAATCAAACATTACAATTGCTATTCAGTAAGCTTTCAGAAAATATATACTTTGTTGGGGTTACCATTGAAGGGTTGGCACACAATTTAACTTGAAAGGAAACGCCAATTTTCCTTCCGTGATTCCTTAACTGTACATATGTGCACCCTTATAAGGGAAAGCCTTGTTAAATATTTAGGCAAGGAATTATTTCTGAGGACTACAGTGTACATGTTCTAATCAGAGATCTAGAATCATGCGTAGTCCGAATACGAACACTAATGAACTCTTTTTTCTCTACCCTCAACTCAACTGATTGATTTTTTTGTCATGCACTTCGTCTGTAAACTTACCTCGCAGTAAGCGTTGTTATTTTCATCTGTTGGTGGGTTGGTGTTTGGAAACTTTACAGAGCCATGTTCAGTGAAGAGCGGCTTGTGTAGTTTACAAAACGCCAACCAGTTCTGTAATACAATTTCATGGATGTGGTTTGAATTAAAAGAGGTCCATTGTAACAGTTTCTGGATTCCCTCTCGTCATAATAATGGAGTTGGCAACTAAAGTTGACCTGAACACGATGACGGCGGGAGGTATTGCCATGTAATCATTATTACAAGCAAGATGGTCTATCCTGGCCCTAAAAGCCTGACGTTTTTTCTAAATACCAAAAAGTGCTGTTACACCTAAGCCTGATTGTTCAAAGCACCATTGACTTAATCCTGGATTCGCTCGAATTTTGATTTTACGCAGTTAAGTACCTTCTCAGTGAGATTTTCTGTTTGTATTTTCTGTTCTTCAATTCTGAATTTGATTTATTTCAAACTATAATTTAAAGACAATAGCCATGCAAAACACTTTCACACAAGCTTTTAAATCGTAAATAAAAGCGAGTTGAGATATTCTGGATCTACGGGGGTCATTCTAGATTAGTTTAAAAATAAAAACATGTGTTTATTTAGTTCAATGCGGTGAGCAACAACGTTTGTGCAAGAGGGAGGTCAGAATGACGGTCGGTTGTTTAATTTTTGCAATTTTGTAACGGGTTGTAGGTGGGTAAATGGTTAAACTTTCTCTTCACGTATAACTTTACTAAACGTTTGGTCGTGTTATTTTTTTAAAGTACGTACCACACTAATATCTTCATGCTTTCCATCAAAGTTTTGTAATTCTCGGAGACAGACTTTAAATGAGTCCTTGGTTACATCCTCTGTCCAGATCAGCGCGGCATCATACTCCTTACCAGTCCTCAGATGTTCTGATGTCACGAGAACTACAGGCTCCTCCTTAAATTTGTCCTGTATTTAGACACCATTATGTGAAAAATTAGAACAAAAGTATGAGACAAATTAAATTCCACATTACATGTTTGTTGATACAAAACTTCATTCTAAGCTGAAATTGGCCAACAAATATTTACATCTCTACTTTTCCATCCCTTTGACCCTCCTCCCCCCCCCCCCCCCCCCCCCCCCCCTCTTTTTCATAAGTCGAAAACAACCGCTGGCAAATGATCTCCGAAAGAAAATCTCAGAAAAATTCATCACAATAGACCATTTGCATTATGACGTAAAAGCGCAAAGACTTCTGGTAGTTGTAGTTATGTTCGCGGGAAATTTTGAATCGTCATCAAGCCCGCCTGCCCAAGAAAATCGTGATGGAGGTAAAGAAAAATACTCTCACCGAAGAAGACGTCCCTGGGGCGACATTTAAAGCGCAAAAAGCAACCTCTCAGTATAAAACCAAGTCCGTTAAAATAAAATAAAAGTTATGCAAGAAATTTTATATTTTCTGGGTTGCATTTTTTAGTGAAGTTTCAACGAGTGTTTCCTCCACTCGAGTCCGCGCGGTTATTTAATTAAATTCCTAAAAACTTTTGCTTGCCAGGTATTTTCAAATAATATACGAAGACGCAATATTTTACCCTTTCTAAACATGGGGGAGTACAGTACATGATGTCTTCACTCGTAAAAATCTTTGAGGCTCACCTTTCAAGTCTCACAAGTAATCGTTCATCAACAAGATTATGGAAATAAAATTATATTTGCTCGCACGGCCCTCGCTCGGATTGAAACCACAGCTGTCACAACTGCTACTCGACGCGTTGACATTTCCAGCACAAAAACAAGAAAACTTCTTTGGTAAAGAATATAAATTTGACGAAAACAGAAATGCAATATTAAGATAAAAAACAAATAATCTGTATTCATCTGGACAGGGTAGTTTTGATTGATCAGCTTAAAACTGTTTATGATTGATCCTTCATGATTCATCGATGAAGCTCGATTGAACGAGGAAAATTATTCGACTCGTTTCTCTGTCTCACTGTCCCGCCAAATAATCATGATATATGGTAAATTTTCTAAGCTTTTCAGTGAAGAATTTATTCACCTGCGATCGATGGAAGCGATCGTTTGTTGAACGTCTGCAAATAGATGATGAACAAAGTCAATCTTTGCCTTGCTTTCACTTGATTCCACACAAATTTAGTTATATCCTAGACTCGTCCTTTCAAGCAATCTGTTTCCAGTGCGCGATGTTTAAAAGCTGTGATATTAGGCTAAAATTATTTACGAAGAGAAGTTGTCGGCCGCGATGAATGAATTTCAACCAAGTCAACTCCGCCGCACAACGTACATATTAAACTTGCTTGAACACGAACAACAATTGTTTGTCTGTCTTGGTTAAAACACAGAACTCAGTCATTTTTCATTCCAAAGCTATCACCCTGTTTTCTATATTTTTGACAGGTAACTGAAAAAATAAATGTATAGACAAATTTCGAAGCGACAAGAGCGTAAACTTAGCAGCTCAACTTCACATCAAAATAAAAGTCCTGGATGTCCACCTTCACGCTTGGCTGCCCTTAGCCAATCATAAGGCAGAAATGTTTTTTCCCGCGAAACTAACTACAACTACCAGAAGACATTGCGCTTTTACGTCATAATGCAAATGGTCTATTATTCAAATTTTCTAAAAGAACTTCAGATTTCAAGTAGTTCAGGTTAGATCGCTTATAGAGTATCAAAAGGACTACAGGCGTGAGCTAGGGCTGCCTACTCTTACCTCTGCTATTCTTAGAAGTTTTAGACTGGGTGACGTAAACAACATTTGAAAGACCTAGGCAAATTCGGTGGACGACGATCTGGAGACTAGCTATAGAGGACCTTGACTTTGCTGATGACATATATTTGCATACTATCGCAAACGCTCCACGATGCCAATAGCCAAATGGAGCGACTGAACACCGCTACACAAAGAGCAGGCCACAAGATCCATCCTGGCAAAACCAGAGTGATGCGAATCAATGCCACCCAAAAGAGGGGTTAACCTTGAACAGTTGTACATTGAAGAGGTTGAAGAGTTTACCTACCTCGGCAGCGCGGTGGAGACAAAAGAGAAGAAAGAAAGCAAAGCATGTTTAAGCTAGTATGGAGAAGCAAAGCCCTGCGAGCCGCAAATAAAATTAGAATTCTCAATACCAACCTAAAAGGCACACTGAGGAACATAGCACGCCATGCGATGGATTGGAAACAGGAAAGCACACGTAAACGTGAAAAAAACAGAAATAAAATGGCGTAGAAGCATCCAGAAAGACCTGATATGAAGATCAACATGACTTGGTGAGAAGCCAA
Organism: Oculina patagonica; assembly: GCF_052425735.1. Classification (NCBI taxonomy): domain Eukaryota; kingdom Metazoa; phylum Cnidaria; class Anthozoa; order Scleractinia; family Oculinidae; genus Oculina; species Oculina patagonica. The sequence continues at coordinate 11,043,598 of NC_135761.1, read as the reverse complement.
ACGAGCTGCTCGAGACCGTCAGGGTTAGAAGTAAAAAGCAATTGTGGACTCCCAATGCCACCCATGGGACAAGAAGGACTAGATGTGTTGAATCCCTAAGCAAACGAGCGATGCCTGGAATTTTTATTGTCACCAACCTTGGGAAAAGTCACATTTGCACAATTTGTTCCAGACCACCATTTCTTCATCTTAATTTCTCCCGTCATTCCTTTCAGCGGTGCTCCCTGATACGCCAGCCAACCAACAGTCGCAAATGGATTAAAGTTCTTTCTCTTTCTCCCAGATTGCATTGCACAAACTGTGAAATTCTTCGTATTGATATTTTCAGTCCAGGAAGTTATGGCGTCGTGCACAGTTTCAGAATCGTTCAGATTCATGTGATTGACTGTTATCTGTACATGAACTTGCTTGTCCGGATAAAACCGATATGGCGAAAAAGCAACCTTCTGGCAGCTTGAATCTGACCAAAATGGAACACGAAGAAGTTCCACTCGACCACGCTCAAGTGGAAAACCTGTAAAAAAAAAAAATTGAAATTAATTTTCTGGCTTATTGTGACAGTAAAATGACAAATATCGTAAGAAACAGTCAACAGTGATAAAGTTTCCAGTATCTTATAGTCGAGTGAGTTTCCAACGTAATGGATTTTGTAACGTTATCACCCTTTTAGGGGGAGACCCCATTCAATTTATCGTCCAACCTCACGTATGGAGTGCTGCTCCAGTACACTCTTACTACACATGTTATATGTAGATGTAGGGCGCATGGAATGACCTCTCAATTTTGTTGTAACAATAGAATACTTAGAGTACCTACTGTGTACTTTTGTAATTGAATGAAAGCCTGGCATAGGGACCCTGACTTACCCTCGCAGCTTCCTGGGTGGTACACAAGATTATTCTCAAGTCCTCTACAGTAGTTCAACTCGTGCCAGCATTTGTTGTCGTATGTTGTACCATTCGCGGTGCACACTGGGTCCTGATAGGAAGGACAGTCTTCATAACACACACAGCGAGCCTCATGGGCGCTGTAAGTTTTACAAACGCCAAATCTAGGACAATGCACGCCCAGACATGGATCGAGATCTATAAAACAAAAGGGTATAAGAGTTAGTCTTACAGGCGGCAAATGATAGACAACGCATGTCAAGAGAGAGGCATTCATGGGTGGTTTTCTGCATAGGACTTCCACACGACAAATATTAAATAAATATTAAACGAAATTTATTTTTTTATATATTTCTATTGTACATTACTGATATTTTAACCGTGATAAAACAAAGATTTCATTCATTCATTCATTCATTTATTAAGATCTAGAAAACAAAAGAGTGTTTTGGAATTGGATTTAGTTCAGTTGCGAGAGAAGTGATGACCTTTTATATTTGGCGCATTTGACCCAAAATTAATGGAAGAGCTCGAGCTCGAGCGATTGCTAGGTCATTAATTGTGTTGTGTTGTTTTGTAAGGTACTTTACCCTCACAGTGCCCTTCACCATCCAGGAGTACGGGGTTCCAGTTATCTCTTAAAGCAACCGGACTGAATGATGGGAATAATATTTGATGGATTAGCTTTTCCTCCATGGAAATGAAGTTATACTCCTAGCCGCTTCTTGGCAGTGAAAACCGGAATTACGCACGGCCAGTTGTGGGTCACTTTGCTCGTGAAAACTTTCCTTTGTGGTTAATACTTTCACAACATTCAGCTGAGGTCAGCTGAGCCAAACCGAAAAATCGTTTCAAGAACGAAATTTTACAAAAACTGATCATGATACCATGCTAAAGTTAAAAAAACCCCGCAGTTTACGTTTTTCATAGATCAAATGTTCGAAGTAAAGTAAAGCTGTTTGAAGGGATAATTGATTTCCGGTTCTCCAATATAATTAAAATTGGTTTTCACTCATTCTTGATAATAGTAACAACCAATACTATGGTCGAACGGTTTGTTTTTATATGTAACTCAATAATAATGGATTTCCTTCATAAGTAGGTAGGTAAAGTCTGCATACGAGCCTAGTGGCCCATCAGGCCGAATCTTATATATCCCGGTTTCCGTAGTATGAAGCAACTAGGAGCACAGGGAGCAGAGGAACCAAATTTGACCTTTGTAAATATTAAAATGTTCGATCTATTTCGTAGCGCTTCTCCCGCCCTGGTTGCTGGTTATCTGATCATTTTGTTTACGCGACGGTTAAACCAGCGGGAATCTTGTTGCGCTTGGCGAAGCCCCAGGCTCAATGACCGTGGGCGCCACAAGTTTCGAGCAAGGTTTCAAGTTCAAAGCGTCGGTTTGTTTCTTCACAAGTGTGAATAAAATCTTAACAAGAGTTAGATTTCAAAGCGTGCGTTCGCGTCTTCGCAAGTGTGACTAAAAGTTTCGAGCAAGGTTTCGAGTTCAAAGCGTCGGTTTGTTTCTTCACAAGTCTGAATAAAATCTTAACAAGAGTTTGAGTTCAAAGCGTGAGTTCGCGTCTTTGCAAGTGTGACTGAAAGTTTCGAGCAAGGTTTCGAGTTCAAAGCGTCGCTTTGTTTCTTCACAAGTGTGAATAAGATCTTAACAAGAGTTTGAGTTCAAAACGTGAGTTCGCGTCTTCGCAAGAAGAAGGTCTCATTTTGAAACGTTGGTTCGCGTCTTTATAAGTATGAATAATAAGTTATGCGTGGTTTAATTTCACGTTCATAGCGTTGGTTAGTTTCAGGCGCGGAAACCTGTCCTGACGAGTACAAATTTGACGCTGCCTACTCCCCCAGTGTAGCTAAATTGTCATACCGACAATCTTCCGATTAGTCACGAGCTTTTCCGGTTAGCTTCGACCATGAGTCCCTAAGCGCAACCAAGAACAAAGGGACTATTGTTTAGTGCTTAATCCAAAAAGTTGAAACACAACAATAGACCATTTCTTGATACGAATACTGGACTTGAAGCCCACCCTCAATGACAACGTTGGCAGTGAAAAGCTGTGGCTTTATTAGCTTTCACCTATTGTTATCAGTGTTGTTAATTATTGTTTAGCTCGTTACCAGTACCTCGTTTTTAAGTTTTAAAATCTTTCGCTTTTTGTAACCGTCACTTCTGAAGATGCGTGCTGTAGCATGCGAAACGTCGAGTAAATTTTAGATTCTTTTTACAGACCATGCGTAGTCCATGTGTTATGTTTGTTGCCGCTGTTTGTATTTTATTTCTGGTCAACTAGGAGTATTTCTACTCCCCCTGGATGGGATGCTAGTCTACCGCAGGGCTACCCCCAGCAATAGATTCGCCGGTACCCAGCGTGAAGAGAGGCACCGTGAGAGTAAAGTGTCTTGCCTAAGAACACAACACAGTGACTTCGGCCAGGACTCGAACCCAGACCTCTCGATCCAGAGTGCAGCGCTCTAACCGCTAGGCCGTCGCAGCTCCCATGATGAAGGTAAGTATATAATACTAACCTCCAATCACAACATAGATGACTGAGAGAGGGTCGTGCTTGCTTCCTGTTCCACTCAAATCTTTGACACAAATCCTCATGGATGTGAGTCTAACTTCCTAAAGAGAAGATAAAAATCCTTAAAACTAATCAGGTGATCTGTTAATGCTTTTCACAGGCTCACATTCGAATAAAACAATGTGGACCAAACGCTCATGCATGAATGCGATAAATAGTAATATCTTACCTCCACCCAAGCCGTGATTATGTTATGTTCTGGAGGAATATGTTTTTTCACTTTTCGGTCGTAATAATGATGAACAGACACAAGTACAGCTGGTGGCGCGTAAAAGGTGGTGTTATAGTGAACTTTCTGGAAAAGAAATAAAACAGCCGTTTCAATTAATAAATTACAGCTAAATCTCTCTTAACAGACACCTCTTAAAAAAGGACACCTCCGTAAGACTGACACCTGGTGACGGTCCCTGCGGTTTTTGAGTCATTTTACTGTAACTAAACTCCCTATAAGACGGCAACGTCTATAAGACGGACGAAGACACTTTAAAAACCGTCAGCGGACACTTAAAAGGTGTCAGTTTTCAGTAAATAATTCTTCAAAACTTCTTGTTGACATAAAGCAAAGTTAGTCAGTGCCTTGAGAACGCCAAACTTACTCACCAAAACAACCCGCTATAACGGATTACCTTCTCTGCTGATGTAAATGGGTACAAAATAGGTCGTTTTCTACTTACAGTATTACAGGTTAAATAATCTCTTAACTCTTGCTTCAACAATTGAATACAGTCGTTTCATTACTTTAGTCTTGTTCCAGTTTGCAATGTTTATAGATTAGAAGCCGTGAACGTTTGCTTGAACTCAAGCGAGTACAAACTGACATGTTACAGTACGCAAAATGCATGTACTGCTCACTCTTCAGAAGCAGTTAACTATCGACTGTAATGAGCAAACGAGTCAATTTTCTAATACTTCTTTGTCCCAGTTCGTAGGCTTTGCTTAAGGGACCTGTCATTATTTATTGGGGGGCACTTTATTTGGGGGGAGGGTCACTACTTTTTGAGCGCCAGTTTGAGGAAGGCCATAACTTTGTAAACTGTATTTAGGGGGGGGGGGGGGCTCTGACTTTTTTTAAGCGTAAAACTCCAAGTGTCTCAAATGATTTGAATATCAAGTTCTTAATTTTGAAACTGATGTTTGCCCTTTCTCGTGATGCCCGAACAATGGTGTTGACTAAAGAATTCAGACAATATTCAAATATGGCCAGTAATGAGCTTTAATTTTCTCTTTTCGAAGACTTTATTTTGACTTTGCTTTACCTCTTTGCCTTATTACATATTGTCTTTTGCCCTCGGCAACAGTCAAACAATTTTTTTCAATAGTGCCTATTTTACTAGTAAGTTGCAATAGGTATTGAATGCTTTGTACCTTAAATAACAGGTGTTTATCACTGGTATAAATTGAAAAACTTTTCATTTTTTGACAGTTTTGACTAAATTTCTTGTAATTTTAGAAGACGTAAAATAAACAATTTTCCCTGGGGGAGCATGCCCCCGAACTCCTGTAAACGTCCTTGTGTTGTGTGAAACTGAGCTGTTTGAGTATAGGCTTCTTGGGCCTCACGCTTGAGACTAGGCCTTTCTCGATTATGCTAGCATTTTTTTCGGCATTTTTTGGGAAAACGAGCATTTTTTTTTTCGTTTTTTCTTTAAAAAGAATTGCTAGCATTTTCTGTCATTTTTCATGACTGTGATCCAGATTTCAGCACTCAGAACTCAGAATAATCCTAAAGTTTCACAATTTTGATTACTTAATTTGATTGTTTGCTGTCTGTTTCGACTGTTTGTGCGTTGTGTTACTTGTTTACTTGTGTTTTGTTACTTGTGTGTGTTTTTTTTTTTAATTTTTTTAAAAATATATTTATTTATTTTTTTTTAAATAATTTTTTTTTTTTTATAAACAAACAATTATTAAGTATCACCTGTTGTTGATTTGAGCATATAATGTAAGAGTTTGTACGTTTTGTTTGAAATAAAACAAAGCATTCTTTTTGAATTCAAGTGGCATTTTTTAAAGAAATCAGGCATTATTTTAGCATTTTTTTGGCTTTATGCGAGAATTTCTAGTAGCATTAAATGCCAGTTTTACTAGCATAATCGAGAAAGGCCTACTTGAGACTCAGATGCAATCTTACACTGAAGCAATTATTTCCAGCATGAAATAATCTTTAATTTAACAGTTCATTTTGAAGGCAGGAAGTTAAAGTACACCTAATCAATGATCGTCCCAAAACATATCACTACATTTTAGTTTCATTTTGTTACCTTCTTTTATCCGTTATAAATAGCTCAAAACAACAGTGGTCTAAATGGCGTTCTCGATATGCGAAGGGCTATTTTGTTGCTCAGAATCGCGGAAAACAGATCTAGGAGGAATCGATATACTGCAAAATTTCCTGGGGGAGAATACATGGCCACCCTAGCCTAGAGGGCACGCAGCCTCGCTCATTCTAAAGCCCACCCTTAATTTTGGGCAGTTTCGGCACTGACCAACCCATGGCCAGAAATCGCGGACATTGGAGTCGGCGAATTTTGATGCATCGTACATTAAGCGGTCACGAAAGTTGGTAATAGCCGCTGATTCGAAAGCCTGACTTTGGGCTCATATACATCCGACGATGATACACAAAATGAGGCCCACATAAAGGAATATTTTGTGTAGTAGGGAAACCACTGATCAAATATATTGCACATTAATAAAACTGGAAGGAAAAGAGCTTTCAAACGATGGCTTTTGCAGCAAAATTGGAGCATAGACGGCTGAAATATCGCAGTTCAAAGACAGCGGATTTTTGGATTTCAACGTGGACTGCCGCCTGGTGTTTCATTATGCGATTTTTATGGTTTTTGAAAGCAGAAAGTAGGGCCACGAAAATTGCTTTCAAGACAAAATTTATCGAGTAAACTGTCCGGTCGGTACACTCTTAGAGACGAATTGGGCAAATTCAGATATCGCTCATAGAAGAGAGCTATCACGCTCTGAAATCTCAGATGAGGACTATTAAAAACAGGGTTTTGTGGAGCCCCGATTACAGAAGAACACTGGATACCTGGTACGTAAAATTTTAATCGTGAAAAGGAGAGCGAGTATAAATGTTTTTGAGCAGACGAAACATGCATAGAAGGAACAATGTATTTAAGATTAATGCCGTGATTGGGCAAATAATCAAAAAGTAAAGTAAATTAGTATTTCTGCCATGTAATTATTTATCTCCATACAACGCTTTGTATAGCTTTATGGACATATTGGAACTGAATTTCGCACATGCGCATTGTGCACGTCCGCCAATTCTGGGAATACGGTCATATAATTAACTGAAATATCACAATGAACGGCTTAAAACCGAAGAATAACTCAAAAGAAACACAGAAAGGCCAAAAAGGGGCATGGATGGGCGAGATTAAAACGGTTTGCGTTCGGGTAAACTTGAAAAGCGTAGGTTCGACTTTTTTCAAGTTTACTTTCAAGATTATATTCAAGTTTATTTGTATGAAATTGTCATTTAAAATGCTTGAAAATCATCCTTGTTTGTTATGTAGCCGTGATATTTCCAATAAATGACTTTTGCTCTGCCAATTAAGCTTAATCCTCCAATCAGAATAAGCTTAACCAAATCTTCGCCTCACCTCCATTCCCCTCAATTTTTGTTAAAAGAGAAAAGAACACTTAAGAGGTGATTGACAGGTTCATGTCAAATGAACTCACTTGACAAAAGCCATAGTTGTCTTCAGCTGTTGGCGCTCCGTTGTTGGGAAAAGACGCCTCTCCTACCAGCGTAAAGTTAAAATCAGAACCGTTACCATGAAAAGCAAGCCAGTCCTGCAGAAGTGAAATAAAGAAACAATTGACTGATTGTTTCCGTCAAAAAACGAAGACTTTGGAATGATTTTCAAACACATGCAAATGATCGAAATCTTAAATGTTTGTTAGTAATTTTATCGCCACCTTCTTAGAACATTTCGCTTGATTTCTCTAACTTAAGAGTTTTTTTACATGGAGTGCACCTTTAAATCTCGTTTATGATGTAATGTTTCTTACGTACGTTTTACATGTTCTTATGGTAGTTATATTTTTTATTATAGTGATCCTAAAAAAACACATTTTTTGTTATAAAAGCATCATTCGACCCTCACCACAATTGTGTCTTGGTGCTTTCCATCGAATGGCAGAAATTCTCGAATACAGACCTGGAAACTTCCGGAATTCACGTTCTCCAGCCAAACGTACATGGCATCATCAGGCTTTGTATTACGAGTGTACTTAGCTGAGACAAACACAGAAGGCTTTCCACCAAAGTTCTGTATAATTTCACAAAATTATGTTAGAATTAGAATTTCTTTAAATTTTTTAGTCTCTTGCTTAAAGTTTCTCAGCATAATATACTTATAAAGCAATTCCTTCAAGTGATATTTCGAAGGCATCTTCACCTCGTTTCAAATAAGCAGGAACTTAACTGCACTATCATTAAGATTGAAAGAGAAAATACTGAAATTTCTCTACAGTTTCGTAAACAATGTTACTAGTTTTCTCATATCCTTTCTTTTGGCCAATTTAGTAACGAAAAACAAATAAAACGAGTAAATAACGTCCACTATATTTGATATAAAATCGACCGTTTTTGCCATTTTTGCAGTTTTAGTTTTTGTTTTTAAGCCGAGTAATTCTTGGTGTCTTACCTGTGAAAACGTAACTTTCTCGCATTTGCTTTCTGTTGTCCATATTCCATTAAAAGTAACACTACCATGTGTCATTTGTGGTTGATCTTGGAAAGCCAGCCAGTTGATGATTCCAGTTCCATTTGATCCAATGCCTGACTCACGTGCACACACCACAAATCCACGTGTACTGACGGATTAAACCCACACAGCAGAAGGAGAGTGAACACGTGAAAACTCTTCACCATGGCTTATTGACACGTGAACTTGAACCTAAAGGACATCAAATAAAAATAAAGTATAAGTTTTACTTCTATGACTTAAGGTGCTTCGTCAAGTAGACGCTGTGTTTTTATAAATTTTTAAAGAAAGTTTCAGCAAGGTCTGAATATTCCTTAACCTAAAGCCTATATTAATTGTGCATGTAGCTAAAATAGCTCATATGAAATTAATTGGAGGTGATTTGCACCACAAAGCTCACCTTTCCTGATCCACTGAACGTATTAGGGAATGCAACAGTTGTGCAGAGTGGCAAACGACAATGCTGTGAAGGCAAACATCCACTGCTGCAGATCCAGTCTTGAAATGTTTTTGATACGTTTAGTTTCCCAGCTTGTAGAGAAATCTCTATAAGGACAAATGGTCAAACCTCATCTAATCAGATATTTTATGCCAAAGGCAAGAAGCATGAGTATCAAGATATAAACATGGAAAACAATCCTAGGTTGCTATCCCAAAACAAGATCTTTCTATACTTTTTTCAGTGCTCACCTCGCAGATAAACAAAGACCTTAAACCAAAACTTAGCACAATGGAAACATTGGGTATACAGTGTCTACTATGCATGCAGAGAGCACTGGATTTACAAGGTAAAAAGTCTACAAATACAAGGAAAAATGACAAACACCCAGGTAAAACAGACAAAAATAATAATATATTATTATGCAGCACTGGGTATGCAGAGAAAACAGAATAATTAGAGGCAACACTAGATATACAGGGAACATTAAATATACAGGGAACACTGGATATACAGGTAACACTGGATATACAGGGAACACTAGATATACTGGGAACATTGGATATACAGGGAACACTGGATATACAGGTAACACTAGATATACAGGGAACACTAGATATACAGGGAACATTGGATATACAGGAAGCACAAGAAATACAGGGAACATTGAATATACAGTGATCAGTGGCTATACAGGGAACACTAGATATACAGGAACACTAGATATACAGGGAACATTGGATATACAGGAAGCACAAGAAATACAGGGAACATTGGATATACAGGGAACACTGGATATACAGGGAACACTAGATATACAGGGAACATTGGATATACCGGAAGCACAAGAAAATAAGGGACCATTAGATATACAGTGAACACTGGATATACAGGGAACACTAGATATACAGGGAACACTAGATATACAGGGAACATTGGATATACAGGGAACACTGGATATACAGGGAACACCAGATATACAGGGAACACTAGATATACAGGGACCACTATATAAACTGGGAACATTGGATATACGGGGAACACTTGATATACTGGGAACATTGGATATACAGGGAACACTGGATATACAGGGAACATTGGAAATACAGGGAGCACAAGAAATACAGGGAACACTAGATATACAGGGAACACTAGATATACAGGGAACACTAGATATACCGGGACACAATAGATATACTGGGAACATTGGATATACAGGGAACACTTGATATAATGGGAACACTGGATATACAGGGATCACTAGATATACAGGGAACACTAGATATACAGGGAACACTAAATATACTGGGAACATTGGATATACAGGGAACACTTGATATACTGGGAACACTGGATATACAGGGAACATTGGAAATACAGGGAACACTAGATAAACTGGGAACATTGGATATACAGGGAACACTTGATATACAGGGTACTCTTGATATACAGGGAACACTGGATATACAGGGAACACTAGATATACAGGGAACATTGGATATACAGGGAACACTAGATATACAGGGCACACTTGATATACAGGGAACACTAGATATACAGGGAACACTAGATATACAGGGTACTCTTGATATACAGGGAACACTGGATATACAGGGAACACTAGATATACAGGGAGCACAAGAAATACAGGGAACATTGGAAATACAGGGAACACTAGATATACAGGGAACATTGGATATACAGGGAACACTAGATATACAGGGAACACTAGATATACAGGGAACATTGGATATACAGGGAACACTGGATATACAGGGAACACTGGATATACAGGGAACACTAGATATACAGGGAACACTAGGTAATTATACTGGGAACATTGGATATACAGGGAACACTTGATATACTGGGAACATTGGATATACAGGGAACACTGGAAATACCGGCAATACTGGATATACAGGGAACACTGGATATACAGGGAACATTGGAAATACAGGGAGCACAAGAAATGCAGGGAACATTGGATATACAGGGAACACTAGATATACAGGGAGCACTTGATATACAGGGAACACTAGATATACAGGGAACACTAGATATACAGGGAATACTGGATATACTGGGAACATTGGATATACAGGGAACACTAGATATACAGGGAACACTAGATATACCGGGACACAATAGATATACTGGGAACATTGAATATACAGGGAACACTTGATATACAAGCAACACTAGATATACAGGGAACACTAGATATACTGGGAATATTGGATATACAGGGAACACTTGATATACAGGGAACACTTGATATACTGGGAACACTAGATATACAGTGAACACTAGATATACAGGGAACACTTGATATACTGGGAACATTGGATATACAGGGAACACTAGATATACAGGGAACACTGGATATACAGGGAATACTAAATATACTGGGAACATTGGATATACAGGGAATACTGGATATACAGGGAACACTGGATATACAGGGAACACTAGATATACAGGGAACATTGGATATACAGGGAACACTAGATATACAGGGAACACTGGATATACAGGGAACACTAGATATACAGGGAACATTGGATATACAGGGAACACTGGATATACAGGGAACACTGGATATACAGGGAACACTAGATATACAGGGAACATTGGATATACAGGGAACACTGGATATACAGGTAACACTAGATATACAGGGAACACTGGATATACAGGGAACATTGGAAATACAGGGAGCACTGGATATACAGGTAACACTAGATATACAGGGAACACTGGATATACAGGGAACACTAGATATACAGGTAACACTAGATATACAGGGAACATTGGAAATACAGGGAACACTAGATATACAGGGAACACTAGATATACAGGGAACACTAGATATACAGGGAACATTGGATATACAGGGAACACTTGATATCCTGGGAACACTAGATATACAGGGAACATTGGATATACAGGAAGCACAAGAAATACAGGGAACATTGGATATACAGGGAACACTGGATATACAGGGAACACTAGATATACAGGGAACATTGGATATACCGGAAGCACAAGAAAATAAGGGACCATTAGATATACAGTGAACACTGGATATACAGGGAACACTAGATATACAGGGAACACTAGATATACAGGGAACATTGGATATACAGGGAACACTGGATATACAGGGAACACCAGATATACAGGGAACACTAGATATACAGGGACCACTATATAAACTGGGAACATTGGATATACGGGGAACACTTGATATACTGGGAACATTGGATATACAGGGAACACTGGATATACAGGGAACATTGGAAATACAGGGAGCACAAGAAATACAGGGAACACTAGATATACAGGGAACACTAGATATACAGGGAACACTAGATATACCGGGACACAATAGATATACTGGGAACATTGGATATACAGGGAACACTTGATATAATGGGAACACTGGATATACAGGGATCACTAGATATACAGGGAACACTAGATATACAGGGAACACTAAATATACTGGGAACATTGGATATACAGGGAACACTTGATATACTGGGAACACTGGATATACAGGGAACATTGGAAATACAGGGAACACTAGATAAACTGGGAACATTGGATATACAGGGAACACTTGATATACAGGGTACTCTTGATATACAGGGAACACTGGATATACAGGGAACACTAGATATACAGGGAACATTGGATATACAGGGAACACTAGATATACAGGGCACACTTGATATACAGGGAACACTAGATATACAGGGAACACTAGATATACAGGGTACTCTTGATATACAGGGAACACTGGATATACAGGGAACACTAGATATACAGGGAGCACAAGAAATACAGGGAACATTGGAAATACAGGGAACACTAGATATACAGGGAACATTGGATATACAGGGAACACTAGATATACAGGGAACACTAGATATACAGGGAACATTGGATATACAGGGAACACTGGATATACAGGGAACACTGGATATACAGGGAACACTAGATATACAGGGAACACTAGGTAATTATACTGGGAACATTGGATATACAGGGAACACTTGATATACTGGGAACATTGGATATACAGGGAACACTGGAAATACCGGCAATACTGGATATACAGGGAACACTGGATATACAGGGAACATTGGAAATACAGGGAGCACAAGAAATGCAGGGAACATTGGATATACAGGGAACACTAGATATACAGGGAGCACTTGATATACAGGGAACACTAGATATACAGGGAACACTAGATATACAGGGAATACTGGATATACTGGGAACATTGGATATACAGGGAACACTAGATATACAGGGAACACTAGATATACCGGGACACAATAGATATACTGGGAACATTGGATATACAGGGAACACTTGATATACAAGCAACACTAGATATACAGGGAACACTAGATATACTGGGAATATTGGATATACAGGGAACACTTGATATACAGGGAACACTTGATATACTGGGAACACTAGATATACAGTGAACACTAGATATACAGGGAACACTTGATATACTGGGAACATTGGATATACAGGGAACACTAGATATACAGGGAACACTGGATATACAGGGAATACTAGATATACTGGGAACATTGGATATACAGGGAATACTGGATATACAGGGAACACTGGATATACAGGGAACACTAGATATACAGGGAACATTGGATATACAGGGAACACTAGATATACAGGGAACACTGGATATACAGGGAACACTAGATATACAGGGAACATTGGATATACAGGGAGCACTGGATATACAGGGAACACTGGATATACAGGGAACACTAGATATACAGGGAACATTGGATATACAGGGAACACTGGATATACAGGTAACACTAGATATACAGGGAACACTGGATATACAGGGAACATTGGAAATACAGGGAGCACTGGATATACAGGTAACACTAGATATACAGGGAACACTGGATATACAGGGAACACTAGATATACAGGTAACACTAGATATACAGGGAACATTGGAAATACAGGGAACACTAGATATACAGGGAACACTAGATATACAGGGAACACTAGATATACAGGGAACATTGGATATACAGGGAACACTTGATATCCTGGGAACACTAGATATACAGGGAACATTGGATATACAGGAAGCACAAGAAATACAGGGAACATTGGATATACAGAGAACACTGGATATACAGGGAACACTAGATATACAGGGAACATTGGATATACCGGAAGCACAAGAAAATAAGGGACCATTAGATATACAGTGAACACTGGATATACAGGGAACACTAGATATACAGGGAACACTAGATATACAGGGAACATTGGATATACAAGGAACACTGGATATACAGGGAACACCAGATATACAGGGAACACTAGATATACAGGGACCACTAGATAAACTGGGAACATTGGATATACGGGGAACACTTGATATACTGGGAACATTGGATATACAGGGAACACTGGATATACAGGGAACATTGGAAATACAGGGAGCACAAGAAATACAGGGAACACTAGATATACAGGGAACACTAGATATACAGGGAACACTAGATATACCGGGACACAATAGATATACTGGGAACATTGGATATACAGGGAACACTTGATATAATGGGAACACTATATATACAGGGATCACTAGATATACAGGGAACACTAGATATACAGGGAACACTAAATATACTGGGAACATTGGATATACAGGGAACACTTGATATACTGGGAACACTGGATATACAGGGAACATTGGAAATACAGGGAGCACAAGAAATACAGGGAACATTGGAAATACAGGGAACACTAGATATACAGGGAACACTAGATATACAGGGAACACTAGATATACAGGGAACATTGGATATACAGGGAACACTAGATATACAGGGCACACTTGATATACAGGGAACATTAGATATACAGGGAACACTTGATATACTGGGAACATTGGAAAAAAGGGAACGCTAGATATACAGGGAACACTAGATATACAGGGAACACTAGATATACAGGGAACATTGGATATACAGGGAACACTGGATATACAGGGAACACTGGATATACAGGGAGCACAAGAAATACAGGGAACATTGGAAATACAGGGAACACTAGATATACAGGGAACACTAGATATACAGGGAACATTGGATATACAGGGAACACTAGATATACAGGGCACACTTGATATACAGGGAACACAAGAAATACAGGGAACATTGGAAATACAGGGAACACTAGATATACAGGGCACACTTGATATACAGGGTACTCTTGATATACAGGGAACACTGGATATACAGGGAACACTAGATATACAGGGAACATTGGATATACAGGGAACACTAGATATACAGGGCACACTTGATATACAGGGAACACTAGATATACAGGGAACACTAGATATACAGGGTACTCTTGATATACAGGGAACACTGGATATACAGGGAACACTAGATATACAGGGAGCACAAGAAATACAGGGAACATTGGAAATACAGGGAACACTAGATATACAGGGAAAATTGGATATACAGGGAACACTAGATATACAGGGAACACTAGATATACAGGGAACATTGGATATACAGGGAACACTGGATATACAGGGAACACTGGATATACAGGGAACAATAGATATACAGGGAACACTAGGTAATTATACTGGGAACATTGGATATACAGGGAACACTTGATATACTGGGAACATTGGATATACAGGGAACACTGGAAATACCGGCAATACTGGATATACAGGGAACACTGGATATACAGGGAACATTGGAAATACAGGGAGCACAAGAAATGCAGGGAACATTGGATATACAGGGAACACTAGATATACAGGGAGCACTTGATATACAGGGAACACTAGATATACAGGGAACACTAGATATACAGGGAATACTGGATATACTGGGAACATTGGATATACAGGGAACACTAGATATACAGGGAACACTAGATATACCGGGACACAATAGATATACTGGGAACATTGGATATACAGGGAACACTTGATATACAAGCAACACTAGATATACAGGGAACACTAGATATACTGGGAATATTGGATATACAGGGAACACTTGATATACAGGGAACACTTGATATACTGGGAACACTAGATATACAGTGAACACTAGATATACAGGGAACACTTGATATACTGGGAACATTGGATATACAGGGAACACTAGATATACAGGGAACACTGGATATACAGGGAATACTAGATATACTGGGAACATTGGATATACAGGGAATACTGGATATACAGGGAACACTGGATATACAGGGAACACTAGATATACAGGGAACATTGGATATACAGGGAACACTAGATATACAGGGAACACTGGATATACAGGGAACACTAGATATACAGGGAACATTGGATATACAGGGAACACTGGATATACAGGGAACACTGGATATACAGGGAACACTAGATATACAGGGAACATTGGATATACAGGGAACACTGGATATACAGGTAACACTAGATATACAGGGAACACTGGATATACAGGGAACATTGGAAATACAGGGAGCACTGGATATACAGGTAACACTAGATATACAGGGAACACTGGATATACAGGGAACACTAGATATACAGGTAACACTAGATATACAGGGAACATTGGAAATACAGGGAACACTAGATATACAGGGAACACTAGATATACAGGGAACACTAGATATACAGGGAACATTGGATATACAGGGAACACTTGATATACTGGGAACATTGGAAATACAGGGAACACTAGATATACAGGGAATACTAGATATACAGGGAACACTAGATATACTGGGAACACTAGATATACAGGGAACACTGGATATACAGGGAACACTAGATATACTGGGAACACTAGATATACTGGGAACATTGGAAATACAGGGAGCACAAGAAATACAGTAAACACTGGATATACAGGGAACAATATCTGTACAGGAAACACAAGATCGCTCGGATGTAAATGGATTCCAACTTGAATAATCAAGGCTTTTAAAGTTGTTTTCTCGCGCGTTTTCAAAAAATAGGTCACCAAGGGTGACATGAGTCTAATGCCGTATGGCATAGTGATACAGATTGCGCGGTTTTCGTAAGCCGGTTAAAATTGGTTAGAGGTTTGTGTTCGGGAGTTTAATTTAAAATGCTTATAGCAAGCTAGGGGCATCGTGGATGATTATGGATGAAAACGAAACAGTCATAAATGTTATATGCTTCACAAAATTTAAATTATGAACAGGAGTTGATGTTACTTCTTCCGTATTGTCTGTAAAAGCAGAAACGATTAAACATTTGGACAAGATTGCGTGACGATTTACAAAAAGCATGTTCATTACAACAAGGGTTGAAGAACTTCACATCGTTTTCTTTCAGATTTTTCACCATTTTGATGATGACTCTTGAAACAGATTTTGCAATAAAAGCACTTGAAATAGTGACTGTTACTCCATTGTACTGTAAGCACTTAGTGACAGATTTTCCTAAAAACGGGTGTAAATGCTCACGTCAATATAATGATGACCTTTTGAACGCTGGAAACTAGGCAATTATTATCGAGCTACCATACACAGGAGCGAAGACTGTTTATCATGATGTACAAATTTCGCGAATCATCACTTCCATATCAATGTAACCATTTTATGATTTTTCTAGCTGTAAGAAGAACTTAAGATCTCTGAGAGTCGTAAAAGCATGAAATTCGATTTCAGTGTAATACTGCAAAGCGGCCAAACAAACGCATTTTGATTTAGTCGCGTAACTTGATTTACATTTATCCATGTACATCTTTTATTTTTGAAGGTTTTTGTTTGCACTGTAAAGAAAAAATTGGTCAAAATTCGAATGACTTTAATACAAAAACCGAGGTAAAGTTTTCTATTTTTTAAAACAAAATAAATATTTGGTCGCATTGTGTAAATAAACGCGAGTCGCCGTCGAAATATTTTTTTCTCAAAGACGTCTTGCTTAAAGAAAACACAAGTGCTTAACTGAACTAAAAACGAAGATTTATTTTCACAAAAAGCTTACAAATGTCTTAACTGGAAAATCATTTCGTCCTGTTCAAGTGTTGAATAATCGTGACTTGAGAAAGAACTTTTAATTATGCGTGGGAACACGTGTCGCTGATTGGCTGTTTTTAATTGAAACTAATCGTGCGTGTCCGTACGGAGTCCGTTCTTGCAGCTGATCATTGTTTTCTACATTACAGCGAACGATTATCGATCCCGAACCATTCCCTTGGGATTGCTAACAGCTTTTTTCATATAACAAAGAGTCTAATGCGCATGCGCAAAGCGCACGCAAGCATTAGACTCAAAAATCAATTTTTATAGCCGTAGCTTAATTTCTATCCGCAAATGAAGGCAAGATTATGTTTTTCATAGGTTGATGCCTACCACTAATTTCAGAACAGTTAAGACCAAAAAAAAATGCAAAATCCCTGTGACGTAGTTTTAGGTTGACTGAGAACAGAAATAAAGAATACTCTTACCCGACTCTACGCTGATAGGGCGGAGTGCCAACAGCATCATAACACCTAAAATAAACTTGAAGTCCATAATTCTTCGTGTGGTATGAAAGTCTGCAAATGAAATAACATTAAAAAGCAGATAAAATATCAACCAGAGGTATTATTTTCTGAGCTATTAAAAATTGTGAACATGAATTTTTTTAACTTTTATTAGAAAATATCGAGAGGCAGTAACTAAGTGTATCCCTGTTTAACATGGAAATTTTTTCAAACGATTCTGACTCAAATAAAGATAATTTTATTTCCTTAACATGGAGTTTAAGATTCCTTAAAAGCCTTTCTTTCTACTTCCCCAAATGCCTGTTCGCATCAGGTAATGAGTGGGGCGTTTTCCTGGCTTTTTGAAATTTTCAGTTGCAAATGTAAAATACAAAAAAAACTTTGAATAGATATGTATATAACTTACCTTGCCAAGAACTCAGCGCCTGGGTTGTAAGAACGAAAGCAGAAACTAGAACATATAAGAAAACGGGATATCGAACACGTTATAATTAGATGCTGCATCAAAACGATTTTAAAAACAACAAGACAACTATACTTACTTCTTGCTGTTCAAAGCTGAATGAGTTCCTTCCTTGAATAATGATCGAATTTGTTCGCTAGAACGAGTTTTTTCCGTTTTAAATCTGTCCAATGGCATGAAGCCAAACATTCGTCTTTTGACTTGTTGTCACATTTTTCCCAGAAATAGCTCGCAGAGTTATCATCACGACAGATTTTCTGTGTGAGATTACACCTGAACAAAGATAAACGTCAAAAGACATTAGACCTAACAGATAGTGATACTCCTGGATACTAGATTGATTTATTCTAGTTTAACAATTATTTTAGAAGTTCTTGAGGAGATTTGGTGTGTTAACAACCGGACTACATTCTTTTCCATTATCTACAATGCTAAACATCGAAGTACGTTAAAGAAGACCAATTAATGGTAAAAAGAAAATGAAAAAGCCTCATAATTGCAAGAAACATCGCTATTGCCTTATTTGAGTGATAAATTAAACTGTCAAACTTTCCTTTAAAAACTTTGAGAATAATGCGCCTGTATTTATCGAGCAAAATTAGGCGCTAATTGCTTTTAACGATGAGTTTCAAAACAGGCTGTGTTTATATGCCTGGCTACACACAGTCTATATTTATCGAAACAAAAACAAAACTAGCACTTACACCAATACGTTATCACGATTCTCGCCTACAATATTTTTTCAAGGTGAAACTATTTTCAGCCCCTTTCTTAATTAGATTTGTGAGACCGAAAATCACACTAGCCTATATTATGTTATCTATTTTCTTCTTGTTGGCAATGGCGTTGGTTAGAATGTTTTGCTTAGTTCCATTAATATGTCAAACGGAATGTCATCTTTTTGGTTGCTGTCGTTGTGCATGAATTCAGCTGCAAGTTGTGACACCCTTTCCTTCTTGTGAATGTGAATTAGCACGTTTGCCCGAGTAAATTCTGTCATTGAGAACATATTATTAAGCATTAAATTTAGTTTTACGTTGGTTAGGAGATAAATTTTGTTATCTTATATGAACCAAGCACCGGCCGGTTTCCAGTGGGATGCTATTATTTCTAAGAAAACCAATATGAACAAGCGAAACACAGACTGATTCTTGGTCAGCTTGTAGTTAAAGGAGCAATGTCGCGGTATATCAAGTCACTTTTTTGATTCCTTTCAAATTGAAGGAAACTGGCCTCAAAATATATAATAGTTTTCTAACATAGAAAAACACTGAAACAAGTAATAAAAAGGCAAAAATAACCAAGAATGGTTTCGACTGATGAAAATTAAGACAAATAACGGAGGACAAATTTGCCATTTGTTAAAAATACAAATGTGTTGTCCGTGACGTAGCCCCCTTAAAAATTACATGTAATTGGAGCCTCAATTGGATGCACGAGTCCAGTACTACTAAAAACTAAATAACGAAAATAGATTACATAATGTTTTACTGACTTTGGCAACAAGCCATTTTAGCCTTGCATAGCTAGGTTTGCTCTTCTTGTTTCTTGTTTAAATCTCCAGTCTCGGTCTAAAATCACCTTAGAAGTCTCTGGTGGATCTTTGCACAGCAGCTGTGTGTCACTTGATCATGAATGTTTGAGTTCGTGCCATTTAAGTGTTTGTTTGTCACGTTAATACTTTTGGACTTTAAGTAGGCCATTATCTTCTGCTTGTTATTGGATTTAAGTATATTTGTTTAAGAGGAACAGCTGAGATCCACATTGTCTTTTTCCTCACGCTACAATCTTTACGGGCATTGCACAGAACAGTAGTTTGGGTTGTGAATCATTTTCAAAAAAAAAAAAAACGGAACGTTAAAACTGCAATTGTGTGGGGGGCTTGTATTGTGACCCGGAAGACAAAATTTGCAGCCAACTTTTTTTTGTTTGTTTCGTTTTCTGAGAAACGAAACGGTATTGTTTTGGATTCGATGCGAACTATTTACACAGTGGGGGCTACTATCCAATCAGAAGAACACTCGTAACCACAATGTCAACACGTTTTAACAAAGGCAAAAAGAGGGTAAAAACATGTTCTTAAAATATCGAAAAGATAATCGTCATGACGACAAAAAGAGATTGAGAATTATTACAAAGAGAAATATCTGACGACTGCAATCCTCTCACTGTCGTGACTTATCACTGTCACGCCAGTAAAAACTCTTAAAGACAATTTATTAACCAAATAAATGGTTTCATGCACCTTATGAAAATGAATCTGTTCGGGATTCCGGTCAGGTGGTGTAGCATTAACCCTCGTTATAAGGCAGAGAGGAGCTATCTTCAGCCTCTTGGCATCAAAGCATTCAAGGCGAAGTCAACATTTTACACCCTCTCTGTTTTCCACAGAAAAATATTATTAGCATGTGTTCAGGTATCCCCTCACCTTTGCTGGGAAAAGTTTCATTTAGACTGAACTTCATTTGAAAATAAACGGCCATCTCGGTGGCCAAAAGATGGCAGAATGTGTCACGTCATATCTCTTCCCAGCAAACCGAGCTCAACCAAGGCAATGGGCGCAGAATAGGAATATTTTCGTTGAGTAACGCATAAAGGAGCACAAAATAATCACTTTCGCGTTACGTAAATTTCCATGCCACTAAAAAAATCTCCAGTAATACCCAAGTATAACATAGAGAATACACAACAGCAACTTTATTACATCATTAAACGGAATAGCTTATTATGCACTATTTTAAATATTTTTATAAAAGAAAACGTTAATTTGTTCAAAAAAAAAAACAGCAAATAGTAAGATTTTAGACTATTTCATGGGACGTCTATATAGATTAAAATGCTGCAGCGATTTCATAAATGCTAGGATCAGAATAAATATTCTCCTTAGTATTGTTGTACATTCTGTGTTATGATCTTTGGGTGAATTTGGTTCGTAATCAAGACATCCTTCTTGAGGTCATACGTTTCTTTATTGTCTTGGCTTGTCAACTTGAATTTGCCATAAACAACAACGACAGATTATTATTATTATCCAACTCTGCTTCGTATAGTACAAATAAGTGAAAGAACGAGCAAAACGAGTACAATTATCTCACGATATTTGTACTCGACTCATTCCTCCCGACCGCGCGATAGATTAACAAACGTGGCAAGACAGGATTTTGGGGAAAGAAATCGTTGGATAAAGAAATTGGTTTGTAGTACCGCTGTACAATTTTTACTCGTCATTTGTATTTTCACTCCCAAAATACTGCAAGACTCGGAAAAATATGCAGCAATACAGTACAAACCCGCGAGTAAGAACCTAACATTTAAGAACCCGTTAGACTAAAATTTACAAATTAGACCCCATTTTTATAAGAACCTATTTAGCCTAAAATTTGGAAACAGGTTCTTTTTTTTCTAAAGTTGATTAAAAAAGGCTACCTTTGGGAAATAAGTTGGACAAAGCATTACTGTGCCTTTATATAACGTTATCTTCTAAATGATTAGTGCTTCATTTTTACATAAGCACTTAGTGGTATGCAAATTTTATACAAGGAATAGGCCGAATACCACCTGAAGCATATAAGCATCAATGTAAATTTTCTTCGAAAATAAGAACCTATTAAGAATCTAGATAGCCTAAATTTGTGTTAACTACTGTTAACTAGTATAGTTTTTACTATACTACACACTAAAGTGTCTAATAAGATATATGCATTTCTTTGTTGTTGTTGTTGTCGTTACGTTGTTACACTTGCTTTACTGATTAACTTATCGTTACTTCAAATAGGCAAAGGGGTGCGATAACAAGAATACGATAAAATATTTAGACGCAGCGGAGCGTTTTGAAACGTTGGGGGATAGGGGGGCTCATCGTACTCCAAGCCAAGCGCATACCTTCCCCCAGGGGGGGGGGGGAGGGGGAAATCCCCTACTCAAATTTTCCAGAAGGTCTTTAATAGTGTCCGGTGCGTAACTAGGATATTCAGACGATCCTGCTTCTTGGTGCTTTTTGGAAAAATCTTAATCGTCGGAGCGCATACAATGTACGCTCTGAAGTCGCCGATGCCACAGGTAATGTCAAATACAATCTTCTTAACAGATTGCGGACCTCTCCTAGTAGCGTTTTGGGGAACGCAGAGAGGAGTTTCGTTGAAAGTCACACAAAGTCATGCCACGCGACAAGCGCGATCCTGATGAAACGATTTGTGCAAAGATCACGAGACTGACTATCTATTTTGTGCTGTAATAGCGATACTTTTAGCACTGAAATATCGGGGGCTGAGCCCCCAAATATTTGCCGGTTTGGGGGGGGGGGGTTCTTTCCCCCTCCCTGCTCCGCCGACTAAGCAATTAATATTCCTTACTTGGAAACATTCCTCATTGCAATTCAGTGTAACCAAAGAGACGAAATACGGGCAAAATGTAAAACGAAACACAAAAATTACTTCTGATAACTTTATAGCCTTCTTGCACTTGTGCTTCTGCTCTTTGTATGTGTTTACGTTGGCTTCTAGAACATGTAAGAATCGTCGTTCCCTTTCGTGTTTTCCAAGTATTTAATGGGTACATAACGGAGCAGTTGGTTCCCTAACCGTTTCTACTTTACTTTTCAGGCATTTAATGTTCCATCGTAAGGAGGTATTTACTTCCTTCCCGTTCGACCCGGAGTCCAACGCACTAACTATTAGGCCAACGCACCTCCCACAATTATATAATAACCTGAATTCTACGCGCATTTTGATTGGTTCTTACTTATGATCTATCAGAGTACAGACACATGGATGACGTCACGCGGTGGTGTGACTCGCGCGCGTGATTAGAGTTCATAGTCCAGATCAGAGTTGTCGGCAAAGTTTTTCAAACTTGCGAGGCCACAACAAAGCAAAAAAAGTTCAGCTTAATTACAAACGTCCAGTGAGAAACAATACGCCAATCATCGTTCACCTTTCGAAGCATTTAACTGGGCGAAACAAGCTTGAAGAAGACAGTGAATTATTCGAGAAATTATCCGAAATCTTTATGAAAGTTTGGCCGATGTTGTGCAATTGGACGACGCCACGGGAAACAAACAGTGAACAAACGAATTGTGGTTGAACGCTTCGGTTATGTTTACAGATTTGAACAACTTTCCAAATCGGAATAAAGGTTAGAGTTTTCATTGACTTTCAATTGACCATTTTTCTGTTTATTTAATTCCTCGCGAAGCGAGGCCGAAGGCCGAGCGTAGCGGGGTGTATAATTTTGTCCCTCAAAGGGCTCAGGCGGGATGAAATCTCGTGTGGAGTTTACGGTCATATATATATATTTATTTATTTGTGAGCTTGGTGTGTGGCGGAAATGACGTCACACGACCGCCGCGCGCTGGTGGCATAATGGTAAGGCGTCGAACTTGAAATCAGATCTTCGGGACTGAGGGCGCGGGTTCGAATCCGGCTAGGTTTTTTTTTTTTTTTTTTTTTTTTCCTTATTTTTTTTTGGTGGGTTCGAATCCTGAGCCTTTCATTTTTATCGTTTTTCTTTTCGGATTAAAATAACACTGATTTCCACATAATACTCCCTGAAAAAGGTATTCAGGCTATAAACCTTTCATCGCCATCAGGGGCGCGCGGGCGGAGGGTTCGAATCCTCCTGCCGTTCGTTCTTCTTTTTTTTTTAATGCCCTCAAATAAATGTCCAAAATGCGACTATCCAATAATTTGTCGATGATTTTGAAAATAGCCTGCGCTTCCCAACGCTTTATACCTCTTTACGAACCTGAAAGAGCCGCCATCTTCAAAGCGGAGTAGACCCTGGGAACGAGGGTGTCGCGGCCATGCCCGTTACTAATTTTTAACAAATATATCTTCCTGCCTACTGTGGAAAATTGAATATGTACAATGTTCAACTTCAAATAATCCACTCCTTATTTATAACACCACCCCCCCCCCCCCCCCCGCCTCCCCAAGCCAGAGCTTCGCGAGGCCCTGCGAGTCACGTATTACTAGTTAATCGGATTATAACAGTGCTTCGTGTTAACGAAAACTTAATAGTTAAATCAAAACAACTTAGCTCATCTTTACGGCGGCATTGCTCACACTGAAGTGTGCTGAAGTCTTGTGTTATTATATAAAACAAATAGATTCCATTTTGCCGTGGGTCTGTTCAGTTATAGATCACAGAAGACGTCAAAATGTGGTATGAACATCAGTGACCCACTCGGCTAGCGCCTCGTGGGCCACTTCTCTGTTCATACCACATTTTGACGTCATCTGTGATCTATAACTGAACAGACGCACGGCAAAATGGAATCTATTTGTTAAACAGACAACAGGCATACAGTTTACTAAAAGTGGTGTTATATTAACTTCATTTTAATTGTGGGCTGGGCTCCACCGTTAAACATGTGTCAATGATTAGCGAGTAGGTTCGAGCAATAAGCAAAAAAACTTTTATAACTCGTTTGACATGATGTGGGGACCTAGCTCCCAAACAGAGAAACAAAGAAATAACTCAACAAACAGCGGCAGTTCTCTTAGGATGTCTGTGTAAGGCAATTGCCGCAACGTAGACTATTTTACACCGCTACGGACAATAGGATCCTAAAAAAATTACAACGCGCCAATAGAGTCGCTATCCTGTGTCAGTAAGTGAAAGCAAACATTCTCTCGGTTAAAAGAGAATTTAAAGAGATTACTGACAGAAGCGATCACTAAAACCGTCGCAGCTTGCTTGCAACCTTATTAAGAAATTTAAGGATGTAGAATGAAATTAAACTGATAAATCAACAGCTTGAAAAACTTAGACTCCAGTTTATTAGTCCTTTTGTGCTAGGTAGACTACAGTTGTCCACGAAGCTCTTACTTTTCACATTTTTCACTAAGTAGCCCAGAGTTCCTATAGTTTATAACACATTTGGGAAAAAATTAAAATCCTTTAGCAAGTAAAGCCCACAACTTCGTATCCTTGCTTGCTTTTTGGTCATTTTTGTAACTACAAATTTGTATCTTAGGTCATCGCACTTTCCTACATAAAAACCAATTACAATTTTTAAAATACTGAGTTTAACCAAACATTTTTCTAACTGAAAAGCCAAATAAAAGCTGCTGTGGCTTGTTCTTGTCCAGAGACCTACATCAAGATGTAAAAGTTTATGCTATACCATAGCATTTCAGTTTTCCCAGCGTGTGGTAACCTTGCTCGTTGTAGCCGCTTGTGCCTGTATCACCAAACCTGAGCTGTTTAACTGGCAGATGTGTCTTGTCAGTGAGGAGACCGCTGTCTTCACGCCACACCTGGTCATTCTTATCACAGTTACAAGGAAGGCTGAGGTCTGCACATGAGTTGGTCATCCCGCATGCGCACTTACCACTGCCAGGTGATGCTCCGCCCCAGTACGTCTTCTTAATAGAATCACGTGACATATATATATGATATATGAATGATAACACTCATACTTGATAAACTGTTCACAGTGTGAGGAGACACTGGTGAGACTCGCCAGCTGAGACAGACTCGCACCTGAGTAATGGATGTCACGTGAGTAACTACCTGGATTTTCATATCCCTGCATGTGCGTTCTGCTTTCACTGTCGTGACTGACCACAGTAACGCCAACTCCATTCTTGTCACTCATGTCACAATAAACTGTAAATGGTGCCAGGCCTCCCGGGCCATCAGGATCAATAAAGTAATTTCCGCTTACACTGCTACGTATTTTCGTATCGCAGAGCAGGAAACACGATCACGATAGCATTCCAAGCCATCTCCAGCGTAACCATGGTTACAGGTGCACGAATATGATTCACGTTCATTTGTACAGCTGGCATGCTGATGACACTCATTCGTCTGTCTTTCTCATTCATTTAGGTCTGTTGAACAGACAAGATGAGTTAAAACTAAGCATAACAATGAATGTAATATCGTCAAAGAGGCGTGTTTATTTGTAATGGTGCACAGAAAATTGAGGTTTAAATCGAGTCGAAAAAATTGATGTTAGTAATTCTCCTTACTGGTTGTCATACATTTCCTTAAAAGTAAGTATAGAGAGTTTGGTGTTAGATCAAGACAACATCAAATGATAATCATTCTTGAAATCATAGGTTAAATAACAATGTGTTAAATTTTTCCACCTTGTTCCTGGACACTCAAAACGTCCGTCAATAATTTGTGTTCGATTGTAAGGTGTGCAATTATTGGGCAGTTGTAAATAGTTTCAGTCATTTATGCCTCTCTTTAACCGTTGGATGGCTTATTTCGTTGTTTCAATACTAAGTTAAAATGTTTTCTACCAAAGCCTTAATTTTAGGTCTACTTTCTTCCAAAACGCGCAAGAAAACAGCGTGATAGAGCAACTTCAATTCAACTTATCACTGTATTTCTTGACTTGAAATATTTAAACACTACTTACTGTCTACGATTTCTGATTCAGCTTAATAAACACTGATTGACATCTTACCTTTCTTACAAGTATACTGATGACAATCGCTGCATCGCACGTCATTCCACTCGTAGCTGTGTTGCACACCAAGTGCGTGAACACAATCTTCTCCTCTGAAATTATTTGGCTGATTTTGTGTCCAAGCCGTAAAGTTTCCTTCTCCTCGATCCGCCCAAGTGAAGTTGCCTTCCACAAATCTATCATTCAACCCCAGCCAAGACTTTGCACCATTGTGTCGATGCTGCAAGTACACATTCTCTTCATTGCTGTTGACATCAACAAGGACGGAGTCTTCTTGTCGACATTTTTGCAATGCTGTGGTCCAGTTGGCACATGTTTGACTTGTAAAGTAGCAGAAGCCATTAAAATAGTCCCATCCAGGATCACAGATATCTGCAAAAATAGAAAACATCTGTTTGCCTTTTGTCTTAATAAGTGAAAGGGAGTTATTTCTTAGTTTTTCAGTGCAAAGTTAAAGAGTAATATTAAGGCTCCCCTACAGGTTTCATGGAACAAGGGAATATCCTCTTAAAATAATTGGGAACAAGGGAACTAAAAACCAAAAAATGCTAAATATCGACAAAATACTTTAAGGGAACAAAGAGGAAATGTTCCTGCGAACATGGAAACAGAGGCACCCTTCCTTCCCCTGTGTGGCCCTCAGTATTCACTAACCTGTAAGGACCACATAGCCAACTGACACTGGATCATATCTTGTTTCGTACAATTCTTTGACACAGGCTCTGAATCCAGAGGCGTTCATGTTCTGCAAATGCATAAAGTTAACAATAGGTGCCTGCTAAAACTACAACAACTACCACAATAACACCAATATCACTCAATAGTTGACGAGTGCCGCAAGGGCTGTTCCTTCTGCTCATTTTAAATTTTTATTCAGTATCATATCATTTTTAGAGATCATAATTCGATTTTTACACTTTTAGACCAACTATTTTTATAACGCACGAAATTTTAATCCCTCCAGTGGGAAGCAAGATTATGAACCGGAGGGCACCAGACCACACTCGGTTAATCCGTTTCTGTGACTTCCATACACTGTGTTTAAGCAAACTGCCACAAATAGCTAGCCAGCAATGATAAAGCAACTTGAAACAAATTATTGCATTTGCATCTGACTAAGGCTTTACCATTTATATTCAGTTGTCGATCAAGGCAGATTCGTACTTGAGCAAGCAACAGCTTCCAATTAAATATCTCACAGCCATTAACAGTGATAAAAATAAGTTTCACATTGTCACGAACTGATATGTTTCAGATCTGTTGTGTTACGACAGTTTGGAAAGATCAAAAGCATGCGATGTTTTAAGTTTCAGCTAAAATTCATTTACGAGATCATGGTTATCAGTTTTCCCGCGCTTTTAATTTAATACACGGCACGCGACCCACTTAAAGAGAGCATTTTAGCCTAATCGTAGGTTTCCGCTGACGAATTAAAAAGAAAAGCTGTTAAAACTGGAATGAGACCAAAGAAAAACAATGCACAACTAAAATGTTCTTGAGTAGGCTTAGTGACACACGTAAAAATATTAGCCTCCAAAAGAACATTCATAAGTAGCTGATAAAAGGATTCTACATTGAAGTATTTACTAATCCAACCAAATATTTCAAAGACTTTCAGCGACCTTAGGCCAGACAGGTTTTCTATTTTTGTATTCGCATGATGCGTTCTCGCACGTTCGAACAGATTTCACATGATACTCACACACGCAGAAGTGGCAATTGGACTTGTTTCTCTGGCTGTGACGTTCGACTCAAAACACTCAAAATTAATGCAGTTACCTCCAAAACACTCAAGTGGGGAAAACGTACAGCTTTCTGCGAAAAGACTCCTAGAAAAGGCTAACGTTACTTCCAGCCCCACCCTCGACCTAGTTATGCAATTTCCCCCATAAAGAATAATGTGATGAACTATTTGTTGAACGTTCCCTTTAAGTAGCTTAGACGGTGAATCTTCCATCGACCGTGAAGACAAAAACTATATTTGAATATCCACAATAATGAGCGTCAAAAGTCCTTGAGAGAGTTGGTTGGAATGTATTCTAAATTTAACAATCTCATTTTCCCACTTCAAATCGGTTGCAGCTTGTGAACCACTTCCCCTCCCCCTTTCCAAAGTTGTACACAAACGCGGCTAGTCTTGCAGCCAGTAAATCCAACATTGTTTCGGGGAGAGGGGGTATATCGAAGGGGTGAAAGGGAAAATTTGTCCACGGTACTAAAAAAATTCCGAATGTCTCAACACTTTTGGCGCTCATTGCAGTCGTACTCAGAGAAGTGAATACGGTCATCAGTGACGCAGCTGAAGCAGAGTAATATAAAATGTAAAACTTGCGACCTTTACCGCGTCAGAAACTTTAGTAGGTTTCGCCACTCTTCGGAAAAGGATTTTTGTAGCTAGAAAGCAAAGTTAATGGGTCGTGTACGCGTGTCCGCTTACCAAAAGTACTCTTTCCAAATCAAATCTCTCCTTTAACACGAGCCTGGTTTGTGTTGTTAATAACAGGAAAAAATGCCTGAGCTTTGATCTTTTACAGAAAATGAACCACAGAATATAATTTTATCTTTGATAAATGTTCTATGCTTCATGCGAAAAGAAAAACAATTAAACGCGCTATTCTGAAAGGGGGCGTGTCGACTTTAGTCTGTACTCGCTGCCGTTGTGTCGGCAAATTATTATATGCCTTTGAATTTCTGAAACATCACGAAAAGCTATATGATAAAATGACATTTAAGGTTTGGAAACATTATCAGCTCCTAACGATTGAAAAACAAGATCTTTGCACCGTGCATGTCTTTGAAATACTCGTAACCTCTTTAACAGCATAGATGTTTGCCTGGCTGTGTATAGAAGTCTCCTATTCCTTTTGCTTTAGCTTAAATTTACTTGACAAAGTGTTAAATGCTGCAAACGTAAGCGAAAACATGATGAGTAGAGATTTAAAGCTTTCGAGGTTTGTCATAAAATGAGGCCAGCCCAAAATGAAACACACAAAATTTAAGTTTCTTCGAAGTTGGAAAGAAACAGTGAGATTATTTGAAAGAAAGATTACCTTGAGTGTTCCTTTAAAGTTAATGTAAAGTACGTTTTTCCAGAACATGGATCACAGATGGCAGACTTATCATTAACTGTAAACGTGAGACTTCCTAGGATGGCCAAAACCAGCAGAACTGCAGGCGAAGGACGAGCATACATTCCCAAGCGCATCTTGTCGAGTCAGGAGGTGCACTGTTCTCTGGGCCTGTAAGAGTCTTAATTTATATCATCTCTTCAAATGCGTCTCATACGTAGGCAGAAATATTACGTTTCTTAGACAATACATTGTTTTTCAACTGGGTTTTTACAGGTCAGGTTAAAATAACTTTAAAGAAATCAAGCAAGGCACGATCGTGTGCGAAAATAACAGCACACAACTATCGAAGCAGAACACTTTATTAAATAACGCTTTTCTTCTTCTCTCCCGACTTTCTTCAATGATCACAAGTTTGTGTCTCTGTTTTTCCTATGGTTTTCATATCCTTCAGCTTTTTTCTACGTTTTTAGTTAAAAAAAATCAGTACTAAATTGGTTTTGAAAGTGTTATTTACTTGTGCTCTTATGTTATTTTCTTAACAACTAATGGATTTTTACGTCCTTTATGCGGGTTGATGATCAATGTTTGCACGCAAGGGTTCAAGTAACAGTTGCAATTACTTTTAACAAACTTTGATCGGCAAATTTTATCTATTAAAGTTATTCTTAGTCTTTTATCAGAATAAAATTTTAATGAAATTGTTTCAAAGTACAAAAAAAATGAAACGTTCGACTGTTTAATGAAAAAGGTAGACAAGTGACAGCTCCCGTTTTGACATTAAGTCGTGAAAGGATTCGAGGTAAATGCTAAATTCCAAGTTTACCGAAACCAACTAATTGCATGATGAAAGAAGTTTTAAAATGTAAAGAACATCCTTTGTTTAACTTACAAGATAACTGTCAAGTTAGAGACAATATGTCGCGCCAAAGCCCAAAAGTACTTTAAAAAAATTAAAACACTATTCGAGAAGAAACTAGCTATTACTGTTATACACACTTCGCACTGATCGTCCTGAAAATTTCTAGACAAGAGAACGCGGGAAATAAAAATAACAACTAAATAAACACATTTTCGGACGGCTACTGCACTTGTCTGTACATAAATGATCGTCATTTACCTCATGCAGACTGGGGGGGGGGGGGGGTTAAGGTTTTAAGGTTGTGTTACACGGGACAACTTGCAACAACGATTTTTTTCGCGTCAACTTTTCGTGGTATGTTAAACGAGTCATCTTTTCGCGCAACAACGTAAAAAATAGGTCACCAAGGGTGACATGAGTCTAATGCCGTATGGCATAGTGATACAGATTGCGCGGTTTTCGTAAGCCGGTTAAAATTGTTTAGAGGTTTGTGTTCGGGAGTTTAATTTAAAATGCTTATAGCAAGCTAGGGGCATCGTGGATGATTATGGATGAAAACGAAACAGTCATAAATGTTATATGCTTCACAAAATTTAAAGTATGTACAGGAGTTGATGTTACTTCTTCCGTATTGTCCGTAAAAGCAGAAACGATTAAACATTTGGACAAGATTGCGTGACGACTTACAAAAAGCATGTTCATTACAACAAGGGTTGAAGAACTTCACATCGTTTTCTTTCAGATTTTTCACCATTTTGATGATGACTCTTGAAACAGATTTTGCAATAAAAGCACTTGAAATAGTGACTGTTACTCCATTGTACTGTAAGCACTTAGTGACAGATTTTCCTAAAAACGGGTGTAAATGCTCACGTCAATATAATGATGACCTTTTGAACGCTGGAAACTAGGCAATTATTATCGAGCTACCATACACAGGAGCGAAGACTGTTTATCATGATGTACAAATTTCGCGAATCATCACTTCCATATCAATGTAACCATTTTATGATTTTTCTAGCTGTAAGAGGAACTTAAGATCTCTGAGAGTCGTAAAAGCATGAAATTCGATTTCAGTGTATGGCAAAGGCCGGGCGGGACAGTGTTATACTGCAAAGCGGCCAAACAAACGCATTTTGATTTAGTCGCGTAACTTGATTTACATTTATCCATGAACATCTTTTATTTTTGAAGGTTTTTGTTTGCACTGTAAAGAAAAAATTGGTCAAAATTCGAATGACTTAAATACAAAATACGAGGTAAAGTTTTCTCTTTTTTAAAACAAAATAAATATTTGGTCGCATTGTGTAAATAAACGCGAGTCGCCGTCGAAATATTTTTTCTCAAAGACGTCTTGCTTTTTAAGCAAGACGAAAACACAAGTGCTTAACTGAACTGAAAACGAAGATTTATTTTCACAAAAAGCTTACAAATGTCTTAACTGGAAAATTATTACGTCCTGTTCAAGTGTTGAATAATCGTGACTTGAGAAAGAACTTTTAATTATGCGTGGGAACACGTGTCGCTGATTGGCTGTTTTTAATTGAAACTAATCGTGCGTGTCCGTACGGAGTCCGTTCTTGCAGCTGATCATTGTTTTCTACATTACAGCGAACGATTATCGATCCCGAACCATTCCCTTGGGATTGCTAACAGCTTTTTTCATATAACAAAGAGTCTAATGCGCATGCGCAAAGCGCACGCAAGCATTAGACTCAACAAGCAGCTATTTCAAAAAGAAATAGTGTTTCGTTTCCAGATTGCGGAAGGGTGAGAATAGTGTAACACTAAGGAGAGATGGGTTTGTGGTTTACTTTAATTTGGAGAAAGTCCTAGTGTATGTTGAATTTGCCGAATTTATGCACGAGTGAAGAATGAAAAGAAGAACTTCATATTCAGTTTAACACCTACTGTCCATTTTATGTAAAGGAGACATAAACTACGTCCTGATGCAGTTTGGCTTTCAAGAGTTCAAGTAACACACAAATATTTCTCTTTATAGAAATAGCATGTGTCTTTCTCTCCAAATTAAGTTAAGTGAAAGGAGCTTGTCTTTATCGTTTTTACTCATCCAGTGAAAATTAAAATGATTTTTTTTATTTCTGCAGAACACTTTTTGCTTAAAAATGGCACCTGATAGCATAACTTTGAATGTTACATGAATGGAAAAATAACTTACAGAAAATATTTAAATTCAGTATATACACACTCAGTGATCTTGGTGTTTCAAGCAATCTGATTGGTTCGCTATCTCGGGCTAATGAGCATTATTCACTCCCTACGGAGTGAATAATGCTTGATCCAAACTGAAACAAAATGGCCGGCGTAAACTCTAGCCTGCGAAAACAGCCGCCTTTCACGCTCCGATCCGTTTGCTGCTAGCCTGCGAAAACAGCCGCCTTTCACGCTCCGATAACGCAGCAAGCGGATCGGAGCGTGAAAGGCGGCTGTTTTCGCAGGCTACGTAAACTCGCGTTTCGCCGGCGTTTCTGAATCGCAAATACTAAGAATACAAGAAGATGCTGAACCAGAAAAGACAAAAAAAGGCTAAGAAACTTGGCCTGATGGTTTTCAAAGTAAGAGAAAACTACATATTTCGCAATTTGCAGCACAATGTCCACACAACTCGAGTACTAAAACGATAAACAATTGCTTACCGTCAAGTCGTTCTTCGCCCGGCAACGGCAGAAATGAATACCGCAGATTTATCGGCAGCAACATCAAGTGTTATTCAACCAAGATCCTCCACGAATATTCAGGAAAACGTCTTTGTGCAAGAAAACATCCAGTTTTCACCACAGTCTGCACACCGGCATTCAGTATAATCCAAACTTTCAGGTGGATCCTTCGCCAACTGCTCTTTCAATTTTCAATTCAAGTGAACTTCAAAAGCTTTGATTCAACGGTCAAAATGTTTTGCAAGCAGGTTTTTGATTCAGATTGCAGGTTTGAGTGGTGTTAAAGGACCATTTTGCTAGATTGTGACGAGGATTTTATCGAAGATTAACTAGATTTGCCATGTTTGAAGATTCTGTAAACTGTTTCGCGCATGTCGGTTAGTGCCGCGGCTCGGTGAATATTCTACCACTATTCACCTCGATTTCAAAGAATAATTGTTAAATATTCCTATCAATGTGGGGAATGGTTTATTTTTTAAAACAAACAATCCTAAAACAAATCAGTTACATAAATAAAGTGTTTTGTGACTACTGATCGCTGATAAAATGTAAAACAACACTTTAATCGTAGATTAAATTATTACCTTTTGACAAAAAGCTTGAGGTATATACTTCTCTGAGTTGATCAAATGCTCAAATCAGGGGGGGGGAAGAAACGAGGTCTGGGACCGAGTAGCGATGCTGTCACAACTTGCAAAGCGATCAATTCACGATGTAGTCAGCGGTTTTTGGACGATGATGCAACAGGCAATCTTTTCCCGCAAAATGGAAGCTGCTATGTCGTGGATTCACTTATAATAAAGGGGTTCAATTCTCTTAACTAAAAATCTAAAAGCAGCGTGTTTAAATCCGAAAATTTCGTCATCGTCGTGTAGTTTTAAGAACGCAGAATTTTGATGCCGTGCTACTTTTCAGTGCTGAAATGCAAATGTTTGACATGTTTGTACCACGATTTTCAGCTGGCCCACATGGGGATTGTAAATGAAGTAAAACAAAGAAAGACCAAGTCAACAAACAACCTCAAACAATAGAGCAAGAACAATAGCTCCGACCAGCGCGGGAATATTCGATCGCCACGTTTTCATTACCATTCCCGTGATGGTTTTATTTCACAACAAACACCACATATTGACACCAAGAACCTTTCCGGAGAAATTTTCGCTGCTTTAAAGACAAAACTTAGAAAGTCTTTTTTATTACTACATATATAAAAAAATCGAACTCTCTCACTGGTCCCATGTTGCTTTTGTTTTGGCAAGTTCACAAAGAAAGGAGCTGCTCATGCGCCTTAGAGACATCCGCTGACTACCGCCCCGATGATTGCTTTGCAAGTTGTGAGAGCATCGCTCAGATTTCATTTAAGAGAATGTATGGGAAGTTGCTTCCCCCCCCCCCCCCCTGGCTCAAATAAATGCCAAATTCAAGACAAACCATAACCCCGGTCGACAAGAACAGAGATAAGCACACTGTTTCGAAGCCATTTCTTCAGAATCAAATGCCTGTTGTCACTTTACAAAGACACGTAAACAACCAGGGCAAATTAATGTAAAAAAGCTACCATACACAGATTTTTAACCGGGATTTTTAATTAAGCAAAATTGAAGTTTAAAGAAAGTTTTATGTTATATGTTTTATGTAGTCATACCAGGATTGTATTTTGGTTGATCCGCGCTGCACGCTCTCCCGGCAAATATAAAATTATCTCCACAGAATAAGAGCTAATAAGACACAGCCAAGTTGCTTCTGTTGTCAGTGTAACACTGATAATAACGATTTGCATTTTTGGCGATACTGTGGAGTTTCGATCAGACCGCGATGGCTTTGAATAATCCAAATAATGTTTATATCAATAATTTAATCTCAGAAATCTGCTCCAGCAGTTGCAACGGTAGTTAATGTTGAGCGTTACATCAACTAAGGAGACGAATGTAGTTCGACACGGCAGTTGCACACCTTGCTATACGATACTGTCCATACAAAATTTAAACTTTGAACAGAACTTGACTGTCTTCTTTTTCGTTCTCAACTTTCCGTGCAGACTCGAATGTTTTTGCGACGCACGTGACACTGATCACGCAATTCCGGGTACATCCACGCGAGAACCCACGCAATTTTGCGTGTATTCGCGCTGTTTGTGACGTCGACGATGCCGTGAATTTTCCTGTACAAATAGAGTAGGGCAATTTCCCACATTTATACATTCCTCTGTTACATGAAGTGAAATTAACTTTGTAACTCGCCTGTAAATATGCGAGCAAACACGAGATACGCCAAGTCATCCCGTTTTTTTTTTTCGCTTGCAAACACTGGTTGGTGGAAATTTACTTCCGTTTCAGAATAATATTAAACGCTACGAGAGCTTTCTCTTGTTTTCTTACAATACATCGCTTTAATCAAACTTAAAACAATTTCAGTCGTTAGATATTTCTATTTGCAACGAATCTCAATATTTTTGGTCATGCTGAGGAATATATTTCCGATATTTGAAGAACATGTTTTTACGAAATTAATTGCCATCGGTCGTACGTATTTACTTTGTGGTTACGACCGTTCTTGTGATTGGATAGCAGCCACCCGTGCGAGCAAACACGACAAGTCATCCCGTTTTTGTTTTCGCTTTCAAACACTGATTGGTGGAAATTTACTTCCGTTTCAGAAAATCGCTAGAATGTTTACTTAACAATTAAACGCTGCGAGAGCTTTCTCTAGTTTTCTTACAATACATCCCTTTAATCAAACTTAAAACCATTGCAGTCGCCAGATATTTCTGTTTGCAACGAATCTCAATATTTTTTTATCATGCTGAGGAATATCTTTCCGATATTTGAAGAACATGTTTTTACAAAATTAATTGCCATCGGTCTAACGTATTTACTTTGTGGTTACGACCGTTCTTCTGATTGGATAGTAGCCCCCACTGTGTAAATAGTTCACATCGAAGCCAAAATAATACCGTATCGTTTCTGAGGAAACGAAACAAAAAGTACTTGGCAACATGCATGTTACACGAGACGAAATGTCGACTCGCAACATTTCGCGTATCCAAGCAACATCCGTCCACATAACATGTGTCCATGTTAAATATAATTCTGGGAAGGTGTTGCGCAAAAATCGACGGCGACCCCGTTACACGAGCCAACTTTCTAAATATTCGTCATCTTGAATTTCGAGCTTTTGACTTGGGTTCAAAACCTCGTAACGTTTTGCCGAGTAAAATGTTGCGCAAAAATTGTCCCGTGTAACACCGCCTTTACGCAATGAAGGTTCAAATCCATTAGTGTTTGATTCAAGTTATAAGAGTTACAATAAGTTATATTTATTTATTACTTCTCTTTAAAGTGGTATCATACGCAAGCAGCAATATTACGTTTCTTAGACAATACATTGTTTTTTTAACTGGATTTTTACAGGTCAGGTTAAAATAACTTTGAACGAATCAGGTAAATGCCACAATCCCATGATTTACCGAAACCAACTAATTGCATGTTAAAAGGAGTTTTAAAATTTAAAGAACATTTTTTGTTAAATTTACAGGATAACTGTCAAGTCAGAGACAATATGTCGCGCCAAAGCGCCAAAAGTACTTTTAAAAAATTATAACACTTTTCTAGAAAAAAAACTAGCTATTACTGCTATTCACACTACGCAAATTGTCCTGAAAATTAACATTTATTCGAGAAAAGAGAACGCAGGAAACAAAAATAACAACTTAATTCACACATTTTCGGACGGCTACTGTACTTGTCTGTGCGTAAATGATTGTCATTTATCTCATGCAGAAAGTGTTAGGGTTTTAAGGCTGTGTTATACGGGACAACTCGCAACACCGCGTCATGGTATGTGAACAAGTCAATTTTTCGTGCAACATCGTACAAAACGTACTTGGCAACATGCATCTTACACGAGACGATTTTCAGCGCAACGTCGACTCGCATAACACGTGTCCACATAACATTTGTGTCCATGTTGAATAGAATTTTGGGAAGGTGTTGCGCAAAAATTAATCGACTGCGACCCCGTTACACGAGCCAGCTTTCTAAATATTCGTCATCTTGAATTTCGAGTTTTCAGTTTGACTTGGGTTCAAAAACTCGCAACGTGTTGCCGAGTAAAATGTTGCGCAAAAAATTGTCCCGTTTAACACCGCCTTTAGGCAATGAAGGTTCAAATCAATTAGCTTTAGGTTTAAAGATGATAAGAGTTACAATAAGTTATATTACTGGCACGGTGCGATTTGCGACGCCGGAGAGCCACTTTTCAAGTGGATTTGTTTGTATATCGGGTTATAAATTTGGATTATGTTTGCGTCCCGAACTAATGGATTTCGACAGACTGTTACAGTTTACGTAGATTGAATAGAAACTTGAATCCAAGGAATTTGCTTAATAATTAGCTTCTACCATGCGGCAATGGACTTAACTCGTTAAATGGCCGAGGAAAAATCAACCTTTACGGACTTTTTACTTCTCCAACAATGTTCGTGTTGATATTAAATCCTTTAAATTCGATTTCAATAGTATTTGTCAAGTGTGCATTCAATCGAAGCAAAACGGACTAAAAGATTACGACCTCTATTAAGTAATCTCATTTAGAAGGTTTGTTTTAACAACACTGGGGGAAACTCTTAAGATAACAACGGGATTATTTTCAACGTCTACACGTGTCTACGGAACTCCAACATAGTCGTGATATACGACATATTATAGCTTCTTCCAGGCGTTTGGTTAGATGGGAAGGAGCGCGAAGAACTGAACCTCGTCGTTTTGTTTTCCCCCTAAATGGAACAGGCAACAACATATACTACTGAATAAACATCACACTCAATGTGTTTTCACTTCCATCGATGTGCAATACAATGCCCTCTTTTAAGAAGAATTTGACCTGCGTAATTATATATATATATTTTTTCTATTCAGTAAATGATTTGACTTGACTCTGGAGATGACTTCTGCTCAGGTTGTCGAAACGTCAGTCACCAACAACAGTTCTTTTCGGAACTACTCCCACCCGGACGATCACGCTATAAGACCAAGTCCTCAGAGCCTAGTTTTTTATTATTAATTTAACTAATGAAACAATGTGCTTTCTTTTCTCTTAGAATTGCAAGTATGTCCGGCATTTCTTTGATATCGACCCTATTTAAGGATAAAGAAAGCAAAAATTGATACCCTTTTTAAGGCCCAAAACCAAAAAATGACACCCTATTCAAGGAGAGGAGAAGCGTCCCGTGACGACCAAAATAACGGCTAACCGCGCACGGCAAAACACAAATCAAATCTTAATAAAATCGCTTTACCAATACTTGAACGGTTAGTTAATTTTTAAGATCCCTTTTTATTTTTCGTTTAGCTGGGCGTTTATTTTAGTTGATAGATTTTACGTACCCTATCTAAGGATCAAACCGGAAACACAATGCCAAAAGAAGCAAAAATCATCCCTATTTAAGGACCGAGAACCTCAAAAACCATACCCTGATACCTATATAGCCCATATATGGGATTCCCCGCCCCCACCCCCCGGGGGATTTGGTCAATAAAGTCTGATTCCATCTTCATGATCCTTACATGATCCTTGAACTCAATCGCGCGTATTCATGTGTGTGCAGGCGATGTGTAGATTCGACATTGTTATTGTGCTAATAATTAACAATTATTCTATGAGCCTGCGTTGGCTATAACGACTCGTATTCAACAGGGGCGAATGAAATAATTATTTTATTAAATTCTTCTTTAAGTTTAAATCGACTAGACAGTTCATTTTGATGTGAACGAAGTGATGGTATGAGGAGGCGGGAAAATTTGTGGCGCGGTGTTCATTTCTTGTGTTGAATGAAACACACGAGGAAAGCGAGCGAGAGAGTTTTCTTCCCAAGATTTTCCTCTAACAATCTCCTCTAAAGTCGTCTATATATGCTGGAAATTGTGACGAAAGTTAAGATTTACGAGAAGATCCGAAGCAAAAGCTTTTCTAGAAACTTTACGTCTTGTGCAAGTCGAACGAAGCAAGTGTTTACATTGTACTTGTTTACGGCTCCACGGCTGTCATCAAGACTGCTATATTATTTGAAGCAAAATTGAGCACAAAGTGGAACAGGTTTATTTAAGTTTAAAAAGACAAGACCAAGATCGAAAGGTAACAAACTTAAGTGCTGAGCTTAATTTTATGACGTACACTGAATGAAACTGTGTCAGTTTGCCGTTCTTTTTTGATAAATTATTTGCTGCTTTTCTACTTTATTCACTCGCTCTTGTTGTGCGTTTACAAGTTATTAATTAAAATTTTCGCATCAATCCTTTTGTTTTGCATAGTTAATTTTACTATGGCATAAGAGCTCTGGGAAACGCTAAGGCGGAGTCCCCTCCTCTAATTTTTTTTTCGACAGGAACAATAAAGATGCTTCATTATGCACACAAAAACCGCCCAAACAGGAGAATGCCTTAGGACTAACATGCATTTTTCAACATGTTCAACTAACTTTGTATGCTATTTTGGCAAAATTTCAGAATTTTTTAGTTGAAATACGGAAAGTCTAAATATAAATTTTAACTCTTTTCGGGAATAACAAAAAAATAAGCATAGAAGTTAAGTAGACTTACTTATTTGCGATAGTGAGATAGGAATCCGTTACGATCGAAAGTGAAATTGCATTAGTAATCACCGAAAAAGTTGCAGCTTATAAAACGCCACAAAGAAGTTTTAAAAGTGCATTTACAATTAACAACTTGAACAATGCGTCTCTCATTTTATTTATTCCTTTGTGTCTGGTTACACTACAGTTGTACACAAAGCTGTCAATTTAAACATTTGTCACTAAATGGCACAGAATTGTTTCCTACGTTTAACAATCTGACGACGAAGTGATTGAACAGTTTTAAAACAAATAAACCCATAATTTCTTATCCTCATGCACTTGCTTTTTTAATCAATTTGCTATTACGAATTTGTTTCGCAATCTTTAATTTCTTGTACTCCCTATATTCATACATAGAATCCTAACATTACAACAAATTCTTCCCTAAGCCATATATTTTTGCGACGGCAAAGCTAAAGCTAATGTTGGTTCTGTTTGTTGAGAGACCTACATCAACATAATAGCATTTATGCTACACCATAGCATTTCAGTTTTCCCAGTGTGTGGTAACCTTCCTCCGGGCTGCCGGTTGTGTCGCTAAACCTCAGCTGTTTAACTGGAAGATGTGCCTTGTCAGTGAGGAGACCGCTGTCTTCACGACATACATTGTCATTCTTATCACAGTTACAACCTTTACTGGGCTCTGCACATGAGTTGGTCATCCCGCATGCGCACTTACCACTGCCAGGTGATGCTCCGCCCCAGTACGTCATCTTAGTAGAATCACGTGACATCCACCATGCCGATGACATCGCAGAATTATGACACTCGTACTTGATAAACTGTTCACAGTGCGAGGAGACTTTGGTAAGACTCGCCAGCTGTGGAAAACTTGTTCCTGTGTAGTGAATATCGCGCAAGTAATTGTTAGTACCCTTCACCCGCGTTCTGCTCTCACTGTCGTGACTTATCACTGTCACGCCAACTCCATTCTTGTCACTCATGTCACAGTAAACTGTAAATGGTGCCAGGCCTCCTGCGCCATCTGGATCAATGACAAAATTTCCGCTTACACTGCTGGCGTATTTCCTGATCACAGAGCAGGAACCATGATAACATATCAAGTCATCGCCAATGTAACCATGGTTACACTTGCAAGAATATGATCCACGTTCATTTATACAGCTGCCAGGCCGATGACACTCATTTGTCAGTCTTTCGCATTCATTAAGGTCTGTTGAATAGACAAGATGAGCATTAACCGAGCTTAGCAACAAATCGGGATGGTATAATCAAAGAGAAACACGAGAACTAAGGCAATAAAAAAAATGTAAGAAAACGAGTAGAAAAATGATAATTATATTGCTCACATTACTTACACACTTCTTTTTTTGAAATGTTAGTTCTGAGAATTAGTGTTTTATCAGGACAATATTTCCAAGTTTATGATCTTACTTTATTTTTGAGCTCG
This sequence comes from Oculina patagonica, assembly GCF_052425735.1. NCBI lineage: Eukaryota > Metazoa > Cnidaria > Anthozoa > Scleractinia > Oculinidae > Oculina > Oculina patagonica. The sequence goes on along the minus strand of NC_135761.1, from coordinate 11,001,832 downwards.
TCACCTGTATATTTTAAAGAAACAAGATGCTGATCGCTCTTGGGTAAAATACAAACGTGTTAAATATTAGACAATTTAATTTCTTTTAAATCTTAACTCAAAACTAATCTTTGTAAAAAAACTTTTTATTTTTATACTTTAAATGCACATTTATTATTATTATTATTATATTTTTTATTATATTGTAATTTCAGTATTGTTTTCTTTAATTTTTTAACATAAGTGTAAAGCGCCTGGAGCAGACCTGGATAGGCGCTATAGAAATATTTATTTATTATTATTATTATTTTTTTTGAAAATTCAACAACTTTATTTCTCTATTTCTAAACTAGTAATAACGATACGTTAAGTAGTGCGACCACGTGTATTTTGTATAGAATAATCTATTAAAAATGTTGTGAAATAAAATAAACTACAGGAATGTGAATTCTAGAAATAAGTTATGTTTTATGTGAATTATTGTTTTTAAATCCGGTCAGTGTAAAATGCAGACTGCAGACCAGGGGTGAAATACAGACCGAGGGTAAAGTAACGAAATATGAGTCACAAAGCCATTTTTCCCTGCCGGCTAGCTGCTCCAAATTTCGAAGAAATGTACGCCAGACAACGCTTCGCATGAGCTATCATGAAAATGAACTGGTGATAAATGTCATACAAAATAGATAATTTGATCAAAAGCTATCAAATTAACTTTTTGATACGTTTGAAAGCCCGATTTAACTCATTTAACTGGACGGTTTAAGGATAATTTAGAAAAAATAATTCTCTTTTATACCATGCCGACACAGCAAGGTCACGTTCAGCCATCAAATTACTCCACCGCAACAGCTCTTTCAAGTGTTTTTAACTGGCGCAGATTAAACGCTTCCGCAGTAAAGTTATAAATAATGGCTTTGCTTCGCTAAACGTCGTAATAAAACGCTATATAAAAAAATAAAAGGTACAACACTTTTATGTTTAGAGCGGTTAACTTGCTTGCTTGCGTTGAGAATTGCAGACGATCGAGGATTTCGTGACACGTCCGGCTGCAACACAAGGAGCGATAAACAAATGAATTGAGTCAATGAGTTCGTGTGTGTAAAAAAATAATTTCCGAAAGGGCACAGCCTGAAACAGCTGAAAGGGCTGTTAACCGTTCAGTTTCATCCAGTTTACTGGTGACGAAGACTTGAACTCTCACAAGGTCAAGTCCGTATTAAAAGTAAAAAATTGAACTCATTTTGTGTCGGCATATAAACATTTTTATACCGTCAGTCCATTCACGTGTTCGCTCATGCGAAACGTAATCTGACATACATTTCGTCGAACTTTGGAGTCGGCGGAAGCCTTTCGTTACTTTACCCTCTCTGTCTGCATTTTTCTCCCGGTCTGCAGTCTTCATTTTACCCTCAATCTGCATTTTAGTCTTCGTTTTACACTAACTGCTCAGAAAACTCATGAGCGATGTGAAAACATGTTGACATCGTGAAAATACGGGCACGTACGAACACGCCAAATAAGGAATACCGAATTATTGAACGTGCGCATGTTTCGCTGCACCAAATATGGATTAATTTAATTAAAATCATATGAGCAGGAACATTTGTTCACGTGCTAAATGCCAAATATAGCTCGAGAACAATACAAGCGCCCGCGAATTTTAGGAGTATATGACGGAATCACTAGTCAGCGTCAAAGAAATCTTTCCTCACCAACATTAGAGTTGCTCCAGCGAACTGCGCTGGTGCTTGTTCGCTGTCGCAAATATTTACAATGGCTAAAAATACATTCTGACTTAAGTTTGAGCGTACATTACAAATACGACTTATTTTTGGTTGTCTATTACAGAGTAATTAATAGTATATAATAGCGAAATATGAATCTAAAAAAATAATCAAAAATAAAAACAAACAAAAAATAAAAATATAAAATTATTATTATCATTATTATTATTATTTAAAAATTTATTTTTTTATTTTATTATTATTATTATTATTATTATTATTATTATTATTATTATTATTATTATTATTATTCGCCTTATGCCGGCAGGCGATGGAGGATTAATGTTACGGTGTGAGGCGCATATGGTCCATGAATCGAGCTGAAGAGCAATGGGAACAAAGAACTTCGACTTTTATATTAGCTTCCTACGCAGACGCTCTTTAGGCTTGTCACGTGTTCCTTCCCCACGCTCGTCATTGAACCACTTGTGACGTCATTCATTTGCACGTCAGCGAATTTTGTTAAGAAACTGATACATCTATGATTGGTCTTTTAACAGGACTAATAATTTTCCTATTTCGACTGCATTCTGACATAGGTAATAGAAAAAACACGGTCAGTTTTTTTGTACAAAATCGGTGCTTAAACAGACCAATTCTCCTTTTGAGGGTTAACCAATGATTACGTCAAAAAAAAAATTCGGTCAGAAAGAAAGATATGAAGAGTAGAAACGGAGAGGAACGCTTCAGTCAAAAATAAAATAAAAACGCCCAAATTTTGGCCTATGCGCATGCGGCAAAGTAAAATATAATACATTTTACACGGAATCTATATCAAATTGTTGCTACAGTGCGAAAAGTTAAGGGAGATGTAGTACCGTAGCACCAAAAATTCAGTTTAACGGTTAAAAATGCGCGTTTTTTAAAAAAAAATCGCTGGTGAAAGGGTTAAGTAAATAAAAAATTAAAATACAAAAAGTCGCACTTTCTTGGATCGTTGTATAACGTCATCGACTCTGCATGCGTGCGTTCAGTTTATTATTTTTTGTAACGAGTTTTGACTTAGCTTAAAAATGAAATACCTTTATCTTATGTATATCTTTTGTATATAATAATGTTTGTATTTTTTGTATTTTATGAAAAAGCTGTATTTTCTACTAAACTTTTTCTTATGTTATTGATTTTATTTGTGGTAATACCTGAAAAATAGCTGCCACGCCCGACATCGAGCTAAGTGTTTCACCACGTTATTAAAGTTCTGTGTAATGTGTTGTGTTGTTTTGTATTGTATTGTATCGTCAGATTGGAAGTCAACTAATTGTACCATCCATTTGAAATACATGTACTATTTAATCATTGTCTATTGTCTATGATTTATAATTCGGCCTAACATATCCTCTACTAACTATGGGCCTTATAATCACTGATTGACATCTTACCTTTCTTACAAGTATACTGATGACAATCGCTGCACCGCACGTCATTCCACTCGTAGCTGTGTTGCACACCAAGTGCGTGAACACAATCTTCTTCCCTGTAATTATTTGGTTGATTTTGTGCCCACGCCGTAAAGTTTCCTTCTCCTCGATCCGCCCAAGTGAAGTTGCCTTCCACAAATCTATCATTCAACCCCAGCCAAGACTTTGCACCATTGTGTCGATGCTGCAAGTACACATTCTCTTCATTGCTGTTGACATCAACAAGGACGGAGTCTTCTTGTCGACATTTTTGCGATGCTGCGGTCCAGTTGGCACATGTCTGACTGGTAAAGTAGCAGAAACCATTAAAATAGTCCCATCCAGGATCACAGATATCTGCGAAAATAGCAAACGTTTGTTAGCTTTTTGTGTTAATACATGGAAGGGAGTTATATCTTAGTTAACCGGTACAAGGCAAAGTAAAATGAGTATTGAGGCTCCCCCAGGGTTTTCAGGGAAAAAGGAAACATGGGAACAAAAGAAAAATAAAGCCTTGAACTCGGGAACAAAAGCTTTGTCTCTGACCATAATTTTAGGGAACAGGGATCATTACAATTGACAAAACACTTTTAGGGAACACGGAAAAGTTTTCTGGGAACAGGGTAACATGGACCTACCCACTTCCGTGAGGCCAACAATATTCACTAACCTGTAAGGACCACATAGCTAACTGACACAGGATCATATCTTGTCTCGTACAATTCCTTGACACAGGCTCTGAATCCAGACGCGTTCATGTTCTGCAAATGCATAAAGTTAACAATAAGTGGCAGCTACCATTGCCACACCAACACCACTGCCACAAACACTGCCACAACTTGCTGTTGCTACTACTCTTACAGTGTACTACTATTTAAATGCTACTGTCGATGTCCGCAGGGGGAGCTGGGATAATGATAGATTATCGACGAGATTAAAAAAAAATTTAAATGTTACTTTTGGATTTGAATGACTTTATTAAAGTTTTATTATCGACATCTTTTGCCATAATTGCCAATGTACGTGTACAATGAAACAAAGTTTTACCTCAATCCATGCAGTGATACCGTTATGGACTGGTGCCGAGTTTCCACTTGCTGTTGTGCTGTGATTGGCTGACACAAGAACTGATGGTGTTGTGTTATAACTTCGTTTAAACTGCACAAACTGCAATACAGTAAAAACCCGTGTATAAGAACCTACTTTTTTTCAAGTTAGCCTAAACAGGTTCTTATATAAATGGTATTTAGTGTAAAATTAGGCTAACTAGGTTCTTAATTAGCTTCTTAACTTTTGGTCAAGAAATAAAGTAGAATTTTTAAATGATCTGGTCTTTAATGTCCAATAAGAGTATTCTTGGAGGCTTCGGTAAGCAAAATACTATCTGGAAGTTGCTTTTGTTCTGCATGGATGCAGATTTATTTTTGAATTCATGTACTGTGATTTCAAAAGATTCATCTGTTCATCTCAGTTAATAATTAAATTCAAGGAGGACAAGTTTTATGTAACTTAATTAATGCTGTAACTATAATGTGTACAGACTGTGAATAAATATATTTTTGAGACGATTTTTTAATTCTATATTTGTGAGAAAATGTTTTTTTATTTTTTTGAAAATAAGAACCTGTTTAAGAATTTAAGCCAAAAATGGTTCTTATATGAAGGGTGCTTAAAAATAAAATTTTAGCCTAACGGGTTCTTAAATGTTAGGTTCTTATACGCGGGTTTTTACTTTATAACAAATAATAAAACGTCAATAAGCTGTTATTTGAGTGTTTATTATCTAATGACATTTTATTGGTCTGTATAGAGGCTGAGTTAGTTTCTGTAATTGACAGGGAATTATTTCTGACAACTTCATACATCATTTGTTTCCCAATAATATAATTAGTCCGAGTTAACCAAGTAAACAACTTCACTGATAAAGTTTCTTTTTATTCTGCCTCCCACTCAGCCTGTTGATTTCTTTCCATGCACTTTTCAGTAAACTTACCTCGCAGTAAGCGTTGTTATTTTCATCTGTTGGTGGGTTGGTGTTTGGAAACTTAACAGAGCCATATTCAGTAAAGAGCGGCTTGTGTAGTTTAGAAAACGCGAACCAGTTCTGTAATAAAATGCAACGGTTTTGGTTTAAATAAACAGAAGTCCATTATAAAAGGTTTCTATATTTTCTTTAATCACATTTATATGGAGCTGGCAACTAAAGTTGATCTAAACGTGATGACTGGGGTTTCTGAATGCAACCCGTTTTTAGATACAAGTTCATGTCTACCACTAAAAGCTTCGCGTTTTTCTTCAATACCGCTTCTTACAAATTACAGTAACACATAATTAAGCTAGTCTTAGATTAGTGCAAAGTTTCAACGAGATTTTCTGTCTATATTTTTGCTTTCCTTCAGTTTTAACGTTGATTTCTTTTTAACTTAAACCAGAGGAACACTTTCATACGAGATAATTTGAAACCTCGATTTGTTTTTAATTCCTGGACTAGCGGTATTCGGCTTTAGAACAATCAGGCCCTGTTTTGCAACATTACGAACTCGATGTGCAACTACCATTTACAAGAAAGAGTTTAAACAACAATTTGCGAAAGAGAGAGGTCAGAATGAAAGTCGGTTATTTAATTTTTAAAGCAATTTGTAACAGGTTGTAGGTGTTTAAATGGTTAACCTTTCTCTTCACATATAACTTAACTAAACTATTGGTCGTGTTATTTTTTAAAAGTACGTACCACGCTAATATCTTCATGCTTTCCATCAAAGTTTTGCAACTCTCGGAGACAGACTTTAAATGAGTCCTTGGTTACATCCTCTGTCCAGATCAGCGCGGCATCATACTCCTTTCCGGTCCTTAAATGTTCTGACGTCACGAGAACTAAAGGCTCCTCCTTAAACTTGTCCTGCGTTAAGAAACAATAAGATAGATGAAATAAGAAATTATATGACATCTTTTTTACTCATAATGGGAAGAATGGCTTCTTCTACTGCGGTGAAGAAACGACGTCATGAGATGTCTATTTAAACCACGAGCGACGCGTGAACTTTTAATGCAAATCTTTTTAATTTTTGTAAAACTAGTCTTGTTTTGTTGTTGTTGTTTTTAACAGTGTAGACCAAGGAAGAATGTAGTCAATTTGGAAAGGATATACTCAATTGTGCTTTTTAGGTTAAAGAATACAACTGTTTCTCCCATACAAAACCTTATGCTTTTACTGTTCCTATTTTGAAGTTGGGATACTAGAGCTTCAAGATTTCAAGGAGTATGTTGAAATCTTACAAAATTTATTACATTTTAGAAAAAAAAAAACATAAAAACAATCCAACCTTGGGAAAAGTCACATCTGCGCAATTTGTTCCAGACCACCATTTCTTGATCTTGATGTTTCCCGTCATTCCTTTGGGCAGTGCTCCCTGATACGCCAGCCAACCAACTGTTGCAAATGGATTGAAGTTCTTGCTCTTTCTCCCAGATTGCATTGCGCAAACTGTGAAGTTCTTCGTGTTGATATTTTCAGTCCAGGAAGTTATGGCGTCGTGCACTGTTTCAGAATCGTTCAGATTCATATGATTGACTGTTATCTGTACATGAACTTGCTTGTCCGGATAAAACCGGTATGGCGGGAAAGCGACCGTCTGGCAGCTTGAATCAGACCACTTTGGAACACGGAGAAGTTCCACACGACCACGCTCAATTGGAAAACCTGTTTAAAAAATAAAGACTTATTTTAACGATTTGCTATGGTTTTTAAAGCTCGAGTAACAATAGGCCCGTAACCAGGATTTTTTATGGGGGGGGGTGCTTTTGAGCGCCGCAGGTGCGATAACGTAGGGGGGTTCTAGGGGTATCCTTCCCTAGGAAATGTTGAAAAAATAGGTTATTTTGAAAAAAAAAATAGGTTATCAGAGACAGCATTTCATGCGTTTTGAAGGCAGTTTGTTAGGGAAAAAAGGCAGGTAAAAGTAAAGGTAACAACGACAATAATTCTGGTACATTTTAAAAATCAAATCATATTTTTCGAAACAGAAACTTGAAAACGTAACTTACAATTTATTTAGCTAACAATGACGGCAGTACATAGAAGGAAGACAGGAAAAAGATAGCTTTCATCATTTCTGTGTCAAATGGTAATTACATAAATCAGCCAGAGTCGTGTTTTTTTATCTTTTAGCACTGTGGCAAGCTCCAACCTTCTTGGGTGCTTCCGAGCCCAATGAACAAGTACCCAGTCTCTCTCGACTAGGAAGGACATTAAGTGGAACGTATCGTTGAAATTAACCTAGAATCACACAAGGTGGTCCAAAACGTACGACACGACTTTACAAATGGTGGGCCTTCAACCCAAAAGATTATATTGAATGTAAATAGTCGAAGTACAGAAATACCATTTCCCTTCACAAAAATTTCACAATGAGCGGACATCCAAGGCACGTGGGGGGCGGGAGGAGGTGATGCGGACGCACCCATCGCACCTCCCTCCCTACGGGCCCGAGAAAACATGATAAAAGGATTTTAAAAGAGACAGTGGGCATTTTCTAAGCCATTTCTTTTGGCCTTCAATTCAACTTCAATTTGAATAATGTGTAAATCAGTGAACAAGCGATGCATAAGATAAAGATGACACAATCTGCATTGAGTTTTTGAGCAAGGATAAACGTTACTCTTATAATTCATCCCTCTGGGCAAATGGGCTATCCTATCCAAGGAGAAAACAAAAGTACTACTAGTCTTTTTACACAGCAAAACCCCCAGTTACCCGTTTGCATCAATAAGTCAATTGGCTTTTGCGATTCATGAGGTTGTGCAGAATTTTACAGACACCCTGACTTACCCTCACAGCTTCCTGGGTGGTACACAAGATTATTCTCAAGTCCTCTACAGTAGTTCAACTCGTGCCAGCATTTGTTGTCGTATGTTGTACCATTCGCGGTGCACACTGGGTCCTGATAGGAAGGACAGTCTTCATAACACACACAGCGAGCTTCATAGGCGCTGTAAGTTTTACAAACGCCAAATGAAGGACAATGTACGCCCAGACATGGATTGAGATCTGTAAAACAAAGGAGTATAAGATTGTGCTTTATATTTGCCCCAGATGATGGACAATGCACTTCACGAAATGGATCGATCGAGATCTGTTAAACAAAAGAGTATTGGTAAAAAAACAAGTTGTACTTTTACCGCTTTCAAGACTAGCTGCATTACAATTCCATTTTATAATTTAACTAAAACAGATAATATACTGGCGTGATCAAGTTTGAACGATCTATTTTTAGAACTGGAGGATAGGTGCACGACTGAGCATCATCAGTTATAAATAATTCATTGTTAATTTTTAGTTTTAGCCAAGTTTTAGATTAAAGATAGCATAATAACTAACCTCCAATTACAATAAAACTAACAGACAAAGGGTCGTGTTGGGCTCCCGTTCCACTCAGGTCTTTCACGCACATCCGCATGGATGTGAGTCCAACTTCCTAAAATGAAAATGAAAGTATTGTGAGTTTTTATCAATGTTTTTATGAAAGGAGACTGGGTAAGACTGCGGAGGATGTAGGACGTGTCCGTTAGAGCTCCGCTCCGTTCACCAAATATTGAATATCAATCTTATGTCTAGCAAGAAAAGGAAAGGTAGAACCGGCAACAACACATTTATCAGTCCGGTTAAAACCTCACCCGAAGATAAAAGGTGGAAGCAGTCGCTCTCACCCGACGCCAACGCCGACACCGACAACGAAGAAATGGCCGCGGAATTCGCAAATGAGGTCACCGAGAAATTGGACCTGATACTCGCAAGAGTAGGAAGCTTAGACTCGAAGATGGAGGAACTCAACCAAACTGTCAAAAACTTACAGGCTAAAGTCTCCTCTCTTGAAATAGATGTTGACGTTGTTAAAAACAAGCAGAAAGCCGTGGACGAGAAGTGTACGCATTTCGAAAACAATGCTAAGTTCGTGGACCAACACATACAAGTGCTTCGAAGTGATATGGACAAAAGGAAAGAAGAAATCAGTAATAACAACAAGCAGATCCTTTACTTCGAAGCCTACTCTCGAAGAGAGAACTTAAAGTTCGAAGGAATACCAGAAACATCAGAATCCCTTGAGCTACAGAGAGAAGACACGAGACAAGTCCTTGTTGACTTTATGGAGAGGGTACTCGGCATCGAAGACACTCAGAACGTCGAATTCCAAAGAGTTCACAGAATGGGCAAGCCAAAGGTGGTTGGAGGGAACGTTTGCCGAACGATTATTGCTCGTTTTCTTAGATTTCCTGACAGGGAAAGAGTCTTGAAGTGTGGTCGGAAACTCAAGGATACCAACTACAAGATGTATGAAGATATTCCAAGAGAACTGAGAAAACCACAAGTGAAAATACTGAAGAAGGCAAGAGAAGAGGGCAAACGTGCTAACTTCAGCAAATCGCAAACGGATAAACTGTATATCGACGGTAAATATGTTGAAACGTAAAACATTATAAGCCAAGACTGTTTAATTAACATATTTTGCCATAAGTTCTTGCAGCACCGAAATCGAAGTCAAAAATCACGCTGCCGTCTAAATTAACAACTATTAGGTGCCAAAACTTTTGTTTGCTGGTAGTGTTCAATCTGAATTATTTAACAACTCTGTAAAGCTTTTCCCGTCACCGTTCGCTTCATATTATTAACGTAAATTATGGTGTAGGAGCTTATGAGCTCAGCGTTGTTCACTGGCAAGGTTTGGTTGATGGATAAAGCTCGATTACAGTTCACTGAGGAGCAGGAGGTAAGGGTCTTAATTTTTCCCTTCCCCCAGTTTTTTCTTGTGTTTTGTTTTATGTGTAGCTTTTCGCATAGTACAATAGTCAAAGAACTTTTGTTTTTCTTTTCTGTGATCAGTGCAAGGTATTTTTTTTGTTTGTTATGTATATTAAGTTTGTCCTTTGGCTATGTGTTCGTTTTAGTTGTATTTGCATGTGTAATTTTGCTGTTATTCGTCCCTTTTGTTTCACGGCGGCAATTTAATCACAAGTTGGCATTATTGCGAATTAGTAAATTTAAGATCTGCTATGATGAATGCATTTTAAAAAGTAATTAGCCTTATGAACAATAACGTATGCTTTAACATTCTATCTTTAAATGTCAGAGGAATTCGTGATCTCACCAAACGCAAATCAATTTTCACATGGGTTCGGAACCGAAAAGCCGATATTATTTTCTTGCAAGAAACCTACAGTACGTCCGATGTGATTGATAGTTGGAAATACCAATGGCCAGGGGACATGTATTATTCACATGGCTCTAATCATAGCAAAGGTGTTCTGGTGTTAATACGTGAGACCTTGCAATTTGAATTGAAATCGGTTAAAAAAGACACTCAAGGTAGATTTGTCATTGTCGAAGCGTTAGTCCAAGAATGTCCTGTGTTGTTGATCAATATTTACGCTCCTAACAAAACCAACGAAGCTACAGACTTTTACGAAAATCTTCGGTCTACTTTGCTTGATAGCGACTATGATCAGGATTACAAAATTGTTATAGGAGGGGATTTTAACGCTCCATTAAATTTCCAACTGGATAGCTACGGAAGTAAAACGGACAGGAAAAAAGAAGTAGTTACAAAAATTCGGGAGTTAATATTAGACTTCAACCTTGTAGACATATGGAGAATAAGAAACCCCGACAAAAGGCGGTACACATGGAAACAAAAGAAACCCTTAATCCAACGTAGGCTGGATTATTGGCTAATAATTGATGATTTTCAAGATGACGTTGATAACACAGATATAATTTCGGCAATCAAAACGGATCACGCTGCTATAGCGCTTCACATTAATAGTATTGAAAAACAACCACCAGGCCCATCTTATTGGAAGTTAAATTCTAGTCTTCTAGACGACCCAAAATATATTGACCTTATAAAAGATAACATTCCCTTGTGGTTGACAGAATTTAAAGAAGTCTTCGACAAAAGTCTTTTGTGGGATTTAATTAAATATAAAATAAGACAATTAACAATGAAATATAGTAAAACAAAGGCACGAGAAAGGAGAAGCCGTCTTTGTGAAATTGAAAGAAAATTAAAAGAACGCCAAGAGATATTTGATGCAAATCCGACGGAGGACAACTCTATAGAGCTTGAAACGCTTACATGCGAATATAATTCTCTGTACGACTATATTACCGAAGGCCACGCTATCCGGTCTAGAGTCAATTGGTATGAATATGGTGAGAAAAATAACAAATACTTTCTAAATCTAGAAAGCCGAAAGATGAGCAATTCATGTGTCCGCAGAATTTTTGATAAACATGGTAAGTTAATTACCAATCCTAAATCAATTCTGTCCGATTTGCACGATTTTTACAGCGAATTGTATTCTAACCGTGACTTTCCAAACCATCACGTTTTAAGCGACGCATTTCTCGACCACTGTCTCCTACCAAGTCTTAGTGAAGACTCCAAGAATAACTGCGAAGGCGCCCTTACAAACGCAGAGTGCTTCAAAGCTCTGCAAACCTTTAGTAATGGAAAGTCTCCCGGTAATGATGGGTTGACAGCAGAATTTTATAAAGTCTTTTGGCCAACCCTGGGTCACCTTTTAGTCGACTCTCTAAACTGTTCCTTTGAAAATGGAGAACTGGCGAACTCGCAAAAACAAGGTATTATCAAACTTATTGAGAAGAAAAATAAAGATAAAAGATATATCGCCAACTGGAGACCTATTTCTCTGCTAAATGTTGATGTAAAGATCGCATCAAAAGCAATAACATTAAGACTAGAAAAAGTTCTTTCAGATTTAATCAGTGCTGATCAATGCGCATATGTAAAAGGAAGGAACATTTTTGATGCTGTTCGGACTATAAGCGACATTATGGATTACACAAAATCACGCAATCTTCCCGGACTAATGGTCACCATCGATTTCGAGAAGGCTTTCGATTCTTTAAGTTGGAGTTTTTTATTTAAGGTCTTGGAAAAGTTCAATTTTGGACAGTCCTTTATAAAGTGGGTACGCATTTTTTACACAAACATATCGAGCTGTATTATGAATAATGGAATAGCAACTCCGCTTTTTTCAGTCGGAAGAGGGGTTAGACAGGGGGATCCTCTATCGCCCTATTTATTTATTTTAGCTTTGGAGTCCCTTCTCGCTGCCATCAAACACAATTAAGACATTACAGGAATCGAAGTAGAAGGCAAAGAAATTAAGTGTACTGCCTTCGCAGACGATTTAACTAACTTTCTAAGAGATAAAAAATCGTATGAAGCGCTGAATTCATTATTAGATACATATGGCGATTGCTCTGGCCTCAAAGTCAACAAAGAGAAAAAAGAAGCCTATTGGCTAGGAAGCTCTCACAGACATCATGAAACTCTCGATATAAATAAAGTAAACGAACCAATCAAAATACTGGGTATTTATTTTACTTACGATCAGGATAAAAGCAAAGAACTTAACTTCGACTTAACCTTAAAATCTATCAAAAAGGCTTTGAATTGCTGGCAATGGAGAAATTTAACACTGATCGAAAAGATTCAACTTGTTAAAACTTTCGCTATGCCAAAATTCATGTGCGAGCCTCTCTTATTTCTTTCGACAAGGATATAATTAAAAGCATAAATTCGGTGATTTTTTTATTTTGTGTGGAAAGGCAAAGACAAAATTAAGAGACTGGCTTTAATCAGTGAATATGAAGATGGTGGCCTTAAGATGCCTCACACTGAATCCTTGATTGCAACACAGAGAATTGTATGTGTCAAAAGGTACTTTGATGATAGCGTTAGCCCATGGAAAACCTTCTTATCTCATTATCTTAAGAATGCAGGATCAGAATTTCTCTTCAAATGCAATTTCAAATTATCGTGTCTTCCCTGCAAGATACCAATTTTTTACAAAGAATGCCTCGAAGCCTGGTCTGATTTTAAAAGCTGCAAACCTGTTTCAAAACAGGACATTTTAAATGAGATTATCTGGAACAACCAAAACCTTTTGATCAATAAACAATCAATATTTAATAAGAAAATTAAGGAGGCAGGTTTTGTACATTTGGGAGACATCCTTTCAAATGACGGGAAGCTAAAAAATTGGGAAGTTTTTAAAGAGAAAAACCTCTCCTCGTCGGATTATCTTCTCCTTCTCGGCGTTTTTAGTGCTATCCCGCCTGCGTGGAAACTTCTTCTAAAAACTGGAGATGATGCAAACCAAATCGACAAAACGGTCTCGGAAAATGACCTTGAAGATATGACTAGTATGAGTTCGAAATCGATTTATTCGGCCCTGGTTAAACGGGTCCAAATTCCCCCAACTGCTCAATCTAAGTTTGAGTCTTTATATAATATTTCCAACTCCTTAGACTGGAAATATATATATCAATTGCCTGGTCGAGTCACTCTTGACACCAGAACGCGAGCCTTTCAATACAAGATTTTAAATCGAATCCTTTACACAAATAGTATTTTATATAAAATGAAATTCATTCCTTCTCCGTTATGCACCTTTTGTGGAGATCACGAAGAAACTCTGGAGCATCTTTTGGTAAAGTGTGTGTATACGAAAGATTTTTGGTCTGCCGTTATTTCTTGGCTAAACAATCAAAACATGCAAGTTGACAAGTTTGACGAAATAACCATCCTTTTTGGTTGTTTCGACAACATTCCAGATAGCAATTTGTTAAACCATATAATTCTGTTAGGGAAATATACCATTTATATATGTCGTAACAAAAATATCAAACCATCGTTATCCTTACTGAAAGCCAAAACACTACAAATTCGAAAGCTAGAGCTTTTTATTGCGAAAAAGAATAAGAAAGAAGCTTTTCATTACAGTAAGTGGCAAAAAATGTTATTGTAAATTGTTATTGTTAATTATGGCATCTTTAAGTTAAGTAGTAGGAAATCTACACATAATTAATTAGTCAAAATAAAAGTTCTAGGTGCTAGTAGGTTAAATTCAATTAGGTTTAAAACAATTAAGTCTAGCCGACTGTGAAATATTGCTTGTAATTAGTGTTAGTTAGTGGTAATACGTCTGTTGTTATAAGTATGTAGTGTTAGTAGTGTGTTTGTAAATAATCTGTTTTGTAATTGCAATAAAAATGTAAAAAAAAAAATCAATGTTTTTATAAGTAGTTGTAATGCATTCCTTACAGGCTCAAAAGTGTCTCTAGGGTGTTACCGTGTAGTTGTTAAAAACAGCAATGAGGGCCAAACTGCCATCAATACATGCAATAAAAAGCTATGTCCTACCTCAACCCATGCCGTGATAATGTTGTGTTCTGGTAAAATGTAGTTTTTAACTTTCCGATCGTAATAGTGATTGACAGACACAAGGACAACTGGCGATGTATAGAATGTTGTGTTGAACTGCACTTCCTGTGAACAGAAATAGACAAAAAAGGCGTCATTTGATGCAAAGAAACGATACATAGTGCACTAAAGTCGCAATATTTTCCTCTATGGTGAAATTTTACTCTCAAAAAATATCACACGACAATCTTGAAACCATCACGTTTATGAAATCTTTGGTTGAAGACATTAACTTGTTTGTTGGATCTTATACTAATTGGCAAAAGCTCATAATTTGAGACATACAAAAATTAAACAAAACGTCTAAGGTGTTTATTTTTGTTTACTGAGATAAGCCTATACACGATGACGTGATTGACACCTGATTATCAAATACACTCACTTGACAGAAGCCGTAGTTGTCTTCAGCGGTTGGATTTCCTGTGTTAGGGAAGAACGATTCTCCTGCCAGCGTAAAATTCAAATCAGAACCGTTGCCATGGAAAGCGAACCAATCCTGTGAGGAAATTAAGAAAAAATGATAGAAAAAATATTGATATCTCTTATTTTAGCTTATTCCAAATGAGTACCATTAATGAGGAACAAAGTACAACGAGCCCTGGCGATAAACTACCGAATTCTAGGAAGTTGTAAAAATTGAAACTAAGGTTCGTATAAATAACCACTGCTCCACCCAAAACATTTGCTAAACAGGCATCGTGTAGCATTTTGAGCTGCAGCAAAAAGAGTCATTTTATGGTGGTGTGCTGTGTTAACTTCCATTCCCATTCTAACATTTATATTCAGTTAAATCTATGCAACTCTAAAAAATGTCCAAATAATTTTACTCACCACAATTGCATCCTGGTGTTTCCCGTCGAACTGAAGAAACTCGCGGATGCAAACTTCGAAGGATCCGAGCTTCACATTCTCCAGCCAGATATACATGGCGTCATTAGGCTTTGTACTACGAGTGTACTTAGCTGAGACAAACACAGAAGGCTTTCCACTAAAGCTCTGTATGAATTTAACAAAACTATATAATGAGAGTCAAAGATTTGATTAATGTAGTTGAATTATAAGCAGGGAAAGAAGAAAAATAAAGGCCTGCGAAATTTCCCGTGCATAATTTATTTAAATCGAATAAAAGCACTAAACAATCCCTTTAAAATTGTGTGACGGTTTGGCTTGCACCCCCTGCCACCTTCATCCCCTTTTTCTTTTAAATTGCCACTATATTCTGACATTTTCTAGGATTGCTGATAGAACTGATGATGGGAACAACTCGATGAAAAAGAAGGAATAAAAAATAACTCGAAAGGAAAACGTGAAAAAAAAATTTGTGCATTTATTCAGTTTCCACCTTATTCCAATAAGAAGTAATTGAATTTCGTTATAAATTTAGCTATCAAAACAGACGAAAGAAACTACAACTTATTTTTCTATTTCTTCTATCAAAAAGCCTTACTGATTTTTTAACAGTTTTCTCCCTTCTAACGATATTGTTTTCTAACCTGTGAAAACGTGACTTTCTCACATTTGCTTTCTGTTGTCCATATTCCATTAAAAGTAACACTACCATGTGTCATTTGTGGTTGATCCTGAAAAGCCAGCCAGTTGATGATTCCAGTTCCATTTGATCCAATGCCTGACTCACGTGCACACACCTCAAATCCACGTGTACTGACGGATTGAACCCACACAGCAGAAGGAGAGTGAACACGTGAAAACACTTCACCATGGCTCAATGACACGTGCACTTGAACCTAAAGGACGTAAAATAAAACTAACATTAACAACAGACATTTTATTTAGAGAAATTTCGGAGGATTAAAAGTCCGAAAACCACATGGCTGAAAACTGAAAGTTTTACACTTTTGTTTTTCATAACTTCTTTCACGTAATTATACCTAAGTCTTAATGTGAACTAGGTATATATCAAGTTATCAATTACATTTTTCCTCTACACAAGGACAAAATAAATAATTCTTATTTTAAAAGACGTCTAATTTTTTATCGGGTTTCCTTTTTGATCGATAAACCCGGGGGGGTACTCACTATAATAGCCTATACGGGGAGGCTCCGCCCGAAAGGGGTACCTTTTTCAGGCTTCAGGTATATAAAAGGGTAGGGATTTCACGAGGTTAAGTATACAAAAGGGTATGGAAATCTGTCATTTGGCTATTTAAAAGGGCCTTTAATTAAAATATTTCTAACGGACGCAATTTATGGTTGTATTATTTTAATTTATTAAGCGCTACATAAAAATGACAAGAAAACGTCCTATTTCACGTCCACGCCATGTCTCTTAGGTATATGAAAGGGGTACTTTTTTTTCAGTTAAAGGTATACGAAAGGGGTACAATTTCTGTAAAAAAATGGTATATAAAAGGGTAAGGGGTTAGAACTTGGGGCGGAGCCTCCCCGTATAAAACTTTTTTGAGTAGCCCCCCGGGCGATAAAGTAAGTAGCATTCAGTTGCGAGTGCAGATGGGTGAGTCCTCATTCACCGAACACGATATAAACAAACTTCACACTACAAAACATGCGCACAAATTTCCAGCACGGAAATGACGAGGCAAAGGGGAACATTTTCACTAGTTTGACATTGTTTCTAACTATTTCTAACTAAATTAATATTTCTTTCTAAAACGATCTTACTATGTTATGTAAAACGATCAGCATGGAAAAAAGTGACTTTGGAACGAAGTGACCGGATGGCGTTTAGTTACTACCTCATAAAGGAAACTCCTGTTTATGTCGAGATAAAACTCTGCCCAATTCGACAAAAACACATTTTATATCTTTTGATTCGCTTAATTCTGGCCTTCAGTGCATAATGCAGCCAGCGTAAACAGTTGTGTTAAGTCTGGAACTGAAGTAGAAAATTTTTTAAATTCCGTAAACCTGCTGAGCTAGCCCTGCCATATATTTAGACGCAGGACGCACCACTATTTGGAAGCTAAAGATATCCAGTGTATATTGCGGCATAGAAGACCGTTCAAACTTGCCTATAAATTCTTTTTAATGCCCACTGTTTCACTATCGAATTGATTTTCAATTGTTCTGCACTAACACACTAACCTTTCCTGATCCACTGAACACATGAGGAAATGCAACGTTTGTGCAAATAGGCAGTCGACAATTTATAGGAGGTGAACATCCACTGCTGCAGGTCCAGTCTTGGAACGTTCTTGACATATTGAGCTTGCCACTTTGCTGCAGAGAAATCCCTGGACAGACAAAACGACAAACGTCTGTTAGCTGAAATATTTAGCATACTGAAAAACGCACATCAACGTAGTTTGTTGTATAACTTAATAAAATTTAGTATATACTACAACATATTGATAGAATAATAAAGAATGTATGCAGGTGAAACATTTTTCATAAAAGTGCATTCTTGGTTACGTTCAACTTCGTTCCCAAACATAAAGCTACTGAAAATAGCTTGAATACAGGTGGTAAATGATTAACCCCTTCTTTGGCTGACAAGAAAGCCTCAGGCTTTTACACGGACCCATTTGCGTTTTCATTTCCTTTTGTTGTTGTTCAACAAGAAGTGCGTTATGTTGAACCGTGACATATATTATACGATACTCGGCCGTCATTATTAAAGATCAAAGGTACTTTGACCGCTTTTGAAGTCTTTGACGGTAGCCAGCACTGATAAAACAACTTGAAAACAAATTCCACTGTAAAATGAATTTGTGACTGACTAAGGCTAATCCATTTAATATATTCTGTTGTCGAGCAAGGCAGATTTGTTCCTCAACAAAATGAATTTGTGACTGACTAAGGCTAATCCATTTAATATATATATTTAGTTGTCGAGCAAGGCAGATTTGTACCTGAACAAGCAACAGCTTTAATTCCAATTAAATATCTCACGGCCACTTACAGTGATACAAATAACTTTCACATTGTCAGGAACTGATATGTTTCAGATCTGTTGTGTTACGACAGATCTGCAAGATCTGTTGTGTTACGACAGGCAGGCTTCAGACGATGATCACGCTTACAGTTTTCCCGCGCTTTTACCCCCTGATCGTAGGGTATTCTGTGGCTTCCGCTTAACAAATTAAAATAGACAAGTTCAAGCTACTTGCATGGCGCGCAGTGTTGAAATTGGGCTGACACCAAAGAAAAACAATGCACAGCTAAACTGTATTTGAGAGGGCTTAGTGATACACGTTTACATATAAGCCTCCAAAAAATCATTTATAAGTAGCTGATAAAAGGATTCCGAACATTTAAGTATTCACTAATCCAACCAAATCCTTTAAGGCTTTTCGGCGACCTTACTCCAGACAAAGGTTTTCTATTTTTGCATTCGCATGATGCGTTCTCGCACGTTCTTAGATTTCACATGATACTCACACACGCAGAAGTGGCAATTGGACTTGTTTCTCTGGCTGTGACGTTCGACTCAAAACACTCAAAATTAATGCAGTTATCTCCAAAACACTCGAATGGGGAAAACGTACAGCTTTCTGCGAAAAGACTCCTGTTAACTTTACTTCCAGCCCCACCCCCCCCACCCCCCTCCCCTTGACCTAGTCATGCAATGTTCCCCATAAAGAATAATCTGAGGAACTATTTGTTGAACGTTTCCTTTAAATTTTCCATCGACAAAGACTAAAACTATATTTGTAAATCCAAGTCGTTCTCAGAGGCGTGAATATAGTCATCAGTAACGCAGCTAAAACAAAGTAACAAGATGGGCAACTTTCTGCGTCAAAAGATTAAGTAGGTTTGGTCTTCGAAAAAGGAATTTGTAGCTAGAAAGCAAAGTTAATCCCTGTACAGACAGAACGACAAACCTCTGTTAACTGAAATATTTACTGAGAATCGCACATCAACGTAACTTGTTTTAAAACTTAATAAAATTTTAATATATACTACAACATATCGATAGAATAACAGAGAATGTGTGCGGGTGAAACACGATTTTTAAAGGTGCAACATTAGTTTAAAACGCCAAATCAGTCATCTCTGTGACAAAAAAAATCTGCAGCGTGCGATCTCTCCCTGATGGATTAACTCGTTTCTGTGACTTTTATAAACGTGTTTAAACAGACTGCTGCAAATAGCTAGGAAACAACTTGAAAACCAATTCCACTGTTAAATGGATTTGCGACTGAATAAGACTAAACCATTTATGTTTAGTTCTCAAGCAAAGCAGATTCGTACGTGAGCAAGCAAAAGCGTACAATAAAATATCTCACAGCTATTTGTAGTGATATAAATAAGTTTCACATTGTCACGAAATGATATGTTTCAGATCTGTTGTGTAACGACAGTTTGCAAAGGCCAAAAGACATGCGAGGTTTTAGGTTCTAGTCGGAGATCACGCTTATCAGTTTTCCCGCGCTTTTAATTTATCAGTTGTTAATTTATTAGCTTATCAGTTTTCCCGCGCTTTTAATTTAATACTGTCACAGTACGCAACCAATTCAAGAGAAAATAAGATTGCGACATTTAATGTTGATCGTAGGTTATTCACTGGCAGTACACCTCGCGGCGAGTGTTGAAATTGGAATGATACCAAAGAAAAACAATGCACAACTAAACTGTCCTTGAGAGGGCTTAGTGATACACATTCACATATAAGCCTCCAGAAAAAACATTTATAAGTAGCAGATAAAAGGATTCCACACTAAAGTGTCCACTAATCCAACAAAAGCACTCAACGATTTTCAGAAAGTTCAGGGCAGACAAAGGTTTTGTACTCACATGGTGCGTTCTTGCACGTCCGAAGATATTTCACGTGATGCATGCACTTCGACTCGTTTATCTGGCTTTGATGTGCGACTCAAAACGTTCAACATTAATCCAGTTACCTCCAAAACACCCAAATGGGGAGCGAGAACATACAGTTTTTTGCAAAAATCTCCGCTAACGTTACCTCCCGCCCCACCCTCGACCACCTCATGCAGTTCCCCCTATAAACTGAAAATAATAGATTAACTACTTGTTGAACGTTTCCTTAAATCTTAGACGTAAACTGTCCATTGACAAAGACACAAAACATATTTGAATAGTCATCAGTAACGCAGCTAAAACAAAGTAATAAGATGCGAAGCTTGTGACCTTTACTGCGTCAGAAGCTTCAGTAGGTTTCGTCTTCAGAAAAGGAATTTTTTAGCTAGAAAGCAAAATTAATGGGTCGTGTCCACTTATTAATCATAGTGCTATTTTCAAATCAATTCTCTCCTTTAACACGAGCCTGGTGCGTGTTGTCAGTAATAGGAAAAAAAATGCCTGCGCTACGAACTTATACAGAAAAAAAAAACACATAATACAATTTTATTTTGGAAAATGTTCTATGCTTTATGCAGAAAAACCTAAAGCAAGCGTTCTCCTTTCTCCGCCTGTGAAAGGGGGTGTGTCGACTTAGTCTGTTACAAATATGAAAAATGCGATAAAAAGTTGTACTCGCTGCCAATGCATAGACAAAATATTAGATGCCTTTTTTTAAAAAACATTGCGAATAAAAATGATTCGATAAAATGACATCACCGTTTAGGTTTTGGAAAACATTCTCAGCTGCTAACGATTGAAGAACAAGATCTTTGCCCTGTGCATGTCTTTGAAATACTGGTGACCTCTTTAACAGCAAAGAAGTCTGCTGCCTGCGTGTGTATGAAAGTCTCCTATTCCTTTTGCTTTGGCTTACATTAATTTAGACTTGCCACAAGTCGACCTCACGAGTTTTCACAATAAATAAGCGAGCGAAGCGAGCCTTTTAGGCCGCAAAGCGGCCGTGCGAGTGACGAAGTCGCGAGATCGACTTTATTGAAAGTCTAACATTAATTTAACAAAGTGCTTAAAAGCGTGCAAACGTAAGCGAAAACATGTTCAGTATAGATTTAAAACTTTCGAGGTATTTCTTAAAGAAGGCACAGCCCAAAATGAAACCCGCAAAACTCTTTTATGGTTGAAAAGAAACGGTGCATGAGATTATTTTAAAGAAAGGTTACATTGAGTGCTTCTTTGAAGTTCATGTAAAGTACTTTTTTCCAGAACATGGATCACTGATAGCAGACTTACCATTTACTGTAAAAGTGAGACATCCCAGTATGGCCAGAAGCAGCAGAACTGAAGGAGAAGGTGCAAGATATATTGCCAAGCGCATCTTGACGAGTGAGAAGGTGCACTGTTCTCTGGGCCTGTCAGAGTCTTAATTTATATCTCTTCAAATGGGTCTCATACGTAAGCAGACATATTGCCTTTCTTAGCAAACACATTGTTTTCAACTGGATTTCTACAGGTCAGGTTAAAATCACACTGGAGTTGTCAGGTTTCAAATTTTATCACGAAGTGAGTAAGAGTCGCTTAACTTCTGACAAACTTCCAAGCCACCGTACTGCACGCACAAAACATTAAAATGGGGTACCTGTGGTTCAAGTGAGAAAACGTGGGATTACTGTCAGCACGCTTTGCTCCAATTCAGTAATAAAGTGATACAATTGACAATACCGAGCTATACCGTAGTTAAATTTTTTTCGAAGCTCTCAAAAGTGCGTTCTAATTTAAGCTGAGGGCGGGCCGGGACTTTTAAATTCGTTTTTGTTTTCACACAGTATCTGACCTGACAAAATGGATCTTACTAATTTTAATGATTGGAGGAGCTTAAAGTCTACTTCGAAGCGGATTTATAGACGCTAACTAATTCCAGCAGCTTTAAACACGAAATGACCAAGACTATTTTCACAGAAAATTGTACATCAACGTACTTTCGACTTCTAACTCCCTTCATGTAGTGAAAAGTACAATGAAATCCGGTCTAGTACTTGCTTCCCCATATCTGTTGCCTTTCTAGCTATTTCGCATATAAGAGTTAACAGACAAAATGACTGGCATGTGCTATTTGTTGAACTAAAAGACTTATTTACTGAGTTCAAAGCTTATTTACAGGTCATGTTATACTTACTTTAGAGAACAATTCCAACAACAACTTTTTATCACGAAATAAGCGAAGTGTCTCCTTTACCGTTGAAAAGTACAATGGAATCACTTTCCGCTAGTATTTATCACATCCTATAATCAAAACTACATAAAATCAACAAAAAACTGTACAAAGTCTTCTTAGAAAATAATAATTGAACATTACAGTGACTCATGATATGGCGGTTTTTAATTGGACACTTGAAGGGCATTGCAGATCAGGGTTAATGCACGTAAAAGCTTATTTAAAAGAGATATAATTTACCATGAGCGCTGGAGGAGGGTCAAGCCCTGACAGATCTATTAATTTATCAAGGTATTTCATACATTCACAGCCAGGCTGAGCACGGCACGTTCCATTTTTTCCCGGCAGCTCGACAACAGTCAGTCGTGGCTTGGAAGTATCATTTCATCAGATGTGCATTAAAGCTAGCACAAGTCAAGCTTAATTAATTTTTCTTTTCTTATCCTGTATCCTCCCTTCGATCCTTACGTTTGCTTTGTCTTACTTCCCTTCTGTTGTCTCATTGTTATTGTTTTAGCGTCCTGTTTGACATTAAGTCGTGAATGGATTTTCATGGTAAACACCACAGTCCAGATTTACTGAGCCTAACAATTGCATGATAAGGAGTTTTACGAATTTAAGAAAACTATTTCGTGTTAAACTAACAGAATAAATGTCAAGGTAGAGACACCATGTCGCGCCAAATTAAAACGGCTTTTATCAAATTAGGTCAATGTACATAACGACCGTACTGTGCGTCGAGCTATCAAAGAAAAAGAAACGTTTTTTCGTGTGTCTATGATTATAAGACATTTGTGCTATGTACCCTATATAACTTCAACATATCAATATTGTCATTACAAACATAAAACTTAAATGTGTTGCTACTACATTTGGAGACTATACATAAAGAAATCAACGTTTACGCTATACCATAGCATTTCAGTTTTCCCAGTGTGTGATAACCTTGCTCGCCGCTATCGCCTGTATCGCCAAACCTCAGCTGTTTAACTGGAAGATGTGTCTTGTCAGTGAGGAGACCGCTGTCTTCACGCCATACATACTCTTCCTTATCACAGTTACAAGCACGCCAGGAGTCTAGGCATGAGTTGGTCATTCCGCATGCGCACTTACCACTGCCAGGTGACGCTCCGCCCCAGTACGTCATCTTAGTTGAATCACGGGACACCCAGAAGCCATATCCGCCCTTCAATTGTGAACCAACACATTCATATTTAATGAACTGTTCACAGTTTGAAGAGACACTGGTGAGACTCGCCAGCTGAGACAGACTCGCCCCTGTGTAATGAATGTCACGTGAGTAGCTACCCGCAGCTTCATATCCCTGCACGTGCGTTCTGATTTCACTGTCATGACTTATCACTGTCACGCCAACGCCATTCTTGTCACTCATGTCACAGTAAACTGTAAATGGTGCCAGGCCTCCAGCGCCATCTGGATCGATGACGTAATTTCCGCTTACGCTGCTGACGTTTTTTCTTATCACAGAACAGGAAGTCATAATAAATGGAGTATTGATTTTTACTTTGGCTTCTATTGTTGACAGAGCATTGTTAGCTCTACAGGTATAAGATCCTTCGTGTGATTTCTTGATGTTCTGAATAAGCAGTGTTCCATTCTGTAGAATATTGGACTCTACAGGAATTGAAGACTTGCCATCCTTTGTCCAAGAGATTGTAGTTCTAATGTCACTCACGCCCACACACGGCAGATGAACACTTGAACCCATCACAGGAGTTACCTCTTGAGGAGGACGGACTTTGAAGCGCAGAGGAGAAAATATCATTTCCAGAGCAGTGTTTGTAGCTGATCCCAGAATGTTCTCTGCGTTACAGATGTATGTTCCAGCGTCCTTTCGTGTCACATTGTAGATTGTCAGGGTTCCATTCATCACTTTAGTTCTGACTTCAGTCAAACTACCAACTGCTTTGGACCACGTGATACTGGGAAGCGACTGACCAGTAGCAGTGCAGGCGATGGTGATGTTTTGTTTCTCTTCAGCCATCAATCGATTGGATGACAATGAAAGTTGAGGAGGAACTGTCGAGAACAAGAGAACTGTCAAGTTCTTTGACCAAGCACAAGATGAATGCACTTTGATAAACAAGATTTTATCATACTGATAGGGTATTACAAAAAATGTACATAAATGTTATTTCACATTTATATTATATTTCATTAATCACTATATAGCCTGCGCTTAGATGCCTTCCGATGAATACCGTTGGGTTAACCTGTTTTTTTTTAGAAAGGATTTTTTCACAACATTAACTGCAACGTCTGGAAGGTAAATGTATAAATTATACAACTTACACTGCACAGTTAATTTCGCCGAGGCATTCACTTGTCCCAGCAAATTTTCAGCTTGGCAGCTGTAAACTCCGTCGTCTCCAACTCTAACGTCTTTCACAATCAGAGCGCCACTGGACACTACTACATGGCGATCAACAGGAAGCGACGAATTCAGCTTAGACCACGTGACTTTTGGACTTGGATTACCATCCGCGCGCTGTACATTTTAAGATGGCTGTCTGACTTTCATTGACTGTTATTCCAACAGGACGCTGCAGCAGAGATGGAGCCGAGATGGACAGGCCCGGTTCACCTTTGACGCCTTTCATACCCGGCGGGCCTCTAGGTCCTACGGGACCGAGGTCCCCCGGCACTCCAATATCCCCTTTTATGCCCATTGGTCCTTGAGCTCCTATTGGTCCATGTTTACCGGGAGGTCCGCTTGACCCGGGTCTCCCTGAGGAACCTGGTCTCCCTCGCGTTCCCGGTCTTCCTCGTCTTCCCGTGTTGCCTTTTGGTCCTGTGCGGCAGAGCGTGTGATCTTTAGCACAGACTTGGTTTTGTAGCAGATCAAGTTCTTGTTTGATCATTACTTGTACTTCAGAGGCTGTTATAATTGATTTATGTTTAGAATCATCAGGCGAAGAGCGTTTTTGTCTTGAGACTGTCTCCTGTCCACCTGAAAAATTTAAAACAGTTATTCAAGTTAAAATCGCACCCCTCGAAATATTGTTAGACACTCAACAGAAGCTATGATCGAGCTTCAGCAGCAGTGGAGGAGACTTTCGCTTCCTTAAGAAAGGGGTTCAGTAACATGCTGTCAGCCTCGTTTTTTTCGTTTTCATTTGTATTGGTTAAAAGAGAGTAAAAAGTTTATTTAAGGATAAATGACATGAGGTTGAACTGAACACAAGACGGCGGATGTATATAAAGAATGATCAGTTACATAACGCAACTCACCTTTGGTCCCTTGCCAATGGCGGCCTGTAGCCATAACTTGCCATCTGCCGTAATTTTGTTGTACTTTTCGAAGGATTTCTGTCTCCATCTTATCACAAAATGTTACTGAGTGTGATATCAGTTGATGATGTTCTTGTATTCTGAGTTCCACGTGAATAAGAGCGATGCAACACACAACAGACAACAGCAAGCCTGACGCGGAACACAAGCTGTTCAGTGTTTGTCTTTTGTTCGTCTGCTTCTCTTCTTTATCTTGTATCATCGTTACAGCTCCTATCTGAAACTTTTGATTTCAAACTGATACTTAGGACGTTTTTCTCCTCTGTGAGCTGCTTACAATTTACCTAAAGACGACAGAGAGCTGATTTGTCTGAGCTTCATCGATCTCACCGAAGAAACCGTGTAACCGGAATCTTGAAGTAAAAATCTTGACTTTAAATCTTTACTTTGTGCTTGTTATGGAGATCAAGTATCACAGGAAGTATATTATCTGATTACGTACTTAAAGAATATTTCCCTGGGCTGGTGAGGTGGAGTACATGTGCAAGGGAGGGAAGGGAAAGATTTTTTTGGAAATGAAAGTTATGTAAAAGATTAGTGTATCGGCGTTAAGTAAATTAATAATTAAAGGAATATTTTAACACCCTCTTGCAACAGATCAGGTCACGACAGTGTATCGGCGTTAAGTAAATTAATAATTAAAGGAATATTTTAACACCCTCTTGCAACAGATCAGGTCACGGCAGGGATTATTGCCGAGTCCCGAGCATCTTCTGATTGTACCACTGAAACTTCGCCCCGAAATTGGCCCAAATGACCATGAAAGCAACATTTACATTTTCAAGTTCTTCCCTGGCCGGGACACCAAAAGGAGAGTTTTCGTGGGAAACGATTTCCACACACGCCACCAGGGGGGAATAAAACTGATCACGAAAAGAATCAGTGCTGGAATGTTCATAGTACGTTATTATTTTTTTCTTGCCTTGTATTCTCATTCGATTGTTTATAAACACGTGAAAAAAAAAACCGAGAGAGGGGAAGGTCAAGAGATTGAAAACATTATCAAAGTGATGGCGGGTTAGTGGTCAGCTTTTAGTTGAGGGTCTCAATGGGGTTAATTATTAGCCGTAAAACCGACCAAAAACTTAGGTGCTAGGTGTAAAAGTTTAACCCTTTTTTTCCCTTATCCGTACAAAATGTTAACTGTAAAAATGTCTGGCAACGAGAGACCACGAAAGTGAGAGTCTTAAAATCTCTTGTGAAGATGTTTCTGTCTTGCCTTATATGTTTGTCGGTACTGAGAAAGGCCCAGAATTTCTGTGAAATATCCCAGAATGGTCCTAAGACTTTAAAATTACATGTTTACAATGATAAACATTGATTTTTAACTCTTTTTAACAATGGAAATTAACTTTTATCACGTCTGTTAACCGTAAAGGAAACAGATTAACCCCCAAATTGGGGGCTGACTAGTGAGTAAGTCCTTATTTTTTTTTTTTTTCAGAAATTCTGGGGGTGGGGGCTCGTAGTCCCCCGGCTCCGCCCTCCCTGTGTAAACAGAGATCAGACTCGCTTGACTTTTGTGTAATTACATTGCTTTAGGGACTCGCGATCTCAAGTCAATGTGAAATCTATATGACATTTGACAATACTCTAAAATTTCGTTTCAAACTGCTGCAAGTCTTAGCAAAAATTATAACTGTTTTCAGGAATTATAGAATTCAGCAAAGTAGTAGATGCTGTAGTAGAGTTATTAACTTCCGATACTAAACCGTTTCGATTATAAGTGCGACTACCTAAGCGATCACCGAAACTGCTTCAATGATGTAAAGAAATTACTGTGACAGTAAGCGGGTGCAAAATAAAGAAAATAACACAATCTGATCAATGCGCCTCTCATTTTATTTCTTCATTTGTGTCTGGCTACACTACAGTTGTTCACGAAGCCGTCACGTTTCACATTTGTCACTAAATGACACCGAGTTCCTACGTTTAACAATCCTGCTGACGAAGTGAAAAGCTTTAAAACAAATGATCCCATGATTTCTTATCCTCCATGTGAGCCAGTATCACAAGAAACCTGTACCGAAGAAACTCTCAGCTAATATAAACTAGTTTCGCCAGCCTACGTTCACGCATAGAAACCTAATTAACCTTAAGGTTATTGGTTATGTTTAGTGAGAGACATATATCAACACAATAGCATTTATGCCATGCCATAGCACTTCAGTTTTCCCAGTGTGTGGTAACTTTCCTCGCTGCTACTGCCTGTATCGCCAAACCTCAGCTGTTTAACTGGAAGATGTGTCTTGTCAGTGAGGAGACCGCTATCTTCACGCCATACCGATCCAAGCGCATCACAGTTACAACCATAACTGGGGTTCACACATGAGTTGGTCATCCCGCATGCGCACTTACCACTGCCAGGTGATGCTCCGCCCCAGTACGTCATCTTACTAGAATCACGTGACACCCACCAGTCAAAACCGCCTTTTAACATGTATGAATTACGACACTCGCTCTTAATGAACTGTTCACAGTGTGAGGAGACTCTAGTAAGACTCGCCAGCTGAGACAAACTCGCTCCTGTGTAATGGATGTCACGTGAGTAACTACCTTGTGCTTCATATCCATTCACGTGCGTTCTGCTTTCACTGTCGTGACTGACCACAGTAACGCCAACTCCATTCTTGTCACTCATGTCACAGTACACTGTAAATGGTGCCAGACCTCCCGTGCCATCTGGATCAATAACGTAATTTCCGCTGACACTGCTGACGTATTTTCGTATCACAGAACAGGAATAATTATTTTTAGGACCGCAGTTAACGCCATCTCCAATGAGACCATGGTTACACTTGCACGAGTATGATCCACGTTCATTTGTACAGCTGGCATGCTGATGACACTCATTTATCTGTTTTTCACATTCATTTAGGTCTGTTGAACGAATAAGATGAATTTAAGCTAAGCTTATAATAACGATGGATGCATGTAACATAATCATAGAGGCGTGGTGCACAGAAAACTGAGGAAAAAACGAGTAGAAAAATTAATAATAGTAATTCTCCTTACTGATTGTCATACATTTCATTTAAAACTAGTAGAGAGAATTTGCTGTTAGATCAAGACAATATCAACTGACAGTCTATCAACTAGTAGATGATTTACTTCATTCTCATCACCAGTCTGTTTGTAAAGAGAAATTAAAGAATGATCATTCTTGAAATCAAGAGGATAAATAACAATATGTTAAATTTTCCAAATTGTTCCTGGACACTCCAATCTTCTACCATGTAAATTGTGTTTTATTATAACGTATGCAATTATTGGGCAATTATAAATGGTTTAAACCATCGGTGTTCTTCTATAGCCGTTGCATGGATTGATTCTTTAAATTGTTCTACCACGATTGTTGCATTGATAAGGTTTAAACATTATGCATGATTTCTGCTTCGGCCTAATGAACACTGATTGACATCTTACCTTTCTTACAAGTGTACTGATGGCAATCGCTGCATCGCACGTCATTCCACTCGTAGCTGTGTTGCACACCAAGTGCGTGAACACAATCTTCTCCTCTGAAATTATTTGGCTGATTTTGAGCCCAAGCCGTAAAGTTTCCTTCTCCTCGATCCGCCCAAGTGAAGTTGCCTTCCACAAATCGATCATTCAACCCCAGCCAGGACTTTGCACCATTGTGTCGATGCTGCAAGTACACATTCTCTTCATTGCTGCTGACATCAACAAGGACGGAGTCTTCCTGTCGACATTTTTGCAATGCTGTGGTCCAGTTGACACATGTTTGACTTGTAAAGTAGCAGAAGCCATTAAAATAGTCCCATCCAGGATCACAGATATCTGCAAAAAATAACAATGGTTTGTTAGCTGCTTGTGTTAATAGATGGACGGGTGCTATATAATAATAATAATAATAATAATAATAATAATAATAATAATAATAATAATAAGAAGAAGAAGAAGAAGAAGAAGAATAAGACTTTATTTAACGAGGGTAACATAGTTTACTAGTGGCCCAGTAGTTTACAATATGGCCCTCCCTAATTAATTACATATTACATACTTAACTACATATTATATAAACCTAACTACATATTATATACTTAAGTGATAAAAATTTAAACTTAATTTAATACAATGAGAACTAAAAAAATGCTGCTGATTTTAAAATGTTCTATATAAACCTAACTACATATTATATACTTAAGTGATAAAAATTTAAACTTAATTTAATACAATAAGAGCTAAAAAGTGCTGCTGATTTTAAAATGTTCAAGTCCAGCATTTTGTTTTAGTAGCGTTTGGTGTAGGTTTCCTGTAAACTGTTTTTGCGATGCAGCATTACGAATGGAAACGTCGACATTGTTCCAGAGGCGGGTTGCGCTGGCGTGAAAGGTCCTGCCACCTGAAATTCTTTTGTATTTAGGAAGAACTACGTTGTTCTTTGTTGTAGCTTTAGTGTTGTAGCCATGAGTAAGTTAACCGGTCAAGTAAACCGGTACAAAGTAAAGAGAAGTAGTATTCACTGACCTGTTAGGACCACATAGCTAACTGTCACAGGATCATATCTTGTCTCGTACAATTCCTTGACACAGGCTCTGAATCCAGAGGCGTTCATGTTCTGCAAATGCATAAAGTTAACACTAAGTGACTGCTACAACTACCACACCAACACCAAAACCACTAACACTGCCACAACCTGCTGCTGCTACTACTGTTACTACTAAACTGCTACTGTTGATGTCCGCACGGGGAGCTGGGATACTAATAGTATAATTTATCGACGAGATTAAAAAATATTTTAAAATGTTACTTTTTGGTTTTGAATGTCTTTCTTTAAGATTTATTATCGACAGCTTTATCCATAATTGTCAGTGTACGTGTACAATGAAACAAAGTTTTACCTCAATCCATGCCGTGATACCGTTATGGACTGGTGCCAAGTTTCCACTTGCTGTTGTGCTGTGATTGGCTGATACAAGAACTGATGGTGTTGTGTTATAACTTCGTGTAAAGTGCACAAACTGTAATATAACCAAATAAATAAACCTCAATACACTATTAGTGACTATTATCTAAGCACATTTTATTTACTGTATAGAGGCTGAGTTAGTTCCTTCAAATGCGCGCCATAATACGTTCAATGCATTTTGGCATGTTATAGACCGGGAATTTTTTCTGAGATAATTTGTTTCCCAGTAATAATACTTAGTCCGAGCTAACCAAAAGTAAACAAGTACACTAATAAAGTTTCTTTTTTCTCTACCTTTCAGTCAGCTTGTTGATTTTTTATGCATTTTCCTGTAAACTTACCTCACAGTAAGCGTTGTTATTTTCATCTGTTGGTGGGTTGGTGTTTGGAAACTTGACAGAGCCATGTTCAGTAAAGAGCGGCTTGTGTAGTTTAGAAAACGCCAACCAGTTCTGCAATAAAATGCAATAAATTTAGTTTTGAATGAAGAGAAGACAATTGTAAAAGTTTCTATATTTCCATTGATCATGATGATGAGCATAATTATGGCGCTGGCAACTGAAGTTGATCTAAACGCGATGACTGGTGTTATTGTTTTTAGATGCAAGTTTTTCTACCCATTCCGTTACAGTAACACATGATTAAGCTAATCCCAGATTAGCGCGAAGTTTCAGCGAGATTTTCTGTTTATATTTTTTCTTTTCTTCAGTTTAAAAGTTAACGTTGCTTGATCTCAAACTTAAACCAGAGAAACACTTTCATATGAGATGAATTGAAACCTGTATTTGTTTTTAAGTCCTGGATTAGCGATATTCGGCTTTAGAACAATCAGTTCATGCATTGCAACAAGTGCTACAACCATTTACAAGAAAGAGTTGAACAACAACTTGCGAAAGAGACAGGGCAGAATTAAATTCGGTTATCTAATGTTTGCAATTCTGTAACTTGTCGCAGGGGGTTAAATGGTTAACCTTTCTGAGGCTTTCTCTTCACGTCTAACTTTACTGAGCTATTGGTCGTGTTATTTTTAAAAGTACGTACCACACTAATATCTTCATGCTTTCCATCAAAGTTTTGTAATTCTCGGAGACAGACTTTAAATGAGTCCTTGGTTACATCCTCTGTCCAGATCAGCGCGGCATCATACTCCTTTCCGGTCCTCAAATGTTCTGACGTCACGAGCACTACAGGCTCCTCCTTAAACTTGTCCTGTATTAAGAAATAATAATAAGATAGATAAAATACAAAATTGAAAGACATATTTTTATTACTTAATGGGAAGAATGCCGACTGCGGTGAAGAAACGACATCATAAGATGTCAATTTAAACCACGAGCGATGCGTGAACTTTTACTACAAAGCTTTCCAAATTTTGTAGCGCTAAGTTTTATTGGTTGTGCAAACCAAGGAAAAATGTAGTCAATTTGGAAAAGATATACTCAATCGTACTTTTAAGGTTTAAGAATACAACTGTTTCTCCCCATACAAAACCTTATGCTTTTACTATTGCGTAACATACATGTATAACAGACCTTCCTATTTTGAGGTTGGGATACCTGAGCTTCAAGGATTCACGAAGTAGGTCCAAATCTTACAAAATTTTTTACAATTCGTGTATCCGTTTTCCGAAAAAATTACAAAAAATGTTTTTTGAAAACTTGCCCAGCGTAGTGTCGTACTTTTAAGGTTTAAGGTTTAAGAATACAACAGTTTAATTTTAATGATTTATGCTGTTCGTCAATCATAAGTTCAAACAAAGTACAGTCACTACAAAAATTGAAATTAGATGTCTATCAGGGCGTCAAATTGCGCCTAATACAGGCGCCAATGCGACTAAATTTTTCACTTTGGCGACCAAATCCTGAAAGTTGGTCGCCAATATTGGCGACTAGAATTCGCACAATCGACCTCAAATCGCATCGGATCGCTTAATTCATCAAAAACTGCATAACTCGTAAAAAAATCGCACAGGGTGAGCAAAGTACACAATAACTTCTTGTTTCATCTAAAGATCTTTCATCTCAGCTAAATATATTAGTTTTGAAGGTTATTTACCTGTCCAAAACTGTAAAAAAAACCTCTGATATGGTTTGCAATCGAGCGTTGATATTTTGGGCCGGCAACTTCATTTTTAGGCGGTGACGCCTATATGTTATCGCCCGGTGGTAGGCCGTGTGAGGGCGTGTGAGAGATTACTCCAACCGAGTAGCACTGGGAACTAGGCACTTTGTTGTTTACTCAGTTTCGGTACGCCATCTTTGATTGTCAATGAGTATAAGAGTATAAGAGTATAAGAATCAACTTTAAGAGCATCCATCGGCAAAACGCGTTTGATTTCTAACGTACCATGAGTTAAACGGAGTTTTGGGGTCAGGGGGAGAATTATGTACTGGATAATTGTGAGCTCGCTTAAAGAACTTTTTTACCGTCGCGTTGTACGTGTATTCGAAGTCGGCATACGTGATGGAAGACTAAGTTGACTGATGTTGAATTTGACGAGTGAAGGCCGGTTAGTGTCATAACTTTTGAAACCTTTCCAAAAGGGAGACCGGTGGCAGCAGTATCTTGATTAGATTGCAAAGGTGAGCTATCTGAAATCATTGTTTGCTTTGACGTGCATTGTTGTCGATAATATTTAACTTTAAGTTAATTTTCCTTTTTTCCCTTCGCGACTCGCCATCTTCCTTTTACTACTTTTGATAATATTTATTCGGGTATTTATCTCAAGCCATTAAAAATAACACAGTGACGGTATCCGTATTCCTATTTGTACGAGAAGCCAGAGTTCAGAAAGAACTATCGTATTGCGGATTTAGCTGATCTAAAATGTTTTGTTTGATAAGAATGCATAGGGCGTGTTTAAAACACGAAATGGCGAAATGACGAAATGGCGAAATGACGAAATGGTACTGAAGATAAAAGCCAAAGTTATACGATATTACCGTTCTACTGGAATTTTCATATGTTGCCGAATTTATCCTTGTAGATAAGTCCCGAAAAATAAAAGAAACTGCAATCACAAATTCTCCGTCACGTAGACCCGTCACGAACCTATGGGTAATTTGGATTCCAGTCTCTCCCTGTTAACAGGGCGCTGTCTGATGTGCCTAGGACATTCTTGATCGAGATGTCGGCGTTTCGTTTAGACATCGGAAGAAAATGATTTGTTTATCTCGTATTTGCCACCGAGTCTCGGCTATGAAGTAATGCTTTGAGCTCCAACATTCACAAGAAATGGATTAACAAAACCGAACCTACTTCGCGATAAAGTTTATACACGATATCAGTGGCAAATGTTCTTTGTACAGAAACGGAGTAACGTTCGATGTCTATGCTCTGTAGTGCAGTGCAGATACTGATAGGCAACTTGGCAAGTACTAAATGAAAAAAATATCCTGGTTTGCTGCGACCTTTCAGCAATACATTCAATTTGGCGTTGTGATAAGTGACAAGTATTCATTATATTCCTGGGCCAGAACATTGAAATGTTCCCTTGAAATACTTCAGTCTAGACATGTAAGCAGAACTGCCTTGAAGTTCAAAGGGAAACCAAACTATATTATTTACGTGTATTTATCTTATCATTTTGCCATTTTGCCATTTCGTCATTTCGCCATTTCGCCATTTCGCCGTTTCGCCATTTCGCCATTTCGCCATTTCGTGTTTTAAACACGCCCGAATGCATAAATACATGTAAGTGATTCTAGTAAGCGGTGTTGACTTCATTACATTTCAGACCATTTCAATACGGAAATGTCACACAATCTTCAGTATCGCACTAGATGTGGAAATCAATCCTGGGCCTTTCTGTTGCTAAATGACGAAGTTCATAATGATTTAATGTATTTATCTTATCATACTGTAGGTTTGTAATGTATTGGAGGTTCGTTTTGTAGTCAAGGCAAATAAAAATTAAAATGAATAAGAAAAATGCAATTTCTGGGATCATTGTAAAGCGTCATGCATGTATGCGTGCCGGTTATTCAGTTTCGACTTAGCCACACAAAACAGCCACACAATAAATTTGCTTTCTATCCTTGCTCTTTGTACTGTATTGAAGTTTACAAGGCAAAATTGTTCAACTTGAAATGTTTAAATCCATAGATGAAGTCAAAAACATCGCCAAATGACTGTCAAACATCGTGTAGTCTTCGATGCGTTCGTGGCACGTGCGCCTATTTTGATACGGTCAGCGGTGTCCTCTGGTACTTCATGTAATGTCACCAAAAAGTCTTCCCAGTTCTTGTGCACAAAAAGCCATTCGAGATTGAAATAAATGCAAATGTGATGAAAATAATTTAGTTTAAAGGGTCTATTATGGGGTGCCATTTCCGCCAAAATTATTGTTTTATTATTATTAGGCACAATGTTTTATTATTAGGCACCAGTTTAGTATTATTAGGCACAATGTTTTATTATTAGGCACCAGTTTATTATTATTAGGCACAATGTTTTATTATTAGGCACCAGTTTATTATTATTAAGCGCAATGTTTTATTATTAGGCACCAGTTTATTATTATTAGGCACAATGTTTTATTATTAGGCACCAGTTTATTATTATTAGGCACAATGTTTTATTATTAGGCACCAGTTTATTATTATTAAGCGCAATGTTTTATTATTAGGCACCAGTTTATTATTATTAGGCACAATGTTTTATTATTAGTCACCTTGTTGCATTATTAGGCATTGATTTTTATTATTAGCACTTTTCCCTCCTTTTTTCGTCTCGACCAATGAAAATCACAGCATCATATAGACTCTTGGTTTTAGGCCATCGTAACTTGATTAAAAATATAACACAAACAGCGGTGATAAACATTATGAAAAATCGCATTTTTATAAACTTGACGTTTCGTATGCTAAGCTACATACATTTTCAAAAGTATGACCGTTAAAATTTTTGGCAACTATTTATATATTGTATGAAAGGGGTCTGGAACCGAGACTGTGACAATTGATCTACAGCAGTAACTTAATATTTACATTTTGGTTAATAAAGTAACAACCTCTCACTGCCGACATTGGCATTTAAAGAAGGTTGTAGTTCATTAATGTATAAGGTCTCTTTAATCTTGCAGTGGAGGTCAGTTTTGCCTGACGCGAGGATTTCAAAATGATCCCATTTGATGTTATGGCCTGTGGTTTTTATGTGATCAGCAATAGCTGATTGATGGTCGCATTTAGTGAGGGCCTTAAAGTGTTCAGTTTTTCTGTCATGCAATCGTCGTTTTGTTTTCCCAATGTAAACATCGTCACAGTCCCAGCAGCTAGCTTTGTAGATGACCTTAGATCGTTGAGAACGGTTGAGGCGGTCTTTGTACGGAAAGAAGGATTTGATGCGGCGTGTGTTCTGAAAAATGATCTTGAGGTTGACGAAAGAGTAGAAGTTGGATACACAGGATTTAAGGCGTTTAGTGATTTGGATGCTCGGAAGACCTAAGTAGGGTAATAGGATTATGACATCTTTTTTAGGAACTGTCGCAACAGGGGAAAAAACATTGGGAAAACAAAACGACGATTGCATGACAGAAAAACTGAACACTTTAAGGCCCTCACTAAATGCGACCATCAATCAGCTATTGCTAATCACATAAAAACCACAGGCCATAACATCAAATGGGATCATTTTGAAATCCTCGCGTCAGGCAAAACTGACCTCCACTGCAAGATTAAAGAGACCTTATACATTAATGAACTACAACCTTCTTTAAATGCCAATGTCGGCAGTGAGAGGTTGTTACTTTATTAACCAAAATGTAAATATTAAGTTACTGCTGTAGATCAATTGTCACAGTCTCGGTTCCAGACCCCTTTCATACAATATATAAATAGTTGCCAAAAATTTTAACGGTCATACTTTTGAAAATGTATGTAGCTTAGCATACGAAACGTCAAGTTTATAAAAATGCGATTTTTCATAATGTTTATCACCGCTGTTTGTGTTATATTTTTAATCAAATCACAGCAGCTCGGCAGCAGCTCCAGTAGTCACGGCACAGTAAATAGGTTGACATGACATGACATGGAATCCACGAGAACAGAATATAGGCGAGCAAATGTGCCGTCTACGGGAAGGGCAATTTTCTTCTCTCCCAAACCACAAAGAAATAGTTCTCTCTTTTCTTGTACGGTAGGGACTTCGGCCTGACTTTTATCTGCCAGGCATACAAACTTTCGTGTCACGGTTTTCTCCTTCCTCTTCGCCGAGCTGCCACGTCGCCTTTTGACAGTGGAGAAGTTTGTATTTGATGGTCTCTTCTTGCCGTAAACGTTCGGGAAAAGCCGCTCCATTTCTGTTTTGAAACCAGTGCCAGCGCCCTGGTTCGTCGTGGAAGGAATTGGTTTACCTGTTGAGTAGTAATGTACTACACTCTGAGGCAAATTTGCCTTAGAGATGTAGTACATCACTACTTCCAGTGCTGGAT
The DNA here is from genome assembly GCF_052425735.1 of Oculina patagonica. NCBI lineage: Eukaryota > Metazoa > Cnidaria > Anthozoa > Scleractinia > Oculinidae > Oculina > Oculina patagonica. Next base: position 10,964,755 of record NC_135761.1, on the reverse strand, counting down.
ACAAAATATGGGACAAAAATGGATTCAAATATTGGAATCAAATATTAGAATCAAAAACTGAAATTCAAACCCTAGAAAACCAAGCCTGTAAAACCAAGCCTGAAAAACCAACCCTAACTCAACCTTAGGATCAAAATAAAAAAATCTCTTATACCTTTTTCAAAATTTTGGATACAGTGCGTTTAAACAAGCCTTGAAATCATAACTGAAATATGAATCTGGAAAAACCAAGCGAAGCAGATTTTAATGAGTCCGGCACCGCAGATCGTAAGATCGAGGAGGGGGATGGGACGAATGTTAAAAAATCACAAGGCCTTGGTGGGTAAAAAAGCTTCGTAAGAAGCTTTTCGGGCCTTGTTTTATGATGTTTTTGAAATTTATTTCAAAAATCACCTTATTTAAAAAATGCTCTTATACTATTTTTAAAATATGGAAAATCAGGTATATACCCCGCTGAGTTGTCTCATTATTAATATTTAAACACCTTGAACATCTGCCCTATGTTTAGTATGTCAACCAATCATAACTTTCATTTTTTAGTCAAAATTGTTTCTTAAATGTATTATTTTTTCAAATTGGTTTCAAAGTTGGTTTTAGATTTGGTTATCAAAAAAATTCTTATACTTTTTCAAAATTTTTATTTTAGTGCGTTTAAACAAAACTTGGATCAAAACCTAGGATCATAACCAAGGATAAACATATGAGTTTGTCTTTAATATCCATAAGGATATGTTTCAATACATCTTTCCGATATGTATTTTATTGCGCGCTTGTCATATCCAAAGCTGTATACCTTTTCTTCATATTTGTTTACAATTTGTTTATTCTGTCTGGTTATTTTATTTTCATTTACTAATGTGAGTTCTTTGATCTCGTTTTTTACAATTTTAATCATATTTGTGTGATTTAGTATTTGGGAATTTTCGTGGTTAAGGCTGAAACCTTTGATAACGCATTTCTGCTTATTATTACCATATATGAAACTATAATTCTTTGGTCCTCCTGAAACGAATGTATTATTTATAGATTCGCCGTCTAACTCATCTGTTAAATCACCTAACATATCACCTGTTTCTATTGTCTTACCATTTTTGGATTCGATATACACAATACTATCTGTATCAAAATATAATACCTGTTTATCTAAATAGTCTAGTTTTTCATACAACATTAGCCGTGCACTGCTAGTCGTAAAACATGCTACATAGATATTTGTATTATAGCTATTGTCAACAAACTGATCTTTATAAGTATAACTCATCTGTACCATTTCTTCATTTATGAAGTTTATGTTTAAATTATCTATTGTATCATCGAGAACTACTTGATAAAATTCATTTATATCAGTCACGTATTTACATTGATTCATGTTATTTCGTTGGCCAAATTTTCCCCAAAGTGAGTTTAAACACATTTTTGCAATTGCTCGTAAACCTGAATTTTCATGTAATTCACCTAATTCAATGTCTAAATTCTTTTTAACTTTATTTCTAAAAATCATCTCGTCATTGTTATTTTTAAAATTATATTTTGTTGATTCAAGTTTTAGCTTCATGAATTTTTTTATATAACCTTTGAATAGATCATCAGATGAGTTCTCAAAATGCCAAACCTCATATATTTTTATAATTTTATAGCCTTTTTCAATGGCCTTATTGACCTCATCTGTTGTCCATGTACCAATAAATGCTCGTTCATTTTCACTATGTTGGCATCTTTCTTGTTGTTTTGATTTAGCACATGATATACACAGAGGGAACATTAGCTTTTCAGCCTTTTCACATTTGATTCTCTGAGGTAGAACAGCATGGTATAATTCTCTTGGAGCTAAAATTTTACATTTTATGAATCCATACCATTTTGTATCGTATTTTTCTGGTGATATTATTTTTTTAGGATGACCAATGGGATATTTTTTGTAGAACTGAACCGTAGGATATAAGGAGCAAAAGTCAACGTATTTACCACATTCGCCTTCTTTGAATTTGTACAATAATTTGGTAGCATTTGTACGCCCCCCGTAGAAAGCATCTCTAGGGTTTAGTTGCCCAACCACTTCTCTATACCAATCATTTTTATAATATTTCTGAAAACTTTTATCCTTTTTTAATTTACATTCCCACATTTCAATAAGATTGTAACCAGCAGTTGTTATTTTTTTGTTTTTATCTTGTGTTTTATTATACAAAGTACCCATATCACTTTGATTCTTATTATTGATAACATCGGCCTTGTAGCAATCTGGGCATCCATGCCAGAAGCAACCTTGAAATTCATAAATAGTATTTGTAGATGCACAAAAACCATCTACTTTTAATTTGTTATTGTTGCATTTGATAACTTTTTCACCACCTTCCAAGGCATGTTGAATTTTAATTTTATTTTTCTTACTTATGTAATCAAGCCATGCAATACTGACTGCACTATGGTTTTCTGTTTGAACAACATTATCAACCACAGCTACGGTATTTTTTGGCATATAATTCCCTCTATAAATAGCCATACAAACACCGGCTATTGTAATGTATTTTAGTGGGTCAATATTTTCCTCTTTAATGAAATCTTGCCTGAATTTTAACATACATCTTCTTAATATATCAACATCTGACCTACAGTATTCAATTAATTCTTTTTTGAAATCGAAAACATAATTTTCATTAACACGATCATTATACCATTGTAAAAATTTTTGTCTATCATGGGTTTTCATTTGATTATACCCATAATGCTTTTTAGAAGGTATTTTTCCTATATAGTTTTGATTACAAATTTTGTTGAAATAATGTGGGAAATATCCTTTTTTCAGCTCGTTTAAACCAAACGTTTTAGGAAACGATGATAATGGTTGCTGAATAAAATTTAAGCTGTCGATTATCTTGATTCTTAATTGTGGAATTTCCATCATCATAATTTTTGCACCATTGTAAATACAGTAAGGTTTAAAACCATTATCAATACACCATTTAAGAATAAAATGGGATTCGTACCCTTTGGAATTGTGAGCCAGAAGTGTGTATCCTTTATATTTTTCATTAAGAATACCACTACAAAAACTATTAATATCATTGAAGATTGATTCATTACCATTGAAATCATGGCCGATAGCTAAATTAACTTCATGTGTTCCAGTGTTTTGTGTACATTCGAAATCGAAAAATAAATATTTTTCATTATACGTTCTACATGAGTAGCAATAATCTTTTCGTTTTATGTTTTTATTTAATCTGCAAGGATTTTTGTTATCTTTGATGCAATTTCCACCCTTACACTTGATCTTTTTCATGAAACATTTATGTTTGCTTTCACAATAGCTATTACAATTATTACACATTTTGTAACCACATTTATGTATTTTAATATATGGTTTTAGGATGATTTGATTGCATTTTAAACATTTTGCTACACTGCTACACACTGAATCATCATCATCTTTTTTCGATCGATTTCTTGTATGGTTTTTAAAGCAACTTTTACCATGAAAAACACGATTGCAGTGTTTACAGGTAACGTCTTTACCATTGCATTTATTACCGTCTGGGAAATATTTAAAGCAAGAAAGGCATTTTTGGGGGCATTTATGTTTATCACGTCTTGTATAAGCTTTTTTGCAACTATGACAGTAATATGCTACATTTAGAAAAGCTGTCATTGATTTTATGACATCAAAATGATTCCGTGTTTTGTATAAATAAATTTTGTTAATTTTACCATTATTAGCTGTATATATGATTTCATTAAACTGCTCAGAATCGATAATGTTAATCTCAATATCTAAATGTGATGCAAAGCTATTTACATCTTCTAAAGAATTTCCATAATCGTTAATTTCAACATTAGCATTATTATGAAGTTCTTTGGCTTGAATTTCTTGTAGTTTTCTGCTTTTATTGAACCCATCTTTCAACTGAGTTGTGGTGTAATTCTCAGGGTGTAAATTAGCATAAGCTGTTACAATGGCCCTAGCAAGGCATATTGAGTCGGTGTTTTTTATGGTGATAATACATTGCTTTCTATTCACTGTTTGTATTGATAAATACAATCTTCCTTTACCACTGGGTATTTTGACAGATTGAATAATTATTATGCAATTTTCTAAATCTATCTCTTTATATTCTAAAGTATTGATTATGTCTGAGAGTTGATTTAACTTGAAATCAGAAATTTTTATCATTTTTGTTGATATAGGATTATTTAATTCATCATTTAAAATTACCAATCTGAGTCTGTCATTACCTTTTAACTGTCTTTTCTTTATTGCCATTTCAACTATTTTTTCAAAAACACTAAAAATTTCATTTTTATTGCTTATAGCATTTTTACGTACATTTATTTTGAACTCATTAGTGTAAGCATTGAATTTTTTATTTTCGGTATTTCCAATTTCAGTTATTTTAAATAGAGGCTGGTCATTGGATGTTGTATCATAAATGCTGTCATCGAAATTAAATTCATTTGTGAGTTTAGTTCTTGAAATTGGATTTTGACTGCTAATCAGCTTCTTGTGTTGTTGTTTAATTTTGTTCATCATCTGTTTAAAGTGAGCTTCTCTAATTGAATCTTCCATTTGACTGAGTTGTGCATCACGTATTAAACTATCGTTTTTGTCCCGTATAGCCTTATCCAAAGTCTTATCGTTTCGATATTTATGTACTTTGTTAATCACTGTTTGTCGGCTAATCTTTTTCACCAAATCCATCCATGAAAAGCCCATTTTTTTAGCATCAGCAAGGTAATCATTGGATAATTTTTTTATAAAGCTTATTGTTTTAGTTTTGGGTTTGGGTTTGTTTGTTGGTTTCTTTATTGGTTCAACTATTGGTTTGTTTTGGGGTTTTGGTTTGGTTACGAGTTTGGGTTCAGCCTTTGTGATGCTATCAATCAACACTAAATTACCAATACTGTTATTATTTTTGTCACCATTTTCATTTACAACGACTTTATCATCAGGAATTTCGTTATAAAATGTTCTAAATATAAAGTCTTTCACTAATATCTTTTTCTTGAGATTATAAGGGTTATCATAGTCTTTTTCTGCGATATATATATAAGGATATCCATCTTTATCAATAGCCGGTTTTACTACTTTCATTTTTGGAATATTGAGTATATCTCCATCCGAAGTAGCACCAAGAGTGTTATCAACACTATTTATAAAAAATTGTTTATCATTATGATTAATGGTATTTTGTTCCATATTATAATTAGAGATATTATTTTTAATAGCGTTTTTAGATGTGAGTACTGATGAGATCACATCTTGAGTTTTTAGCGGGTTTTTAAAATTATTTGTTTTCATTTTATTACTATATAAAAATATTTCTTTAAGTCATTTTATAGTAAAAATTATTTTTGAGATTTTTGGTGCGTTTAAAGATAACCAGAAATAATATATTTTTGGTCACCTAAGGTAACAGAAAACAGCAATTTATATATACTGTGCTATACAATATATAATTATATAATTTTTCTTTATATGTTATTCATCAGGTATAATATTAAACCGATCATCTTCTTGAATGCCTTTAATGACAGCATTTTTAATGTGTTTTTTAGTTCTCATATGGCTCCATTTTCCTGCAAGGCAAGTGTGATATTCACAAATATCACAATACCAAGGCTTATTAAGCATGTATTTCGTTTTTGATCTAGTAATAGCTTCTAATCGGTCTTTTTCGGTTGTATAAATTTTGTTCCTTCCCATTTATTATATACTATATATATAATTCTTTATATGTTTTTTATAGTGCGTTTAAGTGATAGATAATTATTTTCTTTATTAATATATATAGAATGAGTGATATAACATTAAATATCAAACACCTACCAGAAGCTGATGAAAGCTCGAATGATATAGCCTTCATTAATAAAGTTTGGTGTATTCAGAACATCCTTGAAGCTAATATTAGTATTATTAAAATGCTATCTTCAGACCTATCAAATGAAGACAAAAATCATGTACGTTTAAAGTGTATACCTGAAGACCAGAAAAGACGACGTGGAAGACCTCGTAAAGATCAACATTAAATAAATAATTATTCAGTTTACGGTTTTAGCCATAAGTTATAAATGATTAATGACTAAACCATTGACCGAAAATACCTGCTGACGCGTCAGCAGGTATTTTAATCTGGTGTGATTTCTATTGACCAATCATATTTCAACAAATTTTACTCAAAAAGTTTACACAAAAGTTTACACAAAAGTTTACACAAAAGTTTACTCAAAAGTTTACTCAAAAAGTTTATTCTGAAATTTACTGCCAAACACAGCTGTGCCGTGAAGTTATGTGTGTTATATATATAATGGTTTGTAATTCTGAAATCCACGATGAATTAAAAAATTTAAAAGAACCTATATGCCCTTTCTGTGATCAACTATTGATAAAAGGTATCAAGGATGCTGAGCAATGCTGTAGTAAGCAGGATATAGAAAATATAAATGGTATGGATGTCTGTCTAAATTGCGGTTTGGTTAATAGTTATGATTATGTCAGTGAGTACATTGATTTTTATGAAAATATGCATAGAATACGGCGAGAATCGGTATATCATCGGAAGTATCACGTTGAGAATGTTTTAAACGATTTATGTATTAAAAATAGGGTACAATTGACTAGTGATCAAAGGAATCGAATTTATAAAGTGTTTGATATTATCGAATCCGGCGCTATTCCTGTTGTAAACAAAGGTAGAAAAAGACTTATATCAACCAAATTCATAATTAAACAGCTTTTTTTGATGATGAATCTACCTTGTGAATTTATCAAAATTAGCAAAAGCAAGAAAACGTTAGCCTATTATCGATTGTATTGGAATGAGATTTTGTCATTAAATTTTGGCGAAATAAATCGGATCATCCAATAAATTTCTTATCATATTTTCGTAGGTACTTGTCGATTATCGGACAGGTATCCGTCACATAATCGTCAATGTTTTTCATTGAAATTATGACGCTAGACGGATTGTAATCACCGCATCTCATCGTGTTTTTAATTGAGTTGAGTAAATGCTGGTAGCTCTGATATGCATATGTACTATTTTGAATTTTTAAATCGAGATTTTGATGATGCATCCAGCCTTGTATTAAAAGCGCTATTGTACTAATTGCAACCAAACTAACACCTCCTGTAGCAATACTTGATGAAATGGAGCCGGATGCAAAGAGAATAGACAATGAATTCCCTAATAATTTCCATTTTTTGAAACGTTTAACAGCCTGCTTATAAGCCCAACATTTTCGATGATATGTTTGATAATAAGCTTTCAATTCTATAATTTGTTCTTCAGTCAGTTCGCTTGATATATGGTTCCATGTAAATATGCATTTTAGATGTTTAGTCATATATATTAGTTATATATGATTTTTTTTGTTTTATCATTTTGTCATTTTAGCATTGCGCTTGTTCTTTATTGTGTAATACAGCTTCCTTATGTTTTGAATTAATCTCTCAATAGAATCAATAATATTGCTAACCAATTTCACTGTTTTCATATAATTTAATTAGATAAAATCGTTGGAGTTAGATAATTTATTCGAAGAATACACCCTTTGTTTTATCTAAAAATTGAATTTTATGATACTCTTTACCATTTATCGGATACGCAGTTTTACTAAAACCGATTCTTTGTACAAAGTAATCTGAACTGATTTTAATGTTGGATGCATTGATATTAAAACCAGAAAATGCTCGATTAATACTCATACCATTATTGCATACAGCGATTCTAAATAGGGGCCCTATTTTAGTATACCATAGATTCAGATATTTCCCTATATAAGCAGTTCTAATCTGCTCTATATATTCATCTAAATCATATTCAATTTTAATTTTTTTATTTTCAATTTTAATCCAAGGGTAATGAAAACTACTATCATCGCCCAATTTTATAAGAATTCTTTTATTAGGCCCTGCCTCATATTTAAATGTCAGATAAAAGGTAAAGTCGTCAGATCCAGTGATGTTTTCATTTAAATTAATTATGAAACTATTTTTAAAACCCTTTGTTATATCAAAATCTGCTAACAATTTTGTTGGATTAAAAACAAGATTATCTAATCCTGAAACAACAGCGCCGTTGCTATCTGACATGATGAATTTAGATGGATCCATTAAATCGAAATAATATTTCCCAAACAATTCATAATAATAGCTTTTGGGTTGCAATGTTTTGATCTGGTTTTCAAGAGTTAGTTTGAGAGCATTATTCAAGCTTGTCAACTGGCCTAGATTGATTGCATCGTTGTTATTTAAAGCTTCTTTTAAGCCAGTGATGGAATAATTGGACATATTTACAGCTCCCTCGATATATATTTGATCATTCTCCACGCGATATAGTTGGTCATATATGCTTGGTGAGATATTGGATTGATGTGAAGATATTCCATACACTGTGAAGTAAGTTTGTAGTTTTTGATCATAATTTTGATCAGGTTTCATCTTCATAACGATATCAATATAGATATAATTGTTACCGATTTGCTGAGATTTGGTGAATTGGCATATTAATCGAGCATATAGTTGCGTTCCGAATACCTTTGTGCTTATGTTATGAATTGTTTCAATTGAAGATATACCATCGATATGTATAGAACTAGGATCAATATCATTATTTGTCCATATCAACTCAAAACATAAGGTATATTGATCATTGGAAAGAAGATAGAGGTTTAATCCAACTCTTGAACTATAATACCGTTTTGAAGCATCAAGTAGTAATTTCATGTCAATCACCTTTTTGTTAATCTGATGCGGTGATTTGTCAAGGTATACTTCATCTCCTAATTCGATATCGTTTTCTTGACTTACTTGTTCACTGGGTTTTTCCATTATATATTTGAATTTGTTTTCACTATTAACAGATTGAACATGGCTTTGACTTACGTGATCTTGCATGTATTTGAGAGTAACAACATCATTTAAACTAGATGGTTCCTTTATATTAATTATTTTGTTATTGGCCATGTTAAGATTTGCATTCATATGATTTTTACCGTTAATATCAAGCTTTGTATGAAGACTATTCGCCAAGACATTTCCTTGAGTTCTTGTTAAAAAAGTACTGTCGGCATATATTTTAGAAGCCTTGCTCTGAAGGGTATTAGTTAAAATAGCACCTGTTTTCTTCGTTAGAAAAGTATTGTCGGCATATGTTTTATCAGCTTTAAGCGCGTCTCTGGAGTCAATATATTCTTTATTCATCACATTTGACATATTACTATATCCTGAATCGAATTTCGGGACGTTTATTATGCTGTTAAAAGTTTGTTCGTTATTGGTACTAAGATCGGCTTTATCAGTGAGTTTGTTGTTTAGTTCTGTTTTGACTTTATTGTCTTCTAATTTTACATATTCAACATTCGGTATTGATAAGTCGTTATACAACCCATCATAGTAAGCTTCAGTGTTCTGAAGTGAAAGTCCAACACAATCAAAATGGGTTTCATCACTGTTTTTTTTCATTAAAAATTGGTTGACATATCTCTTGTTAACAGCACTACTCAAGTCTTTTGCATATGTATCAAGATCAGCATCAAATGCTACGTCATCTTGAGTCTTTAACCCAAATATTTTCTTTTTATCCATGTCATAATCACCTGATTCTGTTAGTTTGAACCCAACCCCAGCTGGTCCTTCTTTTCCAACACTTCCAGTTATTGCATTCGCAGTATGATTGCCGTCAAAAAATCCCATATGTAATTATGTTATATATTTTCAAAATAGTTCTTGATGAATTTTTCATTGTGATTGGTGTTTGTCATTGATAATGGTTTCAAGATGTCAAAATATCCTTTTTTGAATACAAGTGCTTGGTGTAAAAAATAAAGACAATAATAACCACATAAAACAGACTTGAGGTCTTGATATTGAGAATTATTGAAAAGAATATTGGTGATACCATCTCTTTTTGCTCTCATTTTAAACTCCTGGGGGTAACTCATCCCAAAAGAATCAAAGTACCATAGCGTTCCTTTCTTATGACCATTTACACACGCAACCCAATGAGTACCAGCACCTTCCAAATCATCAAGATTGATGATACAAGGACTATGTTTCTTCGGCATATGTTCATCTCTGCTGAAAATTCCAATTATGTTTATGCCAAGTAATTCACACCATCTCATCAAATCAATGCTGTTCAAAGGTTCATTGAGGAATTTCATAGTTTCATACCGATTATGGGAATTCTTGGTTCTTTTACTTTTCTTTTCACTTTTCTTTTTTTTTTAATTCCCAAGCCTTTCTGATCTTGCCAACTTCCGATGAAAGGAGGTGGCCTGTACTGTGCATAATCATGTATATTAAAAGGTCTATTTCGTAGCCCTTGGCCTATTTTTTTGATTGGAGTCGGTGGTCTGTTTTGAAGACCCAGGCCTGTCATCGATCTCATTTTGGATATTAGCGTTTTTGAAATGTTAATGTCAACACCCTTATTGAGGCTTTTGGATTTTTTGATCTTATTTATCTGCGTTTTAGTCAGGAAGATTCTGTCACTTCCAGATAAATCAGCAGATGACAATCTCAGTGTTATTGGAGATTTGTTCATGATGGCTTTTGTAAGCTTCAATTTCTGGTTTCCGCTGAGTGATATAGTGTATGGTTTGTATTCAGTCATATATATTAACGTTACATAAAATACATTTGATTAACGAATCAAGCTTTGAGGAGAACTTTACCATTGACGATATCAACACCAAGCTCTTCTTCATGGAGAATGAGAGCATAAAGACTGTAATTTGCATTTGGAATCCCAGATAGTTTATAACTGAACTGGATTTTGGTCGATCCACTTTTGATTTCTTCTTCCTGGTTTCTCAGATCAAAATAGATGAGCCCATATAACTCTTGAAATGATTTCAGTGTTATTGTTGGAGAACTGTAATAAGCATTAAAATCTTTTTGATATTCCATCAATGTCCTGTATGCTTGTACGATCTCTGTATCTGGTTTCAGTTCTTCGTTTGGATAAAAAATACCGTTGCTTAGTTCAAGCCTTGCATTTGAAAATGTTCGGTTATTCGCGATGTTATATGTATTAAATAGAAACGGATTCTGTGTTTGATCATTCATTTTTGCATCATTAAGAGCCCATATAAAAACATGCCTCGGTTTTCGAATTGAAGAAGTAATCCTGAATGTACCTTGACGTGCTGTTGTTGATGGAGAAATCTCAATTCTCTCTTTGAGATATGACCATGTATGTGGCTTTAAATATGTTTGAAGAAAAATCTGCTCACCCTCAGCATTGAATATCATTTTCGGTACCCATAAAACAAGCCTAGTGACAATAAACCTTCCTGGGTCACCCCCAGCACGAAATATCACATTGTTATCAGTTTCAAGACTGACATCAATGGTGACTTTACCATTCGGTGCTATTTCTGTCTCAAAAGAGTTGAAGAAACCATATCTGTTCAATGGTAGTATGATGTTATTTTCAACAGCTTGCGTGAGTAATGCTTTTCTTTTTGCAAAACCTTCATTATATGTTGCCATATCTGTTGGTGCAATATTCTGAGCATTTCCATCCAGTACTAATGTTGTGTATTTTTGAATAACGGCTCCGACGGCTGTATCAGGGTAATTAAACATGCTTGGTCCGACTGTTTCAGTGTAACTTGATGATAATTCAGTCAGATTTTTCACATTGATAGCATGATTAACCCCTGGTGCATCGAGAGCATTAACTCCGCTTAATTCAACCTTCAACTGATTGATAAGTGAATAACCGGAATTGACGGTTGCAACCCGATCAGCTACAGCATAACCAGTGTTATCCATCTTTGTGATTTTAAAATCAACAGAAAGGTATGAATTATACAAGTCAAAAGGGTGAGTCTCACTACTGCTATCAATAACGAACCTGTATCCACTCTTTTTTTGAGACTGGTTGTTTGCAGGTAATGTTATTGGATTTTGTAATTCAAATGAGACATATTCGTATCGTTTGCAATATTTCGAACTTCTGAAAGACATTATATAATAATGGTTTACATTATTTTACATGTTGGTTAATTTGTCGAATTCCAGACTGAGGATATCATTCCTCAATTGTTCTTCCGTATTTTTCGTTCTTTCTGGTTGGAATTTTTTGTTTTCAGGATGTGATTGTAATAAGCTGACGATCATGTCTCCCTTATTTTCTGATTCAGTGTATTTTTTCAGTTTTTCTGTTTCTTTCTTGGTTGCTTTATTCAGTCTATTTTTGATGATGTTGCCAGTTTTATGTGCAACATGTTGTACTCCTTTTTTACCAGCTTTTTTTGCCAAATCTTTGGTGGTTTTACTTGTCAATGATTTTTTTGCAGTGGAAATCAAACTGTTCATAATACCACCTCCTTTTTGGTGATCATCAACTGGGTCACCGGTTTCAATGTCGATGTAGTATGACATACCGGTATTCATATCTCTCACTTTTCTGATTCTGCTCATATACGAATACGATATATAATATCACACTTCTTTCAACAGCAAAGTCAAGTTAATTGGTATATTATTGAGATGGATAGGGTTGTTCAATCCATCAGTGATATATATCCTCAATTCTTTGATGATGTTGGTATTGATTTTGTTGAAAAGGGGACGAGGTATTGTTTCTTTTATTTCAAATGGATAAGATATCTGCAAATTGGCAACACTAAAACGATAAAGTACATCACCTTGCGTCCCAGAAACAAGTGAGTCGCTCAGAAGATTGCAATGAATGAAAATGTTATCAACATTTCTAGTTATGTTTGGAGCATTGGATCCGTATTTTGTTGATGTGATGATTTCTTTATTGAAACCAATCAGTTTTGAGAAATCACCTTCTCTGAGATCCAATTGATATTTTTCTTCCAATTCAATATACACCTTCAATAATGATGATGAAAATTCAAGTGAGATACCTTTCCCCTTATCGTTTAAATCGCCATTCACTTCGAGTATTTGTGAAATATACTCATTGATGTCTGAATAAGAATAATTACCATCACGGAAAACAATTTCAACCCAATTCGCTCCAGAATCCTTGCTGTATTTTATTTTGTTATTTCCATACTTTGAAGACACATTGAACCAGCTATAAGTCATTTCAGCACTGTAAAGAGCCAAATAATATGTTTTATTCCTGTCTAAGACTATTTCAGGCACATGATTGATGGTGAAATCATGAGACATTGAATCTCTTATTCCATCATTGCTATCCAAAAACATCGGGATTTCCATTATATCATTAGATTACATTAATTGAGTCCTGACAAATTTATCGTATTGTGTTTTAGCTATCACACCTTGTTTGAGTAAATAATCAATGATCTGCCACATTTCATTTCTGAGAACAATACTTGTATTACCAGCCCTTTTGCTTCCAGTCAACAAAGTCAATCTTTTCATCAAATCGTTTGGGTCTGAGTATATCATTGCACCTCCAATCAGTTTTGATTTCCCTGATGATCTATGTTTTGGGATGTTTGATAACAAATTGAGATTATTGAATATTTTGATTGCTTTTGATGAATACTTTTTCTTCGGATCAAACCTCTTTGTAATGAGATCAACGAGTGATTTGTCAGCAATGTCTTCATAAACCATTTTGCCATCTTTCACGGCTTCGATGACCATTTCATTGATTAATCTTGGCATATTTATGAGTAAACCACCAAACTGTCCATTGTTTATCTTGTAAGCATTTCGCTTTGGCTGTTTGTAAGACCTGATACCATCGCCTGTTTTTTCCCTGAAATTGATTCCTTTTATAACAGTGCGATATTTACTCAATATCTCTTGATCTTTCCTTGCGTTATTTTTAATAATCCGATTTGAAGATCGTCTTTTTCCAGTAAGATGAGATATTGCTGATCTAACTTCTTTTTCATCTGGAATATCATTCAAATCAGGATCAAATCCATATTTTCTTATGATGGTTTTTTCACCTTGGTTAAAGATATGTTCTTCAACGACTTCTTTTTTTGGGACTTCTTCATCTTCATCTTCTTCTTCATCTTCTTCAGGTAATATGTCTAAAGGTTCAAATTTTGATGGTAAATCACTTAACCAACTTTGAACCCCACTTTTTGAACCAGATGATGACATTGTTTCATTCAACATATCAACAGCTGTAATTAATTTTTCTTGTTTTTCATTCAAGTTTTCAATTAATTTGTCTTGTTTTTTATCGATGGTTTCTTTCACCTCTTTCTGAGATGTTATAACGGGTTTAAATAATTCCTTGCTTTCAAATTGTCTTGATTGTTTTTCATCCAGTGTGTCTTTTATTTGTTTTCTGATTTGTCTTTTCAAAAGATTATTCTCATAATGCTTCTTCTGATTCTCTCTGAATTTTTCGATATCCATATATAATAGTTTAGATAAATGACAAAATTAATATATCAATTGACATAAATGCTGGAAGACAGATATTTTAATGTACACAATATATATATTGATGAAGATTCCAAACTATGACAACATCAAAAAAGAAGCCCAAAAACGAAGCTTAAATAACTTCTTGAATGAAGAATTCAGAATGCTCATTTGCGGTCAAAGCAATTGTGGTAAAACAAACCTTCTGATGCACATATTGAGAAAACCGCTCGTGTTTTATGACAAGATAATATTTTATACTCCGAATAGACATCAAGACAAAATAAAAGATCTCGAATCATTGATGGATGACATATCAAAAAAGGTTGGTTATGATGTGTTAGAGATTAAGACTGCTGATAAAATAATGGATACTGAAGAATATCCCAACAATAACAGAAAAATAGTGGTCTTCGATGATTTGATAAATTGTTGTGACAAAATTCAATCCAAAATAGCGAATCATTTCACTGACGGAAGACATCATAATATAACTCCCATTTATTTGAGTCAAAGTTACTATGATGTGCCTCAGAAAATAAGACTGAACAGTTCACATATGTTATTATATCCACCAGCCACAAAAAACCATTCCAATCTGATCGGCAAAGAAAACAGAATAGATCCCAATTTATTTGACAAACTGATGCCCTTCGAATTTTTGTTCATTGATAAAGAAAAGAGAAGCTGTAAAAAAATTTTTGATGAAATTGTATAATCAATATATATAATGGTCAAATCGTATTGTGTAAAACAGAAAAAAAAGACTGAATGCATACCTGATAGCGAGCGATATGTAAAAACCAAAAATGGCCGAACTATGATGAAATGCATATGCGCTGAATGCAAAATCACTAAAACCCGTTTTGTAAGCAACAAATCTGGTAAAGGACTCGGAGAATCGATCAACAATAAAATCGGCAATAAGATCCCAGGGTTTCAGCAGGCTCAAGACGTAGCATCCTTTATCATGGGTGCTACAGGAGGTGATAAAGATCTGTTCAAAAAGTATTGGAGTGGAGACATCGCAAAAGGTGCCTTCAACACGAAAACCGGATTATTCTCAAAGAAATTCTGGACATCTCCAAGTGAGCATCAAGATCCGTCATGCTCTGGAACCGTTTGGGATAAAAAAGCAGGGAAATGGAGGAATAAATACTGTGATTAATATCTAATCAATATATATATATGTGTCAGTCATACTGTGTTTCGTGTAAAATGAAAACTAATTCAATCAATCCAAAGACAGTCAAAAGTAAAAATAACAAGCTGATGGAAAAAAGTATTTGCTCAATATGCAGAAAAAATAAAAGCAAATTCATTAAAAAGAAAAGCGGGAGAGGTTTTGATATCCACAAAGCTATTCTGAAAGTAGCTCCAAAAGAAGGGTTTGTTATGCCCGGCCATAAATATACCGGCCCGGGTAATCCTCTTGAAAAACAGGTAAAATGGGATCCAAATACAGGTAAAATACTAAAAATATATCAGTCACCAACTGGTAAAACAGATGCTGTATCGATGCAACATGATGTAGATTACAGCGTCTGTGCAAATAAACCCTCAAAAGATCAGGTTAAATGCAAAAACGAAGCTGATAAAAAGATGGTAAAAGCCCTTGATGCTATCCCATGGAAAGACAGACAATGGGGTCATGCTATTGCAAGGAACACTATTGCTACCAAGGCTAAAGTAGGTATGGGTGTAAAACAAAAGAAGACAAAAAACGGAAAACGGCGTTGAGTAAAAATGATTGGTCTCAACAATTAGCCGATGAGTTACATAAACCAATCAGACGAAAATTTAAAACTAGAAGAGTAATATCAAATGGAATTGACGACATATGGTCTGCAGATTTAGTTTTTATGGATAAACTTTCAAAATGGAATAAAGGTTATAAATATCTATTGACTATAATTGACGTATTCAGTAAATTCGCTTGGGCTATACAATTGAAAGATAAGAAAGGTACATCAATAACTAACGCATTCAACAATATTGTCATTAATGACAAACGTAAACCTGAATTTCTCTGGGTCGATCAGGGATCTGAATTTTATAACAAAACATTCAAGGAATGGCTAAAGCAAAATGATATTAAGATGTATTCCACTTTTAATGAAGGTAAAGCTGTTGTTATTGAGAGATTTAATAGAACTTTGAAAAATAAAATGTACAAACAGTTTACTATTCAAGGTAACACACAGTATCTTGAAATGCTACCCATACTGGTAAAAGAATACAATAATACAAAACACAGTTCAATAAAGATGACACCAACAGAAGCTTCAAAGGAAAAAAATCAAGGAATTGTATATCTTAACCTATACGGTGATATGGAGCCATTATCAGCAATACCCAAATTTAAGGTTGGTGATAAGGTCCGAATATCTAAATATAAACGAAAGGTGTTCGACAAAGGCTATACTCCTAATTGGTCAGAAGAGATATTCATCGTTGATAAGATCCAATACACTAATCCAATAACTTATAAATTAAAAGATTTGAATAATGAAGAAATACAAGGTAGCTTTTACGAGTCCGAACTATTGAAAGCAAAACAAGAAGTATTTCGTATTGATAAAGTAATTCGGCGGAACTATAAGAAGAAACAAGCTTTAGTGAAGTGGAAAGGTTATAGTGATGAATTTAATAGTTGGATACCAATCAAGGATTTACAACATATTTAAACGCACTACAGCTGTTCAAGCTATGATAGCTGGTAAAAGAAAAGTTGGCCTTGGGACAAAAAACCGTCAAGTAAAGAAAACTAATAAAAAGAAATAGCTAATGAATTTAACAACTGGATTTCTATGAAGGATTTAATATATAAATATATATTAAATATATTTATATATCAATCAAAATATAAAAACAAGAATTTAGTTGGCAGTAATATCACATATATTTTCGCCCAATATGAACCATATATCAGACCAGTATCTTTGATTAAATTCTTGTGTTTTTTGTTGTTTACTAACTTCAATATAATCACTTGGTATATCTAGATGTTGAAATATCCTCTTTAACAAATAACGAATACTTATAAGCCTATGTCTTTCTTTTTTCATATTTCTGTCTTTTGTTATAAATTTATTTATAGCACTACGATTTACAAAAATTAATTGATAGATTTTATTTATTTTTTCCCTTTGATTATCACTAATCAAAATTTTATTCTCAGTGCTTAATTTATCAATTATTTTATTGATATGGTAAAGGTTATTATTCAGTTTTTTTTTATATGTTTTATTCATTTCACGTTCTAATTCATTCCATTTTTCAACGCTCATACGATTTGTTGTCATCAGATCCCACATTTCAGTATAATTAAATTTATCTAACATAACTTTTCTATATAATAATAAAACATTATAATTTTATATAACTTTTAATAGTGCGTTTTAATCAGCATTTTTATTAGACCTATTTTTATTTTTATGATAAGCAAATCTAAAACCAACTTTGAAACCAATTTGAAAAAATAATACATTTAAGAAACAATTTTGACTAAAAAATGAAAGTTATGATTGGTTGACATACTAAACATAGGGCAGATGTTCAAGGTGTTTAAATATTAATAATGAGACAACTCAGCGGGGTATATACCTGATTTTCCATATTTTAAAAATAGTATAAGAGCATTTTTTAAATAAGGTGATTTTTGAAATAAATTTCAAAAACATCATAAAACAAGGCCCGAAAAGCTTCTTACGAAGCTTTTTTACCCACCAAGGCCTTGTGATTTTTTAACATTCGTCCCATCCCCCTCCTCGATCTTACGATCTGCGGTGCCGGACTCATTAAAATCTGCTTCGCTTGGTTTTTCCAGATTCATATTTCAGTTATGATTTCAAGGCTTGTTTAAACGCACTGTATCCAAAATTTTGAAAAAGGTATAAGAGATTTTTTTATTTTGATCCTAAGGTTGAGTTAGGGTTGGTTTTTCAGGCTTGGTTTTACAGGCTTGGTTTTCTAGGGTTTGAATTTCAGTTTTTGATTCTAATATTTGATTCCAATATTTGAATCCATTTTTGTCCCATATTTTGTATCCAGCACTGGAAGTAGTGATGTACTACATCTCTAAGGCAAATTTGCCTCAGAGTGTAGTACATTACTACTCTGTTGAGGTTTCTCCTTCATCAGGGCTAGCAAGCCCTTCGATTACCTTAACGGCTTTTGAAAGCAGATCCTTTACCACGAAAACGTTCTTCTCCGCCATGTCATGTCAACCTATTTACTGTGCCGTGACTACTGGAGCTGCTGCCGAGCTGCTGTGATTTTCATTGGTCGAGACGAAAAAAGGCGGGAAAAGTGCTAATAATGAAAATCAATGCCTAATAATGCAACAAGGTGACTAATAATAAAACATTGTGCCTAATAATAATAAACTGGTGCCTAATAATAAAACATTGTGCCTAATAATAATAAACTGGTGCCTAATAATAAAACATTGTGCCTAATAATAATAAACTGGTGCCTAATAATAAAACATTGTGCCTAATAATACTAAACTGGTGCCTAATAATAAAACATTGTGCCTAATAATAATAAACTGGTGCCTAATAATAAAACATTGCGCCTAATAATAATGAACTGGTGCCTAATAATAAAACATTGTGCCTAATAATAATAAACTGGTGCCTAATAATAAAACATTGTGCCTAATAATAATAAACTGGTGCCTAATAATAAAACATTGTGCCTAATAATACTAAACTGGTGCCTAATAATAAAACATTGTGCCTAATAATACTAAACTGGTGCCTAATAAAAAAACATTGTGCCTAATAATACTAAACTGGTGCCTAATAATAAAACATTGTGCCTAATAATAAAACATTGTGCCTAATAATAATAAACTGGTGCCTAATAATAGCGGAGCACCATACCCATAAAAAAAAACACATGAAAAAAAATAGGAAACCATGCATCCGAGTTTTCATGGTCATCATGGCTAGCGGCATGACTCGCGGGCGCGTACGGCGGCGTACGTACGGTGTTGCGCACATCCGGGATCTTGAAAGGTCTTGACAACTCGCGCAGTACTGGCGCGAAATAATTTTGCAGTGTGAGGTCTATTGGCAAAGAAATTTTCAAAATTACTACGTATTTTTAAATCCTATTCAGCTAGTCTGAAAGTTAGAACTTGAGACAAACATATTTATTTTGGCTCCTTGTTATGCCGATGACTACAAACGAGAGCAGGGTAAACTTAACTTCGAGGAAACAGGGTTTAAGCGATTTGCGACGGGAAAGAGATCGCGAGAGATCCAGAAAACCCGGACAGAAAGCAGGCGAAAAAGTATAGCAAAGCGCCTGTCGAACCTGGTAGCAAAGTTGCGAAGAAAAGCGACTAAAATAGCAAGAGAGGTGCCGAGAAAACAGGCAAAGAAATAGCGGAGAACAAGGGAACGGAGATAAAACGAGCAGACGAGTGTACCTACTGCGGCCAACTGGTGAAGGTGAGTACAAAACTGCAGTGTTTCCGTCATTTATACGCAAAGCTGTAAGCTTATATTTACGGCACATTTTACTTGCTTTCGCCACTAAGCATTTGCTTGTGACATGAACAATGTTGAAAAATACTATTCGTTAAAATTCAGTTTTACCAGGTTTTACTGATCAAATAGGAGGATTTGATTATGTAAACAAATAATTGTTGGGCCTTCGAGTAACGAATTCACAAAGAATATTACTTCAACACATCTCGAAGAAAATAAAGCTTACGATTTTTAAATGCTTGTGATATGATTATTTTGTTTTACAGTGCTGGAAGAGCAGCTGAGATGAGAATGAAAGTGATGTCAGTTTGCACGAAGCACCTGGAATTTCGTTAACTCCGAGTGAAATAGATCGATTCAGTGTATGCAGTTTATTGATATTCATGGATGGAGGTAAAATTACTGTTCATTTAGTCAGAGTAAATAAACTTCAGCTTTATTACTTAGCTCTTTCGTTCCCAAATATATTAAATAATCCACTTGTCATGTAGTTCTGTTCACTATTGAGCGTTCATGTGGATTACATAACAATGTCAACAATTTTGAGATTTTGAGGTCTGTTTTGCTGGTTTCATTCAGAATGTCAACAGTAAATGTTATATTTGTCATAAAAAAATCACAATCTTGTTGTGTAATTTGGAAAATGCACACAACAAAGGTTAATGACTACTGGAAAACTGGAATCTTTGTGAGTAAATTCATGCCATTTTAGACACTGTATGCAGCTGTGCATGCAAACTTATTATTAATTAAATGTGTATCTTTAAAAATCTTAGTATTACTGTTAAGAGAAAAGCTTTTAAGATGTGGCAATGTTTTTCCTATGCATGTACATGTATATATAGGGGTAGAGGGGAGGGGGAGTATTTAAAGGCCAAACTTTTTAATTAAGAGGGGGTGTAAGGGTTTGCAGTGATGCTTTGAGTTTATTAAAATATTTACAGTAGAACCCTGCTAACTCGAACTCTGAAGGGAAACGAAAATGAGTTCGAGTTAGCGGGGTTTTTCGAGTTAGCGGGGTTGATTGAATATTTTATTTGCCAAGTTAATAATTGATAGTTTACTGATTTTTAAGCACTTCAGTATACAGTACTGTGCAAATTGAACTTATCTTGCCAGAAACTCTAAAGCGACCACACATTCTTTTGTTAAGAGTGGAAAATGACTGTCAAATACATGATCTGTTCATTGCTATAATCAATGGGCAACCGTTGCGAGTTGCAAGTTCCGGAATTCGAGTTATCAGGGTAAAAAGTTTGACCCAAATTTTGTTAAAGGGAAACAAAATTTAGTTCGAGTTAGCGGGGTTTTCGAGTTATCCGAGTTCGAGTTAACTGAGTAAAAATGACTGAAAAGTGGGGTCAAATCCAAGGGAAATGGAAGTGAGTTCGAGTTAGCAAGGTTGTTCGAGTTATCCGAGTTTGAGTTACCAGGGTTTTTTTCTGTAGTTGACTTCGCAGTTATCAGTAAAAAAAAATAGTCTGTGCTGATACATCTCTGTTAAATATATAAGGTATCCTTTCGCATCCAGTAGTTTTGCTTCACTTTATACAAGCTTGCGTTAAGTGTTTTGTTTTATAAATTATTGATATTCATGCCAATTAATCAATTTTAATTTAATCTGTGGCATTTGACTTTTTTCAGGGTTAACATGAGTTTCAGAGACACAAAAACAGAATGTGGACAAGGACATCAAAAGAAAACAGGAAGGATTAAGATTATCCAGCTTGATGTTTGGGTGTCTTCATGATGCCATTTTCAAGAGACTAGTAAATTACATGTAAATTGAAATCAAGAAAAGCTGCAAATGAGCAAAGTTTATATTTTAAATGTTAACGTATTTACAGTGTACTTCAGAAAACAACTTCTTGATTGACCTGTCTCTTTCACATCTTTTTAGATGTAACAAGGGCATTATGAAGTGATCTTTTTAAGAATATGCAGCCAAAACAGTAACAGCAGAAATGAATGGGAGTTTAAAATTTCTATTTTCAATGTTTTGGCTGGTAAGAAACCACATGTGACCAAGCTAAAATCTCTTTGGCCGGTTAACATGACCTGTAAGTGTCCAAATATTTTGAGCCCTCGACTACACAGGACTTACATGTAGTTGTCTAACTACTGTATATCATAAGATCTTTGGTTGACCTTGGGGGAGGTAGTGGAGTTAAAAAGCAATGTAATAATTTGAATTTGGATTGGTAATGCTGAAACTGGTGGTACTGTAATTCTAAAGTATAGACGTTAAAATCGTGATTGCAAGCAATATGCAATACCAATTTCATTCTTATGTGTTGTATGCTGTGTACAATTTATAAGAACAGCTATAATGTTAAAATTAGTGAAATATTCTAAAGCCAGATAAAATTTGCAGTATCCATTAGGTACCATGAAGCAACCAAATTGTGACTCATTTGCTTACTTTGTGAACTCCATGACGAATGGGTAACATGACTCCACAAAAATGTGTACAATAAAGCATACAAATTTTTAAAAGAGCAGTTAAAGTATTGATGCTATATTTTTTTCTTGCATAGTTTTATACACAAGCAAACATGATTCTATTTTTTCTGCGTAATCAAAGAACAAAACTGAGTTTGAGACTCACAAACAATATTCTATCTTCCCAGAATTTTTGTTTTTTTATTTCTGTAAGTGAAGTGAAACCCCTTAAGAGGAAGGGGACTCAAAAAGACATGTAAAAGTAAAAAAGGTGCTATCATCCTTTTTTGGGGGGCGGGGGGGGGGGTGGGATGGGGTTACAGAATGTCCCTTCTTTGCTTCCAGTTAGTTTCACTCCGGTTTGCTTGTAGTTAGGTTCACCCCTGTTTGCTCGCAGTTAGCTTTATTCATCCGGTGTGCTTGGGATTAGCTTTTACTCTAGTTTGCTTGTGGTTAGCTTTCACTCCGGTTTGCTTGGCATTAGCTTATGGCAATATGCTGTAAACCCTTTGCTACATGTATGACCTCTGCCATTTCCATTCAAAATTAAAATATAGGCAAATAGTGAAAATAAAAACGAATGAATGAAAAAAAGAAAATTAACCATATTCTTAATGTAGATGTATATTATTTCCTTTATACTCTAAATGTTAAGTGATTTGCTAATTTACCACGTGATATGCCTATCTACCCCAACATGCAGCCCTACTACCCCCTCCTTATCTACACGAAGGTTACATAATTACCCGTTTTGCAGCATAATTTCCCATCCAGACTTCTGGATCATAATGCTGTCGGTGGAATTAAAACGTTTTGATTGATTTTGTTTGTTCTCGGCTTATTTGGTGTTGCTGTATACGGTACTCCCATATAAGGGCTATACGGGTATGTGCTGCTCAACAGGGTGTGCCTTTTGCCTCTCTGACTCTGAAACAGGGTATACAAATCACCCTTTTGACTGTGGAACACTATCAAGTTTAGCTATGAAACTCCGCTCCTCTCATTGGTTTTTCTCCAAGCCACAGACAAAGTCAAGTGAGCGCTTTGTGATGTATGCTAGTGTTTTTATATCTATCTTCATATATTTTTCATTGTGGATATTGTCTGGAACAGGGTCGCAAATTGAGCCGTTTTTCTCTGGAACAGGTCCAGAGTCTCAGCGACTCAGTGGCACACCCCTTTAGAAAATTTTAGGGAGTACCTCTTCCCCCCCCCCCCCCCCGGGACACGGTAAAAAAAAAGTAAGTAACAATATTAATATTTATAAAAAAAAAATAAAACGAATATTATATTCTTAGCCTTAAAATTGTACAATGGCTTGAATTCAGGTTTCAATAAAGTGCAAAATAATTAACGGGGTGCTCCGCTTTTAGGCTAGCCTAAATCTATATATTAAAACATTGTGCCTAATAATACTAAACTGGTGCCTAATAATAAAACATTGTGCCTAATAATAATAAACTGGTGCCTAATAATAAAACATTGTGCCTAATAATAATAAACTGGTGCCTAATAATAAAACATTGTGCCTAATAATAATAAACTGGTGCCTAATAATAAAACATTGTGCCTAATAATACTAAACTGGTGCCTAATAATAAAACATTGTGCCTAATAATACTAAACTGGTGCCTAATAATAAAACATTGTGCCTAATAATACTAAACTGGTGCCTAATAATAAAACATTGTGCCTAATAATAATAAACTGGTGCCTAATAATAAAACATTGTGCCTAATAATACTAAACTGGTGCCTAATAATAAAACATTGTGCCTAATAATACTAAACTGGTGCCTAATAATAAAACATTGTGCCTAATAATAATAAACTGGTGCCTAATAATAAAACATTGCGCCTAATAATAATAAACTGGTGCCTAATAATAAAACATTGTGCCTAATAATAATAAA
Source organism: Oculina patagonica (assembly GCF_052425735.1). Lineage (NCBI taxonomy): Eukaryota > Metazoa > Cnidaria > Anthozoa > Scleractinia > Oculinidae > Oculina > Oculina patagonica. The sequence goes on along the minus strand of NC_135761.1, from coordinate 10,940,559 downwards.
CTGGTGCCTAATAATAAAACATTGTGCCTAATAATAATAAACTGGTGCCTAATAATAAAACATTGTGCCTAATAATAATAAACTGGTGCCTAATAATAAAACATTGTGCCTAATAATACTAAACTGGTGCCTAATAATAAAACATTGTGCCTAATAATACTAAACTGGTGCCTAATAATAAAACATTGTGCCTAATAATACTAAACTGGTGCCTAATAATAAAACATTGTGCCTAATAATACTAAACTGGTTCCTAATAATAAAACATTGCGCCTAATAATACTAAACTGGTGCCTAATAATAAAACATTGTGCCTAATAATAATAAACTGGTGCCTAATAATAAAACATTGTGCCTAATAATAATAAACTGGTGCCTAATAATAAAACATTGTGCCTAATAATACTAAACTGGTGCCTAATAATAAAACATTGTGCCTAATAATACTAAACTGGTGCCTAATAATAAAACATTGTGCCTAATAATACTAAACTGGTGCCTAATAATAAAACATTGTGCCTAATAATACTAAACTGGTGCCTAATAATAAAACATTGTGCCTAATAATAATAAACTGGTGCCTAATAATAAAACATTGCGCCTAATAATAATAAACTGGTGCCTAATAATAAAACATTGTGCCTAATAATAATAAACTGGTGCCTAATAATAAAACATTGTGCCTAATAATAATAAACTGGTGCCTAATAATAAAACATTGTGCCTAATAATAATAAACTGGTGCCTAATAATAAAACATTGTGCCTAGTAATACTAAACTGGTGCCTAATAATAAAACATTGTGCCTAATAATACTAAACTGGTGCCTAATAATAAAACATTGTGCCTAATAATACTAAACTGGTGCCTAATAATAAAACATTGTGCCTAATAATACTAAACTGGTTCCTAATAATAAAACATTGCGCCTAATAATACTAAACTGGTGCCTAATAATAAAACATTGTGCCTAATAATAATAAACTGGTGCCTAATAATAAAACATTGTGCCTAATAATAATAAACTGGTGCCTAATAATAAAACATTGTGCCTAATAATACTAAACTGGTGCCTAATAATAAAACATTGTGCCTAATAATAATAAACTGGTGCCTAATAATAAAACATTGTGCCTAATAATAATAAACTGGTGCCTAATAATAAAACATTGTGCCTAATAATAAAACATTGTGCCTAATAATACTAAACTGGTTCCTAATAATAAAACATTGCGCCTAATAATACTAAACTGGTGCCTAATAATAAAACATCGTGCCTAATAATACTAAACTGGTGCCTAATAATAAAACATTGCGCCTAATAATAATAAACTGGTGCCTAATAATAAAACATTGTGCCTAATAATACTAAACTGGTGCCTAATAATAAAACATTGTGCCTAATAATAAAACATTGTGCCTAATAATAAAACATTGTGCCTAATAATACTAAACTGGTTCCTAATAATAAAACATTGCGCCTAATAATACTAAACTGGTTCCTAATAATAAAACATTGTGCCTAATAATACTAAACTGGTGCCTAATAATAAAACATTGCGCCTAATAATAATAAACTGGTGCCTAATAATAAAACATTGTGCCTAATAATAATAAACTGGTGCCTAATAATAAAACATTGTGCCTAATAATACTAAACTGGTGCCTAATAATAAAACATTGTGCCTAATAATAAAACATTGTGCCTAATAATACTAAACTGGTTCCTAATAATAAAACATTGCGCCTAATAATACTAAACTGGTTCCTAATAATAAAACATTGCGCCTAATAATACTAAACTGGTGCCTAATAATAAAACATTGCGCCTAATAATAATAAACTGGTGCCTAATAATAAAACATTGCGCCTAATAATACTAAACTGGTGCCTAATAATAAAACATTGTGCCTAATAATAATAAACTGGTGCCTAATAATAAAACATTGTGCCTAATAATAATAAACTGGTGCCTAATAATAAAACATTGTGCCTAATAATAATAAACTGGTGCCTAATAATAAAACATTGTGCCTAATAATAATAAACTGGTGCCTAATAATAAAACATTGTGCCTAATAATAATAAACTGGTGCCTAATAATAACACACTAATGCCTAACAATAATAAACAATAATTTTGGCGGTAATGGCACCCCATAGCCTATCTAGTAAAATGAAACAATGAGAAGTGTTTTATTTCTTTTTTAAAAAAAATGGCGACCAAATTTTTGGAATTGGCTACCATTTTGGTATATTTAGGAGCCAAGTGGCTACTGGGAAAAAAAGTTAATTTTACGCCCTGTCTATGTTGAAGTTTTACATACATCTCTTAAAAAGAGCATAAAAAAACAATCCTACCTTAGGAAAAGTCACATCTGCGCAATTTGTTCCAGACCACCATTTCTTGATCTTGATGTCTCCCGTCATTCCTTCGGGCGGTGCTCCCTGATACGACAGCCAACCAACAGTCGCAAATGGATTAAAGTTCTTACTCTTTCTGCCAGATTGCATTGCGCAAACTGTGAAGTTCTTCGTATTGATATTTTCAGTCCAGGAAGTTATGGCGTCGTGCACAGTTTCAGAATCGTTCAGATTCATGTGATTGACTGTTATCTGTACATGAACTTGCTTGTCTGGATAAAACCGGTATGGCGGGAAAGCGACCGTCTGGCAGCTTGAATCAGACCACTTTGGAACACGAAGAAGTTCCACTCGACCACGCTCAAGTGGAAACCCTGTTAAAGAAATTAAAATTGACTCATTTTAATAAAGTGCTTTTGTTTCCAAACTTTATTCAAGTAACTAACATTTTAAAGATTAAGAGATTAAGTGCACTTTTTACCCAGAATCGTTTAGTTTTCAATTTAATTTCAAATTGAATATTATGTAAATTAGTGAACAAGCGATGAATAAGTTAGAGATGACAAAATCTGCACTGTGTTTTTGAGCAAGGATACACATTATAATTCCTCCCTCCTCTCAGAAAAATGAACGGGTATTCTTGAGCGGTTTATTAAAGAGTAGAGGGCAACATGCCATGGGCTGATATACTTTCCAAGGAGATAACGAAAGTACTTCTAGGAGTTTAACAGAGCAAAAACCGCAGTTACCCGTATTCATCGATAAGCCATTTGGCTTTTGCAAATCATTAGGTTGAGCAAAGAATCTTTTATTTCTACCATTCAACAGACACCCTGACTTACCCTCACAGCTTCCTGGGTGATACACGAGATTATTCTCAAGTCCTCTACAGTAATTCAACTCGTGCCAGCACTTGTTGTCGTATGTTGTACCATTCGCGGTGCATACTGGGTCCTGATAGGAAGGACAGTCTTCATAACACACACAGCGAGCTTCATGGGCGCTGTAAGTTTTACAAACACCAAATGAAGGACAATGTACGCCCAGGCATGGATTGAGATCTGTAAAACAAAAGAGTATAAGAGTAAGTCTTACAGGCCCCAAATGATGGACTATGCACTTCAAGGCATGAATTGAGATATGTAAAACAAAAGAGTATTGGTGAAAAACCAAGTTGTACTTTTACTACTTTCCAGATTAGCTGCATTACAATTAGTTTTATAGCTAAACTTAGTACCAATAATATACAGGTTATAACTCTCGTGATCAAGTTTGAACAATCTATTTTTAGCATTGCAGGATAGTTGCGCAACTGAACATCAGTGTAAATAATTTATTGTTTATTTGTAGAACACTGCAACTTGCTTACAAGGTAATCAATTAATGAATAGAGGAATGAACATTTAAATAAGTCAGCCTTAGTTTTAGCCAAGTTTTAGATTATAAACAGCATAGTAACTAACCTCCAATTACAACATAACTAACAGACAAAGGGTCGTGTTGGGCTCCCGTTCCACTCAGGTCTTTTACGCACATCCGCATGGATGTGAGTCCAACTTCCTAAAATGGAAATAAAATGTTAACTGGAGTATTGCGAGTTTTTATCATTGTTTTTATGTGGGTCCAGTTGTAATACATTTCTAACAGGCTCAAAAGTGTCTCTTGGGTGTTAACGCGTAGTTGTTCAAAACATTAATGAGGGCCAAACTGCCATAAATTCATGCAAAAAAAGCTATGTCCTACCTCAACCCATGCCGTGATAATGTTGTGTTCTGGTAAAATGCAGTTTTTAACTTTCCGATCGTAATAGTGATTGACAGACACAAGGACAACTGGCGATGTATAGAATGTTGTGTTGAACTGCACTTCCTGTGAACAGAAATAGACAAAAAAAAGGCGTCATTTGATGCAAAGAAACGGTACATAGTGCACTGAAGTCGCAGTATTTTCCTCTATGGTGAAACTTTACACTCAAAAAATATCACACGACAATCTTGAAACCATCACATTTATGAAATCATTGGTTGAAGACATTAACTTGTTCGTTGGATCTTATACTAATTGGCAAAAGCTCATAATTTGAGACTTATACAAATCAAAGGCACTTCGAGCAACCTCATGGTAATTCGATGAATGTAGTGCCGACCTCCGCATTTTTTGCTAAATAAGTGACCAATAAAGTAAAGCAATCTCACTTTGCTTTATTTTTCCACGTGAGTTGCGTCATTGATGACTCGTGCTCTCGGGCGTCGTAGCGCTATGAGAATATGTTTACTTTTCTGTCACACGTATAGCGTTATTTTTTGAGAAGCGGATAAAATTTGAGAGAAAAGATACGCCCGAGCACTTCGTGTATATGCTCGACTCAAAAAGATGAAAAACGGATGACGTGACACGAGGTGACGTGACGCGAAACAAAAACGTGCCGTTGATGTGGTGTTAACTAAAACACGTCACATGGCGAATGTAATATTTTTTTCATATAACAATTTAAGCGTAACTATATGTAGTTCATAGCTGCTTTCAGTAAGGTCACAACCTCACTTAATTTGCCTTTGAATGTTTTCTTGCGTGAATGGGTCATTGGTAGTTTTTTTTCTTCAAATAAGCGTTCAATAATGTAACACAATCTCACTTTATTTCCCTGTGAATGTTTTATTTTTCCATGGGAATTGCGTCATGATGGTTCGTGCTCTCAGGCTTCCTAGCGCGAATTCTATTCCATCACAAAAATATTTAAGTGTAACCTTTGATCCTTTTTAGCATTAAGTAAATTTGTTTTGTGAATATGTTTACTTTTCTGCCAGCACGTATAGCGTTATTTTACGAGCGAATAAAATTTGAGAGAAAGATGAGCGTTTCTGCACGACTCAAAAAGATGAAGAACGGATGACGTGACACGAAGATGATGTGACGCGAAACAAAAACGTACATGAATGTTGTGTTTACTAAAACGCGTCTTTGAATGTTTTCTTACGTGAATGGGACATTGATAGGCTATGCTCTGAGGCTTCGTAGAGCGAATTCTATTCTCTTTTGTCACCAGAGGATAAGTGTAACTGATCCTCTTTCGATTTGTTTTGTGAAAATTCAATTTAGTTCCCTGAATGAGAGAGACCCTGGGTACGAGGTTGGAGAATAATTTGTTTTGACATGCGCTGAATAACGTTTTAAAGAACCTTTCTGTCAGCACGTTCACCGTTAAATGCATGAATTAATTGCGGTTTAATATCAGAATCGCGCGATCGAGTGAGTGAGGGAAACACGTGACTTCGCGAATGATCCCTACAACCTCATTACCATGAGGTAAAAATTAAACAAAACGTGTAAGGTGTTTATTATTTTTGTTTACTGAGATAGGCCTATACACGATGAAGTGATTGACACCTGCTTATCAAATACACTCACTTGACAGAAGCCATAGTTGTCTTCTGCAGTTGGAGTTCCTGTGTTAGGGAAGAACGATTCTCCTGCCAGCGTAAAATTTAAATCAGAGCCGTTGCCATAGAAAGCAAACCAATCCTGTGAGGAAATAAAGAAAAAATGATAGAAAAAATATTTAATATCTCTTATTTCAGCTTATTCCAAATGAGTACCATCAGTGTGGAACAAAGTACAACCAGCCCTGGCGATAAACTACCGAATTCTAGGAAGTTGTAAAAATTGAAACTAAGGTTCTTATTAAATATCCACTGTTCCACCCAAAACATTTGCTAAACAGGCATCGTGTAGCATTGTAAGCTGCAGCAACAAGAGTCATTTTATGGTGGAGTGGTGTGTTAACTTCCGTTATTATCAATACATGCGGCCAAATTGAAAACCGCCCTATTGAAAACACGCGCTTTGCGGGCCGCAAATGACTCCTAGTGCATTAATGCATTAACGGCCCTGCAGCTGATTGGTTCTCAGTTCATCATCCGATTAATTATAACTTTAACCAATCAGCGTCGCTGACGCGGGAAAACCATTCAGGTGCGTACGCAAGAGTCTCGAACAGTTTTTTGCGAAGCGAATTGTGTTCGGTAGGAAAAATCAATGTCTACTTGATGTAAATGGGACAAAATACAGCAAAAAAAAATCGGATTTAGAAGTAAATGCACAAGGCAAAGAGACAAAAAGAGCAACTCCTTGTTGTCTTGCGAGAAACGAAACATTGTTCACTTGAATTGTGTATCTCCGGTCGAGCTAATTTAGCTAAAGAAGTTGCAGGAATTTTACGCCGAAGTTCAATAGGAAAATGTAAGTTTGTAAAGTATTATTATCCATGAATCAACGCATTGCACATTATTTTCAGAGGCACTGCAACTAGCTCTTTTAGACTACAGTGTCTTTTGTGGCCCTTGCGCTTCGCGATCGGGCCACAAATGACACTACGCGGGCGCAAATGAACAATATTCCCTCAAAAAGTCATTTTACTCCCTTTTCCCATTCTTACATTTATTTAAAGTTAAATCTATGCAACTCACAAAAACGTCCAAATAATTTTACTCACCACAATTGTATCCTGGTGTTTACCGTCGAACTGTAGAAACTCGCGAATGCAAACTTCGAAGGATCCGGGCTTCACATTCTCCAGCCAGATATACATGGCGTCATTAGGCTTTGTACTGCGAGTGTACTTAGCTGAGACAAACACAGAAGGCTTTCCACCAAAACTCTGTATAAATTCAACAGAACTGTGTTAGAATTGATAATAATGAGAGTCAAAGATTTCAAATGATGCAGTTCTATTATAAGCAGTGAAGGAAGAAAATAGGGGCTGAAAAATTACCCGTGCATTATTTTTTAGCACGTTCAAAATGGTAACGATCGATCGAATGAAAGCCCTAAACAGTCCCTTTTCAATTGAATGACGAGATTTCGCTTGCACCTCCTCCCCACTTCATCCCCTATTTCCTTTCAATTACATCTATAATCTGTCATTTTTGTAGGATTGTCTAATAGAACTGATGCTAGAAAAACTCGAAAGGAAAGAATAAAAAATAATTCGAAAGCGTTATTTAAAATTGTTGCAATCGTTAAAAGGAGCATTTGTGTGCATTTACATGCATTTACTTTCCACCTTACTCCAATAAATAGTTGCTGAATTTCTTTTTAAATATTTAGCTATCAAAACAAACAAACGAAACTGCAATTTACTGTTCTATTAATAAGCCATACTGATTTATAAACAGTTTTCTCCCTTGTAACGATATTGTTTTCTAACCTGTGATAACGTTACTTTCTTGCATTTGCTTTCTGTTGTCCATATTCCATTAAAAGTAACACTACCATGTGTCATTTGTGGTTGATCTTGGAAAGCCAGCCAGTTGATGATTCCAGTTCCATTTGATCCAATGCCTGACTCACGTGCACACACCTCAAATCCACGTGTACTGACGGATTGAACCCACACAGCAGAAGGAGAGTGAACACGTGAAAACTCTTCACCATGGCTCAATGACACGTGCACTTGAACCTAAAGGACGTAAAATAAAACTTGCATTAGCAACACACATTATATTGAGAAAAATCTCGGATTCATCTTTCATCTAAGATTAAAACCCGAAAATCACATGGCTGACAACTGAAAGTTTTAAACTTGTATTTTCAATAACGTCTTTCACGAAATGATATCTAAACAAGCAACTAATTTTGCCTAAAAAGCAGCTTTCAAAACATTTTCAAGTCTTGATGTGAACTGGGTATATATCTAGTTAGCAATTGTATTTTTCCTGAACACAAGGACAAAAAAAAAAAACAATTCTTGTCTTAAGTTTAGCTACCACCTCATTTAGCACACTCCTGATTATTTCGAGTTAAAACTATACCCAATTCTATGAAAACATTTTTTTTTTTTTTTTTCGATTTGCTTGATCTGGTTTAGTGCATAATGCAGCCAGCATTGTCTGGAGCTGAAGTAGACAATTTTCAATTTCCCGTAAACCTGCTGAGCCCTGCATATATTAAGACGCAGTACGGACCACTATTTGGAAGCTTAAGATATCCAGGATGTTGAGGTTTCCTTCGCTGGACTCATGATCATATATTGCGGCATAGCGGAAGACATATTGTCTTTTAGAAACTGGCGATTTCATAAAAACAGCATCAAATTGAACCAATCAAACTTCCCTATAAATACTTTTTTTATGCCCACTGTTTCATTATCGAATTGATTTTCAATTGTTCTGCACTAACACACTAACCTTTCCTGATCCACTGAACACATGAGGAAATGCAACGTTTGTGCAAATAGGCAGTCGACAATTTATAGGAGGTGAACATCCACTGCTGCAGGTCCAGTCTTTAAACGTCCTTGACATATTGAGCTTGCCACTTTGCTGCAGAGAAATCCCTGTACAGACAGAACGACAAACGTCTTTTAGCTGAAATATTTACTGAGAAACGCACATCAACGTAATTTGCTGTATAACGTAATAAAATTTGAGTATACACTACAACATATTGATAGAATAATAAAGAATGTATGCGAGTGAAACACTTTTTATAAAAAGTGCTTTCTTGGTTAGTTTCAACTTTGTTCCCAGACAAATGTTTAACCACTTCTTCAGCTAACAAGAAAGCCTAAGGCTTTTAGACGGACCCAGAAGCGTTTGAATTTCCATTTGTAGTTCTCCATTAAGATAGATAAAAGAAGTGCGTTATGTTGAAGCGTGACATCCGATATACGATACTCGGCTGTCAGCATTAAAGGTCAAAGGCAATTCGATCGCTTTTGAAGACTTTGAAGGAAGGGATGTCAGAGTTGTTTTCTTTCTACTACTAAAACTCATTAAATATAACGTGTCTCTTTCATTTTTATCTCGTTCTGGTCATTTCTTACTGCCCAGCAGTTCTATTTAACTCTGTGGTCTAGGAGAGGATTCCTTGTTGAGTTAAATACATGGAAAACGCGTATGTAACGCACGACATTTTAATCCCTCCAGTGGGAAGCAAGATTATGAACCGGCGGGCACCAGACCACACTCGCGATCGTTTAATCCGTTTCTGTGACTTCCATACATTGTGTTTAATCAAACTGCCACAAATAGCTAGCCGCAATGAGAAAGCAACTTGAAAAAATTCCAATTATTGCATTTGCTACTGACTAAGGCTTTACCATTTATATTCAGTTATCGATCGAGGCAGATTCGTACCTGAGCAAGCAACAGCTTAATTTCCAATTAAATATCTCACAGCCATTTGCAGTGATACAAATAAGTTTCACATTGTCACGAACTGATATGTTTTAGATCTGTTGTGTTTGGAGAGATCAAAAGCATGCACAGTTTTAATTTTCAGCTGAAATTCATTAACGAGATTATTCCGCTTGACGAATTAAAAAGAAAAGCTGTTGAAATTAGAATGATACCAAAGAAAAACAATGCAGAATTAAACTGTTTTTGAGTGGGCTTAGTGATATATTAGCCTCTATAATATTTATAAGTAGCGGATAAAAGGATTCCACATTGAAAAAAAAATTACTTATCCAACCAAATCCTTCAAGGACTTTAAGCCACAGACAAAGGTTTTCTATTTTTGTATTGGCATGATGCGTTCTTGCACGTCCTTACAGATTTCACATGACACTCGCACACACACGAGAAGCACTTCGACTCGTTTCTCTGGCTGTGACGTTTGACTCAAAACTAATGCAGTTACCTCCAAAACCCTCATTACAAATAGGAAGAACGTACAGCTTTCTGCGAAAAGACTTCCGTTAACGTTATCTCCAGCCCCACCCACGACCTCGTCATGCAATTTCTTCCATAAAGAATTATGTGATGAACTATTTCTTGAACGTTTCCTTTAAAAATCGTAGACGGTAAATTTTCAATCAACATAGCCAAAAATTACAATTGCAAATTCAGTCGTTTTCAGAGGCGTAAAAATAGTAATCAGTAACGCAGCTGAAACAAAGTAATAAGATGCGCAGCATGTGACCTTTACTGCATCAGAAACTTTAGTAGTTATCGTCTTCGGAAAAGGAAATTTGTACTGAGCGAGAAAGTGAAGTAAATGGGTCGTGTCTTCTTTTAAACAGTGCTTTGAGATCATTAACAAGATCCTTTCAACAATATCTTTCTAAATTAAATCTCTCAGCTCCTTTACACAAGACTGGTATGTGTCGTCATTGACAAGAAAAAATACCTCAGCTCTAGATCTTTTGCAGAAAATTACCCACATAATGTAATTTTAGTTTCAAAACTGTTCTTTGCTTCATGCGAAAAAACAAGCAACCGTTTTCCTTTCTAAGTCTTAAGGGGGCGTGTCGACTTCAGTCTGTTGCAAATATAAACGTTCGATAAAAAATTGTACTCACTGTCGTTGTGTCGACAAAATATTATATGCATTTGATTTTCTGAAACATCGCAATTTAAAAATACTTGATAAGTGACATTAGTTTTGGGTGTGGGAAACATTCTCGGCTTCCAACGAGTCGAAGAAAAAGACCTCTGCCCGTGCAGAAATACTCATCACCTCTTTAACAGCATAGATATTTGCCTGCCTACGTACAAACATCTCCTATTTCATTTTCTTAACGTTTTTGTTATCTCAAAAAGTGTTCAGTGAAAAGCGTGCAAACGTAAGCAAGCATATGATCAGTATAGAGTTAAAAATTTTGAGGCACAGCCCCAAATGAAACCGCGAAACTTCTTGATGGTTTCAAAGAAACAGAGAGATTATTTTAAAGGAAGGTTGCATAGTGTTGCTTTGAAGTTCATGTAAAGTACTTTTTTCCAGATAATGGTTCACTGATCGTATACTTACCATTTACAGTAAAAGTGAGACTTCCCAGGATGGCCAAAACCAGCAGAAATACAGGCGAAGGTTTAAGATACATTCCCAAGCGCATCTTGACGAGTCAGGAGGTGCACTGTTCTCTGGGCCTGTCAGAGAACTATTTTATAGCAACTCTTTAAACTGGTATCATACGTAAGAAGAAATATTACGTTTCCACAAGAATGCATTGTTTTCAATTGAATTTCCACGGGTCAGGTTAAAATCACACTGAAGATATCAGGTATAAAATAATTCCTTTAAATGTATCACGAATTGATTAAGAATAAGCAGGAATCATTCAAAAATTGTGAAGTTACTGCACTTCATGCTCAGACATCACAATTAGGTACCTGTGGTATATAAAATAAATCGTGGGTGTCCTGTGTGCTGAAAGCACAAGTCTGCCACAGTTCACTCACTATGAAAGCGATGCGATTGACAATGGCTAAATTTAAATTCGCAGATTGCAAAAGTGATTTTTCAATTTACGACAGGAGGATTAATTTTTATCCCAAAAGACTACAAGAATATTCTGTTTTGTTTTCCAATTAAATAAAGGGGAGAGCGGTACGCGTCCGGCTGGATTCCTTTTTGTTTTTAAACATATTAGGCTTAAAATGAAATGTCTGATTATCTTTCAGTGCTTGAAAGTCAAAAGGCTACCTTAAAGTGGTTTATAAGGGTTTGTAATTCAGTCAAGTTTTATTACGAAATGAGTAAGAATTATCACAGCCAATGGTACTTCAAAATACTTATGACTTTGGTTTTTAAGTCAAGAACACAAGCACCCTGCCCAGTGTGTTATTGCATCTTTTGCCTTTTTAAACATTTCACATACTCAATTCAATAAAGAGCATTACTAGCACGTAGCATTGCTGGAGCTAAAACATATGTTTTAAAGTAGATTTACAGGTCAGGTTATTTATATTCAATTTTAATTCCAACAGCAACACTCTTTCTTACGAAAGGAAGGAAGTACTTATATCAACACTAAAAATACAATAAACTTGCTAAGCAGAAATATAATGTTTCCTCAAGAAAGCATTGTTTTCAACTGGACTTTTGAAGGTCAGGTTAAAATCACACTGAAGATATCAAGTATAAAATAAGACCTTAAATTTTATCACGAACCGAGTAAAGAATAAGCAGGAACCATTCGAAAATTGTGCCGTCACTGTATCTCATGCTCAGACTTCAAAACTAGGTACCTGTGGTATTTAAAATCAAACGTGGGTGTCCTGTAAGCACAAGTATGCCCCAATTCACTCACTGATGTAATTGACAATGTATGCAATTGACAATGGCTAAATTTAAATTCGCAAATTGCAGAAGATATTTTTCAATTTACGACAGGAGGATTAATTTTTATCCCAAAAGACTACAAGAATATTCTGTTTTGTTTTACAATTAAATAAAGGGGACGAGGGTGGGAGGCGACCGGCTGGATTCAATTTTGTTTTTTAACATATTAGGCTTAAAATGAAATTTCTGATTATCTTTCAGTGCTTGAAAGTCAAAAGGCTACCTTAAAGTGGTTTATAAGGGTTTGTAATTCAGTCAAGTTTTATTACGAAATGAGTAAGAATTATCACAGCCAATGGTACTTCAAAATACTTATGACTTTGGTTTTTAAGTCAAGAGCACAAGCACCCTGCCCAGTGTGTTATTGCATCTTTTGCCTTTTTAAACATTTCACATACTCAATTCAATAAAGAGCATTACTAAGCACGTAGCATTGCTGGAGATAAAACATATGTTTTAAAGTAGATTTACAGGTCAGGTTATTTATATTCAATTTTAATTCCAACAGCAACACTCTTTCTTACGAAAGGAAGGAAGTACTTATATCAACACTAAAAATACAATAAACTTGCTAAGCAGAAATATAATGTTTCCTCAAGAAAGCATTGTTTTCAACTGGACTTTTGAAGGTCAGGTTAAAATCACCCTGAAGATATCAAGTATAAAATAAGACCTTAAATTTTATCACGAACCGAGTAAAGAATAAGCAGGAACCATTCGAAAATTGTGCCGTCACTGTATCTCATGCTCAGACTTCAAAACTAGGTACCTGTGGTATTTAAAATCAAACGTGGGTGTCCTGTAAGCACAAGTGTGCCCCAATTCACTCACTGATGTAATTGACAATGTATGCAATTGACAATGGCTAAATTTAAATTCGCAGATTGCAGAGGTGACTTTTAAATTTAAGACAGGAGGATTAATTTTTATCCCAAAAGATTACAAGAATATTCTGTTTTGTTTTCCAACTAAATAAAGGGGAGGGCGGTACGCGACCGGCTGGATTCTTTTTTGTTTTTAAACATATTAGGCTTAAAATGAAATGTCTGATTATCTTTCAGTGCTTGAAAGCCAAAAGGCTACCTTAAAGTGGTTTATAAGGGTTTGTAATTCCGTCAAGTTTTATTACGAAATGAGTAAGAATTATCACAGACAATGATAGTTCATAATACTTATGACTTTGATACAAGTACGTTTTTTTTTAAGTAAAAAACACAAGCACCGTGCCCAGTGTGTTATTGTATCTTTTGCCTTTTTAAACATTTCACATAATAGAATTCAATAAAGAATATTTCTAGCCCGTAACTTTGCTGGAGCTAAAAGATCGCTAGTGTTTTAAAGGAGATTAACAGGTCAGGTTATTTATACTCACTTTAATTTTAATTCCAACAGCAACAACTTTTCTCACGAAATGAGCAAAGGATTTACTTTATCACTTAAAATGCAACAAAAGTATGAAAATTCAATAAGATGCATATGGCTGAACCTAAGACTACTTAATGTAAAAGGTTATGCAAGATTTAACAATTATCACGAGCTGAAAGAGGGTCAAGCCTACCCAACTAAATGGCTCATACACTTACACAAGGCTGGGCAGGTTGCAATGTTTACTTACTCTATTATGTATGGCGGGCTGAATCGTGTTCTGGGTCCCGTTATCCATAGAGTGCTATTAAAAAATCCACAGAAGCCTTACACAACGTACACTCTAACGGCGTATGCTAAAAAATATATATGAAAGGCAAAACAGTAAAAGCTAGAAAAATAAATAAATAAATAAATAAATCGTCTTTATTTTACGAGGGTAGCACGTAGTAGTCTTTCGACTAACAAGCCTGTGGCCCTCGGATTCCCGATCGAATTATTTAGAAGTGTTGAATTTTTGGGGAGGGGAGGAAACCGGGGAACCCGGAGAAAAACCCTTGGAGCAAGGACTAGGACCAACAACAAACTCAACCCACATATATACGACGCCGGGTGCGGGAATCGAACCCGGGAAATAAAATTAAAGTGAGTATAAATAACCTGACCTGTTAATCTCCTTTAAAACACTAGCGATCTTTTAGCTCCAGCAAAGTTACGTGCTAGAAATATTCTTTATTGAATTCTATTATGGTGGGAGGCGAGCGCTCTCACCACTGCGCCATCCCTGCTCCCCTATAACTTAAAACCAGTAATCATCCCAAAGCCCCCACAAAAATAAAGACACATACAAATGAAGAAGATAAGCATATTTTTAATTCGTCCATATTTAGAGGTTTCAGAAACACCGTTTTCCCAAAGGAATCCTCATATTTCGTCGCACAGTACGGCTCTCATGTATCGAACTTCGAGTACCTGTGCTGCAACATCGAAACTGAACCGTCTTAAGATTATAAGTGAACAAGATACGTGTGTCAATTTTCCATTTTAGCTCTAAAATTCAGCCCGATTGCTAAATTTAAACCTGTTATTGGCGTTATTGCCAGCCATAGAAGTTAGAGGTTTTCGAAAAAAAATAGTCCATTTTGTTTAACTTGAATGCGCGCTGATTTTACCTTTAAGGTAATGAGAATTATTATGAAAATACTTATACAGCATACCTAACTCGCTTGTTTTAGTCTTTGATCATCCTCCGAGACCCAGGGACAGTTAGTGGGGCGAGGGAAACGCGAAAATGCGGGTAGCAAATAGCGCGAAACTGCGAGGGAAAAAATCAGCATATAAAATTTGTATTGACTGAAAGTGCCCCTGGGGAAAGAGTCTTACCAGACCAGTTCAAAAAGCTCTCTGAATACTGCCTCCTGATTGGGCAGAAAAATCTTTTGTATTTCCTTTGTATTATTCTGCCCAATCGGCGACCAGCCTGACTACAGTCCTTTTGGTGTGTTCTCCAGTTCGCTCGCCATATCTGTCTTGCTTGTTCGCCAAGAATTTGCTCGGGAAGGAAAAGTTTCGGCTAGTGCCTCCTCAACTTGGATGTGAAGTGTCGGGAAAATTTTGTCTTCGGGAAATATGACCGTCATTTGAGTGCTACAATTGGTGCTGCACGCATTACACGCGCGCGTAGCTAATCGGTCGATCGACGGAAAAATTTTACAAAATGTAAGGTCTTGAAAGTTTGTTTGGAAATAGTTTATCTTTAGATCTTTAGCTTAATGTAACTTAAAACACATTATTATTTTAATTTATTACTATGATATTCAAAGTTATCTTTCTTATTACTATCTTTTCTTTAATATAGATAAGGTATTACCCTTTTGTAACTTTATTGATTTATTTTTTCTTCTTCCTTTTCTTCTTACCTCCCGCCTCTAATAACTAGGCTAATTGCGGGAGGTGAAAAATATTGTAAATAATATGATTGTTTAGAAAAACTTTTTGTTGTTGTTGTTGTTGTAGTTTCGCTTCCAGCTGCGATCGATCTTCTATTATCTCACCTATAAAAAACGTGGGAATCGCTGCTGCACGCCTTGCACGCGTAGCTAGACGGCCGCTTGACACATCTGTCGGGCTTGTTCATAAAAAACTACTCTTGTTTGGAAAAGTTTCGCGATAAGCTGTCATTGATCTTCCCAGAAAATATCATTACAGCAGTGCAACTAGCATATCGCACACAAACTTTTAAAACTCGCAAACAGCATGCAAGTGTTACGATAGGGGCACTTTCAGTCAATACAACTTTTATATGCTGATTTTTTCCCTCGCCTTTTCGCGCTATTTTCTACCCGCATTTTCGCGTTTTCCTCGCCCCACTAACTGCCCCTGGGTCTCCGAGGATGGTCTTTGATCAACTAGTTACATAAGTATTGAATATGTTTACTTATTCTTCCTAGGAGCAGGGATGGCGCAGTGGTGAGAGTGCTCGCCTCCCACCATTGTGGCCTGGGTTCGATTCCGGCCCGGTGCCATAATTATGTGGGTTGAGTTTGTTGTTGGTTCTCGCCTTGCTCCGAGGGTTTTTCTCCGGGTTCTCCGGTATTCCAAATTCCAATTCGACCTGGACAGAGGACCCGCATGAAAACCAGCAAGCGCTGATGTGGCTTCCTCTCTAAATATAGCAATTTTATTTTTTTAAGCCTTGTGACGAAATCAATCAATCAATCAATCGGCCGTTATTATACTGGATGAACGTCGCAAGGCGGGAATCCATTATAGTTTAAACTAGCTCAATGGAGACTGGTTTATGCTGAAGCTGTTTACGAAGATGTCCATTATGGCATGTAAACCCTTGTTTATTTTAATAAATCTATTTGAAAAGAACATGCAAACGAGCCAACACTATCCTACACACACCCACTACCTTGCGTTTGCGTTCGCCTTATCCCACGCACTTTTTATCTTGCTCGCACTTTCGACGGTCTTAAGAGAAATTAGAAGGTCTGTGAACAGAATATTCTCGATCAAACAAACTGTCATCATTATCATTGTTGTTATCACTACAAATACGAAGCTCCCCTTGATTTTCAGTTAAAGGGTTTTAAATTAGTATTTGGAGAGAATACATAAAGATGTCAACGTTTACGCTATACCATAGCATTTCAGTTTTCCCAGTGTGTGATAACCTTGCTCGCCGCTATGGCCTGTATTGCTAAACCGCAGCTGTTTAACCGGAAGATGTTTCTTGTCAGTGAGGAGACCGCTGTCTTCACGCCATACATAATCATTCTTATCACAGTTACAACCTTGACTAGGGTTTGCACATGAGTTGGTCATCCCGCATGCGCACTTACCACTGCCAGGTGATGCTCCGCCTCAGTACGTCATTTTAGTAGAATCACGTGACACCCACCAGGCATTTCCGATAATCGATGAACCATAACACTCGTACTTGATAAACTGTTCGCAGTGAGAGGAGACTCTGGTGAGACTTGCCAGCTGAGACAGACTCGCTCCTGTGTAGTGGATGTCACGTGAGTAACTACCCGCAGCTTCATATCCCTGCACGTGCGTTCTGCTTTCACTGTCGTGACTTATCACTGTCACGCCAACTTCATTCTTGTCATTCATGTCGCAGTAAACTGTAAATGGTGCTAGGCCTCCAGCGCCGTCTGGATCAATGACGTAATTTCCGCTTACGCTGCTGACGTTTTTTCTTATCACAGAACAGGAAGTCATAATAAATGGAGAATTGATTTTGACTTTGGCTTCTATTGTTGACAGAGCATTAGTCGCTCTACAGGTGTAAGATCCTTCGTGAGATTTTTTGATGTTTGCAATAAGCAGTGTTCCATTCTGTAGAACATTGGATTCTACAGGAAGTAAAGACTTACCATCCTTTGTCCAAGCGATTGTAGTCCTCAGGTCACTTTCGGCCACACACGGCAGATGAACAGTTGAACCCATCACAGGAGTCACCTTTTGAGGAGGACGGACTTTGAAGCGCAGAGGAGAAAATATCATGACATGAGCAGTGTTTGTAGCTGATCCCAGAATGTTCTCTGCGTTACAGATGTATATTCCAGCGTCCTTTCTTGTCACACTTTTGATTGTCAGGGTTCCACTCATCACTTCAGTTCTGTTTTCAGGCAAACTACCAACTGACTTGGACCACGTGACACTGGGAAGCGGCTGACCAGTAGTAGTGCAGGCGATGGTGACGTTTTGTTTCTCTTCAGCCATCAATCGATTGGATGACAATAAAGTTGAGGAGCAACTGTCGAGAAAAAGAGAACTGTATTTCTTTGACCATGCATAACGTGACAAAAATACAAGATTTTATCATGCACATTGGATATTATAAAAACGAAATTAAAGTTATTTCGCATTTATATTTTATTAATCTATATATAGCCTGCCTATAGCCCATCTTCGGTAGATGCCTTCCGATGTATATTTCATGTGGCGAAACTTTATCGTACAAAACAATTACCGTGGGTTGACCTGCATTTTTTTTAGTGATCAACAGACCGGAAGCTAAGCGATGAATTCACCTTGGACCACGTGACTTTTGGACTTGGGTTGCCATCCACTGTATATTTCAAGATGACTTTCATTGACTGTCATTCCAGCAGGACGCTGCAGCAAAGATGGAGCCGAGAAGGACTGGCCCGGTTCACCTTTGACGCCTTTCATACCCGGCGGGCCTCTAGGTCCCACGGGAATAGGGGCCCCCGGTATCCCAACGTCCCCCTTTATGTCCTTCGTTCCTTGAGCTCCTACTGGCCCGTGTTTACCAGGAAGTCCGGTTGACCCGGGTCTCCCTGGGGGACCTGGTCTCCCTCGGGTTCTCGGTCTTCCTCGTCGTCCCGTGTTACCTTTTGGTCCTGCACGGCAAAGCGTGTGATCTTTAGCACAGACTTAGTTTTGCAGCAGACGGAGTTCTTGTTTGATCAATACTTGTACTTCGGAAGCTGTCAGGGTTGATTCCTGTTTTGAATCATCGGACGAAGAGCGTTTCTGTCTTGAGAATGTCTCCTGTCCATCTAAAAAATTTAAACCAGTTATTCATAGAAATTCAACGGATGCTATAATGCGGCTTTAGCAGTAGAGGAGACTTGCGCTTCCATTTGACCCCGGGCATCCGTAACATGCTGTCAGCCTCCTTATTTCGTTTTCATTCGTGTTGGTAAAAAATGTAACTAAAAATAAATGACTTGAGGGTTAAGAGAAGACAAAGACTGCAAAGACTGCAAAGAAGGCGCGCCACATGATAACATGGCGAATCTTAGCTTTGATCCCTTGCCAATGGCGGCCTGCAGCTTTAACTTGCTATCTGCCGTAATTTTGTTGTACTTTTCGAAGGATTTCTGTCTCCATGTTATCACAGAATGTTATTGAGTGTGATATCAGTCGATGATGTTCTTGTATTCTGAGTTCCACGTGAATTAGCGCGATACAACACAAAACAGACAACAGCAAGCCTGACGCGGAACACAAGCTGTTCAGTGTTTGTCTTCTGTTCGTCCGCTTCCCTTCTTTATCTTGTTTCATCGTTACACTGTCGTTACGGCTCCTATCAGAAACTTGTGATTCCAAACTGATACTAAGATTAAGCTGGATTAAGGAATTTTTTCTACACTGTGAGCAAGGAAGACAGACAGAAAGCTGTTTTGTCTGAGTTTTACCGACGAATATGTAACAAGAACCTTGACCTCAACCACGTTAACCCATGTGAATTAAAAATCTTGACTTGTTTGTGCTTGGTATGGTGATTGAGTATCACAGGAAGCATATTACGTACTTATCGCACTTGGGGTCAGATTTATTTACCACAGCAGGCATGCAAGAATATTTCTCTGGGCTGGTGAGGTGGTGTACATGTGCAGGGGAGGTGAGGGGGAAGATTTTATTGGGAATGAAAGTTATGTAAAAGATCATTGTATCAGCGTGAAGTAAATTAATAATTAAAGGAAGATTTTAACATCCTTTTGTAATTGAACAGTTCAGCCAGGGATTATTGCCGAATCCCAACCTTCTTCTGATTGAACCACTTAAATTTCCCCCCGAAGTTGGCATAAATGACCATGAAATTAAAGCAACATTTACATTTTCTTCCCTGGCCGGGACACCAACAGGAAAGTTTTCGTGGGCTCGGAAATGATTTTTACACACGCCACCAGAGGGGAATAACTGATTAGGGAAATTTTAAGAATCAGTGCTGGAATGTTCATAGTCCTTTATTATTATTGTTCATGATGCCTTGTATTCTCATTCGAATGTTTATAAACACGAGAAAACAATCCCGAGAGAGGGGAAGGGCAAGCATTATCAAAGCGATGGCGGGTTAGTGGTCAGCTTTTAGTTGAGGGTCTCAATGGGATTAACTATTTACCGTAAGACCGGCCAAAAACTTAGGTGCTAGGCGTAAAAATTTAAACATATTAACCCTTATCCGTACAAAATGTTATCTTTAAAAATGTCTAGCAACGAGAGACCGCGAAAGTGAGAGTCTTAAAATCTCTTGTGAAGATGTTTCTGTCTTGCCTTATATGTTTGTCGGTACTGAGAAAGGCCCAGTCTGGGCTGCGAAATATCCCAGAATGGTCCAAAGGCCTTAAAATTATATGTTTACAATGATAAACATTGATTTTCAACTCTGTTCAATTAATCAATGGAAATTAACTTTTTTCACGTATGTTAACCGTAAAGAAAACAAATGAACCCCCCAAATGGGCGGTTAACCAGTGACCAGTGACTTGAAGTTGATGGGCTTAAAAATTCTTCTCTTTATAAGTCTTTATATTTATTTTATCTTTTTTCAGAAATTCTGGGTGTGGGGGCTAAAGCTCCCCCACCCCCTCCCTCTTAGCCCCCCGACTTCGCCATCCCTGTGTAAACACGGATCAGACTCGCTTGACTTTTGTGTAATTACATTGTTTTAGAAACTCGTGATCCCCACTCAATGTCAAGTCTATATGACACTTGACAAAACTCTAAAATTTGGGTTTAAACTGCTGCAAGTCTTAACAAAAGTTATAACTAGTTTCAGTCATAAGTAAGATTACATATAAGCGATCACCGAAACTGTTTCAATGTTGTTAAGTGATTCTGTAACAGTAAACGGATGCACAATAAAGAAAATAAAACAAATTGATCAATGCGTCTCTCATTTTATTACTTCATTTTTGCCTGGTTACACTACAGTTGTTCACGAAGCTGTCACTCTTCACATTTGTCACTAGATGGCGCAGAGTTCCTACGTTTAACAATCTGAAGACAAAGTGAACAGTTTTTAAACAAATTAACCCTTAACTTCTTATCCTCACTTGCTTTTCTTATCGTTTTGCTACTACGAATTGGTTTCCCGAACTTTCATTTCTTGTAATACGTACATTCCTACATAGAAAGCTAACCTAGTGATTATTGCAAATAATGTGCTTGGCCATACATTTTCACACAACTGAACTAATTATTATAATAAAGCAAAGTCGGTTGTGTTTAATTTGTTTAGAGACATACATCAACATAACAGTGTTTACGCTATGCCATAGCACTTCAGTTTCCCCAGTGTGTGATAACCTTCCTCGCTACCGGTTGCATCTCCAAACCTCAGCTGTTTAACTGGAAGATGTGTCTTGTCAGTGAGGAGACCGCTGTCTTCACGCCATACATTGTCATTTGCATCACAGTTACAACCGGATAACTGGGGTCTGCACATGAGTTGGTCATCCCGCATGCGCACTTACCACTGCCAGGTGATGCTCCGCCCCAGTACGTCATCTTAGTAGAATCACGTGACACCCACCAGGCAAATACCCCGTACCCCAACATCACTGAATTATAACACTCGTACTTGATAAACTGTTCACAGTGTGAGGAGACCCTGGTGAGACTTGCCAGCTGGGAGAGACTCGCACCTGTGTAATGAATGTCACGTGAGTAACTACCCTTACTGCCAAACCCATGCACGTGCGTTCTGACCTCACTGTCATGGCTGACCACTGTAACACCAACGCCACTCTTGTCACTCATGTCACAGTAAACTGTAAATGGTGCCAGGCCTCCCGCGCCATCTGGATCAATGACGTAATTTCCGCTTACATCACCGCCGTTTGTTCTGATCGCAGAACAGGAAACAACACGTATCATAATAGCATTCAAAGCCATCTCCAATGTAACCTTGGTTACACTTGCACGAATATGAGCCACGTTCATTTGCACAGCTGGCATGCTGATGACACTCATTTGTCTGTCTTTCGCATTCATTTAGGTCTGTTGAGCAGACAAGATGAATTTAAACTAAGCTTAACAGTAAATATAATATCATCGAAGAGGCGTGTTTATATTTCATGGTGAACAAAATTGAGCTAAAAAACTGATGATAGTAACTTCAAATTGTTCTTGGACACTCCAACCTTCTGTCAAGTGAATTCTAAGATACAACTATTTCAATTAACGTTGGTAGATCAAAGCTACAGCTTAAACGACAAGCGAGACCGAAATGTTGTATTGGTACAAGAAAGCTATAGCTACTACACAGGATGACAACTACTGATATATTACAACCTGATGGTAAACATGATTTTCTACTGTTATTTTCATGTCGGAAGAATCTTTAAGACTCACAGACATATGCAATTGACAGAGAAAGTTATGCTGCAGAAAAAGGTCGCTAGAGAGGAGAAACAAATACATCACATGCAAAATACAAACTTGTATATTTTCAATATGCAAAGTTTAAGAGCACCCAGACCACCATTCGGTACTGTCTCGTAGACTTACACGCTTCATCCGACAACGTTAATTAAAATATTTGTGTGCAATAATTGGGCAATTGTAGGTAGTAATTATTTAAGTGTCAATAGTATTTAGCTTATAAAAACTAATTGCGAACACTATTTCTTTAAAAATATACCTTAGCTACATAAAGTCAAAAATATTTACACTTTAATTCTAGGAACAAACCTTACTACATAAATAAATAAATAAATAAATAAATAGATAAATAAATGAATAAATTAATGAGAATATAATAGGCTTTAAAATATAAGAAGTGTAAAATGTAAAATGTTATTAAAAAATTAAAACATTTATAGCGGCCTAGCAGCATATGCACATTTTCACCTCGATCCAAATACTGTTTTTGAAACTCTTGACATTTGGTTTCTCCCTATCTCCCTATGTCTTCGATGCTCTTCTGATCTATAACCTCTGCATGGCATATTTTGTTGCTTTTATATTGATTAAAAATGTTTCTACTACGGCTTTTAGCTTATTTTAGCCCTTAATATTAACAATAGAAAACAGCGTGATGGAGCATCTTTATGTCAAATAATCTGACATAATTACTGCAGCCCTCTTTTAACACATTGACTATCGTCTATAATTTCTGGTTCGGCCTTATAGACACTGGTTGACATCTTACCCTTCTTACAAGTATACTGATGACAATCGCTGCACTGCACGTCATTCCACTCGTAGCTGTGTTGCACACCAAGTGCGTGAACACAATCTTCTCCTCTGAAATTATTTGGCTGATTTTGAGCCCAAGCCGTAAAGTTTCCTTCTCCTCGATCCGCCCAAGTGAAGTTGCCTTCCACAAATCGATCATTCAACCCCAGCCAAGACTTTGCACCATTGTGTCGATGCTGCAAGTACACATTCTCTTCATTGTTGCTGACATCAACAAGGACGGAGTCTTCTTGTCGACATTTTTGTAATGCTGTCGTCCAGTTGACACATGTTTGACTTGTAAGGTAGCAGAAGCCATTAAAATAGTCCCATCCAGGATCACAGATATCTGCAAAATATTAAACACCTGTTTGCTGTAGGTGAAAAGAGGGTTATTTCTTAGTTAGCCAGTACAAAGTAAATAAAGTAGTATTGAGGCTCCCCAGGGGTTTCATGGAACAAAGGAAGATCATCGTAAAATAACTGAGAACAAGGAAACAAAACAAAACAAAGCAAAAAAACGCCAAAATACTTTTAGGGAACAAGGGAACAAAGAAGTGATTTTCCTGCGAACAAGGGAACAGGGACCCCCCTCCCCTCCCCTGTGTGGCCCTCAGTATTCACTAACCTGTAAGGACCACATAGCTAACTGACACAGGATCATATCTTGTCTCGTACAATTCTTTGACACAGGCTCTGAATCCAGAGGTGTTCATGTTCTGCAAATGCATAAAGTAAACAATAAGTGACTGCTACAACTTACAACACCAAAACCAAAATCACTCAATAGTTGACGATGGCTGCAAGGGCTGTTCCTTCTACTCATCTTAAATTTTTATTCAGTATCATATCATTTTTAGCGATTATAATTCGATTTTTACACTTTTAGACCAACTATTTTTTGAATTATTAGATTAGTATTAGATTTTCATATCACTATTGGTAATTTACACAGTTTTTAATATTATTAATTTTCATTTTTTGTATTTTTCAGTCATGTGTTCGCAAATTAATAAGGGAATCGTCCCTAGCTATGTGGGTTTGACACTCTAATAAAGTTTTTCATTTCATTCATTCATTCACTAACACTACCAGAACCACACCAACACCACTGTCATAATTTGCTGCTGCTACTACTGTTACTACTAAACTGCTACTGTCGATGTCCGCAGGGGGAGCTGGGATACTGATAGTTTATCGACGAGATTAAAAAATATTTCAAAATATTACTTTTGGATTTGAATGACTTTCTTAAAGTTTCTTTATCGACCGCATTATCCATAATTGTCAGTGTACATCTACAATGAAACAAAGCTTTACCTCAATCCATGCTGTGATACCGTTATGGACTGGTGCCGAGTTTCCACTTGCTGTTGTGCTGTGATTGGCTGATACAAGAACTGATGGGGTTGTGTTATAACTTCGTATAAACCGCACAAACTGTAACATAAACAAATAATTAAATCTCAATACATTGTTATTTTAGTGACTTTTATCTAAGCACATTTTATTTATCTGTAAAGAGGCTGAGTAAGTTCCTGCAAATGCGCGCCCTAATACGTTCAGTGCACTTAAGCATGCTATAAAGGGAATCATTTCTGAGAAGTTTATATTTTGTTTCCCAATAATAATACTTAGTCCAAGTTAACCAAAAGTAAACAAGTACAATGATAAAGTTTCTTTCTTTCTCTACCCTCCACTCAGCTTGTTGATTCTTTTCATGCACTTTTCTGTAAACTTACCTCGCAGTAAGCGTTGTTATTTTCATCTGTTGGTGGGTTGGTGTTTGGAAACTTAACAGAGCCATGTTCCGTGAAGAGTGGCTTATGTAGTTTAGAAAACGCCAACCAGTTCTGCAAAAAAACAGAAACAGAAGTCCATTGTAAAAGTTTCTATATTTCCTTTGATCATATATATAATTATCGTGCTGGCAACTCAAGTTGATCTAAACGTGATGCCTGGAGTTATTGACATGCAATCAGTTTTCAGATTAAGTTTGTCAACCCACTAAAAGCGTCGTGTTTTTATTCAATACCGTTAGATTAGCAACGATTAGATTAGCGCAAAGTTTCAGGGAGATTTTCTGTTTATATTTTTGCTTTTCTTCAGTTTTAAAGTTAACGTTGATTGATCTCAAACTTAAACACTTTAATATGAGATGAATTAAAACCTCGATTTGTTCTTAAATCCTAGATTAGGTATAGTCGGCTTTAGAACAATCAGGTCATGCATTGCAACATTATGAAGTTGAAGCGCTACAACCATTTACAAGAAAGAGTTGAACAACAACTAGCGAAAGAGAGAGGTCAAAATAAAAGTCGGTTATTGCATTTTTGCAATTTTGTAACGGGTTGTAGGTGGTTAAATGGTTAACTTTTCTCTTCACATATAACTTTACTAAACTATTGGTCGTGATATTTTTTAAAAGTACGTACCACACTAATATCTTCATGCTTTCCATCAAAGTTTTGCAATTCTCGGAGACAGACTTTAAATGAGTCCTTGGTTACATCCTCTGTCCAGATCAGCGCGGCATCATACTCCTTTCCGGTCCTTAGATGTTCTGATGTCACGAGTACTACAGGCTCCTCCTTAAACTTGTCCTGCATTAAGAAACAATAAGATAGATGAAATAAAAAATTAAATGTATTTTTGAAAACTTGCCTAGCGTTGCGTAACTTTAAATTTTAATGGTTTATGCTGTTCGTCAACCATAACTTTTAAACAATGCACAGTCACTTCAAAAATTGAAATTAAATGTATATGTTGAAATTTTACATAAACATCTTAGAAAAAGAGAATAAAAAAAACAATCCAACCTTGGGAAAAGTCACATCTGCGCAATTTGTTCCAGACCACCATTTCTTGATCTTGATGTTTCCCGTCATTCCTTCGGGCGGTGCTCCCTGATACGCCAGCCAACCAACAGTCGCAAATGGATTGAAGTTCTTTCTCTTTCTCCCAGATTGCATTGCGCAAACTGTGAAATTCTTTGTATTGATATTTTCAGTCCAGGAAGTTATGGCGTCGTGGACAGTTTCAGTATCGTTCAGATTCATGTGATTGACTGTTATCTGTACATGAACTTCCTTGTCTGGATAAAACCGGTATGGCGGGAAAGCGACCGTCTTGCAGCTTGAATCAGACCACTTTGGAACACGAAGAAGTTCCACACGACCACGCTCAATTGGAAAACCTGTTTAAGAAATTAAAAATGACTCATTTTAATCATTTGCTTTGGTTGTCAAAACTCGAGTTGCAAACATGTTAAAAGTATTTTAAAAGAGAAAGTTGACATTTTCTAAACCATATCTTTTTCAAATCATCTTCAAATGGAACATTGTGTAAATCAGTGAACAAGCGATGAATAAGTTACAGATGACAAAACCTGCATTGAGTTTTTGAGCAAGGATACGCGATACTCTCATAATTCCTCCCTTCGCTTAGAAAAATAAACGGGTATTCTCGAATTGTTAAAAGTGCAGAGGGCAACAGGCAGTGGGCTGACATCCTCCCCACGAGATAACAAAAGTACTCCCAGTCGATTTAAACAGCAAAAACCACAGTTTACCCGTTTGCATCCATAAGCCATTTAGCTTTTGCCATTCATGAGGTTGAGCAAAATGTTACTTTTTACCATTCAACAGACACCCTGACTTACCCTCGCAGCTTCCTGGGTGGTACACAAGATTATTCTCAAGTCCTCTACAGTAGTTCAACTCGTGCCAGCATTTGTTGCCGTATGTTGTACCATTCGCGGTGCACACTGGGTCCTGATAGGAAGGACAGTCTTCATAACACACACAGCGAGCTTCATGGGCGCTGTAAGTTTTACAAACGCCAAATGAAGGACAATGTACGACCAGACATGGATTGAGATCTGTAAAACAAAGGAGTATAAGAGTAAGTCTTATATTTGCCCCAGAAGATGGACAATGCACTTCACGAAATGGATCGATCGAGATCTGTTAAACAAAAGAGTTAAAAAAAGAAGTTGTACTTATACCGCTTTCAAGACTAGCTGCATTACAATTCCATTTTATAATTTAACTTAAACAGATAATATACTGGAGTGATCAAGTTTGAACGATCTATTTTTAGAACTGGAGGATAGGTGCACAACTGAACATCATTATAAATAATTCATTGTTAATTTGTAGATCGCTGCAACCGTTTTACAACCTGATCACTTGATTAATAGGTATGCCTTAGTTTTAGCCAAGTTTTAGATTATGTAATGTTTAATAAATGAGCAGCAGTGTTTCATCAAGTTAAAAACACGAGGCGCAGCCGAGTGTTTTAGACTTGATAAAACGCGAACTGCGAATTTATTGAACGGCTTAAAAATCTTCTGATGTAGATAAAATCATTCTTGCACTAATATTTAGATTTGGGGTTATTTTGGCCCAGAAAATTAGACATAAAGTTTAGCCGTGTCTTTATCAGATATAAAGACACTCATTAAACATTAATTTCTTTTGTATTTTCTTTATGAATTATTAATGAGTTTTTAAAAACAGCATAATAACTAACCTCCAATTACAATAAAACTAACAGACAAAGGATCGTGTTGGGCTCCCGTTCCACTCAGGTCTTTCACGCACATCCGCATGGATGTGAGTCCAACTTCCTAAAATGGAAATAACATGTTAACTGAAGTATTGTGAGTTTTTATCATTGTTTTTATTTGGCTTTCAGATGTAATGCATTAATCCTAACAGGTTCAAAAGTGTCTCTTGGGTGTTAACGCATATGTGTTTAAAACAGCAATGAGGGCCAAACTGCCATAAATACATGCAATAAAAAGCTATGTCCTACCTCAACCCAGGCCGTGATAATGTTGTGTTCTGGTAAAATGTGGTTTTTAACTTTCCGATCGTAATAGTGATTGACAGACACAACGACAACTGGCGATGTATAGAATGTTGTGTTGAACTGCACTTCCTGTGAACAGAAATAGACAAAAAAGCGTCATTCCAGTGCAACGAAACGGTATATAGTACACTCAAGTCGCAATATTTTCCTCTATGGTAAGATTTTACAAACAAATATCACACGACAGTCTTGGGATCATCACGCTTATGATTGTTGGATATTACAATTGGCAAAAGCTCAGTTATAATGCAAAAAATTCAAACAATGAAGTGATTGACACCTGCTTATCAAATACACTCACTTGACAAAAGCCATAGTTGTCTTCAGCAGTTGGATTTCCTGTGTTAGGGAAGAACGATTCTCCGGACAGCGTTAAATTCAAATCAGAGCCGTTGCCATGGAAAGCAAACCAATCCTATTGGGAAATAAAGAAAAAATAAAAAAATAAAAAAATATTCAATAATCTTTTTTTAGCTCATTCCAAATGAGAAACATTTATGAAGAACGAGGCACAACTGAGCCCTGGCGATAAACTAGCTGGTATAAATGAATTCTAGCAAATTGTAAAATTGAAACTAAGATTCGTTCTAAAAGATCCACTGTTCCACCCAAAACATTTGCTAAAAGGCATCGTATAGCATTTTAAGCTGCAGCAAAAAGAGTCATTTTATGGTGACGTGGAAAGTTAACTTCCATTTTAAGGTAGCTCACATTCTAACATTTATTTCAAGTTAAATCTATGTAACTCTCAAAAATGTCCAAATAATTTTACTCACCACAATTGCATCCTGGTGTTTCCCGTCGAACTGTAGAAACTCGCGGATGCAAACTTCGAAGGATCTGGGCTTCACATTCTCCAGCCAGATATACATGGCGTCATTAGGCTTTGTACTACGAGTGTACTTAGCTGAGACAAACACAGAAGGCTTTCCACCAAAGCTCTGTATGAATTCAACAGAATTATATGAGAATTAATAATAATGAGAGTCAAAGATTTCAACTGAGGTGGTTGAATCATTATCAGTGAAGGAAGAAAATTTGGGCCTGCGAAATTACCCGTGCATTATTTATTTTTAGCACGTCGGACAGCAATAACAGAAAAAAGAAACAGTAAAAATCGAATAAAAGCATTAACAGTCCCTTTACAATTGTATACCCGGGGTCACAGGGACCGCGGAGAAGGAGGGGCTAGGGGGGCTTTAGCCCCCAACCCCCCATCAGTTTGTAAAGAACGAACGTAACAGCAGTTACTATTACCAAAATAGACTCGCCTTCAACTTAAATACATTAAAATAAACAATGCAAGGTTTTCAGCTATTATCGAAAAAAGTTAGTCTACTACATGATCATGCCCTTTATTTAAAATTGGCTTTTTTAAGGTCGAGTGGACTTCTCAGTTTCGATCCAAACAAATGGGTTAAGTTTATGAGAAAGTACGGTTTGTTTCCGAGTTCATGCTGAAGGTAATTCCTTTTTTAACAATGAAAGTCAAATTGTCTTTTACGTATTCATTCGTTCTGGTCACATCTTAGTTGCCGGTACTTCAACATGGTAAGAAAGGTTCGTGTCTTGATGTTAGGTTTTAAGGGTCATTGAGTACAGTTTTTTTCGAAAGTTTTGTGGAGCAACGTCTCTTTATCGCAACGTTTTGTCATTTTAAGCGGTACTTTTACCAAAAACATTTAAGCGCTAAACGTTTGATTTTTTAATTTCTAATACATTTTCCGGTATCAAAAAGAAATTGTAATCCAAATTTTCCCGGGGGAGCATGCTCCCAGACCCCCCTCCCCCCACATCCTAGTTGGCTCACGCTTCCGCGTTCCAATTCGACTTTATAATTAAGCCCCCTCACTCAAATTCTTCCTGCGCGATCCCTGATTTAGCTATTAAAACAGACGGAAGAAACTGCAATTTATTCTTTTAACAAAAAGCAGTTTTCTCCATTCTAATGATATTGTTTTCTAACCTGTGAAAACGTAACTTTCTCGCATTTGCTTTCTGTTGTCCATATTCCATTAAAAGTAACACTGCCATGTGTCATTTGTGGTTGATCTTGGAAAGCCAGCCAGTTGATGATTCCAGTTCCATTTGATCCAATGCCTGATTCACGTGCACACACCTCAAATCCACGTGTACTGATGGATTGAACCCAAACAGCAGAAGGAGAGTGAACACGTGAAAACTCTTCACCATGGCTCAATGACACGTGAACTCGAACCTGAAGGACGTCAAACAGAAATAAACTATAAGTAGTAGCTTTATTTTTCCAAACATAACTTTTGTGTCCAAGGGTGCTTTATCATATAAATATTGTGTACATAGTATGATATATTAACAAAGTCTCTCGGTGAGTTCTGAATATTCGTTGCCCTAAAGCATATGTTTCGATATGTTAATGGTGCGTGTAACTAACTAAGCTCATAAGAAATTTATTGGAGGTGATTTTGCGCAACAACCCTCACCTTTCCTGATCCACTGAAGGTTTTGGGGAATGCAACATTTGTGCAGAGTGGTAAACGACAATGCTGTGAAGGCAAACATCCACTGCTGCAGGTCCAGTCTTGAAACGTTTTCGATACGTTGAGTTTTCCAGCTTGAAGAGAAATCCCTATATGGACAAATTGTCAAATAATATAATTAATATTAAGGGGAACATTTGATATCCAGGAAACACTGGATATACAGGGAACATTTGATATACAGGAAACTCTAGATGTACAGGGAACACTGGATATACAGGAAACACTTGATATACAGGGAACATTGGATATACAGAGAACATTTGATATACAGGAAACACTGGATATACCGGGAACTCTCGATATATAGGGAACACTTAAAATACAGGGAACACTTGATATACAGGGGTCACTTGATATACAGGGAATACTTGATATACAGGAAACACTGGGTATACAGGGAACACTGGATATACAGGGAACATTGCTTATACCGGAACACTAGATACAGGGGAACATTTGATTTACAGGGAAAATTTAATATACAGGGAACACTGCGTATACAGGGAACACTGGATATACAGGGAACACTTGATAGACAGGGTACACCAGATGTACAGGGAACACTTGATATACAGGGAACACTGGATATACAGGGAACACTAGATATACAGGGAACACTTGATATACAGGAAACACTTGATATACAGGGGACACTAGATATAATGGAACACTTGATATACATGCAACACTAGATATACAGGGAACACTTGATATACAGGGAACACTAGATATACAGGGTACAATGGATATACAGGGAAAACGTGATATACAGACAACACTTGATATACAGGGAACACTTGATATATAGAAAACACTCCCTTGTAAAAATTTTACCGCGATCGCGCCGCGAACGCGCCGCGATTCGCGGCGCGTTTTTGGCCGCCGCGATTGGCGCGGTCGCGCCGCGATTCGCGCCGCGATCGGCTTGGATCGCGCCGCGATTCGTGCCGGGATTCGTGCCGCGATTCGCGCCGCGTTTTTGGCCGCCGCGATTCTCGCATCGCGGCGCGATGGGTCGGGAATCGCGCCGCGATTTGGCTTGGATCGCGCCGCGATCGCGCCGCGATCGCGCCTAAATCTTTAAATTTAAAAACAATTATCTTGGCGTTTTGCATACCGACAAAACAAACACACAGACTGTATCGAAACAACATCATTTATTTACAGAAGCTTACAGAAAAAGACGGCCAGTTAAGCTGCCGAGCACAATTATATTTCGCAAAGCCGGAGAGCGTGATTGAGTCTTTAGTTTACAAGCAAATAAGTGAACAGTTCTTCTGTGAAATGTGAACAACACATACATAACGGCAACTAACCTTTTACTCGTGCTCAAGCGAAGGAAGATGCAATGATGTGATCTACCAAACGAGCGAACTATCTCTTGGTCATGCATCTGCGAAGAAGCCCAACCGTCGAAGATGTGCTTTCTTTTCCCCGAAGCTTTTTTAAATAATACAACATTTAAGTCCCAAGCATCAACAGGTACAACTTCGCATTGAATGGTCCTTACCGTCAAAATGTTTTCCTCTTTCCACTGTTCGAGTTTTGCATTTTTTTAAAAAAATCACAGTTCAGCTGTAGTTCAGTCAATTCAACAAAGTCCATGACGAAGCGCTGTTGAAATTATAAACAAGCTGTCGCTCGAATTAACAAAACAAATTCTAGCAGTTTTCACAGAGACGCTTTTCCCTCAAGTTAGGTCGCTTCTAAACTCTTGTTATTAACAGAAGCAGCTAAAAAAGAACACATTTTTCCAGTCCTGATTGTGAAGAGAAAACATAACTTTCTCGAAATAAAATTTCTTTTCTGCTTGAGATGGCGTCGCGATTGCGTGTACTATGCACTACGTGACCTAACTCAGCCAATCGTAACGCTCAGTTCACGACACCTTGCGGCAAAAGGCGGGAAAGGACTTCGATGTGTGTGGTCTACGATCGTGATCTACGGGAAGGTAAATTATAAAGCTCTAAAAAAAGCTCATTCTGACAGCCTCTTCGGAGCCACAATTAAATTAAATGCCATATAGAGGATTTTTCAATGCATTAAAAGACGCAAATTGCAGCGAATTCCTGATTGTATTTGCATTTGAAGAAAATGGCCGAGAGACATTTGTCATTGGATTGCTCAAAGGTATTAAGGTTCCTCAAAGATAAGAAAAGAAAGAAACAAAGTGTTTGAAAAGATTAAAAAACGGACTGTTAAGAAATAAAAATTCTTATCTTTTAATTTATCTTTACTCATTATCACGCGCCGCTTTGTCGCGCCAGTTCGTCTAGACTAAAACTAAATAAAACTTTTCTCGTGGGAATCACGTCTTCACGGCTCACCGTCACGTAATAAAATGTTTTTCGACATTTTAAATCAAACTAGTTTTATAACTACTTTGATTAGTACTTAAAGTTTATTTCATCAATACAAGTCATGATTTGCGTTACGACCACAGCATGATTTGTGAGAGTTTCAAAGCATATTGACTTTCTCCCGGTGATTGAGAAGTGAGTTCTCGCCGGGAACACTTCCCGAGATTTATTCCAGCCCCCCAAATCGCGGTGCGGTGGTAATCAATCGCGCCGCGATCGCACTCATCACGCCGCGATCGCGACTATCGCGGCAATCGCGGCGCGATCGCGACATTCGCGGCGCGATCGCAACTATCGCGGCGCGTTCGCGTTCATTTACAATCGCGTCACGCACGATCGCGTCGCGATGACAACAAATCGCGGCGCGATCGCGTCAGTCGCGGCGCGATCGCGGTAAAATTTTTACAAGATATACAGGGAACACCTGATATACAGGGAACACTAGATATACAGGGAACACTTGCTATACAGGGAACACTAGATATACAGGTAACACTTGATATACAGGGAACACTTGATATACAGGAAAAACTTGATATACAGACAACACTGGATATACAGGGAACACTTGATATACAGGGAACACTTGATATACAAGGAACACTAGATATACAGGGAACACTTAATATACAGGGAACACTTGATATACAGGGAACACTTGATATACAGACAACACTGGATATACAGGGAACACTTGATATACAGGGAACACTGGATATACAGGGAACACTTGATATGCAGGGTACACTTGATATACAGGAAACACTTGATATACAGACAACACTTGATATACAGGGAGCACTTGATATACAGGGAACACTTGATATACAGGGAA
Organism: Oculina patagonica; assembly: GCF_052425735.1. Taxonomy (NCBI): domain Eukaryota; kingdom Metazoa; phylum Cnidaria; class Anthozoa; order Scleractinia; family Oculinidae; genus Oculina; species Oculina patagonica. The sequence goes on along the minus strand of NC_135761.1, from coordinate 10,906,727 downwards.
CACTTGATATACAGGGAACACTTGATATACAGGGAACACTGGATATACAGGGAACATTAGATATACAGGAAAAACTTGATATACAGGGAACAATAGATATACAGGGAATACTTGATATACAGGGAACACTTGATATACAGGGAACACTAGATATACAGGAAACACGAGATATACAGGGAACACTTGATATACAGGGAACACTTGATATACAGGGAACACTTGATATACAGGGAACACTGGATATACAGGGAACACTGGATATACAGGGAACATTGGATGCACCGGGAACACTTGATATACAGACAACACTTGATATACAGGGAACACTTGATATACATGTAACACTTGATATACAGGTAACACTGGATATACAGGGATAACTGAATATACAGGGAACACTGGACATACAGGGAACACTGGATGTACATGGAACACTAGATGTACAGGGAACCCCTGATATACAGGGAACACTAGAAATACAGGGAACACTAGATATACAGGGAACACTAGATGTACAGGGAACACTAGATATACAGGAAAAACTTGATATACAGGGAACACTTGATATACAGACAACACTCGATATACAGGGAGCACTGGATATACAGGGAACACTTGATATACAGGGTACACTTGATATACAGGAAACACTTGATATACAGACAACACTTGATATACAGGGAACACTTGACATACAGGGAACACTTGATATACAGGGAACACTTGATATACAGGGAACACTTGATATACAGGGAACACTGGATATACAGGGAACACTAGATATACAGGAAAAACTTGATATACAGGGAACACTAGATATACAGGGAACACTTGATATACAGGGAACACTAGATATACAGGAAACACTTGATATACAGGGAACACTTGATATACAGGGAACACTTGATATACAGGGAACACTTGATATACAGGGAACACTTGATATACAGGGAACACTTGATATACAGGGAACACTGGATGCACAGAGAACACTTGATATACAGACAACACTTGATATATAGGGAACACTTGATATACAGGTAACACTTGATATACAGGTAACACTGGATATACAGGGAACACTGGATATACAGGGAACACTTGATATACAGACAACACTTGATATATAGGGAACACTTGATATACAGGTAACACTTGATATACAGGTAACACTGGATATACAGGGAACATTGGATGCACAGGGAACACTTGATATACAGGGAACACTTGATATACAGGGAACACATGATATACAGGTAACACTTGATATACAGGTAACACTGGATATACAGGGAACACTGGATATACAGGGAACACTGGATATACAGGGAACACTGGATGTACATGGAACACTAGATGTACAGGGAACCCCTGATATACAGGGAACACTAGATATACAGGGAACACTTGATATACAGGAAACACTTGATATACAGGGAACACTGGATATACAGGGAACACTAGATATACAGGAAAAACTTGATATACAGGGAACACTAGATATTCAGGGAACACTTGATATACAGGGAACACTTGATATACAGGGAACACTAGATATACAGGAAACACGAGATATACAGGGAACACTTGATATACAGGGAACACTTGATATACCGGGAACACTTGATATACAGGGAACACATGATAAACAGGTAACACTTGATATACAGGTAACACTGGATATACAGGGAACACTGGATATACAGGGAACACTGGATATACAGGGAACACTGGTTGTACATGGAACACTAGATGTACAGGGAACCCCTGATATACAGGGAACACTAGATATACAGGGAACACTAGATATACAGGGAACACTAGATGTACAGGGAACACTAGATGCACAGGGAACACTTGATATACAGGGAACACTTGATATACAGGGAACACTAGATATACAGGGAACACTTGATATACAGGGAACACTTGATATACAGGGATCACTAGATATACAGGAAACACGAGATATACAGCGAACACTTGATATACAGACAACACTTGATATACAGGGAACACTTGATATACAGGGAACACTTGATATACAGGAAACACTTGATATACAGGGAACACTTGATATACAGGGAACACTGGATATACAGGGAACACTAGATATACAGGAAAAACTTGATATATAGGGAACACTAGATATACAGGGAACACTTGATATACAGGGAACACTTGATATACAGGGAACACTAGATATACAGGAAACACGAGATATACAGGGAACACTTGTAATACAGGGAACACTTGATACACAGGGAACTCTTGATATACAGGGATCACTGGATATACAGGGAACACTTGATATACAGACAACACTTGATATATAGGGAACACTTGATATACAGGTAACACCTGATATACAGGTAACACTGGATATACAGGGAACATTGGATGCACAGGGAACACTTGATATACAGGGAACACTTGATATACAGGGAACACATGATATACAGGTAACACTTGATATACAGGTAACACTGGATATACAGGGAACACTGGATATACAGGGAACACTGGATGTACATGGAACACTAGATGTACAGGGAACCCCTGATATACAGGGAACACTAGATATACAGGGAACACTTGATATACAGGAAACACTTGATATACAGGGAACACTGGATATACAGGGAACACTAGATATACAGGAAAAACTTGATATACAGGGAACACTAGATATTCAGGGAACACTTGATATACAGGGAACACTTGATACTATACAGGGAACACTAGATATACAGGAAACACGAGATATACAGGGAACACTTGATATACAGGGAACACTTGATATACCGGGAACACTTGATATACAGGGAACACATGATAAACAGGTAACACTTGATATACAGGTAACACTGGATATACAGGGAACACTGGATATACAGGGAACACTGGATATACAGGGAACACTGGTTGTACATGGAACACTAGATGTACAGGGAACCCCTGATATACAGGGAACACTAGATATACAGGGAACACTAGATATACAGGGAACACTAGATGTACAGGGAACACTAGATGCACAGGGAACACTTGATATACAGGGAACACTTGATATACAGGGAACACTAGATATACAGGGAACACTTGATATACAGGGAACACTTGATATACAGGGAACACTAGATATACAGGAAACACGAGATATACAGCGAACACTTGATATACAGACAACACTTGATATACAGGGAACACTTGATATACAGGGAACACTTGATATACAGGGAACACTTGATATACAGGAAACACTTGATATACAGGGAACACTTGATATACAGGGAACACTGGATATACAGGGAACACTAGATATACAGGAAAAACTGGATATACAGGGCACACTAGATATACAGGGAACACTTGATATACAGGGAACACTAGATATACAGGAAACACGAGATATACAGGGAACACTTGATACACAGGGAACTCTTGATATACAGGGATCACTGGATATACAGGGAACACTGTATGCCCAGGGAACACTTGAAATAGAGACAACACTTGATATACAGGGAACACTTGATATACAGGTAACACTTGATATACAGGTAACACTGGATATACAGGGAACACTGGATATACAGGGAACACTGGATATACAGGGAACACTGGATATACAGGGAACACTGGATGTACATGGAACACTAGATTGACAGGGAACCCCTGATATACAGGGAACACTAGATGTACAGGGAACACTAGATGCACAGGGAACACTAGATGCACAGGGAACACTTGATATACAGGGAACACGTGATATACAGACAACACTTGATATACAGGGAATACTAGATGTACAGGGAACACTAGATATACAGGGAACACTTGATATACAGGGAACACGCGACATACAGGGAACACTTGATATACAGACAACACTGGATATAAAGGGAACACGTGATATACAGACAACACTTGATATACAGGGAAAACTAGATGTACAGGGTACCCCTGATATACAGGGAACACTTGATATACAGGGAACACTTGATATATAGGGAACACTTGATATACAGGGAACACTAGATATACAGGGAACACGTGACATACAGGGAACACTTGATATACAGACAACACTGGATATACAGGGAATACTAGATGTACAGGGAACACTAGATATACAGGGAACACTTGATATACAGGGAACACGTGACATACAGGGAACACTTGATATACAGACAACACTGGATATAAAGGGAACACGTGATATACAGACAACACTTGATATACAGGGAAAACTAGATGTACAGGGTACCCCTGATATACAGGGAACACTTGATATACAGGGAACACTTGATATACAGGGAACACTTGATATACAGGGAACACTAGATATACAGGGAACACTTGATATAAAGGGAACACTTGATATACAGGAAGCACTTGATATACAGGGAACACTAGATATATAGGGAACACTTGATATACAGGGAACACTAGATATACAGGGAACATTAGATATACAGGGAAAACTTGATATACAGGGAACACTAGATATACAGGGAACACTAGATATACAGGGAACACTTGATATACAGGGAACACTAGATATACAGACAACACTTGATATACAGGGAACACTTGATATACAGGGAACACTAGATATACAGGGTACACCTGATATACAGCTGTTGACTCTGGACTGGTTGTAGCAGTCGCCTTTATAGACTTTAAAAAAGCGTTTGACAGCGTATCTTACACCGTCCTAGAAATGAAATTGCAAAAGAACTTTGGTATTACGGGCCAAATTCTAGATTGGCTTAGGAGCTATCTAAAAGGAAGGCTGATATACACAACTGTCAACGGAACCAAATCAGACTTTCTCCCAGTCACATTCGGCATCCCACAAGGGTCTGTTCTGGGTCCAACACTCTTCACCCAGTTTACAAACGACCTACCATCATCTGTAGAAACCGGAGAAGTCTATATGTTCGCTGACGACACAACAATCTACTGCATAAGTGACACGGCAGATGGGGCCATTACAAAACTCAACACGGCATTGAGTGAGTTACACTCGTGGTGTCTTGCTAACAGGCTTACACCCCACCCAGGTAAAAGCGAGGCGATGCTCATTTATAGAGGAAACATTACGAAGTCTCTAGCGCCAATTATCATTGGCGAATCTGCCATTCAGTGGGTCAACAAAACACGCTTGCTAGGAATAACAGTGGATGAGAATCTCAGCTGGGTCCCACACACACAGGAGCTGAAAAAGAGTTTTGCGAACAAATTAAGCTTGCTTAAGAGATCAAGGTTTCTACCAAAAGACGTCCTTGAAGATTTTTACTTTAAAGTCATATTGCCCTCTGTGAACTACGGCTTAGTTCTGTGGGGATCGTGCTGCAATACAGAACTTATTCATTCCATTGAAAGACTGCACTGTAGAGCCGCTAGAATTATCTATAATCTGCCTAAAGATATGGCTTCTACCGAAGTACTAGAACGGTCTGCGTGGACAAATATTAATTTCCATTACAAATTCGCCGTGTTGAAGCTCGTGCAAAATGCATATAATGACACACTACCCACCATCTTAAGTAGATGCATGATTGTCAAGCGAGATCATATGATTTCAACTAGGGCACGCGAATCTTTGATAGTGCCGCGTTTCAACACGCGATACATGAAAGACTCATTAAAATACCGAGGATCCGTGCTCTGGAACACGCTATCAACAAAACACAAAGATCTGGCTTATGTAACACGTCGAAAGGACCTTGTCCGCATGCTGAAAACTTCGGATGCTTTTATTGATTTCAATTTTAATGTTTTATCTGTATCAACCACGAACTTTAAACAAAAAGATTTTACCTACTTTTAGCGCTAGTTTTTAAATTAATTCAAATGTAAATAGTTTTATAAGTTTAAATATTTTTAACTTTTAATAATTTTAAAATCAAATACAAATGTAAATGGCCTAATTAATTGTAAGTAAATATTTTTAACTTTAAATACTTAATTTACACGACCCCACAAGCTGTAAGCTTTTATCCATATCGTGTTTTTAAATAAAGGCAACTACTACTACAGGGAACAATTGATATACAGGGAACACTTGATATACAGGGAACACTAGATATACAGGGAACACTAGATATCCAGGAAACACTTAATATACAGACAACACTTGATATACAGGGAACACTTGATATACAGGGAACCCCTGATATACAGGAAACACGGGACGTATACAAAACATGGACCCGGGTCCATGGATCACCCCTGTGGACCCGGTCCATGGACCACCTTGTGGACCCGGTCCATGGACCACCCCTGTGGACCACCCCTAATTTTCGAAAGAAAATCAATTGACGGCAGGTACCAAAACCCAAAACAACGAAATGAAACCACCGAAACGAAACAACCAAAACAAGCTAAACCACCAAAACGAAACCGCCGAAACAACTGAAACAGTAATCTCGTTCCCGCATCTCGCGGGTAGACGAAGCCGGAAGGCGAGACTGGCCAAGTAAGAAAATTCATTTTTTTTTATTGGCTCTTTCAAAGCATGGCTGTCACAGCGCTAAAATTTGAACGTGCGATGCGGCCCCAAGGGAATTCATCTGTATTTTATGCAAATTATAGATCATGCACGCAATCATAATATATTCACTTTTGGTACGTTTCGTTGTTTACAGTCGGCCTCAAAAGACAAGAAGATTTCGTTTTAGTTCTTTGTAGCATTATAAAGCTATTTCAAACGAATAACGATGTTTAAAAACAGAGAATCTGCCGTAAGAATATTTACGTTTGATTACGTGATTACATTGCATGTATCCGCCGAATGAACAGTTTTTTTAAATCAAATATTTTTACCCGACCTAAAGCCTTCATAATTGCCTTTTGCTTAGTAAAATACTCTGCTAGACAACAAGACAAAATCACCTAAACAAGCAAAACCTTTACCAGCTAACCGTAAAAAGACTAACCGGAGTCCTAGTTGATTATGTTTCGTTTCGCTCGCTTAAACCGTTTCGGCGGTTTCGTTTTGGTCGTTTCAGTGGTTTCGCTAATTTGGTTTTGTTTCATTTCGTTGTTTTGTGTTTTAGTACCTGCCGTCAATTCATACCCTTTCCCCATTCTACACTTTGATTTTCTTTCGAAAATTACGGGTGGTCCACAGGGGTGGTCCATGGACCGGGTCCACAAGGTGGTCCATGGACCGGGTCCACAGGGGTGGTCCATGGACCCGGGTCCATGTTTTGTATACGTCCGGGAACACGTGATATACAGACAACACTTGATATACAGGGTTCACGTGATATACAGACAACACTTGATATACAGGGAACACTAGATATACAGGGAACACTAGGTATACAGGGAACACTTGATATACAGACAACACTTGATATACAGGGAACGCGTGATATACAGACAACACTTGATATACAGGGAACACTAGATATACAGGGAACACTAGATATACAGGGAACACTAGATAAACAGGGAACACTTGATATACAGGGAACACTAGATATACAGGGAACATTTGATATACAGGGAACACTTGATAAACAGGGAACACTAGATATACAGGGAACACTGGATATACAGGGAACACTGGATATACAGGGAACACTGGATATACAGGGAACACTGGATGTACATGGAACACTAGATGTACAGGGAACACCTGATATACAGGGAACTCTAGATATACAGGCAACACTAGATATACAGGGAACACTAGATGTACAGGGAACACTAAATGCAAAGGGAACACTTGATATACAGGGAACACTTGATATACAGGGAAGACTAGATATACAGGGAAAACTTGATATACAGGGAACACTTGATATACAGGGAACACTTGATATACAGACAACACTGGATATACAGGGAGCACTGGATATACAGGGAACACCTGATATACAGGGTACACTTGATATACAGGAAACACTCGATATACAGACAACACTTGATATACAGGAAACACTTGATATACAGACAACACTTGATATACAGGGAACACTTGATATACAGGGAACACTTGATAAACAGGGAACACTTGATATACAGGGAACACTAGATATACAGGAAACACGAGATATACTGGGAACACTTGATATACAGGGAACACTTGATATACAGGGAACACTTGATATACAGGGAACACTGGATATAAAGGGAACACTGGATGCACAGGGAACACTTGATATACAGACAACACTTGATATACAGGGAACACGTGATATACAGACAACACTTGATATACAGGGAAAACTAGATGTACAGGGAACCCCTGATATACAGGGAACACTTGAGATACAGGGAACACTTGATATTCAGGGAACACTTGATATACAGGGAACACTAGATATACAGGGTACACCTGATATACAGGGAACACTTGATATACAGGAAACACTTGATATACAGGGAACACTTGATATACAGGGAACACTAGATATACAGACAACACTTGATATACAGGGAACACTTGATATACAGGGAACACTAGATATACAGGGTACACCTGATATACAGGGAACACTTGATATACAGGAAACACTTGATATACAGGGAACACTTGATATACAGGGAACACTAGATATACAGACAACACTTGATATACAGGGAACACTTGATATACAGGGAACACTAGATATACAGGGTACACCTGATATACAGGGAACACTTGATATACAGGAAACACTTGATATACAGGGAACACTTGATATACAGGGAACACTAGATATACAGGGAACACTAGATATACAGGGAAAACTTAATATACAGACAACACTTGATATACAGGGAACACTTGATATACAGGGAACCCCTGATATACAGGGAACACGTGATATACAGACAACACTTGATATTCAGGGTTCAGGTGATATACAGACAACACTTGATATAGAGGGGACACTAGGTATACAGGGAACACTTGATATACAGACAACACTTGATATACAGGGAACACGTGATATACAGACAAATCTTGATATACAGGGAACACTAGATATACAGGGAACACTGGATATACAGGGAACACTAGATAGACAGGGAACACTTGATATACAGGGAACACTAGATATACTGGGAACACTTGATATACAGGGAACACTTGATAAACAGGGAACACTAGATATACAGGGAACACTGGATATGCAGGGAACACTAGATATACAGGGAACACTAGATATACAGGGAACACTTGATATACAGGGAAGACTAGATATACAGGGAACACTGGATATACAGGGAACACTGGATATACAGAGAACACTGAATATACAGGGAACACTTGATATACAAGGAACACTAGATGTACAGGGAACACTTGATATACAGGGAACATTAGATATACAGGGTACACTGGATATACAGGGAACACTTGATATACAGACAACACTGGATATACAGGGAACACTTGATGTACAGAGAACTCTTGATATACAGGGAACACTAGATATACAGGGTACACTAGATATACAGGGAACAATTGATATACAGACAACACTGGATATACAGGGAACACTTGATATACAAGGAACACTAGATGTACAGGGAACACTTGATATACAGGGAACACTAGATATACAGGGTACACTGGATATACAGGGAACACTTGATATACAGGGAACACTAGATATACTGGGAACACTTGATATACAGGGAACACTTAAAAACAGGGAACACTGGATATACAGGGAACACTTGATGTACAGGGAGCACTTGATATACAGGGAACACTAGATATACAGGGTACACTAGATATACAGGGAACACTTGATATACAGACAACACTGGATATACAGGGAACACTTGATATACAAGGAACACTAGATGTACAGGGAACACTTGATATACAGGGAACACTTGATATACTGTGAACACTTGATATACAGGGAACACTTGATATACAGACAACACTGGATATACAGGGAACACTTGATGTACAGGGAACACTTCATATACAGGGAACACTAGATATACAGGAAACACGAGATATACTGGGAACACTTGATATACAGGGAACACTTGATATACAGGGAACACTTGATATACAGGGAACACTGGATATACAGGGAACACTGGATGCACAGGGAACACTTGATATACAGACAACACTTGATATACAGGGAACACGTGATATACAGACAAAACTTGATATACAGGGAAAACTAGATGTACAGGGAACCCCTGATATACAGGGAACACTTGATTTACAGGGAACACTTGATATTCAGGGAACACTTGATATACAGGGAACACTAGATATACAGGGAACACTTGATATAAAGGAAACACTTGATATACAGGAAACACTTGATTATACAGGGAACACTAGATATACAGGGAAAACTTGATATACAGACAACACTGGATATACAGGGAACACTTGATGTACAGAGAACTCTTGATATACAGGGAACACTAGATATACAGGGTACACTAGATATACAGGGAACACTTGATATACAGACAACACTGGATATACAGGGAACACTTGATATACAAGGAACACTAGATGTACAGGGAACACTTGATATACAGGGAACACTAGATATACAGGGTACACTGGATATACAGGGAACACTTGATATACAGACAACACTGGATATACAGGGAACACTTGATGTACAGGGAACACTTGATATACAGGGAACACTAGATATACAGGGTACACTAGATATGCAGGGAACACTTGATATACAGACAACACTGGATATACAGGGAACACTTGATGTACAGGGAACACTTGATATACAGGGAACACTAGATATACAGGGTACACTAGATATACAGGGAACACTTGATATACAGACAACACTGGATATACAGGGAACACTTGATGTACAGAGAACTCTTGATATACAGGGAACACTAGATATACAGGGTACACTAGATATACAGGGAACACTTGATATACAGACAACACTGGATATACAGGGAACACTTGATATACAAGGAACACTAGATTTAGAGGGAACACTTGATATACAGGGAACACTAGATATACAGGGTACACTGGATATACAGGAAACACTTGATATACAGACAACACTGGATATACAGGGAACACTTGATGTACAGGGAGCACTTGATATACAGGGAACACTAGATATACAGGGTACACTAGATATACAGGGAACACTTGATATACAGACAACACTGGATATACAGGGAACACTTGATATACAAGGAACACTAGATGTACAGGGAACACTTGATATACAGGGAACACTTGATATACTGTGAACACTTGATATACAGGGAACACTTGATATACAGACAACACTGAATATACAGGGAACACTTGATGTACAGGGAACACTTGATATACAGGGAACACTAGATATACAGGAAACACGAGATATACTGGTAACACTTGATATACAGGGAACACTTGATATACAGGGAACACTTGATATACAGGGAACACTAGATATACAGGGAACACTGGATGCACAGGGAACACTTGATATACAGACAACACTTGATATACAGGGAACACGTGATATACAGACAAAACTTGATATACAGGGAAAACTAGATGTACAGGGAACCCCTGATATACAGGGAATACTTGATTTACAGGGGACACTTGATATTCAGGGAACACTTGATATACAGGGAACACTAGATATACAGGGAACACTTGATATACAGGAAACACTTGATATACAGGAAACACTTGATATACAGGGAACACTAGATATACAGGGAACACTTGATATACAGGGAACACTAGATATACAGGGAACACTAGATATACAGGGAACACTTGATATACAGGGAACACTAGATATACAGAGAACACTAGATATACAGGGAACACTTGATATACAGACAACACTTGATATACAGGGAACACTTGATATACAGGGAACACTAGATATACAGGGTACACCTGATTTACAGGGAACACTTGATATACAGGAAACACTTGATATACAGGGAACACTTGATATACAGGGAACACTAGATATACAGGGAACACTAGATATACAGGGAACACTTAATATACAGACAACACTTGATATACAGGGAACACTTGATATACAGGGAACCCCTGATATACAGGGAACACGTGATATACAGACAACACTTGATATCCAGGGTTCAGGTGATATACAGACAACACTTGATATACAGGGGACACTAGGTATACAGGGAACACTTGATATACAGGGAACACTAGATATACAGAGAACACTAGATATACAGGGAACACTTGATATACAGACAACACTTGATATACAGGGAACACTTGATATACAGGGAACACTAGATATACAGGGAACACTTAATATACAGACAACACTTGATATACAGGGAACACTTGATATACAGGGAACCCCTGATATACAGGGAACACGTGATATACAGACAACACTTGATATCCAGGGTTCAGGTGATATACAGACAACACTTGATATACAGGGAACACGTGATTTACAGACAAATCTTGATATACAGGGAACACTAGATATACAGGGTACACTAGATATACAGGGAACACTAGATATACAGACAACACTAGATATACAGGGAACACTAGATGTACAGGGAACACTTGATATACAGGGAACACTAGATATACAGGGTACACTGGATATACAGGGAACACTTGATATACAGACAACACTGGATATACAGGGAACACTTGATGTACAGAGAACACTTGATATTCAGGGAACACTAGATATACAGGGTACACTAGATATACAGGGAACACTTGATATACAGACAACACTGGATATACAGGGAACACTTGATATACAAGGAACACTAGATGTACAGGGAACACTTGATATACAGGGAACACTAGATATACAGGGTACACTGGATATACAGGGAACACTTGATATACAGGCAACACTGGATATACAGGGAACACTTGATGTACAGGGAACACTTGATATACAGGGAACACTAGATATTCAGACAACAATTGATATACAGGGAATAAATAGGGAACACTTAAATATACAGGGAACACTGGATATACAGGGAACACTTGATATACAGGGACATTGGATATACAGGGTACACTTGATATACAGGGAACACTGGATGTAGTGCGGTGCGCTAGGAGTACAGCAAACGTTAGAAATACATGAAACATAGGGTGTCAAGGAAAACGTAAAATTCATGGCAATCAATGAATTTTCAGGGAATGACCCGTTCTCTACAATATTAATTTCGTTTGCTTTCGTGTCCAAATTTTTATTCAATTTGTATATAAAACTTATGATCTCAACGAAAGTGTGAGCCTGTGCTCAACAAAAGGTAGCGATTTTCTTTTTTGTGATTGATTTCGTATAAAACGGAAAGAGAAATTATAAGTAACTGCAATTGTTTGTCGATCTTTTATTTTGACCCAGAAGACGAAACTTGATAACCGGCTGTGAATTTTTTGCTTTTGAAGTTATTTTTATAAACTTACTTTTAGTTTTGAGTTTTGATTTTCTCTTTGTTTCGATATTTGTTACACAATTATATTCTCAGTCGAAGTTATCTGATTTTGTAGACTGCCATTTTATTTTAACTGAGTGCGGCCAATCTAAAAAACTAATCGGTCGAATTTGTAGATTAGGAAACACGACTTATGTTCGAATTTCAACCACATCTTCATGGACGCGCTGTAGATTATTTGAGACTGGACATATTTAAACGGCTATTGTTTACTGACCTGATGTAGCTGTTAAGCTACTGAAGAAAATCAGGAAACACGCAAAATGCCTCATCCTTCGTCCGTTTCCAACGAAGAAAGTTTAATAAGTTTTCCAGGGGAAGTAAGTCTGATAAGACTTAAAAGTAGAGTGTTTGACTTCGTTTCTTCACTGCTACTGAGCAAGGACGTCAAAAACAACATAATTTATGTATAGAAAAAACGAGTTACGACGAGATACGAGCGCATGAATTTTCAACACGACTGTAGGCACTGACGTGTGCTCCGCCGAGTTTTTCTTTTTTTCTTACAAACATTTGTCAAAGACTCGATCAAACAGTCGGTCAGGGTGTGTAATACAACTCTGGAAAATCAGAGATAACCCGAAAAGTATTATGTGATACTGCTTTTTTACCTAGTCTCGTGAAGTTCTTATTTTTTGTATAACAAGGAACAATGTTAGTTCTGCATGAGCAATAAAATAGAAAGGAAAATGTCACAGTGAGTGACAGTTTGCCGAGAAAGTATTTGCATAACGCTCTATTATCTTTTTCTCAAAATAATAATCAACTGATAAAAATAATCAACTGATGTCCCCATTAGTAAGATTTGAACACTTTTGTACGACGCATTTTACCCATTAAATGATAACGCAATGATTGTTTTAATTCCGTACATAATAGATTTAAATTCATGTAAGGCCGAAATTTGGTCCACAGCTAGTAGTTTTTAGAGCCGGCCGGCGGAGATTCAGATCAAAACAACGCGCTCAAAAAATTATTAGAAACTCTTTTTCGCTGCCACTCGAGCCGCTTCTGTTGTCGCATCAGTAACAACGACACAAAACGATCGAATCAAAATTCGCGTTTTTGATCGAGGCGTAAAAACATGTTCAAGCCAATGTGGAATATTTCAAGGCTATCTTTTGTTGTTTATTAATCTAAAATCTTATGGTCCTCAAATTACTTTATTCAGCCACCAATTTATTTTGGCTTTGGTTAAAGGAATATCAAGCAAGAGAAAAAACGCCAAATTTAGGCCCCTAACGATTTTTTGAAACTAAAATAGGCAAACGGAGACCAGATTTAAAGTCTGGGTCGGGATCATTAATTTCGAACAATATTTTTGACAATAAACTGAGGAAAAAAGATAGTTTTAGCCTTTAAAAATTACTACAGGTACTGATATTTGAAGAAAAACAATAACAATTACAGTTGCCGAAATAGTGGTAGGTAAGCTACATAAACACATGATTATACATCAACTGTCGGTTTTATTGGGTAAACTGAAATCATTTGAATTGTCATCGCATCTAGCCAGAATATATACTGGGAAGGAACAAGAATTACAGTTAAGGTAAACATCATGAAAAAATTTCGAATTCGATAGCTTTAACAAAAAATGAAAATGTGTGTTTTATAGGGTGGCAATTTATTAGGTTTTACTGGATATTCTGATAAGAAGTCGAAATATTGCCGGCCGCTTAATTTTCGTTGTGTCTACGTGGCGTTATTGTCAACTCAATTTTGTTATCAAAATAATACTTTTACATTGCAGCCGATTTTGGTCAATAAAGTAAATATTAACTATTAAATACTAAGAAGGCTACTTCGAATCGAACCATGTAGGCCTGACACCATGAAAACCTAGCGCATGCGATATTTCTTTCGTGTTCTATCAAGTGTGTCGTTTGCCTAACGATAACACTGCTTCAGTTAAATAAAAAAACGTGTCCAAACACTTAGTAGAATATTTTCTTGTGACATAATGGAATCGTAGCGCGTTTGATGTGAGTTCAAAGAAAGTAAAGTAGACTACAAGTGAGACAACAAACCGTTTCGAAGTGCGCCAACCCTTTTTCTTTCAGAAAAACGAAGTAACAAAATTCTTGGTTGGCATGTGGCGTCATCACCGTCTTGATAGCGAACTTAACTTGGTCATTTGTCAAACCTGGCATTCGCGACAGTCAGGAAAACCCAAGCAAAATCTTTATTTCAGTAGACTAGTTGAAAAAACATCTCTCTCGTTTTGCAGCTTATTAATAGTTATTTGTCAGAAAAGAAGTAGTTTCCGCCATAGATCATTACATCATAGAAAATTCGTTTTCGTGCTAAAATCTAGCCTGCGAACAGGCTCCCAAGGGGAGAAGGGGGTAAAAAGCTCAGCTCACTTCGCTCGCCGATTTATTTCGCCGATTTAATTACGCCGTTCGCAAACCGCCGGCGCAGTCTGAAATAGAATGATAAATCCAAGACCCTGCGAGAAGGCGAGATCCTTGAAATTTGAGACCGAGACTTTAAGGCTAAAACATTTCGGAGCCCGAGAATCTTGTGTCAAAAAATCCAAGCCAGAGACTCATAATGCTTCGTAATCTTAGCTAACCTTCAGTAACTGATAGCGCTTCGACCATATTTTCCAAAACAGAGAATAAATCAAAAGATTTAGAAACATGAGAAACCAAATTGAACTCGTTATTATGCATTTTCTTCACTTGTTCAGCTTCCACTGGATGTTCCCTCGTACTAATAAGAAATGCTAGCACAATTCTGAGCCTTCCAGCCGGAGATTTTCAAAATTCGAGAATCCGAGACACTTATAATTCAAATGAATGCGGGATTTCGAGACCTCGTTTTTAAAAGCGAGACTTGGCCGAAAATTGCCGAGACTCAAGCTAATTCAGGTGACCATTTTGTACAGAGCTTCTGATATCATGCGATGGTACGATTCCGCATAATTGATTCAAAATCGCAACTTTTTGCATAATTTATAAAAATTCACAGAATTTGTACAAAATCGCACAATTTGATGAAAGAAAAAGAAAATGTTTCCTTACTTACTCGATCAGCAGTCGATGAAACAACCGGCCAGTCTGTGACAAAGGAAAAAAAACAAAATTTTTTGAAAAATAATTCAAAACGTACCTTGCGTTTATTTTTTTTTTTTTTTACTAAGGCCGTTTTGCGAAGCTCGCAATTCTTTTTGTTTTGTCTATAAGGAGCAACGTTGGTTCCACATGAGCAATGAAACAGAAAGGAAAATGTCACATTGAGTGACGGTTTTCCGAGATGGTATTTGCATAACGTTTTATTTTCTTTTTATATAAAATAATTAAATTAATACTGAATTACTTTTGCGATTCGCAAGCTTGAAACAGCCTTTTATAAGCGATGCCGTTCTCAGCGTTAATTTATACATCAAGTACATACAAATAAATTTCAGACCGAACTGAAATGTTCATGAGGGCAGTGGTACCTTGGCCTATTTTTATAGCAGGTAATTCAGTTCAAATCAACAAGCTCAAAAGATTTTGTAAGCCCTTTTTCGGTTTAAATATGGTAGCCTAAACTTACTGAAGCATTCATGTTTAGTGTGGTTGAGTGAAAAATAAATCAATGGCAATCGGATCCTACATAATTATATACTTGGACAGAACAAAATTTACTGTAAGGATGAATATTATCTATTCATCGTCATTTATCAATTCGATTCGATTCGATAGCTTTCTCGACAAACGTTTTATATGATGGGAAGTAAAAAAAGCAGAAACGTCGCCTCTTCTTACTCGTTGTGTTTACGCCAAGTTTTAATCCTTTTCAAAGTACGTACTCTTTTATTAAGCTACAAGCGATTTCGGTCAACGATAAATATTATACAAATTACGGCACACTGTTTGCGATTGCAACTTTATTCGTGTACTTTCAATGCAAGCTGGCTCATTTCGTCATCTAAATTGACACTGCGTGTGATGTGGCATCTTTAAAACGTGATTAGGAATAAAACTATTTCCTTTTGACATAACGGAATCCTAGCGCATTCGATGCGAGTGACATCGAATTTCTTCCGTGTACTATGTATGGAGTGCTCCGTTTACCGCTTTTACACCGCTTGTAAAGAAGATTTTTTTTTAAATATTCCAATCACCAGAATATTTGCTTGTGACAAAATGGAATCCTAACGCATTGGATGCGACGAATTGACATCTAAAATTTCTTCAGTTCCTCATTGTTTGCATGTGGCGTCTTGATAGTAAACTCGGACAGTTGCCGATTCAGAAAATTATTTAAAACCATTCGGTCAGGAAAACCTGAGCAAAATCTTGATTTTCTTTACACTAGATAAAAATAATCTATTCTCTCAGATTACCATGCAGTTTCGTGCTCGGTCTCTCAAATCAGCCGGCCAAATTCAGTGCGTTCGCAAACCAAACCGTGAAAATCACTAAAAGATAAATTCTCGATCACTGTTGTAGTATACACTTTTTAACTCGGAAAATTTCGAGTTTTGGTGAGTGGGCCGATTTCACTCCTTCCCTCCTTCACTCCTTCCCTCCTTCACTCGATTCCTGTAAACATTTTAATTGAATTAATTAATTAATTAATTAATGTCAAATTGAATTAATCAATTAATCTTGTGAAGTGGGTAGGGGGTTACCTAAAATACAACCTTTATCTGTATTACTTTATTTGAAGTACACAAAGGCTATATATTTGTTTCTGAAAACCCAATGTTCTCCTTGTGGTATGCATTCTTCCAGGCGTAGACCCAAGCACACGGAATTTTGTGCTGAACGCATGCGCATATATGAAGTACACAAAGACTATATATTTTCACCAAATCTTACTGATGCATGCTGATATCAGCTGCTGTTGTTAAGTAACAATAATAGAGATAATAGAGAACTTCTGTCACAAACACTGACTAGGTTGTAAACCTCGTGTCAGCAGGACATGCAACTGTGTATAAGAATTTTTTTTAGACAGTTCGGCAATGGGAGAATTTTTGTGTTTTTTTATTCATACTATGGCAAGTGCAGTTGTGAACCACATTGAATCTTGAGGAATGCTTAACCAAGTTCAAGCACAATTCCTCACTTGGAAATCACCAATTTACTTGTTGAAATACTTTTACGATGTCAATTAATGTTTATCTTGTGGCTAGTAATAGAAAAGACAAAACTTTTAATAAGGCCATGCAATATTTTCTGAAAATTTCCAACACCCCTCCCCGAACCACCAGTCTCTTATGCTATAACTGATTATGGAAACCGAGTTAAGCTCAGGCTTGATGGGCCACTGGGATCAAACGCAGACTTAACCAATAGCTGTGATGCCATAACTCCTATTGCAATCATGATACAAAGTGATCATGTGTACTTCTCACAACAGATGGTATCTTGGACTTTGCATGTCAATTTGTTCCATTATTGAAAAGAAAATAACTATTTGGTGATGGCTTTTCACCAGTTTATTGTTTGCTGTTATATTTCAGCACACTGATCATAGCTGAATTTCATTTTTGCAGGTTCGGCAGTTGGCTAAAGGACAACAAATAGATACCAGTGTTTATCTACTGCAAAATGAAAATAAATTGGAAACTCTCTTTTTCTCATTCTGTCTGCTGATCATTTTGTGTTTTGTACAAGTGACTGGGGATGTTCTTTCCAGCCCACACCTTTTGACGGCCTCGTGCAAAGCTCAGTGTCATTACAATATATTTCTGTGTCATAACTATGATATGTTTTTGTGAATCTGTAAATGAATTCAAAACACTATGTGTCTTGTAAAAATGACCATGCAGTGGGACAACACAACACATCATTGGTAAGCAGTTTGATATTTATGGCAGGCATCCAGTTTAATTTTTTTCACTGTGATATGAATTCGGAATGAATGCATGCAGTTGGGGAAAGACAAATACAGAAAATTAATATTAATCACAACATTGCAAAATTGTCTTTATTTCAATGTCCATCCTAACACTCCGTGGATGTTGCAAAAAGGGTAAATCAGTACAATTAGACACCCCTGGAGAACCGTTCTTTATAATTTACAGTACAGCTTTGATAGCACATGTTAAATTTAAATTTTTCTTGTTATGCAATACCATGTGTACGAAGAAAAAGTGATTTTCAGGGACAATGATGAACACTGTATTATACTGAATAGCATCTTGGAAATGCTACAAATATTCAGTGTGGCCTACAAATATTGTTTGGTTCAAAAGCAAAACAAAACTCACCATTCATATTACTATCTAACAACCTACAAATGCCAGAAAAAACTGTTTTTAAGTCAAGAGATAGATGTACTTGGGAACTTCGTTAACGAGAGTTGGACAATGCATAAATATGACTCGACAATTTACGAACGTATGATCGATCGGATAACAAACCAAGCAAATATATATCTGCTAATGTTACGCAACGCATAGGTTCCATCCTGTCAAATGAAACCAATCCCGTAACTGTAGTGGAAAATACAGCATATTATGACTTACCCTACTATTCGACTGCATTTCAATAAAACAATTTGATTTTCGAAATGTGCTATTTCGATCGAAGCTGTTGATCAGCGTGCAAGCTCCTTGCTCCCAGAGCCGTCCTTTGCGTTGCGTCGTGTGTAAATGTAGATTCGAATACTGGCCTTGCTTGAAAGATTCCTTCTAGAAAAGAAACAAACATTCGTATTCTTCTAATACACGTCCATAAGTTCGCATTACAACTCGAAAACCATCGCTCTGTCTGCGTGTTTTTATACACGATCGGTGAACCAAAAGGCGGCTTCCGAATTGTTGAAAGGACAGTTGGCCCTGTTCAAATATATTGGGATTATCTGGTCTGGTAACACTATAAAGCATTTGTTTCTGTCTTTTCGTCCGCCATTTTGAACTCTTATACGGATTACCGCTGTACACTCGTTCCCAGACTCCGGTTCCCTGTTCCCGGTCGTTCCCGGTTCCTCGTTCCCCGTTACCACTTTTAGTAGCATCCAATTGCGACGAGCTGAAGATTCACTGAATCATCAGGAATCATCCCGTATTCTCTGGCGATTTTGCAGTTGTTCTGAACTGTTTTTTTTTTTTCGGCAACAACTTTTAATTTAAAGGTTTTGTTGTTTGAAAACCAGTAGCTTTTGGCATTATGATCGATAACTGCAGAAGAATGCGTGATTTGAGATGGGATTCTGAACTCAGGTGAATGTTTTGTCACGCTTGTGTACGGTTCTATAAATAAATTCATTCTTTATCAGTGATTTGTTGTTTTTCAATTACATAGTTGTGATTTAACGAAAATGTTGATTCGCTGCACGTGGATTGTTTTATAGTTTAAAGGAAAAATAGTGTCTCGGCTTATAGCCGAGTGATTGGGGTTTATTTTTTGTCAGAGTCTAACTGGTTCCAAAAATTAAAAGACTAGGGTCTCGGCTTATAGCCGAATAAATACGGTACATACATGCTTAACTACCAGCCGAAATATTGTATTAATGTCAGTTTTCTTGAAATAGACCAAAACTTACTTTTTCTAATGATATTATTATTTTGCCTAACCTTCAAAAAACAAAAAGGAAAAATAAAAAGAAAGAAAACAATTTGCAACCGTTGGGAACTCTATCACTCAGCCCTTTCGGCCTGCTCTCGATGAGCAGCTAGATGACAATGATACTAAGTGAAGTGAACTGAATTGTGGAAAGTTTAACATCATTTGTTTTAGCAAATCTCTATTTGTCAGTTTGTTGTTTTCGATTCTTGTTTCATAATAAATTTTCCGAGTTTAGTGGCTCATAGCCACTTTGAATAGTTATTTCTTACTAATTTGATCAGCCTTTGCTGGGGACTCAACAAAACAGCCGGCTATGGTGGATAATACAGAACTCGAGAAATCGAGCACCGATATTTTTTTAATCCAAAACGTACTATGTATTATTATCATTAACAGGGTTCTTTTACGAAGCTCACAATCTTTTTTCTTTTGGTTCTGCATGAGCAAAACAGTAGAAAAAAATGTCACATTGTAATGACTGACAGTTCACCAAACAAGTATTTGCATAACGCTCTATTTTCTTTTTGAATAAAATAATCAAGATGATACTAATGTTTTGCACGTTCACGAAATTATGTTAAGTCCTATCGTGGTTATGCTTAGTCCCTAGGGGGATATCTATATATAAACCAACACGCGGTATGAGACGAGCAGTAGCGACGCAATCTTGTAAAAGATGTTAAGTTAAATCAGGGAAAGAGACGCTAAGTTAACTCAGGGAAGGAGAAATAACCTAACACAAGGCTACGACCGGGAAAACGATCACAAGAATTGTAAGTTTAATATAGTTTAATTTCAGTTTGTATCCGTTCAAGACAGTTACGAATAATTACGGCATAAAGCCTCAAACAACTTGTAATTTATCTTTCAGTTTGACTATAAAGTAACTCTAATCAGAAGAGATAGTGACTAAATTATTTTTTGTTGAAACTTGAAATAGCCTTGATACCATGCTTTATTCGTCAGGGATCAGGCCTTAAATTGCACTCGGAATTACGAAGTGATTTATAGGAGTTTCATTCTATACAAAATAGATTTAAATTTATGTAAGTCCAAAATGAATTTGTTTAAGGGGTCATTGCATGGCACCTTGTCGTATATTTATGGCCAGTTATTTAGTTTACATCAACAAGCTCAAGTTTTAAGTTCATGTACTGCCTCTATTTTGACTGCTCAATCCTAATGTGGTCACATCAGTTACTATGATACCAAACGAAATCGAGTTTCGGGGTTTTGCGGCGCGGTTAATTAAAAAACCTTAATTTAAACAGTTAAACGAGATACCCATTAAGGCCAGAATTAGATATGTAGACCTACAGAATTCACTGTAATCGCTAAAGTTAGTTGCCTAAAAAATAAAGGCCTAAAGACGAAACAAAAATTACTGTAAAGGTGAACATCATGTAATTACCATACGATTTTAATAGCTTTTACAGCAAAAATTAGACGTTTTAAATATAGGGAGCTAAAAAAGGCCGAAACTTCCGCTACTAAAGAGTTGTGTCTACTTCCTTATTCTTTTTTTTATCCGAATAGGTTAAACGCTGCAAGCGTTTTCGGTGAATAATTTTCATTCAGTAGGCAACTGAATACCGTGATGAACACATTTTTAAAAACCGTGAACTATCGAACTGGTTCCTTTGATCTAAATAACACTGCACTGCGTGAGGCGTAAAATTCTTAACGTGTTTTAAAAGCAATAAAACGTTTGTGACACATAAAAACCTAGCGCATTCGATATGACATACTTGTAAAGTTGAAAAGTTCTAAATTTTACAATACGGACTGATAAGACACCTGGACTGCTGAAGAATGAATGTCAACTACATGCTTTGTCAAAATATTGTGCAAAAGAAAGAAGTAACTTGGACCCACCCTAGTTTGGAAGGGAGGAAGGAGTAAGAAACGAAGGTTTAAAGTAGATGGATAATACTCGCAGAAACTCCAAAAATAATCATTTGCGTGTTCGTTAATTTCTTTCATGCTTAAAATCACGACTTTTACAATAAACCTGCACAACAACAACTTTATTACATTACAAAACGGAGTAGATAAATTTCATTATATTGATTATTTTTGTTGTAAAATAGAAAACTTTTGTTCAGTAAACAACAATCAAAGGCAGCAAGAATCCAGACCATTTCATGGAGCTTCTATGTTCATTAGAAATGCTGCAAAGTTTTACAATTGCCGAGATCAGATAAATATTCTCCTTACTGCTTCTGTAAATTTAACTTTATTCCCTTTAGGAGAATTTGGCTCTTAATCAAGACAACATTATTGCAAGCCTATCAATAAATTTGGCGGATAAACAATTTAATCAAATGAAAATACAACAACTTGAAGATAGGACTGCTTTATTAGTTCATTTGTGTCTGGTTGCCTACAGTTGTTCACGCAGCTGTCACTTTTCACATTTGTCATTAAATGGCACAGAGTTCCAAACGTTTCTACTCTGGCCACCAAGTGAAAGCCTCTAAACATATTAAACAGACATTTATAAACCTATGATTTCTTATTCTCGTTTTCATTTTTTTTCTTTTTGCCTTTCGTCCTACTAAAGATTGGTTAAGGAGGGTTTCATTTTTGTATTCCGTGCATTCCTACAAAGATACCCCACCGCTTGGCTATTACAAATACTGTGCTTGGTCAGCTCAGCTTTTGAAACTGAGAAGCTAATGTTAGTCTTAATGTTGGTTGTGCTTGTATATTAAACTACATCAAGAAAATAGTGTTTATGTTTCACAGCACTTCAGTTTCCCCAGTGTGTGATTTTTTGTAACTAATTTAAGCTGTAGTTAATGTTGATTGTGCTTGACGAGAAAACTATATCAAGGTGACAGTGTTCATGCTATGCCATAGCATTTCAGTTTTCCCAGTGTATGGTAACCTTGCTCACCGCTATCGCCTGTATCGCCAAACCTCAGCTGTTTAACTGGAAGGAGTGTCTTGTCAGTGAGGAGACCGCTGTCTTCACGCCATACATACTCTTGCTTATCACAGTTACAGCTATACCCTGAGGCTATGCATCAGTTGGTCATCCCGCATGCGCACTTACCACTTCCGGGTGATGCTCCACCCCAGTAAGTCATCTTAGTTGAATCACGTGACACCCAGAAGCCAACTCCGTTACTTAAGTGTGAACCAACGCATTCATACTTTATGAACTGTTCACAGTTTGAAGAGACTCTGGTGAGACTCGCCAGCTGAGACAGACTCGCTCCTGTGTAATGGATGTTACGTGAGTAACTACCCGAACCTTCATATCCCTGCACGTGGGTTCTGCTTTCACTGTCGTGACTTACCACTGTCACGCCAATTCCATTCTTGTCACTCATGTCACAGTAAACTGTAAATGGTGCTTGACCTCCCACGCCATCTGGATCAATGACGTAATTTCGGCTAACACTGCTGACGTATTTCCTGATCACAGAACAGGAACCATGATGGCAATACAAGCCATCTCCAATGTAACCTTGGTTACACTTGCACGAGTATGTTCCACGTTCATTTGTACAGCTGGCATGCTGATGACACTCATTTGTCTGTCTTTCGCATTCATTTAGGTCTGTTGAACAGACAGGATGAGTTACGTTTAAACTAAGATTAACAATAAATATAATCAAAGACGTGTGTTTATGTGTAACACGGCACAGAAAACCAAGGCTGGAAACGAGTCGAAGAAATTGATAACAGTAATTCTCCTTACTGATTGTCGTACATTTCCTTTAAAGTTAGTAGAGAGAAATTGGTGTTAGATCAAGACAATATCAACTGACAGTTTATCAACTAGTTGATGATTTCGTTAATTATCATCACCATTCTGTTTGTAGGGAGAAATTAGAGAATTAAAAGAGATAAATAACAATGTGTTAAATTTTCCAGTTTGTTTCTGAACGCTCCAACCTTATGCAATTATTGGGCAATTGTAAATAGTTTCAACCACAGTACGACTTATCAAACCTAGTGCCTATGCTTTCTATAAGCAAATTTTAATTTACACCCAGTCTTGAACTGGAGGAGCGATGGCTCTGGGAACGTAGCTTGATGGAATTTCGAAAGTCGTAGTCGTTCTCGATCTGGTATACTCGTACGCCGATCTGAGGGTCCCTATTGTTGTGTTAATATTAAAATCGTCTCTACCACGGCTTCTTCTATATTTTAAGCCTACCTTCTTCCGAAACACGAACGAAGGCAGCGTGATACAGCAAAGTTACTGTACCTCATTGATTTGAAATATTTAAACATTGTCTATTGTCTATGATTTCTAATTCGGCCAAATAAACACTGATTGACATCTTACCTTTCTTACAAGTGTACTGATGACAATCGCTGCAACGCACGTCATTCCACTCGTAGCCGTGTTGCACACCAAGTGCGTGAACACAATCTTCTCCTTTGAAATTATTTGGCTGATTTTGAGCCCAAGCCGTAAAGTTTCCTTCTCCTCGATCCGCCCAAGTGAAGTTGCCTTCCACAAATCGATCATTCAACCCCAGCCAAGAATTTGCACCATTGTGTCGATGCTGCAAGTACACATTTTCTTCATTGCTGTTGACATCAACAAGGAGAGAGTCTTCTTGTCGACATTTTTGCAATGCTGTGGTCCAGTTGGCACATGTTTAAAATAGTCCCATCCAGAATCACAGATATCTGCAAAAATAGCTGTTTGTGTTAATAGATGGAAGGGGTTGCTATATCAAGTTAACCGGTACAAAGTCAAAAATGTAGTATTTACTGACCTGTTAGGACGACATAGCTAACTGATACAGGATCATATCTTGTCTCGTACAATTCCTTGACGCAGGCTCTGAATCCAGAGGCGTTCATGTTCTGCAAATGTAAAGGTAACACTAAGTGACTGCTACCACTACAGCTACCACACCAACACCATCGCCACAACTTGCTGCTGCTACTACTGTTACTACTAAACTGCTACTGTAGATTTCCGCAGGGGGATCTGGGATACTGATAATTAAATTTATCGACGAGATTAAAAAAAAATATGTTAAAATGTTACCTTTTGTTTTGAATGTCTTTCGTTCAGTGTTATAATTATTATCGACAGCTTTATCCATAATTGTCAGTGTTCGTGTAAAATGAAACAAAGAACTACCTCAATCCATGTCGTGATGCCGTTATGAACTGGTGCCGAGTTTCCACTTGCTGTTGTGCTGTGATTGGCTGATACAAGAACTGATGGTGTTGTGTTATAACTTCGTGTAAACTGCACAAACTGTAATATAAACAAATAATTAAATCTCAATACATTGTTATTTTAGTGACTTTTATCTAACCACATTTTATTTATCTGTATAGAGGCTGAGTAAGTTCTTGCAAATGCGCGCCCTAATACGTTCAGTGCACTTTAGCATGCTATATAGGGAATTATTTCTGAGAACTTCATAATTTGTTTCCCAATAATAATACTTAGTCCGAGTTAATCAAAAGTAAACAACTGCACTGATAATTTTTTTTTCTCTATCTTCCACGCAGCCTGTTGATTTTTTTCATGCACTTTCTTGTAAACTTTACCTCACAGTAAGCGTTGTTATCTTCATCTGTTGGTGGGTTGGTGTTTGGAAACTTAACAGAGCCATGTTCAGTAAAGAGCGGCTTGTGTAGCTTAGAAAGCGCCAACCAGTTCTGCAAAACAGAAACAGAAATCCATTGTAAAAGTTTCTATATTTCCTTTGATCAAATATATAATTATGGTGCTGGCAACTCAAGTCGATCTAAACGTGATGTCTGGAGTTATTGTCATGCAATCAGTTTTTAGATTAAGTTTGTCAACCCACTAAAAGCGTCGCGTTGTTCTTCAATACCGTTTCTTACAAATTACAGTAACACCTGATAAGCTAATCCTAGATTAGCGCAAAGTTTCAGGGAGATTTTCTGTTTATATTTTTGCTTTTCTTCAGTTTTAAAGTTAAAGTTGATTGATCTCAAACTTAAACCAGAGAAACACATTGAGGGAGACCTCGTCCCACGTATGGACAATAAAATTGTATTGTATTGTATTGTATTGTTGTATGAGATGAATTAAAACCTCGATTTGTTCTTAAATCCTGGATTAGGTATAGTCGGCTTTAGAACAATCAGGTCATGCATTGCAACATTATGACGTCGAAGTGCTACAACCATATACATTTACAAGAAAGAGTTGAACAACAACTTGCGAAAGAGAGAGGTCAGAACGGGTTGTAGGTGGTTAAATGGTTAACTTTTCTCTTCACGTATAACTTTACTAAACTATTGGTCGTGATATAAGTACGTACCACACTAATATCTTCATGCTTTCCATCAAAGTTTTGCAATTCTCGGAGACAGACTTTAAATGAGTCCTTGGTTACATCCTCTGTCCAGATCAGCGCGGCATCATACTCCATTCCGGCCCTTAAATGTTCTGACGTCACGAGAACTACAGGTTCCTCCTTAAACTTGTCCTGCATTAAGAAACAATAGGATAGATGAAATAAAAAATTAAATGTCTTTTGGAAAACTTGCCTAGCGTTGCGTTGCTTTAAATTTTAATGGTTTAATATGCTGTTCGTCAACCATAACTTTCAAACAATGCACAGTCACTTAAATTAGATGTATATGTTGAATTTTTACATAAACATCTTAGAAAAAGAGAATAAAAAAAAAAAACAATCCAACCTTGGGAAAAGTCACATCTGCGCAATTTGTTCCAGACCACCATTTCTTGATCTTGATGTTTCCCGTCATTCCTTTGGGCGGTGCTCCCTGATACGCCAGCCAACCAACAGTCGCAAATGGATTGAAGTTCTTGCTCTTTCTCCCAGATTGCATTGCGCAAACTGTAAAATTTTTTGTATTGATATTTTCAGTCCAGGAAGTTATGGCGTCGTGGACAGTTTCAGTATCGTTCAGATTCATGTGATTGACTGTTATCTGTACACGAACTTGCTTGTCCGGATAAAACCGGTATGGCGGGAAAGCGACCGTCTTGCAGCTTGAATCAGACCACTTTGGAACACGAAGAAGTTCCACTCGACCACGCACGAATGGAAAACCTTTTAAGAAATTAAAAATGACTCATTTTAATCATTTGCTTTGGTTGTCAAAACTCGAGTTGCAAACATGATAAAAGAATTTTAAAAAAGAAAGTTGACATTTTCTGAACCATATCTTTTTCAAATCATCTTCAAATAGAACATTGTCTAAATCAGTGAACAAGCGATGGATAAGTTACAGATGACAAAACCTGCATTGAGTTTTTGAGTAAGGATGCGCGATACTCTTATAATTCCTCCCTCCGCTTAGAAAGAAAACGGGTATTCTCGAATTGTTAAAAGTGCAGAGGGCAACAGGCAGTGGGCTGATATCCTACCCAAGAGATAACAAAAATACTCCCAGTCGTTTTAAAATGCTACTTTTTTACTATTCAACAGACACCCTGACTTACCCTCACAGCTTCCTGGGTGATACACAAGATTATTCTCAAGTCCTCTACAGTAGTTCAACTTGTGCCAGCATTTGTTGTCGTATGTTGTACCATTCGCGGTGCACACTGGGTCCTGATAGGAAGGACAGTCTTCAAAACACACACAGCGAGCTTCATGGGCGCTGTAAGGTTTACAAACGCCAAATGAAGGACAATGTACGCCCAGACATGGATTGAGATCTGTAAAACAAAAGAGTATTGGTCATAAACCTAGTGTTACTTGTAACATTTTCAAGACTGGCTGCATAACAATTCGATTTTTACACGACTTTTACTTTTTAAACGAATTAATCTTAACACTGGAAGATAGGTGCCCAACTGAACATCATCAGTATTATTAACTCATTGTTAATTTGTAGATCACTACTACTTCCTTACAAGGTGATCAATTGATTAATAAATCTGGCTTAGTTTTAGCCAAGTTTTAGGTTATAAACAGCATAGTAACTAACCTCCAATTACAATAAAACTAACAGACAAAGGGTCGTGTTGGGCTCCCGTTCCACTCAGGTCTTTGACGCACATCCGCATGGATGTGAGTCCAACTTCCTAAAATGAAAATAAAATTTTAACTGAAGTATTGTGAGGTTTTATCATTGTTTTTATAAGGGTTTAGTTGTAATGCATTCCTTAAGGTTCAAAAGTGTCTCTTGGTTGTTAACGCGTAGGTGCTTAAAAGAGTAATGAGGGCCAAACTGCCATATATTCATGCAATAATTGACCTACCTCAACCCAGACCGTGATAATGTTGTGTTCTGGTAAAATGTAGTTTTTAACTTTACGATTGTAATAGTGATTGACAGACACAAGAACAACTGGCGATGTATAGAATGTTGTGTTGAACTGCACTTCCTGTGAACAGAAATAGACAAAAAAGGCGTCATTTGATTTAAAAGAAACGATACATAGTGCACAATATTTTCCTCTATGGTGAGATTTTACACCATAGTCTTGACACCCATATACCAACACGCTTATTAAAATCATTGGTTGAAAACATTAACGTGTTTGTTGGATATTACAATTGACAAAAGCTCAGTCATAATGCAAGGCTTATGAAAAAATTAAGCAAAATGTGTGAAGTGTTTATTGTTGTTAACTGAGTTGAAAAACGACCACGTGGTTGTTGTCCTGGCCTTTCTATATACAATGAAGTGATTGACACCTGCTTATCGAATACACTCACTTGACAGAAGCCATAGTTGTCTTCGGCTGTTGGATTCCCTGTGTTAGGGAAGAACGATTCTCCTGCCAGCGTAAAATTCAAATTAGAGCCGTTGCCACGGAAAGCAAACCAATCCTGGGGGGAAATAAAGAAAAAATGAAAAAAATACATGAAATGTAAAATATTCAATGAAAACCAAATGATGAACGAGACACAACGAGCCCTGGTGATAAACTAGCGGTATAAATTAATTCTAGCAAATTGTAAAATTGAAACTGAGATTCTTACTAAAAGATCTACTGTTCCACCAAAAACATTTGCTTAAAAGGCATCTTGTAGCATTTTAAGCTGCAGCAAAAAGAATTATTTTATAGTGGAGTGGTGTGTTAATTTCCATTCCAATGCAGCTCCCATGCATTCTAACATTTATTTAAAGTTAAATCTATACAACTCTCAAAAATGTCCAAATAATTTTACTCACCACAATTGCATCCTGGTGTTTCCCGTCGAACTGTAGAAACTCACGGATGCAAACTTCGAAGGAGCCGGGCTTCACATTCTCCAGCCAGATATACATGGCGTCATTAGGCTTTGTACTACGAGTGTACTTAGCTGAGACAAACACAGAAGGCTTTCCACCAAAACGCTGTATGGATTCAACAGAATTATATAAGAATTTATAATAATGAGAGTCAAAGATTTCAACTGATGTAGTTCTGTTATAAGCAGTGAAGGAAGAAATAGGAGCCCGCAAAATTACCGGTGCATGGTTTATTTTTGGCATGTTGACAGTAATAACAGAAAAAAAAGTAAAGATCGAATTAAAGCACTAAAACGTCCCTTTTCAATTGTATAACAAGGGTCAGTTTTGCTTGCACCTGCTCCCCTCTTCCCCCCCCCCCCCCCCTTTTTTTTTCTTCTTTTTTTAATTGTCCTTATAATCTGTCTTTTTTATAGTATTTTCTAATAGAACTGATGCTGGGAACAACTCAATGGAAAGGAATAAAAAGTAATTCGAAAGGGGTTACGAGAAATTTTGTTGCAATGAGTCGCTAAAAGGAGCATTTTTGTGCATTTATTTTCTACCTTACTCCAATACGTATTAGTTGAATTTTATTAAACATTAAGCTATCAAAACCGGCAGACGAAAGAAACACCATTTTACTCTTCTATCAAAAAGCCATACTGATTTATAAACAGTTTTCTCTCTTCTAAAGATATTGTTTTCTAACCTGTGAAAACGTTACTTTCTCGCATTTGCTTTCTGTTGTCCATATTCCATTAAAAGTAACACTACCATGTGTCATTTGTGGTTGATCTTGGAAAGCCAGCCAGTTGATGATTCCAGTTCCATTTGATCCAATGCCTGACTCACGTGAACACACCTCAAATCCACGTGTACTGACGGATTGAACCCACATAGCAGAAGGAGAGTGAACACGTGAAAACTCTTCACCATGGCTCAATGACACGTGCACTTGAACCTATAGGACGTAAAATAAAACTTACATTAGCAACACACATTTTATTTAGAAAAATTTCGGTGGTTTAAAACCCGAAAATCGCATGGCTGGCAACTAAACGTTTTACACTTGTATTTTCCATATCCTCTTTCGCGAAATGATTCCTAAACAAGCAACTGAATCCGCGCGTTAAAAACTGAGAACAGCTTTCAAAACATTTTCAAGTCTTGATGTGAACTGGGTATATATCTAGTTAGCAATTGAGTTTTTCCTGTACACAAGGACAAAATAAACAATTTTTATCCGAAGTTTAGTTAAGTCCCCTTATAAAGCAAAATCCTGCCTGCTTATTTCGCGTTAAAGCTATGCCCAATTCGATGAAAACACATTTTTTATCTTTCGATTCGCTTGATTCTGGCCTTCAGTGCATAAGGCAGCCAGTGTAAACAGTTGTTTTAGTTCTGGAATTGAAGAAGACAATTTTCAATTTCGGTAAACCTGCTGAGCCTTATATTTAGACGCAGTATGCACCACTATTTGAAAGCTAGAGATATCCAGGATGTTGAGGTTTCCTTCGCTGGACTCATATATTGCGGCATAGAAGATATATTTTCTTTTAAAAACTGGCAATTTCAGAAATAAAAAAACAGCATCAAATTGGACCAATCCAACTAGCCTATAAATTCTTTTTTATGCCAACTGTTTCAATATCAATTTGATTTTCAATTGTTCTGCACTAACACACAAACCTTTCCTGATCCACTGAACGCATGAGGAAATGCAACGTTTGTGCAAATAGGCAGTCGACAATTTATAGGAGGTGAACATCCACTGCTGCAGGTCCAGTCTTGAAAATTTCGTGACATATTGAGCTTGCCACTTTGCTGCAGAGAAATCCCTGTACAGACAAAACGTCAAACGTCTGTTGACTGAAATATTTACTGAGAAACATACATCAACGTAATTCGTTGTATAACTTAATACAACTTTAGTATATACTATAACATATTGATAGAATAATAAAGAATGTATGCAGGTGAAACACTTTTTATAAAAGTGCATTCTTGGTTAGGTTCAACTTCGTTCCCAAACAAAAAGCTACTGAAAATAGCTTGACCCCTTCTTTGGCTAACAAGAAAGCCTAAGGCGTTTAAATTTCATTTTGTTGTTGTTAAACAAGACGTGCGTTATGTTGATGAGTGACATCCAATATACGATACTCTGCTGTCAGTATTAAAGGTCAAAGGCAATTTGATCGCTTTTGAATACTTTGAAGGAAGAGATGTCAGAGTTGTTTTCTAAAACTCATAACATATAACGTGTCTCTTTCATTTATATCTCGTTCTGGTCATTTCGTACTACCCAGCAATTCTATTTTGCTCTGTGGTATAAGCGAGGATTCCTTGTTGAGTTAAATACATGAAAAACGCCTATGTAACGCACGGAAGTTTAATCCCTCTAGTGGGAAGCAAGGTTATGAACCAGAAGGCACCAGACAACACTCGGTTAATCAGTCATCTCACGGAAAAAAATCTGCAGCGTGCGATCTCTCCCTGATGGATGAACTCGTTTCTGTGACTTCCATACGAGTGTTTAAACAAACTGCCGCAAATAGCTATCCAGCAATGAGAAAACAACTTGAAAACAAATTCCACTGTAAAATGGATTTGTGGCTGACTAAGGCTAAACCATTTATATTCAGTTATCGAGCAAGGTAGATTCGTACGTGAGCAAGCAATAGCTTCAAATAAAATATCTCAAAGCCATTTGCAGTGATAAGTTTAACTTTGTCACGAAATGATACGTTTCAGTTGTGTTACGACAGTTTGGAAAAGACATGCGCAGTTTTAGGCTCCAGCCGCATTCTCGTTCCCAGAGCCCGCGTCCCCCTAGACCGGCGGGCTCTGGGAACGAGGATGCTCCAGCCGAAGATTTAGTTTGCAATTTTCCCGCGCTTTTAATTTAATACGCGGCACGCGTACCACTTAGACAGAATATACGATTGCGAAATTTTAGCCTGATCGTAGCTTACTTTATGACTTCCGCTTAACGAATTAAAAAAGACAAGCTGCTTGCATAGCGAGCAGTATTGAAATTGGACTGACACCAAAGAAAAATAATGCACAAATGAACTGTTCTTGAGAGGACTTAATGATACAAGTTAACATATAAGCCTAAAAAAAACATTCATAAGGAGCTAAAAAAAAGAATCCGCATTCTTGAAGTGTTCACTAATCCAACTAAATCCTTCAAGTATTTTCAGAGACTTAAGACCAGACAAAGGTTTTCTATTTTTGAATTCGCATGATGCGTTCTTGCACGTCCTTACAGATTTCACCTGATACTCTCACACACACAAACACAAAAGAAGCACTTCGACTCGTTTCCCTGGCTATGAAGTTCGAATCAAAACGTTCAAAATTAATCCAGTTACATCGAAAACACTCAAATGGGGAGAACGAACAGCTTTCTGCGAAAAGACTTCCGTTAACGTTACCTCAAGCCGTTACCTCATGCAATTTTCCCCATAAAGAATAATGTGATGAACTATTTCCATCGACAAAGACAAAAAAATTATTTGCAAATCCAGTCGATCTCAGAGGCGTGAATATAGTCATCACTAACGCAGCTGAAACAAAGTAATAATATCTAGATGCGCAACCTGTGACCTTTACCGCGTCAGAAGCTTAAGTAGGTTTGGTCTTCGAAAAAGGAATTTGTAGCTAGAAAGCGAAGTTAATCCCTGTACAGACAGAAAGTCAAACGTCTGTTAACTGAGATATTCACTGAAAATCGCACATCAAACTTAATAAAATTTTAATATATACTTCAACAAGAGGCTACCACAAGAGGCTCTTCCTTGAGGCATGGCATTCTCTAAGGGACCAGGACGCGGGGAATGAACATATAGACATTCCCGACATTTTCAAATCGCTAGTGTGACATTTAAAATCTCGCGCAGCGTGATTGCGCGCTTTCGCCATGACACGCGTGTTCTACGAGACACTCTCGCACGCGCGTGATGTAACCGCCGTTGCCTTTTTTCAAAACCGAGGAAGGCCGAAGATTCTCGACCGAAACGTCTTTTTAAGAGTTTCAAACAAACGTTGTTTAAAACGTTTGTTATTAGTCAGCGACAGACAAATATTTGTGTTATACTTCAATAACAGAGAATGTGTGCGGGTGAAACACGATTTTGAAAGGTGCAAGATTAGTTTAAAAAGCCAAATCAGTCATCTCTGTGACAGAAAAAACTGCAGCGTGCGATCATCCCTGATGGATTAACTCGTTTCTGTGACTTTTATAAAAGTGTTAAAACAGACTGCCGTAAATAGCTAGGAAACAACTTGAAAACAAATTCCACTGTTAAATGGATTTGCGACTGAATAAGGCTAAACCATTCATGTTTAGTTCTCAAGCAAAGCAGATTCGTACGTGAGCAAGCAAAAGCTTACAATAAAATATCTCACAGCTTTTTGTAGTGATACAAGTAAGTTTAACATTGTCACGACCTGATACATTTCAGATCTGTTGTTTTTTTGACAGTTTGGAAAGATCAAAAGACATGCGCAGTTTTAGGCTCCAGCCGAAGACTACGCTTGCAGTTTTCCCGCACTTTTAATTTAATACGCGGCACGCGACCCACTTAAAGAGAAAATAAGATTGCGAAATATTAGCCTGATCGTAGGTTACTCTGTGGCTTCCACTTAACGAGTTAAAAGACAAGTTCAAGCTACTTGCATGGCGCGCAGTGTTGAAATTGGACTGACACCAAAGAAAAACAATGCAAAACTTAACTGTCCTTGAGAGGGCTTAGTGATACACGTTTACATATAAGCCTCCAAAAAAAACATTTATAAGTAGCTGATTAAAGGATTCTACACTGAAGTATCCTCTAATCCAACAAAATCACTCAAAGATTTTCAGCGAGTTCAGGCCAGACAAAGGTTTTGTACTCACATGTGCGTTCTTGCACGTCCGATGAGATTTCACCCGTGATGCATGCACTTCGACTCGTTTATCTGGCTTTGACGTGCGATTCAAAACGTTCAACATTAATCCAGTTACCTCCAAAACACCCAAACGGGGAGCGAGAACATACAGTTTTCTGCAAAAATCGCCACCCCACCCTCGACCTCCTCATGCAGTTCCCCCTATAAACTGAAAATAATGTGATGAACTACTTGTTGAACGTTTCCTTAAATCTTAGATGTAAATTGTACATTGACAAAGACAAAACATATTTGCAAATCCAGCCGTTCTCAGACGCGAATAGTTAACTGTAACACAGCTGAAACAAAGTAATAAGATGCGCAACTTGTGACCTTTACTGCGTCAGAAACTTCAGTAGGTTTAGTCTTCGGAAAAGGAATTTTGTAGCTAGAAAGAAAAGTCAATGGATCGTGTCTTCTTTTCAACAATGCTCTTAGATCATTAACGTGATTTTTTCAACAATATCTTTCCAAGTCAAACTTCTCCTTTTACACGAGACTGTCGTGTGTTGTCAGTGAAGCGAAAATTGCCAGAGCTCTAGATCTTTAATAGAAATCGACCCATATAAATATAATATAATTTTATTTTGGAAAATGTTCTATGCTTCATGCAGAAAAACAAGCAAGCGGTCCCCTTTCCTTCGTCTAAAGGGGGCGTGTCGACTTCAGGCTGTTACAAATACGGTATGAAAATTTTGACAAAAAGTTGCACTCGCTGCCACTGTGTCGACAAAATATTAGATGCCTTATATTTTCTAAAGTAACGCTAATAAAATTGAATTGATAAAATGGCATTTTAGGTTTAGGAAACATTCTCAGCTCCCAACGATCGAAGAGCAAGATCTCTGCCCGTGCATGTCTTTGAAATACTCGTAACCTATTTAACAGCAGAGATCAGATTTGCCTAGTACCTGCGTATAAACTCCTCTCCTATTCTCTTTGCTTTGGCTTTCAGTAATTTAACAAAGTGCTTAAAAGCGTACAAACGTAAGCGAAAACATAATCAGTATAGATTTAAAACTTTCGAGGTATTTCTTAAAGGAGGCACAGCCCAAAATATAATACGCAAAACTCTTTTATGGTTGAAAAGAAGCAGTGAGATTATTTTAAAGAAAGGTTACATTGAGTGCTTCTTTGAAGTTCATATAAAGTACTTTTTTCCAGAACATGGATCACTGATAGCAGACTTACCATTTACTGTTAAAGTGAGACATCCCAGTATGGCCAAAAGCAGCAAAACTGAAGGCGAAGGTGGAAGATACATTGCCAAGCGCATCTTGACGAGTCAGAAGGTGCACTGTTCTCTGGGCCTGTCAGAGTCTTAATTTATATCTCTTCAAATGGGTCTCATACGTAAGCAGACATATTGCCTTTCTTAGCAAACACATTGTTTTCAACTGGATTTTTACAGGTCAGGTTAAAATCACACTGGAGATGTCAGGTTTCAAATTATATCACGAAGTGAGTAAGAATCGCTTGACTTCTGCAAAACGTCCAAGCCACTGTACAGCACGCACAGAACATCAAAAAGGGGTGCCTGTGGTTCATGTGAGAAAACGTGGGATTACTGTCAGCACACTTTGATCCAATTCAGTAAGAAAGTGAGGCAATTGACAATACCGAGCTATACCGTAGTTAAATTTTTATTCGAAGCTCTCGAAAGTGATTTCTGAATAGGCCACAGCTTTAATCGTTTCCGCAAAAGACCATAAGAGTACTTTGCTCTGCGTTCTAATTTAAGCTGAGGGCGGGCCGTGACTTTTAAATTCGTTTTTGTTTTCACACATGTCTGACCTGATAAAAAGGATCTCACTACTTTTAATGATTGCGGGAGCTTAAAGTCTACCTTGAAGCGGATTTATAGGCGCTAACTAATTCCAGCAGCTTTAAACACGAAATGACCAAGATTATTATCACAGAGGATTGTACATCAACGTACTTTCCCCTTCTAACTCTCTTCACGTAGTGAAAAGTACAATTAAGTCCCGGTCCAGTACTTGCGTTCCCATATCTGTTGCCTTTCTAGCTATTTCGCATATAAGACTAAACAGACAAAATGACTGGCATGTACTATTTGTTGAAATAAAAGGCTTATTTACTGAGTTCAAAGCTTATTTACAGGTCATGTTATACTAACTTTAGAGAACAATTCCAACAACAACTTTTTATCACGGAATTACCTTTACCGCTGAAAAATGCAAACGAATCACTTTTCGCTAGTACTTATCACATCCTTCATTCAAAACTACATCAAAACAATGGAAACTGTACAAAGTCTTCTTAGAAAATAATAATTGAACATTACAGTGACTCATGATATGGCGGTTTTTAATTGGACATTTGAATGGCGTTGCAGATCAGGGTTAATGTACGTAAAAGCTTATTAACAAGACATACAACTTACCATGAGCGCTAAAGGAAAGTCAAGCCCTGACAGATCTATTAATTTATCAAGGTATTTCATACATTCACAGCCAGGCTGGGCACGACACGTTCCATTTTTTTCCCGGCAGCTCGACAACAGTCAGTCGTGGCTTGGAAGTATCATTTCATCAGATGTGCATGAAAGCTAGCACAAGTCACGCTTAATTTTTCTTTTCTTATCCTGTATCCTCCCTTCGTTCCTTACGTTTGCTTTGTCTTACTTCCCTTCTGTTGTCTCATTGTTATTGTTTTAGCGTCCTGTTTGACATTAAGTCGTGAATAGAATTTAATTGTAAACACCACAGTCCAGGTTTACTGAGCCTAACAATTGCATGATAAGGAGTTTTACGAATTTAAGAAAACCATTTCGTGTTAAACTAACAGAATAAATGTCAAGGTAGAGACACCATGACGCGCCAAATTAAAATTGCTTTTATCAAATTAGGTCAATTTACATTAACGACCGTACTGTGCGTCGAGCTTTCTGTCTATCGAGTTTTAGCATAACCCAGTGACCGATATTGCGCGTTGGATATAAGATGGTAGATAGCCAGTGAGGCGCGTAGCTCCGAGTTTTGACTCGGTCGGTGAGGTTGTATAATGGGATTCTCAGTCCTCATTTTAATACGTTTTGCGAGAGTGTGAGCGAAGCGAGCTTGCAAGAAAGAGCGAATGAGAGACCGCGAAAAGGGTGAAAAACATTTCTTTTCTGGTCTATTTCCCCCCCCCCCCCCCCCCCCCACACACACACACACACACACCTCCCCCGATCAATTTTCCGCGATATTTTTTATTTATTTATTTATTTTTTGCCTAGCAGTGTCAACTTGGGAAGTTCGGGAACTCCGGGATCTGTTAGAGCAAACAAAATCTTCGGAGTACTATTGGAAGCAGCATGGCCGAATGGTTAGGGCGTCGGACTTGAAATCCGGAGGTCCCGGGTTTGAGTCCCGTTCTGACCACTGCCATGAGTTGTTTCATGGTACACGCGAGTTCAACTCCTCAGCCGCGCTTGTAAATAGCCCACTGGCTTGCCTCCTACCAGTTGGTATTTTTAACTTTGTAATGTTTAATTTGGAATGTTCAGTTGTATCTAATGTTTGAATGGTCGGCCCCAGTAGCATTTGTGCTAAATCGGTTACCGAGGGTAAACTTGGGTCCAACGTTAACTTTAATCTGTAGCCATAAAACATTTTGCAGTGCAACTCTATTTAAGACCAACAATGGACGCGATGCGAGATTACAGCATAACCAAAGAAAAGGATAATTATAAAGTAAAAACGCATACTTCTAAAACTCTTTTGGAAAAAACGGAATCTAAGCTTTGCAAAATTAATTGCTTTCAAAATTATACAGGTGGATAACAGTTTAACAAAAGGCTTCTTCACGATACTGTTAACACTTCAACGCTAATTAAAGTCTAATCGACAGCAAAACAACGGGTAGTGGTTAAGAGAAATGTTTTCTACGTCGGCTTTTCCATTTTTCTATTTTTTAATTATTCTCCCTACATTTACTTCCCTCACAAAACGAACCATAACTCCATCCTGTTGGTGACTAACACATAAATAAACGTTAGAATTAGCAATTATATGAGGAACACGAATTTGCTTTGAAAACTCGTACTCGTACTCAATCTCGTTCTCGCAGTCCAATCTAAAGGTCGCCTTTTTCAAACAGTTGTGTTATGTACCCAAATAACTTCAACATATCAATATTGTCACTACAAATACAAAACTTGTATTTTTTAGTACGAAGGTGATACTACTACATTAGAGGACTGTACATAACGAAGTCACCGTTTATGCTATGCCATAGCATTTCAGTTTTCCCAGTGTGTGGTAACCTTCCTCGCCGCTATCGCCTGTATCGCCAAACCTCAGCTGTTTAACTGGAAGATGTGTCTTGTCAGTGAGGAGACCGCTGTCTTCACGCCATACATACTCTTCCTTATCACAGTTACAAGCACCCCGGGAGTCAAGGCATGAGTTGGTCATCCCGCATGCGCACTTACCACTGCCAGGTGATGCTCCGCCCCAGTATGTCATCTGAGTTGAATCACGTGACACCCAAAAGCCATTTCCATTAGTTAAGCGTGAACCAACACACTCATACTTGATAAACTGTTCACAGTGTGAGGAGACTCTGGTGAGACTCGCAAGCTGAGACAGACTTGCTCCTGTGTAATGAATGTCACGTGTGTAACTACCTTTTGCTTCATATCCCTGCACCAAAAAGTTTCGGAGCTTTTACTGTTTATGTAAGTAACGGATATGAAGACTGCAGTAACAACGATCCGGAAAAACCGCTGAATGAACAGCCCAACATGTGCATAAGCACATGAAAGGTCTGAACAAACAGACAGAGCAGACGAAGGTCGAAAGTGCAGAAAACCATCTATAAGACTGACTGACTAGATGGTAAAGAAAAGTCCTAATAGTTATGTTTGTGTATGTAACAGACGCAATGACTGGCTAGTGATCCGTTGTCCTTATTTAATTTTATCGCTTACGTAAATTACCATTATTATAATATACCCCTCTGTAACAGACCTGGTGACACCTGATTTTCCACCAGGTTTTCAACACAAAATCGACCAGGGCAGTCAAAAATCCACCAGGTTGATTACTTTTGTTCACCAGGGAGGGTGTTGATATATTAAATCTAACCAATTATTGATGCAAACTCTGTGAGCCAGTATGCAATAAACTTAGCGGGGTTATCATGCACGATTTTTCGCACCGATGTTGTCTAAGGGCTGTAGATGACACCGTCGCTTTTTTTCGGCTTGTACGTAAACAACTGAAGTAACATAGAAACGGCAAACGGGCCGTTTTGAGATCCCCGTGAGTTCTTTGTATCGAACAGTGAATTACCGCCACTAGATCCGCAATGGGTCAAATTTAGCAAATAATTGTCGCAATGAGCCAACGAGTCGCCCTACTATTGACAGGGTTAGTTTACCCTTGGACTAGACTTGCCTACAAGTCGAGCTCAGCAAGCGCAAAGAGAGAAGAGCACACAGAGCGCGGAAACGAGAAACGAGAAGCGAACGACTTTTAAAAAGTCTACCCTTGGGCTTGAAGCAGTCGCCGGGGTTATATTCCTAAAAACCTCTGAAATTCTCGCATGCACGTTTTTGTCCATCAGGGCATCAAACAAGGCACGCAATGCATGCAGAGGCGATGACAAAGAAGAACAAATTCCGCCAATAACCTTATGATATAAGGTGATGGACTGACATCATCGCCGGAAAATGATTACACTTCCTTTTGATGCATGTTACTTTTCCAGGTCTTAGCAGGATTGCAGGCAGGATTTGAAACGACGGTTCTGAAATATGCAAACGACGAAACGACGGATCTGAAAGATGTAATCGTGTGAACGCCGAAGATGTAAGCTACTCGGGAGCTCTTCCGCTCACTTCGCTCGCGTAATCCTTCTCGAGAGCCTATTCACAGCCTAGCTACTCTAGGTCCTCCCTGGGAAATTTTGAAAAAAAATAGACAGGCTGAAATCACTTTTCGTGCGTTTTAAAGGGAGTTTCATATGCAAATAGGCACCTAAAAGTAAACTTAAAAAAACACGATTATTTCTAGACCTTTTTAGTTAAAATCAAAGCGTCTTATTTTTGGAAGGGAAACTGGACGCACTTCACCAGGCAATCAACTTTGCACTCGACGAATTACACCTGCCAAAACATACATTAACGACTACCAAATTCCTCAACTGCGCGTCGAAGGAGTAGTATAGGAGTTGGGGGTACGAGATCATAAAAATTTTTATTATCTCTTACATCCCCAACTCCTATACTACTCACAGCACTGGATTCAAAAATAGAATCAAAAATAGAATCAAAAAATAGAATCAAACATGGAATCAAAAATG
Source organism: Oculina patagonica (assembly GCF_052425735.1). Taxonomy (NCBI): domain Eukaryota; kingdom Metazoa; phylum Cnidaria; class Anthozoa; order Scleractinia; family Oculinidae; genus Oculina; species Oculina patagonica. The sequence continues at coordinate 10,865,361 of NC_135761.1, read as the reverse complement.
AAATCAAAAATGAAATCAAAAATAGAATCAAAAATGAAACCAAACCTCGAAGCCAAACTGAAAACCAAAATGGAATCAAGTTTGAAAACCAAAATGAAAAAACCAAGCCTTAAAAACCAACCCTTGCTAAACCCTTTAATCAAAATAAAAAAATCTCTTATACTCTTTTTAAAATTTTGAAATCAAGGTGCGTTTAAAAATCTCTTATACTTGAAATCATAATGAAAATTATTGCTTTATATTATAATGCCCGTAAGCATAACTTGTTAAGCCATCATCAAGTATATACCGTTTATCATCAAAACAGCTCAGTGATATTTTATTAATCTCATAGCTTCCAAGTTGATGGCCTTGACTTCTGATGGTTTTCATAGTATGATGCATCTGTGTTTTATTGAATAAGGTCTCTTTGTAGTTTTCATGTGTGATATCTTTTTTGATAACGGATTTCTTGATTCCTTTGGCTGTCTTTCCTACTTGTAGATTGTCTTTAATATAAGAATACATTTTTGATCGCAGACCGATGAATTCTAAAATAGGAATAAAAGAAGCTTCATCTTTGAATTTACCAATGACTTTCTTGTTTGTTTTATCAAAGAATGGTGATTTTTCAGGGTAGTCACTGTTATCGAATTTCTCTTTATCATCAAAAAAGTCTTTATATACATCTTCAGCCTGAATTTCATAAGTTAAACTGTCTGTATCTGTGAATAGCAGTTTGGCTTTGTTTGCATACTTCTCTTTTATATAGTTATAATGGAAATCATACATTAGTGTTTTGCTTAAATCCAATATAGCCATTCCTACATATGAAGGTCGATTGAGGGTTAATGTTTCTTTGATTTTATGGACAGCTACTAAGTTTTCATTAAATATTTTGCTACTGACATATGTTGGTTTTGAAGCTAACTTTAATAATTTATTTTTATTAGTCACTAACCTAACGTCGACTCGCTTCCTCAAATTCTCCATGGTTTTGCCGTATACTGAATTATTCATCAATTTAAAAAAGTCTTTTTCAAAAGCGTTTTTAGAATTTTTACGTTTTTCGGTATTAAAATCGATGTATTGTTTTAACCATGGAGATTGATTGAATTCAAGCACTCTGTAAACTTTTTTTAGCTTTAATCCAAGATTTAAGTACAATCTAAGGTTTTTATAATGTAGTACATACTTTTCTCTGTTGTTTAAAGTTGGAATCAACTTATGAACTAATCCTGTTGATATATTGTATTTAGTTGCTATGTTTTTACAATAATTTGATAACATATCATTAGTTACTTTAACTTTTTCTGGCCCCAGTGGGTATGAATTATGAAGGTTATGTAGTTCATTAGGATACTCTAGATCAACTTCTAAAATTAAACCCTTATTAGAATCTTCTTTGTACTTAGCTAAGTTTGTTTCATCTATCTGTTTTTGTGTTAACCATCTAAATCCACCTGTTGGTAAATATTGACTCATAGCCCAACCATAGAGATTATTAGCATCAAGATACATGATATACTTTGAGGCTGAATTTTCATCATATTCTTTCATATATTTATTGTTTGCTTTACCATATCGATTGGCTATATAACTAATACCTCCTCTCATTCCTTTTTCAATGAATTGGTACATATCAATGTCTGTCATAAGCTCTAGTTTGATATCTGTCATTTTAAGCATTGAATCCCAAGACAAGCTGGGACTGCTAAAATAATGGCATGGATCTAGCTTATAATACTTAAGACAGGTCTTGCGGAAGCTTTCAAATACATCAGCAAGTAAAAGTACATCGCTTTTAAGATATAAATTGTGATATTCACCCATATTTTTGATCTTAAACGTTTTCCACACATTTTTAGCATGCTTATAGTCATCATCTGATATATGCTCATCATTTAATATACTGTAAAAGTCTTCTTTTTTGGGTAGTTTTTCATTAAATTTGTCAAAGCTATCCATATAGTCATACGAATATATTCCTTTTCTTGACATCAGATTGAGTTGCTTACTCTCGAATATTTCAGAAGTATATTTTAGGGATTCCTTAGGTAGATTACTAACCAGCTTCTCAAGACTTGAACTCATAAACTGAAAACTATCTAGAAAGGTTAAATGATTACCGAGCATGAAGGCCATATATTTTTCTGTATTATTTGGTATAGCATTGATATTCATTTCTTTAATTTCTCCCTTTTTATTTTTGTATGTATGATTTTTTACAATTTTTCCTATCTCTTGCATTATGAAATGGCTGTCATAACCTCTTAAGTTGTGAAAAATTACTGGAATTTTTATTTTATCGGGTTCTATTCTTAATTTCAGATTGCATTCTGTATGAGCGCTCCCTCTGTATTTGCTAGTAATATGACAATGGTCTCTAACCCGAATATCTTCATCTATGTATTTTATATCACAGATATGACATGCTTCTGCTTTTTGAAATTCATTTTCATCATCTTTAGTCATCTTTAATGGTTTCTTGAAGTATTTTTTCATTGTATTTTTACAATATTTAACTTCTTCTAGCATCTTTTCCATGAATTTGTAAACAGCTTTTTCTCCTCTATATATTTGTATCGGTTTGGAATATTTATCATTATAGCAACAAACAACCTTATAACCATATCCACAGTCAGTATGCTTTTGATAGGCTTCAGTATATGATTTATCATTATTTTGCTTACAGCCGGATATCTTTTCTGTTATAGCTTCAAAATCGGCATAAATGACAAATGGCACTTGTTGCTGTTTATGGAAGTTGTTGAATTTTAGTATGTTGTTATCCTTATCAGGCATTTTTACTGCTTGTACTCCATTTATTTGAATACAATTATCTTTGTGATTATTTAATACTTTTTCAGAACTGAAGCATTGTAAACAGTGCATACAGAAGTGCTTCCTCTCTTTGTGTTTAGTTTGGTTATACATGAATTTATTAAAATCTTTTATTAGAACATAATGCTTGTTTTCATTTTCAGTTATCAATAATAAATTCATCTGATTGTCATACTTTTCTTTTGATATATAGATGGGATATGGTTGTTTGTTTTCATAACCGAAAACATTAATATTAATCTCATTTTGCTTCTCAATTTTATTGTACTGTTTTATTGTTACTGGAAATTCAATTTTAGAGTAATCTAATCTCTCGATGTATGCCTTATCAGATTTTTTAATTCGTTGAGGATATTTATCTTGAGGATTTATGTATCTGATATGACACCACCGAAAGCATTCATTATCTTCATTTTTCATGTTTATTAATCCTTTAGCACTGTTTCTAAGTTCTGGTGGTAGCTGAATATAAGATTCGCCTTTCATTGGTTCATATTTAACTAAATTTATATAATGACCATCAACTGATTCAATAGTCCATCCTGAGCCTTCAGATATCCATTGAGCTACGAAATTTAATATCTGTTGTTTAGATGCTTGTAGTGATTCAACGATTTCCAGATTATTAATTATGGTCTGTGCTTTACTGTTGAAATAAGCGGTTTTATATATTACACTATCCCCAGACATTTTAGTGAATTTCACCTTGAGCGTTTCAATGAACTTAACACCTTTCATTACTGATAGCTCTTTTATTATGTGATTTTCTACAGCTTTTCTTGTGTTTTGAAGCTGTAATAACGGGTCTTTATTATTTTTTATACTAATTTCAAAAGACTTTGTGTAGCCTTTCATAGCTTTAGCAACTTCCTCTATCTTTGTCCTTGGTAATGGTAGTGGGGCTGTTTTTATAGTCCGTGGCATGGGTTTAGGAGGTGGCTGAATGATATTTTCCTCATAATCTTTAATCATTTGTTTGACGTTTCTTCGTGGGGTTGCTTTTGGAGGTCGGGGTTTGTAAATATTAGGTTGGTTTGCTTTTAGTGATAATATCATTTTTATAAGATCGGTTTTCGATAGCTTAGCTAGATCTGATTCGTTCATATTATAATTAGAGATATTATTTTTAATAGCGTTTTTAGATGTGAGTACTGATGAGATCACATCTTGAGTTTTTAGCGGGTTTTTAAAATTTTTTTTTCCATTTTTTATACTATATGAAATTATTATTTCTTTAAGTGTCTTATAGTAAAATTATTTTTTTTTATTTTTTTAATTTCATGTTTTTGAATAACTAGATATATTTATATATTTAGTCATTGTTAAAGTGCATGAAAGTGTTTTATTGTGTATTGTTATTATCAATTATTTCAAATCTATCATCATCTTCTATTGCTTTGATAACAGCATTTTTGATATGTTTTTTTGACTTCAAATGTGTCCATTTAGCTGCTAATGAACTATCGTAATTACATATATCGCATTTCCATCGTTTATTTAACATATACTTAGTCTTTGAATTTTTGATAGCGTTTATTCTATCAGCGTCGTTATCATACTTTAAATTTCTTCCCATTTTCTCTTATTATACTATAAATGATATTTCTTTATATCTTTTACTATAAATATATTGTGCGTTTAAAAATAACCAGTAATAAAATATTATTGGTTGTCATCAACAACAATAACAGTATCATATCAATACTGTGTAACCAGCCTTATAGCCTTCTTCAATATATGTTACATAACTTGTCTTTATATATGTGACTGTTATAGTGCGTTTAGATATAAACAGATAATTATTTTCTTTAATATATATATAGAATGACTGATATAACATTAAATATCAAACACCTTTTAGAATCTGATCAAAGCTCGAATGATATAGCCTTCATTAATAAAATGTATTGTATTCAGAGCATCCTTAAAACAAATATTTGTATTATTAAAATGCTATCTTCAGACATATCAAATGAAGACAAAAATCATGTACGTTTAAAGTGTATACCTGAAGACCAGAAAAGACGACGTGGAAGACCTCGTAAAGATCAACATTAAATAAATAATTATTCAGTTTACGGTTTTAGCCATAAGTTATAAATGATTAATGACTAAACCATTGACCGAAAAAACCTGCTGACGCGTCAGCAGGTATTTTAATCTGGTGTGATTTCTATTGACCAATCATATTTCAACAAATTTTACTCAAAAAGTTTACACAAAAGTTTACACAAAAGTTTACACAAAAGTTTACTCAAAAGTTTACTCAAAAAGTTTATTCTGAAATTTACTGCCAAACACAGCTGTGCCGTGAAGTTATGTGTGTTATATATATAATGGTTTGTAATTCTGAAATCCACGATGAATTAAAAAATTTAAAAGAACCTATATGCCCTTTCTGTGATCAACTATTGATAAAAGGTATCAAGGATGCTGAGCAATGCTGTAGTAAGCAGGATATAGAAAATATAAATGGTATGGATGTCTGTCTAAATTGCGGTTTGGTTAATAGTTATGATTATGTCAGTGAGTACATTGATTTTTATGAAAATATGCATAGAATACGGCGAGAATCGGTATATCATCGGAAGTATCACGTTGAGAATGTTTTAAACGATTTATGTATTAAAAATAGGGTACAATTGACTAGTGATCAAAGGAATCGAATTTATAAAGTGTTTGATATTATCGAATCCGGCGCTATTCCTGTTGTAAACAAAGGTAGAAAAAGACTTATATCAACCAAATTCATAATTAAACAGCTTTTTTTGATGATGAATCTACCTTGTGAATTTATCAAAATTAGCAAAAGCAAGAAAACGTTAGCCTATTATCGATTGTATTGGAATGAGATTTTGTCATTAAATTTTGGCGAAATAAATCGGATCATCCAATAAATTTCTTATCATATTTTCGTAGGTACTTGTCGATTATCGGACAGGTATCCGTCACATAATCGTCAATGTTCTTCATTGAAATTATGACGCTAGACGGATTGTAATCACCGCATCTCATCGTGTTTTTAATTGAGTTGAGTAAATGCTGGTAGCTCTGATATGCATATGTACTATTTTGAATTTTTAAATCGAGATTTTGATGATGCATCCAGCCTTGTATTAAAAGCGCTATTGTACTAATTGCAACCAAACTAACACCTCCTGTAGCAATACTTGATGAAATGGAGCCGGATGCAAAGAGAATAGACAATGAATTCCCTAATAATTTCCATTTTTTGAAACGTTTAACAGCCTGCTTATAAGCCCAACATTTTCGATGATATGTTTGATAATAAGCTTTCAATTCTATAATTTGTTCTTCAGTCAGTTCGCTTGATATATGGTTCCATGTAAATATGCATTTTCGATGTTTAGTCATATATATTAGTTATATATGATTTTTTTGCTTTATCATTTTGTTATTTTACCATTGCGCTTGTTCTTTATTGTGTAATACAGCTTCCTTATGTTTTGAATTAATCTATCAATAGAATCAATAATATTGCTAACCAATTTCACTGTTTTCATATAAGTGAATTAGATAAAATCGTTGGAGTTAGATAATTTATTCAAAGAATACATCGTATGTTTTATCTAAAAATTGAATTTTATGATAGATGGGCCCATTTATCGGGTATGTATTTTTACTAAAACCGATTCTTTGTATATAGTAACCTGAAGAAATTTGAAGGCTAGATGCATTCAGCGTATACCCCGAGAAAATTTTATCGAGACTAATGCCGTTATTACAAATACCTATTCTAAATTGATTACCTATTTTAGTATACCAGAGATTCAAATATTTACCTATATAACCAGCTCTAATTTGCTCATAAGATACATCTAAATCATAATCGAGTGATAACTTATTAGACTCTACTTTCACCCATGGATAGGAAAAACTACTAACATTGTCGAAGTTAATTTTAATTCTTTCAGCGGATTTATAGTCATATTTAAATACCATATATATAGTCCAGTCATCGGATTCAGTGACATTTTCATTTAAATTAATTTCGAAACCACTCATAAAGCCCTTTTTTGGATCAAAATCTGATAACAATTTTGTGGGATTAAAGACAAGATTGCCATTTAATCCAGACACTACAGCACCGTTACTATCTGACATGATGAATTCAGATGGATCTGTTAGATCATAAAAATACTCGAAAATTTTATGGTAATAGCTGATGTTTCTTTTTTTATCCATTTTTAATTCAAGATCAGACTTCAAATTGTCCCGAAAATTTTTTAACTGTTCAAAATTAACAGCTTGGTCATTAGTAGTAGCTGGTTTAATACCATAAATAGCCTTTGTTTTCATATCAATCGATGCATTGAAAGCTATTCTATCATTTTCAACATAATATAGCTGATCGTATATCCTAGGATCAACGTTACTCTGATAACCTTTTATTCCATAAATCACGATATATGTTTGTAATTTTGGGACATATGCGTTCCCTGATTTCATCTTTAAAACGATATCAACATAGAGATAATTATTAGGATGTTGCTGATATTTATTAATTTGTGCTATTGTTCGACTATATCCATCATAAACTCGCGTAGTTGATTTGTCGATGTTGTCGATTGATGATACAATATCGATATCTAGACTATCATGATCTATTTCAGCTGGAAAAAATAGCTCGAAAACCATTGTGTATCGATTGATTGGTAAACTATATACATTGATACCTAATCTGCTTGAGTAGTATCCTTTATTGCTGTCAAGTACCAGCTTACTGTCTACAACTTTCGTATTGATCTTATGGTATGAATTCGGATGATCGATTAAACTGCCTAACTTTATATCATCTTCCTCGCTTAATTGATTGATACTATCGGCCATTATATGGGCAAACGTGTTTTCTTGGCCAACGGAAGTTATATGACTGCTATCAACATGATCAAGCATATATTTTTTGTTTACAGCGTCTGTATCATTGGTTGGGTTTTTTAGATGGGTTATATTATACCCACCCATATGGAGATTTGCCTGCATCATGTTACTACCGTGAATATCAAGCTTGCTTTGAATTTTTTGAGTCAAAACGCGTCCTACGACCTTCTTTAAAAAACTGTTATCAACGTACGATTTGTCTGCTTTGTTTTGAAGGCTTTGAGCTAAGACACCTCCTGATTTCTTCGTTAAATATGTATTATCAGCGTACGATTTGTCAGCCTTAGTAGCAAGTTTGGTATCAATTTCAGTCCTTACTTTGTTATCCTCAACACTAACATAGCCTACGTTTGGTACAGATCGATCGTTATATAAACTTGGATAATACACTTCGGTATTTTGCAATGAAAGGCCGGCACAATCAAACACTGTTTCATTTCTGTTCTTTTTAAGGAAGAATTGGTTAAGATATCGTTTATTTACGGCCGTCTCGAGATCCCTTGAATAATTTTCAATTGAATCATCGATCGCAACGTCATCAGGCGTTTTTAGCCCTATTACTCTCTTTTTGTTCAAATTGAAATTACCTTCAGGCGTAACATCAAAGCCGACTCCTGGGTCACCCTTTTCACCTCGAGGGCCTTTAATTGGTGTAATATTAGTGTTATTTGATTGTAATAAACCGTTTGAGTAACTCATATTATATCAATCAGTTATATTATATTATATTTTTTCATTGAAATTCTTAGTTACGAATTTTCGTGGCTTATCAATATATAAAAAGCTAAATGGGTCTGCAGTTGCTTTGAGATAGTCGTTTTTACTGATTCCAAGTTCTCTGCAAATCATTCCTTGTTCATTATTAGATGGGAATTCAAAAATACAGTGATGAGTACAATTTAATCTGATTGTTTTATCGGTATTATAATAGCTTTGAGATAAATAAATGCAACTGCAATTTTTATTTCTTGAATTTGTAAAATAGTTGCGTATTTCGCTATCATTTTTTGATCCCGTATTGAGATAATCGTCAAAGATGACTAGTTTTTGGCCTTCATCTGATATTTTTTCAAGCGGTATTATTTTATCATTACTTGCTTCAATAACAGAATAACCAGCCTCTTGACTAATGGGTTCAAAGGTATTGAAAAGATGTTGATATTTCGATTGCTGAAGATTTTTCCCATAAAGATATATTTTATCATAAAACAAAAGCCGGTATATCATATCAAGTAAAAGGTTGGTTTTACCCCCACCCGAGGGAGAAGAAATCAACATTCTGAAACATTGATTTGGCATGAAATCGTATAGTTGTCTAAAGTTTGAGGCCATATCGTCTTTAGTGTCATAATTCGGTATTCTCATTATATTATATGGGTATATTATTTTCAGTTCAACATGGTGTTCAACACGGTGTACATCAAGGTGTTAAACGCTATGTTAAATGTTGATTTTTATATTCAATTTTCATTTTTTATGTAACGTAATAATATAAAATAAAATGAGTTTACTTAGATGGAAAGATCTTGCAAAGAGTAAATCTGATTTGGGCGATAAAATCAATTATGTTAAAAATGCAATCACACAAAATAATATCGGTCAGCAGACAAGCCAACAGTCATTAGCGAAGGTATTCAAACCAGTTACAAGTAAATTAGATGAGGTAATAGAAAGTAATTTGCAGATTCCCAAAGTACCAAAAAAGCGTGTCAAAAAGGTGATGAAAGGTGAACAAGAAGGTCCAGATTACGCCCCCGAGGTTGATCCTTTTGAGGAAATGGACGTAGATAATATCTTTGAACCTCAACAACAAAAACAAATTCCAAAGCAACCACCTAGATATTCAGATGTTTTTGGAAAAGAAGGGCCTGATTATGGGACTTTTACTGAAGATGAAGGTGAGATTGTAGAAGCAGAAAGTGAAGAAGACGCTGATGATGATATAGAAGTTGAAGATGAATCAGAAGATGAAATAACACCCGAAGATTTTTATCTACCTTCTATAGACGATATCAAAACAAAATTAGTTGATAAAAAGAATAAGACAACATATTTGAAGAGTATCATTGCACAAGCAACCCATGAACGAAACAGATTAAAAGGTTTCAAAGCAAGCAATACGAAGAAATTATCAGCAAAAAAAATTAGTGCTAAAGAAGCTAAGGAAACTGGTTATCAGTTGGATAATTCAAATAAAGTTTTAACAGCTTATATTAATGATAACAAAAAGCTTCTTCAAACTATTCAAAAAAAAGGTTCAGGGATTAGAAGAAAGCATAGAGGTGGGAACGTTATATTTTTCAGTGATGTAAATCAGCTTCTCAAGATATTAGAATTGATCATCGGTGAAACAATGGCTGGAAATACGTCAGTTGAAATGCGGAATACGGGAGTTAATATATTGGACACGTTATTGAAAATGTCGACAATCAATAGACCGCAATATAATAAATTGTATAATCAGTACTTTAAAGTCTAATTTATGTAACTGTATTATATATATGGATCGCGAGTTAGTATTATCATCATATAGTGTTAAAAATCAAGGGAATAACACTCCTCAAAATTTTACAACTAAATTCAACAGGCCTATAACATTGGATAGCAATTACCAATATATGATAGGCCTCAATCGTATTATTAACATGTCATTTACATGGTTTAATGTAAATCCCTCATATGGTAATCAGCTCATTAAATATAGTTCTGATAATGGGAATAAATTTGAAGATATAACTTTTCCTGCAGGTGTTTGGAATTATTCTGAATTTGATGAATATATTAAAGAGATTACTAAGACGGGAGATGATGATAACACTATATATCCCATCTCTATTGATTTTGATTCAACAACATTCCGAGTAACAATCACTTTATCTCAAAATTATCAACTTGATTTGACGCATAGCAATTTCAACGACCTTATAGGGTTTGATAAAAAGGTATTAAAGGATGCGGTTAATATTGGTCCAAGAGTCCCAAATCTAAGCCAAGATACCGATATATTAAATGTACATTGCGATCTAGTCAATACTTCTTTAGTCGATGGCGAAGAGTCGGATATCATTTATACTTTTTCGACCAGCGTACTACAGCCGAGTTATTCGTTTACAATCGAGCCTCGTAGGGTCACATATAACCCGGTTAATAAGCAACAGATAAGTAGCATTCGAATATACATCACAGATGGGAAGAGACGGTTAATTAACCTGAATGGAGCGGATACGTCTTTTTCATTAATTTTGAAAAGGATAGAATAATATAACATAATAGTATATAATGAAACCATATGAATTCAAGAGGTTTTACCATCCAAAATTTGGTAAATTTGTATATAAGCACAAAGGGTCAGGGATTATCGTTGATAACATTTTCAAACCGATGAAGAGTGTTATGTCGTCTGTTGTTAAAAAAATTGTCAAGCCCTTAGGTAAGAAGGCGATAAAATCAGGTATTTCTCATGCAGGTGATAAACTGGGTAAAAGGGCATCAGAAAAAGCCGGAGACCTTATAATGGAAAGGCTTAGGAATATGAGGAAGGGGAATGCAGGGCAAAAGGCACTATCCCCAATCTTACAGAAAGTAAATGCCTCACCTGTCAGACACCAACAGAAAAATGAAAGTACTGATATGATCATCAATAGATTAATATCAGGATCAGGTGTAAAAAGAAGGCGTTGAGTAAAATGAATAAAATGATTAAAAAAATTGGTACATAATTGCAAAATTATGTAACATAATAATATAATGTCTTTCAGAACAAGTGAATACTTACAGAGATATGAGTTGGTTCGATTTCAACTCGATGATGTTATTCGAGCCCCAGCTAACGGTCAGCATCAACTGAAAAATGGGTATAAATTCACGATTAACGATAGAAGTTCATTCTACGATTGGTATAATGCGTATTTCGAGGTGCAATTTCAGGTGCAAATGTTAGCTGATGGAGCAACCACGGGGGCGAATCGTATCACAGTTATTAATGGAGCACATTCATTGATTGCCCACATGATGATTAAATCAGCAGGAAAAATCGTTTATGATACCGATAATCTCCATAAAGTTACTTTCGTTAAGAACCTCCTCGAATATAGTGACGATTTTAGTCGCTCAGTAGCAAAAAATAGTCTTTGGTATCTAGATACCGACCATAGGATAGCAAATGCTAATCAGAATGCAGGGTTTGAGGCTAGGCGACTTTTGACGACAGGTCTCAATGATGTCAATGTTGTTATACCTCTAAATCGTTACAGTTTCTTTGAAGAGCTGGAAGGTCGAATGTTACTCCCAATGCAACTCCAATTCAATATACAGTTACAGAATGACGCCGAATTACTTAAAAAGGCCGATGATGTAGCTGATGGACGAGTGGTCCTTAATAGATTCCTTCTATGGGTCCCAAAATTGACTCCAAAGGACAGCCTATATGATAAGTTTGTTAGTTCCTTCTTGGTAAAGAACACTTGGACGTATATGCGCGAAATGTATGAGGTTTCCGCACCAACGAATAGCAGTGGATTCTTCCAGATATCATCCAGTATTGATAATGTTAAGGCTATCTTTGTATATCTACAACGAGCTAAATCAAACAATGCAGATGAAAATCCCTATGAATTTGATACCTACAATATCAATCTTGACCGTGGGAATGGTAGTTATTTGACAACATGCCGATTGGAATACGGCAACGGAGTGTTTTATCCTGAGACCGAATATGATAGTGAGTCCAAAGTTAGGATCTTCAATGATTTGATGTCTTATGGTATGAGAAAGAATGATTACAACAGCGGTACACAACTCAACTTGGCAAATTACAACTCTCTCTATCCTATTATCTTTTTTGATTTATCATATCAAGCAGAGCGAGTAACTAGAGACCCAAAGCAGTTGATATTCAGATATAAACTAAACGCTAATAGTGCGGGAGATAGTCCTTTCAACGTCCATGCCATCGTTCTTTATGATGAGACAATCGTCATTGACAAGGTGGGTAATGAGCTGGTTATTGTATAAATCAATCAATTGAATATTATGTATAAACCATTTTATTTTGTATACGTTTTATAAACAAGAAATTATATAACGTAGTATATATACAAGTAATGACAACTTATCACTCTCATAAAGTTAATCTATCAGAAGGACAGCGAAGGAAGCTTTTGACTGCTTATAGAAATAAAAGTGAAATTACAATTCGCTTAAGCAATTCAGATCTGACTGGCAATGACAGTTTAATGCTAACTCAACGACAAATCAATAAATTGAATAAGGCTAAGAAGTTAGGTGTTGGATCTGATTTAAACATCTTAAAGACACAAATTCGAAAGGTCATTAGGGTCGGTCATGGGGCACCGCGAATTGGTTTTCCAATGATTGGAATTAGTGCTCCGAAAACGCAAACAAGATCAAGAAGGTCAACAACTAACAAATCAACAACTGATAACACAACAAAGAAGGATGGGGGAAAAATTAAACTACCAAGTAAGAAAGAGATATTATCTTATAGGAGTCCTCCAGTAATAGGATCATGGAATGAGTATAATAGGTTCCTCAAATCGGGAGGTCTGATTGTTCCAAAAAAAAAGATTTTAATACCCAAAAAGTAAACAAGCCAAAATTCCATAAGAATATTCCCATGAGTAATTTTGATCTAATAAAATGGTGTTCATATTTGAATATACCAATAAAAAACGTACTAATGAGAGACGAGACTGTACCACATAACCATAAACAAGCATTATTTATATACAATCTTCAACCCTCATATATGAGGGGAAGCCATTGGGTTGCTACTTATGTAAAAGATAAGGTAATCAATTATTTTGATAGTTTTGGTATGCCTCCATTTCAAGAAATAGTCGATCACGCAAAAAAAGAAGAATTTAACATTGATACATCAAAACAATCAGATACAGAGCATAAAGACTACCACCTGTGGATACTTCTGTTTATACTTTTTGAATGAGATGAACAATGGGAATACGTATTCTAATTTGTTGGAAGTGTTTGACATATATGACACAATGAAGAATGAGAAATTCATTCAACATTATTTCAGAAATATATAACTTATATATATAATGGTTAAATCGTATTGCGTAAAGCAGAAAAAACAGACAGAATGCGTACCAGAAAGTGAAAAATATGTTCAAACCAAAAATGGGCGACTTATGATGAGATGCATTTGCTCTGAATGTAAAAGCGTTAAAACCCGTTTTGTAAGCAATAAAAAAAAGACACAAGGTCGGGGAGTTGGTCAAACCATCAACAAAAAGATCGGCGATAAAATTCCGGGATTTCAACAAGCTCAAGACGTAGCATCTTTCATCATGGGCGCTACCGGAGGTGATAAAAAATTGTTTGATAAATACTGGAGTGGTGAAATTGCTAAAGGGGCTTTTAACAATAAAAATGGATTATTTTCAAAAAAGTTCTGGACATCCCCAAGTGAGCATCAAGATCCGTCATGCTCTGCTACTATTTGGGATAAGAAATCTAAAAAATGGCGAAACACATACTGCGATTAATATCTAATCAATATATATATAATGGTTAAATCATATTGTGTAAAACAGAAGAAACAGACTGAGTGTATACCAGAGTCTGAACAATTTGTAATGGCTAAAAATGGACGTTTAATGCTTAAATGTAAATGTGTTGAATGTGGAATCACTAAAACTAAATTTGTCAAAAGTCAAAGTGGTGGAGCTCTTGCTCGTTATAAAGGACCATCTACAACTGATAAAATAGCATACATGGCTTCAAATTTTGTTACCCCAGCACCAAGTTTTGGTGCTATGGCTAGACTTTTAGCTGGGCAAGCTTTCAAAGGAGTGAAAGACAATGTTGATTACTACAGAAAGGGAAAAGGTATCGATATCCATAAAGCTATTCTGAAAGTAGCACCCAAAAAGGGTTTTGTTATTCCAGGGCATAAATATACCGGACCTGGAAATCCTCTTGAAAAACAGGTAAAATGGGATCCAAAAACAGGTAAAATACTAAAAATATATGAGCAACCAACTGGCAAAACAGACGCTGTTAGCATGCAACATGATGTAGATTATTCTGTATGTACTGACAAACCATCAAAAGATCAGGTTAAATGCAAAAACGAAGCTGATAAAAAGATGGTAAAAGCCCTTGATGCTATCCCATGGAAGGACAGACAATGGGGTCATGCTATTGCTCGTAATACCATTGCAACCAAGGCTAAAATAGGTATGGGTGTTAAAAAAGCCAAAAAACGGAAAACGGCGTTGAGTAAAAATGATTGGTCTCAACAATTAGCCGATGAGTTACATAAACCAATCAGACGAAAATTTAAAACTAGAAGAGTAATATCAAATGGAATTGACGACATATGGTCTGCTGATTTAGTTTTTATGGATAAACTTTCAAAATGGAATAAAGGTTATAAATATCTATTGACTATAATTGACGTATTCAGTAAATTCGCTTGGGCTATACAATTGAAAGATAAGAAAGGTGCATCAATAACTAACGCTTTCAACAATATTGTCATTAATGACAAGCGTAAACCTGAATATCTCTGGGTCGATAAGGGATCTGAATTTTATAACAAAACATTCAAGGAATGGCTAAAGCAAAATGATATTAACATGTATTCTACTTTTAATGAAGGTAAAGCTGTTGTTATTGAGAGATTTAATAGAACTTTGAAAAATAAAATGTACAAACAGTTTACTATTCAAGGTAATACACAGTATCTTGAAATGCTACCAAAAATAGTAAAAGAATATAATAATACAAAACATAGCTCTATCAAAATGACACCCATAGAAGCTTCAAATAAAAAGAATGAAGGAACTGTTTACTTTAACCTATACGGCGATATGGAGTCATTATCAACTAAACCAAAATTTAAGGTTGGTGACAAGGTCCGAATATCAAAGTATAAACGAATTGTTTTCGATAAGGGTTATACACCGAATTGGAGTGAAGAAATGTTCGTAATTACTAAGATCCAACATACTAATCCCATTACATACAAATTGAAAGATCTCAATAATGAAGACATACAAGGAAGCTTTTATGAACCTGAATTATTAAAAGCAAAACAGGATGTATTCAGAATTGATAAAGTGATCCGTAGAGATTATAAGAAGAAACAAGCTTTAGTTAAGTGGAAAGGATACAGTGATGACTTCAACAGTTGGATTCCAATCAAGGATTTGAAAGATATATAAACAATTTTTAATTTTATTTATGGAGTATATGTTAAGAGTGCCTTAAAATCAATTATCAAGTATTACACATGCAAATAAAAATATTAAGTATAATATTTTTATAAATCAGTATTTGATTACAAAAAATATTTTAGGACATACATTCATTTTAAAAAAACATTGAATTTATCAACAACTAATTTTTCATCCAATTGATCTTCATTATAAAAAAAGGTATCAATATTTATAATACTACAGCCGTTATCAAAAAGCATTTCGACAATATCTAAATTAAACAAATTTGATATTACGTAATTAGTATCTTTATAATTATCAAAATATGCTTCAATATAATCAGCCCATGGGTTAGCACCACCATCCATAACAACTACACTCTTTGGCTGATTAAATACCATGTGCTTGAAATTAAATTCATCTTCTAAGATTTTAGCAATTATTTTAATATCATTCGATCTATCATTTTTATCCGAGGTTAAACCGATTATAAATCTTTTATCATTCATATATATATATTACAAAGAGATTTTATTTTTATATGGTTTTATGCGTTTTTTCCTTAATGATTTTAAATTATATTTTAAATTAGTATGAATATTACTGATATAACTTTTAGTAAAAAACGCATAAAACCATATAAAAATTTCTAAAGTATATATATATATATAAATGGTTGAAGTCCGGAGATATTTTACTGAAAAGGACAAAATGAATGCAAAAAGAAGATCGAAAAGAGTATATGCTTCTAAAAAGGAATGGTTTTGTGTCATTTGTAATAATTATAACTATAAACTAGCCGGTAAATGGAGACATCTTTTAACACAAAAGCATATTAATAACAGCATCATTTACAACAAAAAATCAGATTAAATGCACTTTATAAATGATATAAAAAATAATGTATAATAAATATTATAATGACATCAAATTACATCAAAAAAAAATTTGTTGATATGATGAATATTATAGAAAAACATTGCATTAAAGACAATATACATTTCTTACAATTAAGTGAAAAGGAACAATCAGATAGATTAGCTAACATTTGTACTGATCTCGGTATTATATCAAATATGATCCTACATAAAAACATGTTCAAAAATCTGATAAAAATACAAAAATATTATATTGAAAATATAATATAAGACGTTCAGTTTAAAAGCACTGTATATAAAATTTTGAAAAAGAGTATAAGAGATTTTGAAATAAATTTCAAAAACATCATAAAACTCGGCTTCGCTTGGTTTTCCAGATTGATATTTCAGTTATGATATCAAGGCTTGTTTAAACGCACTGTATCTAAAATTTTGAAAAAGAGTATAAGAAGTTTTTTTCATTCAGATTAAAGGGTTGAGTTAGTGATTGTTTTAAGGCTTGATTTTCAGTTTTGATTTCAGTTTTGTTTCCATTTTTGAATCCATATTTTGTTCAGTTTTGGATCCATTTTTGATTCCATTTTTGGATCCAGATTTTGTTCAGTTTTGGATCCAGATTTTGATTTCCATTTTGGATCCAGATTTTGTTCAGTTTTGGATCCAGCACTGGGATCTGATATTTGATTTCCATTTTGGATCCAGCACTGGGAGTAGTATAGGAGTTGGGGAGTTCAAGATCATTTTTGCAAAAATGATTTCGTACCCCCAACTCCTATACTACTCGAAGGACTTTGAGAAAGTCTAGGTAAGCGGTAATTCAGCCAGATATTCGACAGTTTTTCAAAGAAATTGGGAGATTTTTTCGTGGGATTATAATTATTTTCTCGACTTCCTAGTTTGAACGTCTATCTAGCCCTGCTAATCTGAATACAAGTTTAATTACTTTTCCAGAAGGTAAATTAAATTTTAAATTTTAAATTTTTAAGGTAAATTAAATTTAAATTTTTTCATAAATATTTATTATCAAAAGAGCCTAGCGTCAAGAGACAGAATCAGCGCCAAGATATATTCGCGCGTGCCCCAAGGTGAGCCTGCTCGCAGGCTAAAGACAGATCCAGAGACTGCCTAGCACGGGCGCACCTAAATTTAAACTGTGCCATCCGTTTACTTTTAAAGTTGAAAAATGTTCAATATGCCGGCCCTTATTCGTTGATCCATTTTTAGAAGGTCAAAGCATAAAAAAATCTAAATAAGAGAACCGTTTGCTTATATTTTTTACATGTCGAATAAATTAATATCTCTTTTTTGGAGTTAGCGAGCAACGAAAAATATGTGTTTTAAATTAATGACTGCTGTCCCCCAGCCCCGGGCTCCAGCCGTAGGCATCAATAGTTTCATGTAGGTGAAAGCTACACAAAGTTCTATTTAGACAGTACTTACATCTTAAGGCAGCTTTATTATTAAAATTTACCGTAATACGCCACTTGAATGATCTTGAATGTACTTGAATTACTGGCGTATATTTTACATCACATTGTGCCGGCGGGCTACAAAGTTAAACATGATATTTTATACATTAGGCGCCTTTCAAACTGCTCGAGGCTGCTTTATCGAAGGGAAAAGGCCGCTTAATACTCACCAAGAATTATGTGGGTCAAGCTGATTATCCTCTGCGTAGTTATTCGATAAAACGCTGTAAAAAGCCGGGTCAAAAATACTTCCACACATTTATCTTGGGCCGCGCGCGCTGTTCAAATCGCTCTGAATCATTCACAAGCTCGTAAATTATACAGTAAAGGAAACATATCTGTTTTGTCTCTTCAGTGACGTGCATGTCAGCAGAACAAGCGACGAAAACAATCAGTAAATTACTTTTTGCTATATTTACATCGAGTTATAGTCAATTATTAAATTATCTTTTTGCTGCGCGTCGTTTTTTTGTTTATTTAAGCCAGCAGAAAGATTTTGGTTGATTTTTCCTGACTAGGTAAACAAAATTCTTCACCAGGGAGAAAACAAATCGACCAGGGATTTTTCAGATAATCACCAGGTACCAGGGAGGTCAAATTTCCACCAGGGAGGGCAAAATAACCCACCAGGTCGGGTTCCACCAGGTCTGTTACAGAGGGGTGTTATAATAGTGAGCTCACTAATAAGTTTTCTTGGATCGGAGTATATTGTCATGAAAGCTCAGAACGTCTGCCATTCTTGTCAGGGGCACAGTGACAATTATTGTCAACGATTATTAATAAGAAGAAGCCAAGATATAGAATACTATTGCAAAAACCGTTCTTTGGCGAAACAATGCTCACCTTTGGTACCTTGCCAATTATGGCGGCCTGTAGCCATAACTTGCCATCTACCGTAATTTTGTTGTACTTTTCGAAGGATTTCTGTCTCCATCTTATCACAGAATGTTACTGAGTGTGATATCAGTCGATGATGTTCTTGTATTCTGAGTTCCACGTGAATAATTAGCGCGATACAACACACAACAGACAACAGCAAGCCTGACGCGGAACACAAGCTGTTCAGTGTTTGTCTTCTGTTCGTCCGCTTCTCTTTTTTATCTTGCTTCATCGTAACGGCTGCTACCACAAAATTAAGATATCAAACTGATGCTGAAGACGTTTTCTTTCCTCTTTGAGCTGCTTACAGATCAGTTCACTGCGGGTTTAATCGGTGTAAAGACGATAGAAAGCTGTTGTGTCCGAGTTTCACCGATGGAAGTGTAACATGAATCTTGCGTCAACCGATATGAAGTAAAACCAGCTTTACTTGTCTGGGCTTATTATGAAGATTCAGTATCACAGGAAGTATATTATCGACTAACTGAGGTCAGATTTATTTACCACAGCATGCGATAATATTACGATACGATGTTCTGGGGAGGGGTGGGTAAATGAATATTTTACAACTAACGGCTTACTAAAAACAGGATAGAGTTGAAGGATCATTTGTGGCCGTGAAGGAAGATTTATTTTCATTTGAATCGTTATAAAAGGTACATTTCAGTTATGGCTGTCTATTTGGCGGGCTTTCAGTCTAGCCCATGGGTCTCGTTCACAGAGGTCTTGCAGACCTCTGTTAGGGACAGACCACTATTTTGTTGGAGGGGAGTTTGAAAAATATTGAAAAAGATGTTTGCAGGGCCTAAAACGACAAAATTAATTTATTTGCAAACACGACATGTATAACAATTCAAAAAAAGGGTGCAGATGTGCAAAAACTAAAAAACAAACGTTTGCAGAGGAAAATTTTTCATACCCCCCTCCCCTCCAATAAAATATTGGTTTATCCTTTAGAATAGTTGAATTTCTCCCAGCTCATTTAATTTTTCCGGTTCATTAATAGTTTTTATGGGCAAAATGTCTGACGTAAATCGCGTTCGTAACAAAAAGAAAAAACGCATAAGCGGAGAAATTTAGACACAACTCTATCAATAGTAAACTGACTCCACTGAAAGATAATTTCACAGCTTCAGTTTACCTTTCTTTCTAACTCGATCAGCACAACGAAACAGCCGGCTATCGTGGGTAACAAAGCAATCGAGAGATCAACCACCAATATTCACAAGCAGCCCAAAACGTACCATGCGTTATATTTTTTATTACCGTAATGTTTCGATTTAGCGCCAGTGCTCCCCTTCAGATGTGTTTTTGTCAATAAGCGCCCCCTCCCATTTTTATGAGGTCCCTTTTCTAGTAAGCGTCCGGCCTATTGTAGAAAACTGCCCCTAATGAAGTCATCGACGTCGACTAGATAAACTCATGATCACCGCACCGTACATGTATATATTTACTGCTAAAATGAAAAATTATTTTAAAAGTAACTGAACTTTCAACAATTTGTTACTGTTAGTGTTTCTGTTCTTGTTAGTTATTTTAATATTTATTAAAGTTTTGTTTCGAACATTTGGTTATTTCTCAAAAAAATTAAATAAGCTCCCTGTCCCGTATAAGCGCCCTCCCTTGGGCTGCCAAAAGTAAATAAGTGCCCGTTCGCTAAGTCGAATCATTACGGTACTTTTTTTTTGCCTGGGCTCTTTTTCGAAGCTCACTTTTTTGTTTTGACCACAAGGAGCAATGTTACTAATGTTTGTTCTGCAGGTAAGAAATTAAAATAGAAAAGAAAGTGTCACATAAAGGGAGAGTTTGCCGAGGAAGTATTTGCATAACTTTTTATTTTCTTCTGACAAAAGAAAGAATCAAATTAATACTGAATTATTTTTGTTATTACAAACTTGAAACAGTTTTTCTAAGATGTCTTTATCGTAGGAACAGGCATTAAATTACACATGGAATTAAAAAGTGATGGTTTTATTCCATAGAATATAAATTTACGATTTTCATGTTCGGGTGTGGAAGAGGAATTATTGAAACTGACTTATTCACTATTCATTCATCTATAATTCATTTTTTAGATTTTTCTTACTATTCATTATTCCCTATTGCCTAAATTAAGTGACCGTTCATTTGTTATGGGGTGGAGGTGGAATTTGATCGACAGTGCCTGTGAAATGTAATGGACCTCCCTGATCATCAGATATTTTTCCCTGCCACCCCCCCCCCCCCCCGCCCCCACTTTCGTTATCTTAAATTTTTTTATGACCCCGCCCCCGAAAAAGCGTAACAAGTTAAAGTGCTACTATGACCAAAATTTTTTTTTTCTTTTCGTCTTTTTCTAAAGTCAATTTGTTTTTTAATAAGTCTATATTTAACTAGCGCGCTAGAATTTAGAACGTTGCGAGCAATATAAGCCTTGAAATAGCTTGCCGAAAATCGTGGAAAACCCGTCCGCCATTACTCGGACGTCTAAAGTGAGCCAGCGACTGTACTGAAAAGCGGATTTACGCATGAGTTGGTCCGTGACGTCATATGCGCATCGTCGCTTCGAGCTT
The DNA here is from genome assembly GCF_052425735.1 of Oculina patagonica. Lineage (NCBI taxonomy): Eukaryota > Metazoa > Cnidaria > Anthozoa > Scleractinia > Oculinidae > Oculina > Oculina patagonica. Next base: position 10,843,654 of record NC_135761.1, on the reverse strand, counting down.
CGAGTGTTGTTAATTATTTTTTGTTATAAAAGAAGATTTGTTCAGTAAATAACAGCAAAAAGCTCGTTTCCTTACAATAACTTGAACAAATCAAATTCGCTGTATGAGTTCATTTGTACCTGGCTAAATTACTACTGATTACTACAAATACTGCAGCCTAGCCAAACATTTTTGCAACTGAAAAGTTAATGTTGGTTGTGCTTGTTTGGAAAACTACATCACGATAAGAGTGTTTATGCTATGCCATAGCACTTCAGTTTTCCCAGTGTGTGGTAACCTTGCTCGGGACTGGATACATCCCCAAACCTCAGCTGTTTAACTGGCAGATGTGTCTTGTCAGTGAGGAGACCGCTGTCTTCACGCCATGCAGAGTCATTCGTATCACAGTTACAAGAAAGACTGGGATTTGCACATGAGTTGGTCATCCCGCATGCGCACTTACCACTGCCAGGTGATGCTCCGCCCCAATACGTCATCTTGCTAGAATCACGTGAAATCCACCAAGCAAGTCCTCCAAACCCAAAAATTGCCGAATCATAACACTCATACTTGATAAACTGCTCACAGTGTGAGGAGACTCTGGTGAGACTTGCCAGTTGAGACAGGCTTGCTCCTGCGTAATGAATGTCACGCGAGTAACAACCATAACTTTCACATCCCTGCACGTGTGTCCTGCTTTCACTGTCGTGACTTATCACTGTCACGCCAACGCCACTCTTGTCACTCATGTCACAGTAAACTGTAAATGGTGCCAGGCCTCCCGCGCCATCTGGATCAATAACGTAGTTTCCGCTGACGCTGCTGACGTATTTCCTAATTACAGAACAAGAACCATGAAGGCATTTCAAGCCATCTCCAAGGTAACCGTGGATACACTTGCACGAATATGATCCACGTTCATTTGTGCAGGTGTCCATGTGACGACAGTCGTGTGTCTTTGTTTTGCATTCATTTAGGTCTGTTGAACAGACAAGATGAATTTAACTAAGCTCAACAATAGAAATAATATAATCAAAGAGACGTGATTATGTGTAATGGTGCCCAAAAGCGAGTAGAAAAAACTGATAGTGTCATACATTTCCTTTAAAGTTAGTAGAGAGAATTTAGTGTTAGATCAAGACAATATCAATTGACAGTCTATCACTTAGTTTATGATTTCCTTAACTAATCACCAGTCTGTTTGTAAGGAGAAATTAGAGGATGATCATTCTTGAAATCAAAGGGTTAAATAACAATGCGTTAAATTTTACAAATTGTTCCTGGACACGCCAATCTTCTGTCATGTAAATTGTGTTTGATTATAACGTATAAGATTATTGGGCAATAGTAAGTATTTCAACCATCGATGCTCCTTTATAGTGGTTGCATGGATTAATTTTGCCAGGGTTGTTACATTGATAAGATTAAACACTGTCTAAGATTTTTGATTCGGCCTACTCTCCGCCCGCATGACGAGCTTAGCCCTCAAAAAAAATTCTGTCCAGGAGGTCTTTTAATCTTGTACATAACTTGTCACCGCATGCCAGGAAATGTGAAATGAAACCGGTCCTAGTTATGTGTACGTAATCTGTTTCTTGTGTCACGCAGTTTCTGCTTTCGCGGTTTTGAAACGTGCCGGTGAATCTTCTTTAAGAATATTATTTGCTAAATTGTCGATATCGGCATCGTTTGCGACCTTAAATCGATGATAAATGTTTCATAAGTTTTCCGGGCAACACGGTCAAGTTTGAGTCGGCGTTTTGGTGTTTTTGTATCAGCTATACGACATTGGATATCCGACGGACAGCCGAACGTATAAGTGGATTGTGGTAAGTTACAAATGTAAAAGCGAGTCAACGAAAATAATATCAGTAAAAGCGAAATCAAAAGTAATTTTTGCCGCGGAAACAAGTTGAATGTATGAAGATTGGGGCTTTCAAGGAGTCGATTGTTGTAGTCTTCACGACATGAATTGAGTAGCATTGTTACCAATTTTCAAAAGTGTTTTTATCGCATTTTTGTGACATATTCCTTGCTACACTGCAAAACTCGTATGGGTGAATGCGAAACAGGAAAGCCATGCAAGATTGTGCAAGGGTTTCGTCTAATAAACGAAAAGAGATTCGGCATTTTCGTCTAATAGTTACTGTTGCCGGGTTAATTTATTCTGGCGGGAAATACGAGGTAACGCAATTCGCAAGCAGCGCGGCTCGCCGCCGTTCATCCAAGAAAGAAGCAAGGCAAACACCGCAGCACAATGGTAAGTTGTATTTTTTTATTTGTGGAATATAAACTTGAGCTTGGGTTTTTAGTTTCACTACGGTCGCTTATGTCAAGCGCTGTAATAATAATCAGCTTGCGGTGCTTAAACCTGGCTAATCGCGCGCTGACTTATTTCGCTCTACTAACCTCGCGCTATTTTTTTCTGTCTTACTTGGGTGGTAGTTCTTTACTGAGCTCTTGTTATCTGTGGGCAGAATATTAACCTCGCGCTAAATTATTCTGTCTTACTTGGGTAGTGAGCTGAGTTCTTTACTGAGCTCTTGTTATCTGTGGGCAGAATATAACCTCGCGCTAAATTATTCTGTCTTACTGGGGTAGTGAGTTCTTTACTGAGCTCTTGTTATCTGTGGGCAGAATATTAACCTCGCGCTAAATTCTGCCTTACTTGGGTAGTGAGCTGAGTTCTTTACTGAGCTCTTGTTATCTGTGGGCAGAATATAACCTCGCGCTAAATTATTCTGTCTTACTGGGGTAGTGAGTTCTTTACTGAGCTCTTGTTATCTGTGGGCAGAATATTAACTTCGCGCTAAATTCTGCCTTACTTGGGTAGTGAGCTGAGTTCTTTACTGAGCTCTTGTTATCTGTGGGCAGAATATAACCTCGCGCTAAATTATTCTGTCTTACTGGGGTAGTGAGCTGAGTTCTTTACTGAGCTCTTGTTATCTGTGGGCAGAATATTAACCTCACGCTAAATTTTTCTTTCTTGCTTCGTTGGTTAGTTCAATATTTATCTTGTGTTATTTTTTTTTTCAATCCGCGATTGAAATTTTATTGAGCTGTTTTAAGACATGAACATTAAAACCCAAATCCGGCTAATATCTGCTTTTTCTTTCTCCACAGAGAAGCCGCGGCTATTATGACTGACACCTCACTGTACATTGCGGCAGTTCAACGTGCGAACTACGATCTTATGTTACCGATCTTAATCCCCTTAATGGAGAAATATTCTCCACTAAGGGGATTAAGATCTAATTTGCATAATTTTTTTTGAGGACTAAGCTCGTCATTGAAACACTGATTGACATCTCACCTTTCTTACAAGTGTACTGATGACAATCGCTGCACGGCACGTCATTCCACTCGTAGCTGTGTTGCACACCAAGTGCGTGAACACAGTCTTCTCCTCTGAAATTATTTGGCTGATTTTGAGCCCAAGCCGTAAAGTTTCCTTCTCCTCGATCCGCCCAAGTGAAGTTGCCTTCCACAAACCGATCATTCAACCCCAGCCAAGACTTTGCAGCATTGTGTCGATGCTGCAAGTACACATTCTCTTCATTGCTGCTGACATCAACAAGGACGGAGTCTTCTTGTCGACATTTTTGCAATGCTGTGGTCCAATTGGCACATGTCTGACTGGTAAAGTAGCAAAAGCCATTAAAATAGTCCCATCCAGGATCACAGATATCTGCAAAAAAAATAGAAAACATCTGTTTGCGTTTTGTCTTACTAAGTGAAAGGAGGTTATTTCTTAGTTATTCAGTTTAAAGTAAAAGAGTAATAGTGAGGCTCTCCCCGCAGGTTCCATGGAACAAGGGAATATCCCTATAAAATAATTGGGAACAAGGGAACTCAAAACAAAAAAATGCTGAATATCGACAAAATACTTTAAGGGAACAAGGGAACAAAGAGGAAATGTTCCTGCGAACATGGAAACAGAGGCCCCCTCCCTTCCCCTGTGTGGCCCTCAGTATTCACTAACCTGTAAGGATCACATAGCTAACTGACACAGGATCATATCTGGTTTCGTACAATTCCTTGACACAGGCCCTGAATCCAGAGGCGTTCATGTTCTGCAAATGTAAAGTTAACACTAAGTGACTGCTACCATTACCACACCTGTCCAACACCATTGCCACAAACACTGCCACAACTTGCTGTTGCTACTACTACTGTTACCACTTAACTGCTACTGTCTAAAGCTTCATTATCGACAGCTTTTCCCAGAACAAGCTAGTTTCGAGTTACGCTTCACTGATCACAAAAAAAGGAATTAAGTCGAGGTTCAGGGGAAGAATTTTCTTTTGTTTTATTCACCTCAACCTCGACTTCGCTCCTTTGTTTAGGAACAGTAAAGCGTAATTCGAAACTAGCCTTTTGCCAGTGTACGCGTAAAATGAAACAAAGTTTTACCTCAATCCATGCCGTGATACCGTTATGAACTGGTGCCGAGTTTCCACTTGCTGTTGTGCTGTGATTGGCTGATACAAGAACGGATGGTGTTGTATTATAACTTCGTTTAAACTGCACAAACTGCAATACAGTAAAAACCCGTGTATAAGAACCTACTTTTTTTCAAGTTAGCCTAAACAGGTTCTTATATAAATGGTATTTAGTGTAAAATTAGGCTAACTAGGTTCTTAATTAGCTTCTTAACTTTTGGTCAAGAAATAAAGTAGAATTTTTAAATGATCTGGTCTTTAATGTCCAATAAGAGTATTCTTGGAGGCTTCGGTAAGCAAAATACTATCTGGAAGTTGCTTTTGTTCTGCATGGATGCAGATTTATTTTTGAATTCATGTACTGTGATTTCATAAGATTCATCTGTTCATCTCAGTTAATAATTAAATTCAAGGAGGACAAGTTTTATGTAACTTAATTAATGCTGTAACTATAATGTGTACAGACTGTGAATAAATATATTTTTGAGACGATTTTTTAATTCTATATTTGTGAGAAAATGTTTTTTTATTTTTTTGAAAATAAGAACCTGTTTAAGAATTTAAGCCAAAAATGGTTCTTATATGAAGGGTGCTTAAAAATAAAATTTTGCCTAAATGTTAGGTTCTTATACGCGGGTTTTTACTGTATAACAAATAATAAAACGTCAATAAGCTGTTATTTGAGTGTTTATTATCTAATGACATTTTATTGGTCTGTATAGAGGCTGAGTTAGTTTCTGTAATTGACAGGGAATTATTTCTGACAACTTCATACATCATTTGTTTCCCAATAATATAATTAGTCCGAGTTAACCAAGTAAACAACTTCACTGATAAAGTTTCTTTTTATTCTGCCTCCCACTCAGCCTGTTGATTTCTTTCCATGCACTTTTCAGTAAACTTACCTCGCAGTAAGCGTTGTTATTTTCATCTGTTGGTGGGTTGGTGTTTGGAAACTTAACAGAGCCATATTCAGTAAAGAGCGGCTTGTGTAGCTTAGAAAACGCCAACCAGTTCTGTAATAAAATGCAACGGTTTTGGTTTAAATAAACAGAAGTCCGTTATAAAAGGTTTCTATATTTTCTTTAATCACATTTATATGGAGCTGGCAACTAAAGTTGATCTAAACGTGATGACTGGGGTTTCTGAATGCAACCCGTTTTTAGATACAAGTTCATGTCTACCACTAAAAGCTTCGCGTTTTTCTTCAATACCGCTTCTTACAAATTACAGTAACACATAATTAAGCTAGTCTTAGATTAGTGCAAAGTTTCAACAAGATTTTCTGTCTATATTTTTGCTTTCCTTCAGTTTTAACGTTGATTTCTTTTTAACTTAAACCAGAGGAACACTTTCATACGAAATAATTTGAAACCTCGATTTGTTTTTAATTCCTGGACTAGCGGTATTCGGCTTTAGAACAATCAGGCCCTGTTTTGCAACATTACGAACTCGATGTGCAACTACCATTTACAAGAAAGAGTTTAAACAACAATTTGCGAAAGAGAGAGGTCAGAATGAAAGTCGGTTATTTAATTTTTAAAGCAATTTGTAACAAGTTGTAGGTGTTTAAATGGTTAACCTTTCTCTTCACATATAACTTAACTAAACTATTGGTCGTGTTATTTTTTAAAAGTACGTACCACGCTAATATCTTCATGCTTTCCATCAAAGTTTTGCAACTCTCGGAGACAGACTTTAAATGAGTCCTTGGTTACATCCTCTGTCCAGATCAGCGCGGCATCATACTCCTTTCCGGTCCTTAAATGTTCTGACGTCACGAGAACTAAAGGCTCCTCCTTAAACTTGTCCTGCGTTAAGAAACAATAAGATAGATGAAATAAGAAATTATATGACATCTTTTTTACTCATAATGGGAAGAATGGCTTCTTCTACTGCGGTGAAGAAACGACGTCATGAGATGTCTATTTAAACCACGAGCGACGCGTGAACTTTTAATGCAAAACTTTTTAATTTTTGTAAAACTAGTCTTGTTTTGTTGTTGTTTTTTTTAAGAGTGTAGACCAAGGAAGAATGTAGTCAATTTGGAAAGGATATACTCAATTGTGCTTTTTAGGTTAAAGAATACAACTGTTTCTCCCATACAAAACCTTATGCTTTTACTGTTCCTATTTTGAAGTTGGGATACTAGAGCTTCAAGATTTCAAGGAGTATGTTGAAATCTTACAAAATTTATTACATTTTAGAAAAAAAAAAACATAAAAACAATCCAACCTTGGGAAAAGTCACATCTGCGCAATTTGTTCCAGACCACCATTTCTTGATCTTGATGTTTCCCGTCATTCCTTTGGGCGGTGCTCCCTGATACGCCAGCCAACCAACTGTTGCAAATGGATTGAAGTTCTTGCTCTTTCTCCCAGATTGCATTGCGCAAACTGTGAAGTTATTCGTATTGATATTTTCAGTCCAGGAAGTTATGGCGTCGTGCACTGTTTCAGAATCGTTCAGATTCATATGATTGACTGTTATCTGTACATGAACTTGCTTGTCCGGATAAAACCGGTATGGCGGGAAAGCGACCGTCTGACAGCTTGAATCAGACCACTTTGGAACACGAAGAAGTTCCACACGACCACGCTCAATTGGAAAACCTGTTTAAAAAATAAAGACTTATTTTAATCATTTGCTGTGGTTTTTAAAGCTCGAGTAACAATAGGCCCGTAACCAGGATTTTTTATGGGGGGGGGGGGGTGCTTTTGAGCGCCGCAGGTGCGATAACGTAGGGGTGTTCTAGGGGTATCCTTCCCTAGGAAATGAGATCAGAGACAGCATTTCATGCGTTTTGAAGGCAGTTTGTTAGGGAAAAAAGGCAGGTAAAAGTAAAGGTAACAACGACAATAATTCTGGTACACTTTAAAAATCAAATCATATTTTTCGAAACAGAAACTTGAAAACGTAACTTACAATTTATTTAGCTAACAATGACGGCAGTACATAGAAGGAAGACAGGAAAAAGATAGCTTTCATCATTTCTGTGTCAAATGGTAATTACATAAATCAGCCAGAGTCGGGGTTTTTTATCTTTTAGCACTGTGGCAAGCTCCAACCTTCTTGGGTGCTTCCGAGCCCAATGAACAAGTACCCAGTCTCTCTCGACTAGGAAGGACATTAAGTGGAACGTATCGTTGAAATTAACCTAGAATCACACAATGTGGTCCAAAACGTACGACACGACTTTACAAATGGTGGGCCTTCAACCCAAAAGATTATATTGAATGTAAATAGTCGAAGTACAGATATACCATTTCCCTTCACAAAAATTTCACAATGAGCGGACATCCAAGGCTCGTGGGGGGGGGGGGGGCGGGAGGGGGTGGTGCGGACGCACCCATCGCACCTCCCTCCCTACGGGCCCGAGAAAACATGATAAAAGGATTTTAAAAGAGACAGTGGGCATTTTCTAAGCCATTTCTTTTGGCTTTCAATTCAACTTCAATTGAATAATGTGTAAATCAGTGAACAAGCGATGCATAAGATAAAGATGACAAAATTTGCATTGAGTTTTTGAGCAAGGATAAACGTTACTCTTATAATTCATCCCTCTGGGCAAATGGGCTATCCTATCCAAGGAGAAAACAAAAGTACTACTAGTCTTTTTACACAGCAAAACCCCCACTTACCCGTTTGCATCAATAAGTCAATTGGCTTTTGCGATTCATGAGGTTGTGCAGAATTTTACAGACACCCTGACTTACCCTCACAGCTTCCTGGGTGGTACACAAGATTATTCTCAAGTCCTCTACAGTAGTTCAACTCGTGCCAGCATTTGTTGTCGTATGTTGTACCATTCGCGGTGCACACTGGGTCCTGATAGGAAGGACAGTCTTCAAAACACACACAGCGAGCTTCATGGGCGCTGTAAGTTTTACAAACACCAAATGAAGGACAATGTACGCCCAGACATGGATTGAGATCTGTAAAACAAAGGAGTACAAGATTGAGTCTTATATTTGCCCCAGAAGATGGACAATGCACTTCACGAAATGGATCGATCGAGATCTGTTAAACAAAAGAGTATTGGTAAAAAAACAAGTTGTACTTTTACCGCTTTCAAGACTAGCTGCATTACAATTCCATTTTATTATTTAACTAAAACAGATAATATACTGACGTGATCAAGTTTGAACGATCTATTTTTAGAACTGGAGGATAGGTGCACGACTGAGCATCATCAGTTATAAATAATTCATTGTTAATTTTTAGATCGCTCCAACTTTTTTACAAGGTGATCACTTGATTAATCAGAGGTATGCCTTAGTTTTAGCCAAGTTTTAGATTAAAGATAGCATAATAACTAACCTCCAATTACAATAAAACTAACAGACAAAGGGTCGTGTTGGGCTCCCGTTCCACTCAGGTCTTTCACGCACATCCGCATGGATGTGAGTCCAACTTCCTAAAATGAAAATGAAAGTATTGTGAATTTTTATCAATGTTTTTATAAGTAGTTGTAATGCATTCCTTACAGGCTCAAAAGTGTCTCTTGGGTGTTAACGTGTAGTTGTACAAAACAGCAATGAGGGCCAAACTGCCATAAATACATGCAATAAAAAGCTATGTCCTACCTCAACCCATGCCGTGATAATGTTGTGTTCTGGTAAAATGTAGTTTTTAACTTTCCGACCGTAATAGTGATTGACAGACACAAGGACAACTGGCGATGTATAGAATGTTGTGTTGAACTGCACTTCCTGTGAACAGAAATAGACAAAAAAGGCGTCATTTGATGCAAAGAAACGATACATAGTGCACTAAAGTCGCAATATTTTCCTCTATGGTGAAATTTTACTCTCAAAAAAAAACACACGACAATCTTGAAACCATCACGTTTATGAAATCATTGGTTGAAGACATTAACTTGTTTGTTGGATCTTATACTAATTGGCAAAAGCTCATAATTTGAGACATACAAAAAATTAAACAAAACGTCTAAGGTGTTTATTTTTGTTTACTGAGATAAGCCTATACACGATGACGTGATTGACACCTGCTTATCAAATACACTCACTTGACAGAAGCCGTAGTTGTCTTCAGCGGTTGGATTTCCTGTGTTAGGGAAGAACGATTCTCCTGCCAGCGTAAAATTCAAATCAGAACCGTTGCCATGGAAAGCAAACCAATCCTGTGGGGAAATTAAGAAAAATTGATAGAAAAAATATCAATATCTCTTATTTCAGCTTATTCCAAATGAGTACCATTGATGAGGAACAAAGTACAACGAGCCCTGGCGATAAACTACCGAATTCTAGGAAGTTGTAAAAATTGAAACTAAGGTTCGTATAAATAACCACTGCTCCACCCAAAACATTTGCTAAACAGGCATCGTGTAGCATTTTGAGCTGCAGCAAAAAGAGTCATTTTATAGTGAAGTGCTGTGTTAACTTCCATTCCCATTCTAACAGTTATTTTCAGTTAAATCTATGCAACTCTCAAAAATGTCCAAATAATTTTACTCACCACAATTGCATCCTGGTGTTTCCCGTCGAACTGTAGAAACTCGCGGATGCAAACTTCGAAGGATCCGGGCTTCACATTCTCCAGCCAGATATACATGGCGTCATCAGGCTTTGTACTACGAGTGTACTTAGCTGAGACAAACACAGAAGGCTTTCCACTAAAGCTCTGTATAATTAAACAAAACTATATAATGAGAGTCCAAGATTTGATTGATGTAGTTGAATTATAAGCAGGGAAGGAAGAAAAACAGAGGCCTGCGAAATTTCCCGTGCATAATTTATTTAAATCGAATAAAAGCACTAAACAATCCCTTTAAAATTGTGTGACGAGGGTTTGGCTTGCACCCCCTGCCACCTTCATCCCCTTTTTCTTTTAAATTGCCACTATATTCTGACATTTTCTAGGATCGGCTGATAGAACTGATGATGGGAACAACTCGATGAAAAGGATGGAATAAAAAATAACTCAAAAAGGAAAACGTGAAAAAAAAATTTTGTGCATTTATTCAGTTTCCACCTTATTCCAATAAGAAGTAATTGAATTTCGTTATAACTTTAGCTATCAAAACAGACGAAAGAAACTACAACTTATTTTTCTATTTCTTCTATCAAAAAGCCTTACTGATTTTTAAACAGTTTTCTCCCTTCTAACGATATTGTTTTCTAACCTGTGAAAACGTAACTTTCTCGCATTTGCTTTCTGTTGTCCATATTCCATTAAAAGTAACACTACCATGTGTCATTTGTGGTTGATCTTGGAAAGCCAGCCAGTTGATGATTCCAGTTCCATTTGATCCAATGCCTGACTCACGTGCACACACCTCAAATCCACGTGTACTGACGGATTGAACCCACACAGCAGAAGGAGAGTGAACACGTGAAAACTCTTCACCATGGCTCAATGACACGTGCACTTGAACCTAAAGGACGTAAAATAAAACTAACATTAACAACAAACATTTTATTTAGAGAAATTTCGGAGGATTAAAAGCCCGAAAACCACATGCATTCAGTTGCGGGTGCAGATGGGTGAGTCCTCATTCACCGAACACGATATAAACAAACTTCACACTACAAAACATGCGCACAAATTTCCAGCACGGAAATGACGAGGCAAAGGGGAACATTTTCACTAGTTTGACATTGTTTCTAACTATTTCTAACTAAATTAATATTTCTTTCTAAAACGATCTTACTATGTTATGTAAAACGATCAGCATGGAAAAAAGTGACTTTGGAACGAAGTGACCGGATGGCGTTTAGTTACTACCTCATAAAGGAAACTCCCGTTTATGTCGAGATAAAACTCTGCCCAATTCGACAAAAGCACATTTTATATCTTTTGATTCGCTTAATTCTGGCCTTCAGTGCATAATGCAGCCAGCGTAAACAGTTGTGTTAAGTCTGGAACTGAAGTAGAAAAATTTTTAAATTCCGTAAACCTGCTGAGCCCTGCCATATATTTAGACGCAGGACACACCACTATTTGGAAGCTAAAGATATCCAGTGTATATTGCGGCATAGAAGACCGTTCAAACTTGCCTATAAATTCTTTTTAATGCCCACTGTTTCACTCTCGAATTGATTTTCAATTGTTCTGCACTAACGCACTAACCTTTCCTAATCCAGTGAACGCACGAGGAAATGCAACATTTGTGCAAATAGGCAGTCGACAATTTATAGGAGGTGAACATCCACTGCTGCAGGTCCAGTCTTTGAGCGTTCTTGACATATTGAGCTTGCCACTTTGCTGCAGTGAAAGCCCTGTACAGACAGAACGACAAACGTCTGTTAGCTGAAATATTTAGCATACTGAAAAACGCACATCAACGTAGTTTGTTGTATCATGAACTTAATAAAATTTAGTATATACTACAACATATTGATAAAATAATAAAGAATGTATGCAGGTGAAACATTTTTTATAAAAGTGCATTCTTGGTTAGGTTCAACTTCGTTCCCAAACAAAAAGCTACTGAAAATAGCTTGAATACAGGTGGTCCATGATTAACCACTTCTTTGGCTAACAAGAAAGCCTCAGGCTTTTACACGGACCCATTTGCGTTTACATTTCCTTTTATTGTTGTTCAACAAGAAGTGCGTTATGTTGAACCGTGACATATATTATACGATACTCGGCCGTCATTATTAAAGGTCAAAGGCACTTTGACCGCTTTTAAAGTCTTTGAAGGTAGCCAGCAATGATAAAACAACTTGAAAACAAATTCCACTGCAAAATAAATTTGTGAATGACTAAGGCAAATCCATTTAATATATTCAGTTGTCGAGCAAGGCAGATTTGTACCTGAACAAGCAACAGCTTTAATTCCAATTAAATATCTCACACAGCCATTTACAGTGTGTTCCGACAGGCAGGCTTCAGACAGTGATCACGCTTACAGTTTTCCCGCGCTTTTCACGGCACGCGACCCACTTAAAGAAAAAATAAGATTGCCAAATTTAAGCCTGATCGTAGGTTACTCTGTGGTTTCCGCTTAACAAATTAAAATAGACAAGTTCAAGCTACTTGCGGCATGGCGCGCAGTGTTGAAATTGGGCTGACACCAAAGAAAAACAATGCACAGCTAAACTGTCTTTGAGAGGGCTTAGTGATACACGTTTACATATAAGCCTCCAAAAAATCATTTATAAGTAGCTGATAAAAGGATTCCGCACATTTAAGTATTCACTAATCCAACCAAATCCTTTAAGGCTTTTCGGCGACCTCACTCCAGACAAAGGTTTTCTATTTTTGTATTCGCATGATGCGTTCTCGCACGTCCTTACAGATTTCACATGATACTCACACACGCAGAAGTGGCAATTGGACTTGTTTCTCTGGATGTGACGTTCGACTCAAAACACTCATAATTAATGCAGTTACCTCCAAAACACTCGAATGGGGAAAACGTACAGCTTTCTGCGAAAAGACTCCTGTTAACTTTACTTCCAAAATGCAATGTTCCCCATAAAGAATAATGTGAGGAACTATTTGTTGAACGTTTCCTTTAAATTTTCCATCGACAAAGACTAAAACTACATTTGCAAATCCAGGTCGTTCTCAGAGGCGTGAATATAGTCATCAGTAACGCAGCTAAAACAAAGTAACAAGATGGGCAACGTTCTGCGTCAGAAGCTTAAGTAGGTTTGGTCTTCGAAAAAGGAATTTGTAGCTAGAAAGCAAAGTTCATTCATGTACAGACAGAACGACAAACGTCTGTTAACTGAAATATTTACTGAGAATCGCACATCAACGTAACTTGTTTTAAAACTTAATAAAATTTTAATATATACTACAACATATTGATAGAATAACAGAGAATGTGTGCGGGTGAAACACGATTTTTAAAGGTGCAAGATTAGTTTAAAAAGCCAAATCAGTCATCTCTGTGACAAAAATAATCTGCAGCGTGCGATCTCTCCCTGATGGATTAACTCATTTCTGTGACTTTTATAAACGTGTTTAAACAGACTGCTGCAAATAGCTAGGAAACAACTTAAAAACCAATTCCACTGTTAAATGGATTTGCGACTGAATAAGACTAAACCATTTATGTTTAGTTCTCAAGCAAAGCAGATTCGTACGCGAGCAAGCAAAAGCTTACAATAAAATATCTCACAGCTATTTGTAGTGATATAAATAAGTTTCACATTGTCACGAAATGATATGTTTCAGATCTGTTGTGTTACGACAGTTTGCAAAGGCCAAAAGACATCCGAGGTTTTAAGTTCTAGTCGGAGATCACGCTTATCATTTCCCGCGCTTTTAATTTATCAGTTGTTAATTTATTAGCTTATCAGTTTTCCCGCGCTTTTAATTTAATACTGTCACAGTACGCAACCAATTCAAGAGAAAATAAGATTGCGACATTTAATGTTGATCGTAGGTTATTCACTGGCGTCCACTTAACGAATTAAAAAGACAAGTTCAAGCTACTTGCATGGCGCTCAGTACAAATCTTGAAATTGGAATGATACCAAAGAAAAACAATGCACAACTAAACTGTCCTTGAGAGGGCTTAGTGATACACGTTCACATATAAGCCTCCAGAAAAAACATTTATAAGTAGCCGATAAAAGGATTCCACACTAAAGTATCCACTAATCCAACAAAATCACTCAACGATTTTCAGAAAGATCAGGGCAGACAAAGGTTTTGTACTCACATGGTGCGTTCTTGCACGTCCGAAGATATTTCACGTGATGCATGCACTTCGACTCGTTTATCTGGCTTTGATGTGCGACTCAAAACGTTCAACATTAATCCAGTTACCTCCAAAACACCCAAATGGGGAGCGAGAACATACAGTTTTTTGCAAAAATCTCCGCTAACGTTACCTCCCGCGCCCCACCCTCGACCACCTCATGCAGTTCCCCCTATAAACTGAAAATAATGTGATTAGCTACTTGTTGAACGTTTCCTTAATTCTTAGACGTGAACTGTCCATTGACAAAGACACAAAACATATTTGAATAGTCATCAGTAACGCAGCTAAAACAAAGTAATAAGATGCGAAGCTTGTGACCTTTACTGCGTCAGAAGTTTCAGTAGGTTTCGTCTTCAGAAAAGGAATTTTTTAGTTAGAAAGCAAAATCATTGGGTCATGTCCGCTTACCAATCATAGTGCTATTTTCAAATCAAATCTCTCCTTTAACACACGAGCCTGGTGCCTGTTGTCAGTAATAGGAAAAAAATGCCTGCGCTACGAACTTATACAGAAAATAAACCACATAATACAATTTTATTTTGGAAAATGTTCTATGCCTCATGCAGAAAAACCTGAAGCAAGCGTTCTCCTTTCTTTGCCTTTAAAAGGGGGTGTGTCGACTTAGTCTGTTACAAATATGAAAAATGCGATAAAAAGTTGTACTCGCTGCCAATGCATAGACAAAATATTAGATGCCTTTTTTAAAAAACAATGCGAATAAAAACGATTTGATAAAATGACATTTTAGGTTTTGGGAAACATTCTCAGCTGCCAACGATTGAAGAACAAGATCTTTGCCCCGTGCATGTCTTTGAAATACTCGTAACCTCTTTAACAGCAGAGATATTTGCCTGCCTGCGTATAAACTTGTCTCCTATTCCCTTTGCTTTGGCTTTCATTAATTAACAAAGTGCTTAAATGCAAACGTAAGCGAAAATATATGATCAGTATAGATTTAAAACTTTCGAGGTATTTCTTAAAGGAGGCACAACCCAAAATAAAACCCGCAAAAACTATTTTATGGTTGAAAAGAAGCAGTAAGATTTTTTTTGAACAAAGGTTATATTGAGTGCTTCTTTGAAGTTCATGTAAAGTACTTTTTCCAGAACATGGATCACTGATAGCAGACTTACCATTTACTGTTAAAGTGAGACATCCCAGTATGGCCAAAAGCAGCAAAACTGAAGGCGAAGGTGGAAGATACATTGCCAAGCGCATCTTGACGAGTCAGAAGGTGCACTGTTCTCTGGGCCTGTCAGAGTCTTAATTTATATCTCTTCAAATGGGTCTCATACGTAAGCAGAAATATTGCCTTTCTTAGCAAACACATTGTTTTCAACTGGATTTTTACAGGTCAGGTTAAAATCACACTGGAGATGTCAGGTTTCAAATTGTATCACGAAGTGAGTAAGAATCGCTTGACTTCTGACAAACTTCCAAGCCACTGTACAGCACGCACAAAACATCAAAATGGGGTACCTGTGGTTCAAGTGAGAAAACGTGAGATTACTGTCAGCACGCTTTGACAATTGACAATACCGAGCTATACCGTAGTTAAATTTTTATTCGAAGCTCTCGAAAGTGATTTCTGAATAGGACACAGCTTTAATTGTTTCCTCAAAAAACCATAAGAGTACTTTGCTCTGCGTTCTAATTTAAGCTGAGGGCGGGCCGGGACTTTTAAATTCGTTTTTGTTTTCACACAGTATCTGACCTGACAAAAAGGATCTTACTAATTTTAATGATTGCGGGAGCTTAAAGTCTACTTTGAAGCGGATTTATCAGTAGACGCTAACTAATTCCAGCAGCTTCAAACACGAAATGACCAAGACTATTATCACAGAGAATTGTACATCAACGTACTTTCGACTTCTAACTCACTTCACGTAGTGAAAAGTACAATGAAATCCGGTCTAGTACTTGCTTCCCCATATATGTTGCCTTTCTATCTATTTCGCATATAAATCTTAACAGACAAAATGACTGGCATGTGCTATTTGTTGAACTAAAAGACTTATTTACTGAGTTCAAAGCTTATTTACAGGTCATGTTATACTTACTTTAGAGAACAATTCCAACAACAACTTTTTATCACGAAATAAGCGAAGTGTCTCCTTTACCGTTGAAAAGTACAATGGAATCACTTTCCGCTAGTACTTATCACATCCTATAATCAAAACTACATAAAACAACAAAAAACTGTACAAAGTCTTCTAAGAAAATAATAATTGAACATTACAGTGACTCATGATATGGCGGTTTTTAATTGGACACTTGAAGGGCATTGCAGATCAGGGTTAATGCACGTAAAAGCTTATTTAAAAGAGATATAATTTACCATGAGCGCTGGAGGAGGGTCAAGCCCTGACAGATCTATTAATTTATCAAGGTATTTCTGCGACTTTGAAATCGTGGACCCCTACCGTTGTTCTGCAGTTTTACTGCAGAAAATTAGCAGGGGGTCTAGATTTTTCGACACGTATGAATGAAATTCCTTGACGCCTCTTCGCCAGAGATCAACATACTCGAATACCGATCTGTCAGCAAATGGTCAAGTCAACCAGGTTGATCGACAGAATACAGGATAAAATATACCACAGTACAGCCGAGAATGCCGGAAAACAAGGATGCAAACAGACAACATTCACCAAGGAAACTAGCGGATTAACTAAAGACGACAATAACCCAAAATTATTTGCAAAACCGACCAATTGGCCATGGGATGTAGTTCAGGAAGCATGGCGGCTTATTCGGTTATGAAACAAAACATCTTCCGGCGCTAAATTGTGTCCTTGTAAGAAACACCCCTCTGTAACAGACCTGGTGAAACCCTACCTGGTGGGTTATTTTGCCCTCCCTGGTGGAAATTTGACCTCCCTGGTACCTGGTGATTATCTGAAAAATCCCTGGTCAATTTTATTTCTCCCCGGTGAAGAAGTTTGTTTACCTGGTCAGGAAAAATTCAACCAAAATCTTTATAAACAGAAGAAAACGACGCACGGCAAAAATATAATTTAATAATTAACTATAACTTGATGTAAATATAGCAAAAAGTAATTGTTAACTTTTTTCTATTGTTTTTGTCGCTTGTTCTTCTGTCACTGAAGAGAAAAACAGATCTGTTTCCTTTTCTGTATGTAATACCAGCTTGTGAATGATTCAGAGTGATTTGAACAGGTGAGTATTAAGCGGCTTTTTTCCGTCGATTTAGTAGCCTTGAGCAGTTTGAGAGGCGTTTGATGTATAAAATCTCGTGTTTAACTTTGCAGCCCGCCGGCACAATGTGATGTAAAAAATACGCAAGTTATTCAAGTACATTCAAGATCATTCAAGTGGCGTATAACGGTAAATTTTAATTAAGCTGCCACAAATTGTAAGTACTGTCTAAACATTACTTTGTGTAGCTTTCACCTGCATGAAACTATTGATGCCTTGCTGGAGGACTGCAGTCATTAAAACTTATTTTTCATTGCTCGCTTAATCCGAAAAAGAGACAATTTATTCAACCTGTAAAAGATATAAGCAAACGGTTTTCCTATTTTGACGTCTTTATGCTTTGACCTTATGAAAATGGATCAACGAATAAGGGCCGGCATTTTGAACATTTTGGGACCGTTAAAATTTAGGCGCGCCCGCGCTTGACAACCTCTGGATCTGTCTCCTGGTGCTAGGCTCTTTTGATAATAAATATTTATGTCATTTACCTTCTGGAAAAGTAATTAAACTTATATTCAGATTAGCAGGGCTTGAGAGACGTTCAAACTAGGGAGTCGAGAAAATGATCCCGCGAAACGTTCTCCCAATTTTTTTTAAACATATCGAATATCTGGCTGAATTAACGTTAATCTAGACTATCTAAAAGTCCTCAGTTCGACACGCGGTTTAGGAATTTTAAGTCGTAAATGTATGTTTTGGTGGTGTAATCCGTCAAGCGCAATGTTGGTTGCCTGGTGAAGCGCGTTCCCCTTCCAAAAATAAGGAGCTTTGATTTTAACTGAGAAGGTCTAGAAATAATCGTGTTTTTTAAAGTTTACTTTAAGCTGCCTAGTTGCATATGAAACTCCCTTCAAAACGCACGAAATGTGATTTCGGCCTGTCTAATTTTCAAATTTCCCGAGGAGGCATGCATGCCCCATGGACCCCCAGTAGCTTACATCTTCGGCGTTCACACGATTGCATCTTTCAGATCTATGGCGCTCTGAAGAACCGTTGTTTTAAATCCTGCCTACAGGCCTGCTAAGAACTGGAAAAGTAACATGCATCTATAGGAATCATTTTAAGGCGATAACGTCAATCCATCGCCTTATATCATAAGGCGGTCGGCGGAATTTGTTCTTCTGTTCGTCATCGCTTCTGCATGCATTGCGTGCCGTGTATGATACTCTGATGGACAAAAACGTTCGAGAATTTCAGAGGATTTCAGGAATATAACCCCGGCGACTGATTCAAGTCCAAGTGCGAACTGACAGTGTCAATAGTATGATTACTCACTGCCTCATTGTGACAATGATTTGCTAAATTTGACCCATTGCGGATCTAGTGGCGGTAATGCACTGTTCGATACAAAGAACGCTCGGGGATCGCAAAACGGCCCGTTTGCCGTAAAACGCGAAGGCCTAAAAGGACTTCTTATAAGAGAAATTATGTTTCTCCTTTGCCACTTTTCTCCGTATAATAGCAGGATACAAAGAGTACATTACTTCAGTTGTTTACGTACAATGCAAAAAAAACCGACGGTGTCATCATGACAGCCGTTAGGCGACATCGGTGCGGAAAATTGTGCACGATTACCCCGCTAAGTTTATTGCATACAAAAAGTAAGTAATCAACCTGGCGGATTTTTGACTTCCCTGGTCGACTTTAGTTGAAAACCTGGTGGAAAATCAGGTGTCACCAGGTCTGTTACAGAGGGGTGTTAAGAACAAAATTCTCATTCAGATAAAATGTTATTCTTATCCTCAAAGGCGGGTTTCAAAAAGCGCAACGGCATCTTAACTCGCGATAAAGTTTCAGACGCTTAAAAATGTCTTACATCGCAAAACGCGGGAACAAAATAGATTAACACATGAAAAAGCCTCAAAACAACATACTGGTATACCACTGTAGATACCGGAAGCGCCGTGACGGCTTTTTCACTCGCAAAACGTTTCTTTTGGGCTAAACACGATGAAGCTTGCGGGACCCGGGACGTAACACTGAAATGTAACATGTTTAAATACTCAACTTAATGATTGAGATAATCAACTTGAGATAGGTTGACATTGAATTAGGATTCAACTAATTGCAATATTCAGCCTGGAAGATTTTAATTTTAAATGTCTGCTTTTTTATAAGCCTCAATTTGAGTTCCCAATGAAACACCCGGAGAATTAGAATTCCCACAGAGCCACAGCCTAAAAGGCTAAGCTGCTCTGCTGCTTCACGGATAAAGCCAAACCATATTTGGTTTAAAAGATTTAAAGATTTAAATAAATGTTCTTAATTGTTTTAAGCCTGTCAATTGGAGTTCCCAATGAAACACCTGGAGAAAGAATTCTCACAGAGCCACAGCCTAAAAAGGCTACGCTGCTCTGCTGCTTCAGGGAAAAAGCCAAACAAAATGTGCTGTTAAAGATAGTTTAAAATTAATGTTCAATGTGTTTAAGCCTAAATTTTTAATTTTAGTTCCCAATAAAACACCTGGAAAAAGAATTCTCACAGAGCATCAGCCTAAAAAGGCTAAGCTGCTCTGCTGCTTCAGGGATATTTAGCCAAACGATACTTGGTTCAAAATATTTAAATTATATTTTTAATGTTTTAAGCGTGAATTTAAGTTTCCAATGAAACACCTGGAGAAAGAATTCTCACAGAGCTAGAGCCTAAAAAGGCTAAGCTGCTCTGCTGCTTCAGGGGAAAGCCAAAAATATTTGCTGTTAAAGATTAAAATTAATGTTCAATGCGTTTAAGCCTAAATTTTTAATTTTAGTTCCCAATGAAACACCTGGAGAAAGAATTCTCACAGAACAACAGCCTAAAAGGCTAAGCTGCTCTGCTGCTTCAGGGATAAAGCCAAACAAAATGTTCTGTTAAAGATTAAAATTAATGTTCAATGCGTTTAAGCCTAAATTTTTAATTTTAGTTCCCAATGAAACACCTGGAGAAAGAATTCTCACAGAACAACAGCCTAAAAGGCTAAGCTGCTCTGCTGCTTCAGGGATAAAGCCAAACAAAATGTTCTGTTAAAGATTAAAATTAATGTTCAATGCGTTTAAGCCTAAATTTTTAATTTTAGTTCCCAATGAAACACCTGGAGAAAGAATTCTCACAGAACAACAGCCTAAAAAGGCTAAGCTGCTCTGCTGCTTCAGGGGAAAGCCAAAAATATTTGCTGTTAAAGATTAAAATTAATGTTCAATGCGTTTAAGCCTAAATTTTTAATTTTAGTTCCCAATGAAACACCTGGAGAAAGAATTCTCACAGAACAACAGCCTAAAAGGCTAAGCTGCTCTTGCTCTGCTGCTTCAGGGATAAAGCCAAACAAAATGTGCTGTTAAAGATTAAAATTAATGTTCAATGCGTTTAAGCCTAAATTTTTAATTTTAGTTCCCAATGAAACACCTGGAGAAAGAATTCTCACAGAGCCACAGCCTAAAAAGGCTAAGCTGCTCTGCTGCTTCAGGGGAAAGCCAAAAATATCTGCTGTTAAAGATTAAGAGTGTGCCCGTGAGAGAACAGGGCAGAACCATGCAACAGGTGATACAGCTCATATCACCGATTTCGCCCAAACTTAGCATAAATGTTGGGTATGGTGAGCTATTTACTGTGGCAAAACATCAACTCAAAATATTTTATTCCCTTCAAGTTATGGCACCTTTTGCAAAAATGGCCATTTTTCACTAATTTATGCATATTTAATTAGCTGACTTTGATTGACCAGTTCCACCAGAAAAAAAAGACTTCTAAAAATAAATTTCACTGCATTATATTCTGTGGTTATTAGGCTTTAAGTACAATAATTCACTTTAACCGTCTGATTTGATTTCTTCTCCTCAAACGGTCTTTTGGAAGGTACACATTTCGTACTGTTGGAAATAGCCTTTAACTAGTGCCCATTATCTCCCATGAGCAACAACTTATATACATTATTCTTACATGGGTAATGAAGTCCATCATTAAACTTTACAAAAATGCAACAAAATGTCTGGGGACTTCAATATTCTATTAGTATTGAGGAACTAAACACACGTGACTTAACGATTTCTTGCTATTTCATCAAAATTCACCGAAACACAGAAGCCATTTATTTGCCTCAATTTGGCATAAAATCGGTACGAAATAGCTAATCAAGCATTAATCTACAGATAACAATCAAAATATTGGCGAAGAAAAGGCAGTTAGGAGCGTTTTCAGAGCCATATAATTCGGCAATGTTGTGATATAGCAAATGTAAAAACAGCAGCGAAAGATTTTCTTTACAAGCTCGCTCAATTCAACATTTAGGCACATCAGAGTAAAGAAACAAGAAAGTAATACTACATACATGCCACTTATCGACACACAGATGCTTTCTTTTGAAGAATTTGTTCTTCCTCGCTGCACTTCGATTCTTTGATCGATCTCAATTGACATGTACTGTTGCTTTGAGGCGCGCTGAACTTAGTCAATCTATCGTGGTTCATCCTTCGTGAAAGGTGTAAGCAGGTTGTCAATAAAGTCATTCAAAGAGCTGTTCAAAGTTTACGGAAGGAGACTTGTCTCAGCCAGTTTGCATGAAATAAATTTAACTGGAAAATAAACAGCCGCCATGTTGAATTTCTACCTTTGAGCCTGCCGTTTCAGTCAGCGGTACGGCTGTTCACTGGGCATCACGCGTCCATCACGCGTGACCACACCACACGCGCGATCATTTGCTTTTCCTCCCCGAGTGTTCGTTGGATGCGTTTGTGATGAAAATGAGAATATTTTCAAATTGTCGTAGGGAAAATTTCCTCCGCTACAGCTTGACGTGTTTACCGCAATGTGATGCTGAACGAACTCTAGGGTGCTTACCATTTGTTGGAGAGAACCGGTTGGAATGACCACTGAAAAATGGAAAGGCTTCTTTCCAAAATTAGCAAACTAACCGAAATAGATGTCGCTTACCATTTGTAGCTCAGTTTCCTGTTATTTCTTTCCGTTGATGGGAGACCTGATGCATGGGAAACTAGAACTGGGAAACCTTACAAATGGTAAGAAAATTTCTGACGTTCCGTCAATCTCCGAAGAGATTTTCCAGAAAAAATACTGTTCCATTTGACTTTCACCGAGACAGAGTTCTTGATTTTTCTGTTCAACGGTCGGCTAGCCTGCGTGGCAGGCGTCGTTAGTTTCTAGCGCGCGCATGGGAGAAACGCGAAAGGCGCGAGAGCGCCACGCGAGGAAAAAAATCGAGAAGACGGCGTCTCCTCGATTTTACGCAGGTTAACGGTCGGCATGCACGGCAACCAAATCAAAATAATTGTTTATGTTCCAAAATGACGCTAAATGGCGGTATAAAACTGCTCCGACGTCTCGGCAATACTGCCTTTTTGGGGGTGGCACCCTGAAGAAGGCAGTATTGCCGAAACGTCGGAGCAGTTTAATACCGCCATTTAGCGTCATTTTGGAACATAAACAATTATTTTTAGCATAAAAGACGCTACACAGTTAAATAGATCAAAATTTCAACGTCTCCCAGTTACTTTCCAGACATTTGTATTTTTTTTATTGCTTGTTCAAATTCCCCTCCCCTGGCGGGAATAGTGATTAATACCGCGCATAACGATTACATTTTTTGACCAAATTCCCATACCCCGGGGCATAAATGGGAAAAAATGAATAACTCAGCAAAATTGGAGAATAACGTTTACCACGGGATAAATCACTATACGGTGGATAGCGAGGTAGGTTTTGTAATCGTTTCTTGCGCAAGTGCTTTAGTTGGGGGAGCGTCTGTGCTGAACTGAACAAAGAATTCACGTACGAAATGCCTTTAGGGACGCAGTCTATATGGCGCAGCAAATATATATATGTTATTTGCCGGCTGGGAGGTCCGTATAGTGAAAAACTGTGACCGAGGTCTTGAAAATGCTGCCCGAGGCCGCAGGCCGAGGGCAGCATTTTCAAGGCCGAGGTCACAGTTTTTCACTATACGGACCGACCCTAAGCCGGTAAATAACTTATTTATTTTTTTCCTACTTTAATGTGTTTGATTAAAAAACACCTAAAAAACCTACAAAGACTTTCTTGCCAAATGTGTAAACTTGTATTTATATACGCGCGCATCCAATGTTGAGCTACGGCAAGAGTAAATAATGATCTGTTTGCTATAAGAGCTTACTGCCAAACAAAATAAATTCACTAAAATGAACAGTACTCAAGGAAAATTTCATCTGAAAAAAAAAAAAAGAAAAAAAAGCATCTGAAATAATAGAAAAGCACTTTTAACTCCATTTCGGCTTGTGAGTTCTTCAGTTAATTAAACTTACTTTTCGGACTGGAAAGCACTTAGCTATTTACATTTGTATTTAACGAGTCAAAAACCTCTGTGTTGATTCCCACAGTATTCTGCTTTGACAAAAAGTTTGCGAAAGTGAAACTGAATGAAGCTGAAATGTGTAGTTTGGTCGCCTGCACAGTGACGGCACAATATTGCGAGAATTAATTTGACTGTTTTTAATAAAGCATCTCATTTTCTTGAATGGCGATAAGCAGTATTCGGTTTTGGAGAAAAGTAGCAGAGAAGCAAGGTGTTTGAAAGGATAAATCGAGTCTGTAAACCGGCGACTTGCAGTTAACCGCAATGGCGTGAAAATCAGTGCGAATGCACAAACAACGATCGGCAAACCACGGCCATAAAACTATAACTTCATTTTGTCACTAAAGAGAATAAATACTCGCCTTTTGGAGAACTTCAAGGCCTTAAATTCCACTGCTAATTTTCCCTTTCAAATTTAACAACGGTTGGTGAGCAACAACATCGATTTTGGAGAGCAAAACTGTCATGGGTTCGTTCGTCTCGCCGCGAAATGAAACTCACGAAAGCGTTACCGTGGCCCGTGGGCAGAGATAGGAGAATCTTGCCCGCGCTAATAACCAATCAGATTGCAGGATTCGTTACCGTGCCCTCTTGGAAAAAAATAAATACATTTATTACACGACTAAGGCGGTCCGAGGGCCAATAACTAAATCAGCCAATCAGATTACTTTATTTCCGGTCCCGCGAGGGCCGATATTTTCCAAGTATCGGACCGGGTTTTGTCCCAGATGATCCCGCACTAATTCCCGCGCGATTTAGCTTTCGGAGTTTTTATTGCTTTGAAAATGAAATGACCTTCAACACAGAAATAATTTTAACTCCTTTGGCGCGCGTAAAAGTTTTGCCGCATATTGTTTTCCACGACATCTACCGGGTAGCAATTCTTAATACACAAAGTTTCCAGTCGTGAAATAAATCTCTTATTAACCACGCGCGAGGGCCGTACTGGGCGAATATTGGCCCGAGGTCTTAACAGTACGGATCGAGCGCAGCGAGGTCC
This sequence comes from Oculina patagonica, assembly GCF_052425735.1. Lineage (NCBI taxonomy): Eukaryota > Metazoa > Cnidaria > Anthozoa > Scleractinia > Oculinidae > Oculina > Oculina patagonica. The sequence continues at coordinate 10,819,013 of NC_135761.1, read as the reverse complement.
GTACAAAAAAGACCGAGGGCCAATATTCGCCCAGTACGGTCCCGAGCAAGCTTGGAGAAGGCTACCTGTGCTGGTTGAAACATTAGCTAATAAGTTTTGCCGTCTTGCGTAGTCCTAGTCTTACAATAAATTTGTTTAGTTTTAATGCGGGGTTTAAGCTCTCTACAAAAGTCTGCATTCGCGTCTTTGTAACTCACATAGCCACTTAAATTGAGTCGGTGATGAAGAAAATTATCATTTGAAGCCGCAATTCGTCACTTGCAATGTGGGCATTCAGGAGGAAAAATTTGTCCCCATAAAAGCCCTTTTCTAAAACAAATTAATAAAACTGCAGTAATGACGTTTATCGGTAAATGGACAGATGGAGAACTTTGTGGGATCCCGAAAAAGAGAGTGGGTACAAATTCAGTCTCCTAGCTGCCAAAGTGTAATATAATATAGACGATTTGAACAGAAGGAATAGATGTACACAGGCCAGGCTGACAACCTGACCGCCATTTCTTCGAATGTCCATATTCACCCCCTCCCCCACCTCCCAAAAAAGACAGAAACAACAAAAAAAACCAATAAACATACTAGTTTTAACCTGATATAAGATGGAAAAACTTGCTCTGATTATTTAATGGTTTCCGACATTTCAGAGCTCAATTTCAGAGCATCAAAACCGATTGCATCGCATACATTACACTGCATCCAGTGTATTTCTCTTCAACTATTTATCAAAAAAATTCAATGGAGAAGTTGAAAAAAATTCTCACTTTTACAAGAAACGCACACTACTTATAAGGCTAAGATCAAGCCCCGGTTGTTCAGAGGGTAGATAACACCATCCGCTACTTATTCCGACGAAAACAAACATTTGCGAAGGAAAAGCAAATGAACACGCGTGTGTATAGCTGTGAATAGCTGTGTTGGGCTATGTATAGGCGTGAATAGCTGTGTAGGGCTAGGCTATGTATCCCCTCTATGAACATCCCTATATAGGATTTAGTCAAACAACTATATGATGACTACACTACGTACTTGCCCAAGTGTACGGCTTTACCGCTGACTGAAACGGCAGGCTCAAAGGTACAAATACAACATGGCGGCTGTTTATTTTCCAGTTAAATTTATTTCATTCAAACTGGCTGAGACAAGTGCCCTTCCGTGAACTTTAAACAGCTCTTTGAGTGACTTTATTGACAACCTGTTTACACCTTTCACGAAGGATGAACCACGATGTATTGGCTAAGTTCATCGCGCCTCAAAGCAACAGTACATGTCAATTGAGATCGATCGAAGAATCGAAGTGCAGCGAGGAAGAACAAATTCTTCAAAAGAAAGCATCTGTGTGTCGATAAGTGGCATGTATGTAGTATTACTTTCTTGTTTCTTAACTTTGATGTGCCTAAATGTTGAATTGAGCGAGCTTTTGAAGAAAATCTTTCGCTGCTATTTTTACATTTACTATCACAACATTGCCGAATTATATGGCTCTGAAAACGCTCCGAAAAATGCCCTAACTGCCAATCTTCGCCAATATTTTGATTGTTATCTATAAATTTATGCTTGATTAGCTATTTCGTACCGATTTTGTGCCAAATTGAGGCAAATAAATGGCTTCTGTGTTTCGGTGAATTTTGATGAAATAGCAAGAAATCGTAAGTCACGTGTGTTTAGTTCCTCAATACTAATAGAATATTGAAGTCCCCAGACATTTTGTTGCATTTGTGTGAAGTTTAATGATGGATTTCATTACCCATGTAAGAATAATGTATATAAGTTGTTGCTCATGGGAGATAATGGGCACTAGTTAAAGGCTATTTCCAACAGTACGAAATGTGTACCTTCCAAAAGACCGTTTGAGGAGAAGAAATCAAATCAGACGGTTAAAGTGAATTATTGTACTTAAAGCCTAATAACCACAGAATATAATGCAGTGAAATTTATTTTCAGAAGTCTTTTTTTCTGGTGGAACTGGTCAATCAAAGTCAGCTAAATAAATATGCATAAATTAGTGAAAAATGGCCATTTTTGCAAAAGGTGCCATAACTTGAAGGGAATAAAATATTTTGAGCTGATGTTTTGTCACAGTAAATAGCTCACCATACCCAACATTTATGCTAAGTTTGGGCGAAATCGGTGATATGAGCTGTATCACAGGTTGCCTGGTCCTCTTATGGATACACTCTTAAAATTTATGTTCAATGAAACACCTGGAGAACCTGAGGAGGCTAAACTGACCAAACAGTATTTGGTCTCAAAGATTTAAATTTATGAGTTTAGCTTCCGTTTATACAGTTTTAAATTTTTCAGTGTATTAAGTGGACAAAGAATGTATCAATAAATGCGAAACCTTGAAAATATACAATTTCGTAAGTTGATACATGCCAATTTTTTCTAATAAATGTTAAGAACTGAAGCATTTAAAAAGCAATCATGAGGACTTACATTTTCTATGTCGTCGATTTCCAAACAGTCGATATCCTCATGCAGTCGTGTGAACGTTTTGATTTGCAGCGTGACTAAGAAACTGCAGCGGCGTTCGCACAAGATGGCGGGAAACTCACTTCTTACCACCATTTCATCGAAGGATGTGAATTTGTAAGTCTCGGACCGCGTGGAAATCCACTAAACCGCTTAATTTATCGCCTTTCGGATTTTCCCTCGCCGGAGGTTTGGTCAGAATACAAAAAGAACGAAAACGATGTCTCTCGCCGATCGACTTTCGCGCCATATTTACGATCGGCTAGATCGTAGATTGTTACCTCCACGATTTACATCTAATACCGGGCTCTGTGCTGGCTACGAGTTTTGAATAAGTCTGCAAGGCAACTCATTCGAAACACCACACCGATTTGTAGTCTTAGAAAGCGAAGGTTCGAACACTTTGTGACGAGATGACTCACGTACATACCGCCATCAAGTTCTTTCTCACCCTTGTTTCCCGTATTATTAGTTAGATATTCACACCGCATGATCATCTTCCATAAATGTCCAGATTATCTGGTCTTTTTCATTTACTCACGCCATGACATTTGCGACACCACAATTACCGCAAAGTACACGGTCACGACAGATCGCTAAAACCACTTAACACTACTGACCGGAAATTACAACCCATAACCTGCTGCGAATTTCAAAGTCGCAAGAAGCTCGTCATGATTCACCTGCCTCGTCCCCAGTCGCTCGCGATCGTTGGGAGAAATGTTAGTTAATCATTGAGGAAAGCGAGTGCGACTGGCAAATCCTGCATTCAAGATGGCGGATCGATTAATGGCGGATTTTCCCCGATTTTCCTAGACCGGTCCAGGAGGCCTTCAGAGGAAATAAAATCGCCTCTCCTGAGAAGAAATGAATTGGGGCAACATTTTCGCTCCATAATTTTCATGAGAAAGAAGCAGATGCTAAGGTATTCGCGAGGGCACGACTCAAGACACAGGAATTTTACGGACAAGAAACCTTACAGTATATTTCTCCCATATAGGCATATACAAAACGCAAAACAATCAACAGACTTGCGCGTAAAATATTTCAAATCTATATTTGAATCATGTTGTGCCAGCGTAACGCAACGAACAAAGGAGAAAATCCTAAGCATCGAAATCCGAAAATCCTATAAACATCGAGCATAAAATACAGAGCGCTCGATCAAAATAATGCAAAAAGCATAATCTTAACAACACAGAATGTCTCTCTGAAACCAACTTTCAGCTCCTTCATAGTAAAGCTGGAACAGTCTCTGGCGAAGCCTGACCAAAATAAATCCGTGATAACACAATACATTTTGCAACAGTATTTATTAAAATGCATGCCCGCATAATAAAATGCAAGTAGTTTACATATTCACGGAACATATCACATCTTGTCCGTCCAGGACGAACATTTCGAGAGCTTAAAGCACCTCTTGCAAATAGAGTTGAGCCAAAACAAACTGAACTAGCACAACATGTGGCAGAGTACAGATTTAGAGGTGTCATGACATTGAACTCTACAAACGGAAACGACGCAGCGAAGACTAATGACCTCTAGACACTGTACTTCCTAGGCCACAATACGGCTCTATTCAATACATAATGCCTCCAAATAAAACAGTGCCCCTCAGAAAGAAATCAGAAGCAAATAAGGCCGAAAGACCGAATTTAACATAGAACAACAAAGGTACAAATATCACGGAAGGCCCGTCACCTATAGTTTATTTACCATACCGTCGATCGATAATTCTCCGATGGAAACCTCTAATTCGTCCACGGTATCATTAAAAAGTCTCCCAATACTGGTAGAGGCGCTTTATCGTCAGAAAAGTCCGTCATTTTCACTATTTTAACGATTTGCACATTTTCGATCACATTCGCAGATCTTCGACACAGGATTTAGCAGGCTTTTCCCTTTTTATTTTTCCCCTTCCCATCACCCACCGCTCGCGCTTCGCGCTCGCTCCTAATCCCCCTACTCGCGCTTCGCGCTCGCTCAAAATTCCTGCCTCTCTCCAAAACCCGCGCGGCCTTGGAAAAGCCTGTGGAGGAGGCAGATGATTCACAGCCAGGCTGGGCACGGCACGTTCCATGTTTCTTGGCAGCTCGACAACAGTCAGTCGTGGCTCAGAAGTATCATTTCATCAGATGTGCATGAAAGCTAGCACAAGTCACGCTTAATTTCTCTATTCTTATCCTGTATCCTCCCTTCGATCCTTACATCTGCTTTGTCTTGCTTCCTCTCTGTTGTCTCATTGTTATTGTTTTAGCGTCCTGTTTGACATTAAGTCGTGAATGGATTTTCATGGTAAACACCACAGTCCAGATTTACTGAGCCTAACAATTGCATGATAAGGAGTTTTTCGAATTTAAGAAAACTATTTCGTGTTAAACTAACAAAATATATGTCAAGGTAGAGACACCATGTCGCGCCAAATTAAAACTGCTTTTATCAAATTAGGTCAATGTACATTAAACGTTTTTTCGTCTGTCTATCAAGTTTTAGCATAACACAGTGACCGATCGACTATTGCGCGTTGGATATGAGATGGTAGATAGCCAATGAGGCACGTAGCGCCTAGTTTTGACATACACGGTCGAAACAAGGGACATGTAAAAATGATGAACCGTTCATTAGTTGTTGCAAAGTACCCGTAGAAATTCCAGTAATCCGGCCTACCACCAAAGAATCTGATCGTATAAATTGTAACTGATTCACTGTTAGTTTTACTGCTGTCGTATAATGGGGTTCTTAGTCCTCATTTATTATGCTATGCGAGAGTTTGAGCGAGGAGAGCTTGCGAGAAGGAGAGACCGCGAAGAGGGTAAACAAAAATTGTTTTCTAATCTATTTTAGTCACCCCCTTGTGCTCGCCCAGCCTCAACTCCCCCACCCTACCCCCCTCCCCCGATCAATTTCCCGCGGTATTTTATTGATATATAGATATAATTTTTTGCCTAGCAGTCTCGCGAAGTTCGGGAACTCTGGTATCTGTTAGAGCAAACAAAATCTTCGGAGTACTATTAAATGAAGGCAGCGTGGCCGCGCGAGTTGTTAGGACATCGGACTTGAAATATATAGCTCGCCTCCTGCCAGTTGGTATTTTTAACCTTGTTATGTTTAATTTGGAAATTGTCTCTAAATGTTTGAATGCTCGGCCTCATAAGCACTTGTGCTAAATCGGTTACCGAGGGTAAACAATAAATTAATTAATAGTAGACAGAACTTGGGTCAAACGTAAACTTTAATATGTAGCCAAAAAACATTTTGCAGTAAAACTCTATTTAAGCAGTTTAAGACCAACAATGGACGCGATGCGATATTACAGCATAACAAAAAAGGCTAATTATAAAGTAAAAACGCATACTTCTAAAACTCTTTTGGAAAGAACGGAATCTATGATCTAAGCTTTGCACTGAATTAATTGCTTTCAAAATTATACAGGTAGATAACAGTTAAACACAAGGCTACTTCACGTTACTGTTACACTTCAACGCTAATTACAGTTAAATTTACAACAAAACCACAGTAAGTACAGCATGCATGTGGCCCTAATTCCGGACAGCCCCTGGTCCGGACACATTCCGTTCATCGTGCATTTTTCCGATAGGAAACAAAGTTTCAATAAAACCGAACCTTTCCAAAGATTTCCTAATCTGTTTCAACTTTGCTGTCTTAACCTCGCTCGAAGGCTTTCCTGCTGGCGGTGAAGTCGAGAATTTCAAGTCGACTTGAAAGTAGGTGAAGTTTGTTTTCGCGATGTTAATTTATTTATGGCGCTTCAAATTAACTGGTTTTCTTTATAATTCCTGTATATCCGAACCTGATCTCACTAAAAGAGGTTGTTTTTTATAGAATTGATGTACAGGAAATAATCTTTCGACTAGTGCAATAAATTTGATTGACCGCTTGAGTTTTCGTCCAAAATAACGAATTAATATTTCAAAGTAATTTTCCTGACTATAGGTCCGTGGTCCGGACACTGGCGGCAAACAATGGAAAACAATATATCAGGCTAATAAGCGCTATAGTTTAAATTCACTGTATATTTTTGATGAGACGAAATAAAGCTCTCTTCCCTAAAGTTTTTATTTCTTTTTTCTGAATTTCACTAAAACATATTAAAAATGTAGAAGAATATTTTTTAGATTGGATTTTGAACAATTGTTGTGTAAATATTGCGTGCTGTCCGGACCAAGGACCCGCTGTCCGGACCAAGGGCCTTTAAAACGAACCACCGTTTTCGATAATACAGGGTAATCGAGTAAGCACAAAAACTGTTGTCTTTTCACATGTTAGCTGAATGTTACGGTAACTTATTTACAGGACAAAATAAGCTCACTGCTCTTCTTCGAAGTTAATTAAGAAATATACGTTCGCGTCTTTTTCGTCCGGTCCAAGGACCACATACTGTAGTTACAAAATGTTGTCTACGTTGGCTTTTCTATTTTTCTATTTTTTAATTATTCTCCCTACATTTACTTCCCTCACAATGAATGCATAGAAGGTTTTTGAAGAGACTAGTGCTATTGTCGACCAAACGAAAAGTGGTTTATTATCCGAGGTTCCTTTTTTAGCGACCTTTAGATCGGACTACGAGTACGAAGTCGAGTACAAGTACGGATTTGGAACTTCGGGACAATTTTATCTCACGAACCATAACTCTTTTCTGTTGCTCACTAACACATGAATAATGTTAGAGGATCGATTGGTGTGATAAGTAATTATTTGAGGCACACGAATTTGGTTTGAAAACTCGTACTCGTACTCAATCTCAAACTCGAACCCTATCACTTTTATTTTCGAACTGTTGTCTCATTTGTTAAAATGCTAGAACAATCCAAAATATTACGGACTAATTAGTAACCTTCCTAGAAGTGATTACTAAAACATGATTATAAGACATTTGTGATATGTACCCTATATAACTTTAACATATCAATATTGTCTGTCATTACAAACATAATACTTAAAAGTGTTGCTACTTCATTTGGAGACTATACATAAAGAAGTAAACGTTTATGCTATGCCAAAGCACTTCAGTTTTCCCAGTGTATGATAACCTTGCTCGCCGCTATCGCCTGTATCTCCAAACCTCAGCTGTTTAACTGGAAGATGTGTCTTGTCAGTGAGAAGACCGCTGTCTTCACGCCATACATTTTCTTCCTTATCACAGTTACAGTTATACCCTGAGGCTATACATGAGTTGGTCATCCCGCATGCGCACTTACCACTGCCAGGTGATGCTCCGCCCCAGTACGTCACCTTAGTTGAATCACGTGAAACCCAGAAACCATATCCGCCACTTAAGTGTGAACCAACACATTCATACTTTATGAACTGTTCACAGTGCGAGGAGACTCTGGTGAGACTTGCAAGCCGAGACAGACTCGCTCCTGAGTAATGGATGTCACGTGAGTAACTACCTTTTGCTTCATATCCCTGCACGTGCGTTCTGCTTTCACTGTCGTGACTTATCACTGTCACGCCAACGCCATTCTTGTCACTCATGTCGCAGTAAACTGTAAATGGTGCCACGCCTCCTGCGCCGTCCGGATCAATGACGTAATTTCCGCTTACGCTGCTGACGTTTTTTCTTATCACAGAACAGGAAGTCATAATAAGTGGAGAATTGATTTTGACTTTGGCTTCTACTGTTGTCAGAGCATTAGTTGCTCTACAGGTGTAAGATCCTTCGTGGGATCTCTTGATATTCTGAATAACCAGTGTACCATTCTGTAGAACATTTGACTCTACAGGAAGTGAAGACTTGCCATCCTTTGTCCAAGCGATTGTAGGTCTCAGGTCACTCTCGGCCACACACGGCAGATGGACACTTGAACCAATCACAGGAGTCACCTCTTGAGGAGGACGGACTTTAAACCGCAGAGGAGAGAATATCATGACATGAGCAGTGTTTGTAGCTGATCCCAAAATATTCTCTGCCTTACAAATGTATATTCCAGCGTCCTTTCTTGTTACACTGTAGATTGTCAGGGTTCCATTCATCACTTCAGTTCTGTGTTCAGGCAAACTACCGACTGACTTGGACCACGTGATACTAGGGAGCGGCTGACCAGTAGCAGTGCAGGCGATGGTGACGTTTTGTTTCTCTTCAGCCATCAATCGATTGGATGATAGTGAAAGTTGAGGAGGAACTGTCGAGAAAAAGAAAATTGTACTTCTTTGACCAAGCACAAGATGAATGCACTTTAATAAACAAGATTTTATCATACCCATAGGATATTAAAAATATTTCACATTTATATTATATTTCATTAATCACTAAATAGCCTGCTTTTAGAACATTAACTACAACTTCTGGAAGGCAAATGTACAAATTATTCAACTTACACTGAACAGTTAATTTTGCCGAGGCATTCACTTGTCCTAATAAGTTTTCAGCTTTGCAGATGTAAACTCCGTCGTCTCCAGGTCTTACGTCCTTCAAAATCAGAGCGCCACTGGACTGTACCACGTGGTGACTAACAGACCGGAAGGTTAGCGATGAATTCACCTTGGCCCACGTGACTTTTGGACTTGGATTACCATCCACTGTACATTTCAAGATGGTCGTCTGACTTTCATTTACTGTCATTCTAACTGGACGCTGCAGCAGAGATGGAGCCGAGATGGACTGGCCCGGCTCGCCTTTGACGCCTTTCATACCCGGCGGGCCTCTAGGTCCCCCGGGACCGGGGTCTCCCGGCATTCCAATATCTCCCGTCATGCCCATCGGTCCTTGAGCTCCTATTGGCCCATGTTTACCAGGAGGTCCGCTTGACCCGGGTCTCCCTGGGGTTCCTGGTCTCCCTCTGGTTCCCGGTCGTCCTCGCCGTCCCGTGTTTCCTTTTGGTCCTGTGCGGCAGAGCGTGTGATCTTTAGCACAGACTTGGTTTTGCAGCAGATCAAGTTCTTGTTTGATCATTACTTGTACTTCAGATGCTGTTAGGGTTGATTTTTGTTGGGAATCATCCGGCGAAGAGCGTTTCTGTCTTGAGACTGTCTCCTGTCCACCTGAAAAATTTAAACCTGTTATTCAAGTTAAAATCGCACCCTTCGAAATATTGTTACATGTATTGTTAAACACTCAACGGAAGCTATGATTGAGCTTCAGAAGCAGTGGAGGAGACTTTCGCTTCCTTAAGAAAGGGGTTCAGTAACATGCTGTCAGCCTGGTTTTTTTCGTTTTCATTTGTATTGGTAAAAAGCGAGTAAAAAGTTTATTTAAAGATAAATGACATGAGGTTGAACAGAACACAAGACGGCGGATGTATATAAAGAATGAACAGTTAAATAACGCAACTCACCTTTGGTCGCTTGCCAATGGCGTCCTGTAGCCATAACTTGCCATCTGCCGTAATTTTGTTGTATTTTTCGAAGGATTTCTGTCTCCATCTTATCACAGAATGTTATTGAGTGTGATATCAGTCGATGATGTTCTTGTATTCTGAGTTCCACGTGAATTAGCGCGATACAACACACAACAGACAACAGCAAGCCTGACGCGGAACACAAGCTGTTCAGTGTTTGTCTTTTGTTCGTCTGCTTCTCTTCTTTATCTTGTATCATCGCTAAAGCTCCTATCTGAAACTTCTAATTTCAAAATGATTCTTAGGACGTTTATCTCCTCTGTGAGCTGCTTAAAATGTACGTAAAGACGACAGAGAGCTGATTTGTCTGAGCTTCATCGATCTCACCGACGAAACTGTAACCGGAAGCTTGAAGTAAAAACCTTGACTTGTTTGTGCTTGTTATGGAGATTAAGTATCACAGGAAGTATATTATCTGATTACGTACTTAAAGAATTTTTTTTCCTGGGCTGGTGAAGGGGACTACAAGGGAGGGGAGGGAAAGATTTTTTTGGAAATGAAAGTTATGTAAAAGATCAGTGTATCGGCGTTAAGTAAATTAATAATTAAAGGGATATTTTAACACCCTCTGGCAACAGATCAGGTCACGGCAGGGATTATTGCCGAGTCCCGAGCATCTTCTGATTGTACCACTGAAATTTCGCCCCAAAATGGCCCAAATGACCATGAAAGCAACATTTACATTTTCAAGTTCTTCCCTGGCCGGGACACCAAAAGGAGAGTTTTCGTGGGAAATGATTTCCACACACGCCACCAGGGGGGAATCCCGGGGGGGGGAGTACTCCATATAATGGCCTATACGGAGAGTCTCCGCCCGAAAGGGGTACCTTTTTCAGGCTTCAGGTATATAAAAGGGTAGGGATTTCACAAGTTTTGGTATATGAAAGGGTATGAAGATCCGTCATTTAGGTTTTTAAAAGGGCCTTTAATTAAAACATTTCGAACAGACGCACTTTATGGCTGTATTATTTTAATTTATTAAGCGCTGCATGAAAATGACGAGAAAACATCCTGTTCTAAGTCTATGCCATGTCTTTTAGGTATATGAAAGGGGTACCTTTTTTCAGTAAAAGGTATACGAAAGGGGTACAATTTCTGTCAAAATGGTATAAAAAAGGGTAAGGGGTAAAAGCTTGGGGCGAAGCCGTCCCCGTATAAAACCTTTTTGAGTGCCCCCCCCCGGGGGGGGGCAATAAAACTGATCACAAAAAGAATCAGTGCTGGAATGTTCATAGTCCCTTATTATTTTTTTCTTGCCTTGTATTCTCATTCGATTGTTTATAAACACGTGAAAAGAATCCCTAGAGAGGGGAAGGGCAAGAGATTGAAAGCATTATCAAAGTGATGGCGGGTTAGTGGTCAGCTTTTAGTTGTGGGTCTCAATCGGGTTAACTATTAGCCGTAAAACCGACTAAAAACTTAGGTGCTAGGTGTATAAGTTTAACCTTTTTTCCCCTTATCCGTACAAATGTCTGGTAACGAGAGACCACAAAAGTGAGAGTCTTAAAATCTCTTGTGAAGATGTTTCTGTCTTGTTTTATATGTTTGTCGGTACTGAGAAAGGCCCAGAATTTCTGTGAAATATCCCAGAATGGTCCTAAGAACTTAAAATTACATGTTTACAATGATAAACATTAATTTTTAACTTTTTTTAACAATGGAAATTAACTTTTATCACTTCTGTTAATTAACCGTACAGGAAACAAATTAACCCCCCAAATGGGGGTTGACCAGTGACTTGAAGTGGGGGGCTTAAAAAAACTCTTCTCTTTATAAGTCTTTATTTTTTTCAGAATTTCTGGGCGTGGGGGCTAAAGCCCCACTAGCCCCCTGGCTCCGCCATCTCTGTGTAAACACGAGTGTCGGAAGTAAGTAACTCTACTACAGCATCTACTACCATGCTGAATTTTATTATCCCTAAAAACAGTGATAATTTATTTTAAGACTTGCAGCAATTTTAACCGACATTTTAGAGTTTTGGCAAATGTGTCATATAGACTTGACACTGAGTTGAAATCACGAGTCTCTTAAACAATGTAATTACACAAAATCAAGCGAGTCTGATCAATCCTTTTCGGTCATTAGTGAGATTACAAAGGCGATCATCGAAACAGTTTCAATGTTGTTAAGAAATTACTGTAAAGTAAGCACAATAAAGAAAAAAAAAACAAATAGATCAATCCATCTCCCATTTTATTATTTTCATTTGTGTCTGGTTACACTACAGTTGTTCACGAAGCTATCACTTTCACATTTGTCACAAAATGGCACAGAGTTCCTATGTTTAACAATGTGAAGACAAAGTGAACAGTTTTTAAACAAATAAATCCTTAATTTCTCATCCTCGCTGTCTTTTTTGTCATTTTGCTACTACGAATTGGTTTAACGGGCCTTCATTTTTTGTAATCCGTACAATGCTACATGGAAACTCGATTATTCCAAATAATGCGCTTGACCAAACATTTTGTAATTGAAAAGCTAATGACGATTGTGTTCGTTGAGAGACGTACATCAACATAACAGCGTTTACGCTATGCCATAGCACTTCAGTTTTCCCAGTGTGTGGTAACCCTGCTCTTTGTATTTACAAACACTTCCGCCTGTATCGCCAAACCTCAGCTGTTTAACTGGAAGATGTGTCTTGTCAGTGAGGAGACCGCTGTCTTCACGCCATGCTAAGTCATTCTTATCACAGTTACAAGAAAGACTCGGGTCTGCACATGAGTTAGTCATCCCGCATGCGCACTTACCACTGCCAGGTGATGCTCCGCCCCAGTACGCCATCTTAAGAATCACGTGACACCCACCATGCCATTCCATGTCCGAGCAGCCTTGAATCATAGCACTCATATTTGATAAACTGTTCACAGTGTGAGGAGACTCTGGTGAGACTCGCAAGCTGAGACAGACTCGTTCCTGTGTAATGGATGTCACGTTTGTAACTACCTGGAGCTTCATATCCCCGCACGCGCGTTCTGTTCTCACTGTCGTGACTTATCACTGTCACGCCAACTCCATTCTTGTCACTCATGTCACAGTAAACTGTAAAAGGTTCCAGACCTCCCTCGCCATCAGGGTCGATGATGGCTGTACCGTTTGCTGTTGATCGATCGAGATTTTTCAAGTCGCTACAAGACTTTGGTACTGAAAAAATGAAGAAAAAAATTGCAATCAACATCATCTACTGTTTTTCTTTAAGGTGGCTCACAATATTTTAGACCCTCCTGTCTTTGGCATTCCATTACAGTTAGGCCGATTGTGCGGATGAAACACATTTAGTTTAATCTTGTAAAGCATTATCACCCAATATTTGACCTTTTAAGGCTTTTTTAAATTAAAAGATGACCTCAAAAGGATATTTTTAATTGACGAGCGTAGCGGCTGAGATGCAGTGTGTGGGACCACAAGATCGCGTATAGTTCCTTCAAACTAACTGGCATGTCACGATTAATCATATTTTTGCTTAACTTGCGCGTACGGATGCAACTTGCATTCGCTGTTAGATCAGCAATCTGTTTCTCGATCAAGTTGTCTACACGCTTCTTTATCTCAAGAAACACATTCTTCACGTTGTTGCGTGACACGCAACCAGGCCTCCCTGCATCATTATGTACTGAGTCTCCTGGGGAGTTTGCCAACATACTTTTGGCTCTCTCCTCCGCAGAGGTCTCTTTTGTGTCTCGTACGGGCTGGGAAATAGGGAGAGGAACGGGGAGAGGAACGGGGAGAGGTGAAAAGTAATCGCGCGGAGCCTGCAGAGAATCGAAACCAAAGAGGTTCATTTTTCGTGTTTTCGCCATCCTCCCCCCGTGGTTTTTTTCGCCTTCCCCCACGAAAGAGGCCTCTGCAGAGAAGAGAGTACTTTTGGGAAAAACTGAGAAGAAAACGAGGGTAAAATTATTTTGATCACTTCCTTGATCATAATCAACATCATTAGCATTTTTTAAATGCTTATCACTAACGACGCACTTCCCCAAAAAATGGATTGAATAATCTATTTCCTGTCTGTTCGTTCAACAAGATGTCAATTTGGCCTTAAAGATATTACTCAATCATATCAGAATAAAGTGCTTCTGATTGTTCGATAGCTAACACCAACCTTCGTCAACCTTAAGAAAGTAAAACTAAGACATGATTATTGTAATAATGTCATTAACCCAAACTACGAACTTGAAATGGAGTTTTCAGGACTTGCACGCGCAGCTAAATGCAATAATTGCACTAGATACTTAGAAAAAGAAAATAAGAAAAAGCAAAATGTAAAAAACAAAACAAAACAAAAAAACGGCAGGTGTGGAGTCGACTCAACTCTACCAATAGGCTACCAATTTACTTGATTCAAAGACTTTTCAATTCTAAGTAATAATTGTGTTTCCGTACAAAACTTAACAGACAGGCTTACAAGAGTGCATTATAGGTAAACCGAAATGAAGACCCACCAAACGTATTTTTTAACGTTTTTAAATATATTTTCAATGTTCTAAACGTATTTTTTTTTTCCAAATCGCAAAAATTAAGTACCAGTTAATACTGTCTCGTCAAAATCGCGAAATGAAGTACCGTACCTGCGAAATTAAGTAAAAATAAGGTACTCCCCAATAAACCTAAAGATACAACTCCTCTCTCATCATTGTTGTTCTTATTTACTGCAGACAGTAACCACATGTCCTCTCAGTAGAGGGCTTTTATTCTATATTTAGTAATGCTTACCTCTGGGCTTCTCGGAAAATTTTGATTCCGTTGCAATGCGTGACATCAAGAGGATGAAAAACACAATATCCTTGGCAGTCATCTTTAAAGTCTATTAAGGAAAATGGAAAATCATTGAGTGGTTAATTAGTTCTCATGATTAAATTCTGACTATTAGATTGTACTAGGCCAGTTTGAACCTGTAAACTTTGTAGTCTCCGCTCTGTAGTCTCAAAACTGGTTACCTGCTATGCTTATACAAGGTAATTTTCACGTGATGAAACATCATAGAAGCGTGCGTGAAATAGCATTAACAACCAGATTAAATATCAATCAGAGGTCTAATAATTATTTTCTGCGCCAGCAGGCAGTGCCTGCGGCATTAGTATTGTTGTATGCGCGCGCATGTTTTCGCGCCACATGTTCTGTATGTGTAATATGTCAGCCATCTTGGTTGCATTAAAAGCTGCTGTTGAAGTTCTTTCGTTGTGACGTGCGTTCTTGTCTCTTAAACATTGGCGCTGAGCTATTAAAAATTGTGAATATGACTTATTTAAATTTATTTCAAGTAAATATCGAGAGGCAGTCTCTTAGTTTATATCTGATTTAACACGGAACATTTCTCAAACGATTCTAACTCAAATAAAGATAATTTTAATTTCTTAACATGATGGAGTTAGAGGTCCTTTAAAAGGCTTTCTTTCTTCTTCCCCAACTGCCTGTTCGCATCAGGTAATGAGTGGGGCGTTTTCCTTGCTTTTGAAATTTTCAGTTGCAAACGTAAAATACAAAAAACTCTGAAGAGAATTGTATATAACGTACCTTGCCAAGAACTCAGCGCCTGGGTAGTAAGAACGAAAGCAGAAACTAGAACATATAAGAAAACGGGATATCAAACACGTTAGATGCAGCATCAAAATGATTTTAAAAACAATAAAAAATATACTTACTTCTTGCTGTTCAAAGCTGAATGAGTTCCTTCCTTGAACAATGATCGATTTTGTTCGCATGCAAGAACGAGTTTGTTTCTTTTTTGATCTATCCAATGGCATAAAAGTAAACATTTCTTCTTTTGATTTTTTGTCACATTTTTTTCCTAACATAGCTTGCAGAGATATAATCAAGACAGTTTGTCGGTGTGAGATTCCACCTGAACAAAGATAAACGGCAAAACACATTAGGCCCAACAGATATTGATACTCCTGGATACTAGATTTGTTTTATTCTTGTCAAAATATTATTTTAGAAGTTTTAACAACTGACTACATTCCTTGCCATTACCAACAGTGCTAAACATCAATGTATGTACGTTAAAGAAGGCCAATTAAGAGGAAAAAAGAATGTGAAAAAGCCTCGCCATTGCAAGAAACTTAGATATTGTTATTATTTCGATAAATTAAACTGTTAAAGCTTCTTTTTGAAAACTTTGAGAACAATGCGCCTGTATTTATCAAGCAAACTAAGCCTGCTAATTGCTTTTAACGATGAGTTTCAAAACAGTCTGTTTATAAACCTGGCTACGCAAAGTCTATATTTATCAAATCAAAAAACAAAACTAGCACTTATACCAAACCAGGGCCTGGATCCAAGAGAAAGAGGCAGCTCTAATGTTCAGTGACGATGGAGCACGTGACCTGAGTAATGTCCAGGCCCTACAGAGGAAACATCAGGGCTTTCAGGTCAGGAAATGTTTCGTTATCACGATTCTCGACTACAATATGTTTTCAAGGTAAAACTACTTTTCAGTCCTTTTTTAATTAGATTTATGAGACCAACAAACACATTAGCTTATTATTTTATCTATTTTCTTCTTGTTAGCAGTGGCGTTGGTTATAGAATGTTCTGCTTAGTTCCATTAATATGTCAAACGGAATGTCATCTTCTAGCTTTGCTAATGTTGTGCATGAATTCAGCTGCAAGTTGTGACACCCTTTCTTCTTTGTGGATGTGAATTAGCACGTTCGCGTAAGTAAATTCTGTCATTGAGAATATAAGCATTTTAATTAAGTTATAAAGGTCTACCTTAGCAGGAGATAAATTTTTTGTCTTGTTTGAACCGAGCACTGGCCGTTTTCCGGTGGCATGCTATTTTTCTAAGAATACCAATATGAACAAGCGATACACAGTTAAAAATGAGGCCTCATCTGGATAACAGTCCAGTACTACAAAAAAATATATAATGAAAAAAGAATACATAATGTTTTATTGGCTTTAGCAATAAGCCAAAGCCAGCCTAGCATAGCTAGCTTTGCTCTTTCTTGTTTCTAGTTTGGTTTTCCACTCACGATCTAAAATCATAATGAAAGTCTCTGGTGGACACACAGCTGTGTGTCACTTGATCACAAATCCATTTATGAGTTTGTTTGTCACTTAATGCTATTGGACGCTAAGTAGGCCATTAACTTCTGTTTTTATTAGATTTAAGTATATTTGTTAAAGAGGAACAGCTGAGATCCACATTGTCTTTTTCCTCACGCTTCAATCTTCACAGCCTCTGCACAGAACAGTAGTTTGGGTTGTGAATTCATTTTCGAAAAAAAAAACCGGAAAGCTAAAACTGCAATTGTTTGTGGAGCTTGTATTGTGACCCAGAAGACGAGATTTGTAACCAACCTTTTTGTTTCGTTTTCTAGGAAACGAAACGGTATTGTTTTGGATTCGATGCGAACTATTTACACAGCAGGGGCTACTATCCAATCAGAAGAACACTCGTAACCACAATGTCAACACGTTTTAACAAAGGCAAAAAGATGGTAAAAACATGTTCTTAAAATATCGAAAAGATAATCGTCAAAGACAAAAGGAGGAGATTGAAAATTATTACAAAGAGAAACATTTGAGGACTGCTATGCTTATACCTCACTAAACGCGAGGAGTATATGTGTGAGAAGGATTGTGTGACGAGCCAAAAGAACATAGAATGAATGGCATATTATGTACACAAACTAATTATTTATTTCACTTGACTTGTTATCGTTTGGCACTAAACGAGATTTAACTTCCATAAACTTCTGGAAATAGTTTCATTTCACGAAGTTCCACAAAATTCCACTAAGTTTAAAAAATACAGACATAATTCACCAGTAATCCACTACACGCATGCTGAACATTCAATATACAACGATTTCCTCGTCAAAACGTCTAGTGTTTCTAGGAATAACGAAATATCACAAAATTCAAAGCAGTAATAAAACAATTATTATCCGCATTATACCCACTCTTGATGCATGCAATTCTAAGAATTTGTAGTTTTGTGCAACATGTAATTACCGGACCACACGCTGGTTTACCTACGAACGAACTCCGTACGAAACAACGCATCGACTTACTCGATTTCCACTCTTTTTATGATGTTCGTTGGCTGAAGACAACTCTGCTGCCTTGGATGATAACCCTTTAATGTTCTCCACGACATTTTCGGCAAAATTACAATTTTGGGCACACGTTTTTAGCCCTTTTTTCAAGCAAAATAATGTTTCTGAGCTCAGTTTGGGGCGCCATCCTGTTTTGCATGAGATCGAGGCTATCTGTGGCTACCAGTTTCCCCGCCGAGATTTGCCCCTGCAAAAATCAAGTTGGGGGTGGGGGCAATCTGGCATTCTAACATCTGGGCGCGCAAGCGGCTCGATTCATTCCGCAAAACAGTACACAGGCATACCAACTCAAAAGACACAGGACGCAAAAACAAAATAAGACAGAGAGGAGCTATATTCAGCCTCTTGGCATCGAAGCATTTAAGGCGATGTCAACATTTCCCACCATCCCTGTTTCCCACAGAAAAATATTATTAGCATGTGTTCAGGTATCCCCTCACCTTTGCTGGGAACAGTTTCATTTAGACTAAACTTCATTTGAAAATAAACGGCCACCTCGGTGGCCAAAAGATGGCAATGATATGTTATGTCATATCTCTTCCCAACAAACCGAGCTCAACCAAGGCAATGGGCGCAGAATAAGAACAAATTTCGCTGAGTAACGCATAAAGGAGCATAAAATAATTATTTTCGCGTTACGTAAATTTCCATACCACTGAAAAATCACCAGTAATACCCAATTTGAACCCAAGTATAACATAGAGAATAAACAACAGTTACTTGATTACATCATTAAACGGAATAGCTTAATATACACTATGTTGAATATTTTTTTATAAAAGAAAACGTTAATTTGTTGAGAAAAAACAGCAAATAGTAAGATTTTAGACTATTTCATGGGACTTCTATATAGATTAAAAATGTTGCAGCGATTTCACAAATGCTAGGATCAGAATAAATATTCACCTTAGTATTGTTGCACATATTGTGTTATGTTCTTTGGATGAATTTGGTTCGTAATTCCTTCTTGAGGTCATACGTTTCTTTATTGCCTTGGCTTGTCAACTTGAATTTGGCATAAACAACAACGACAGTTTATTATTATTATCCAACTCTGCTTCGTATAGTACAAATAAGTGAAATAACCAGCAAAACGAGTACAAATATCTCACGATATTTGTACTCTACTCATTCCCCCCGACCGCGCGAAAGATTAACAAACGTAGCAAGTCAGCAGTTTAAGGAAAGAGACCGTTGGATAACAAATACTTTTAAAATAAGGCTCGATAGAAACGTCGCGTTGCTGTTTTTGGTTGATTTCCTCAGAAACGAAACGGTATTGTTTTGGATTCGATGTGAACTATTTACACAGCATGGTCTACTATCCAAACAGAAGAACGCTCGTAACCACAATGTCAAACACGTTGTACTGAAGGCAAACAAACCCGTTTTCCATGTTCTTCAATATCGGAAGGATAATCCTCAGCAACACCAAAAAAATATTGAAATTTTTTGGCGACTACAATGCTTTTAAGTTCGAATAAAGCGATGTATCGGCGAAAAATATGAAGCGAACTCGTTGCGTGTTTAATTGTTAATTAAATTTTAACAGACATCACGTAAGACACAAAAGTGGCGAAGAACGTCTCAATCAATTCACAAGTATTTTTTACCACATAAAACTTTGTTTAAATTTTAAGATACATGCAGTACTGTATTGATTAAATATTATTGGGAAAAGTCAACCGCATGTAACTGATTTGACTGCTGAAAGTGTAGACATTTGACGGGACCGGCAAGGAATTTTAGCTTTCACAAAGGAAAATACCAAAAGAATTCGCTTTTGCTTATCATATTGGCATAGTCAACGTATTTCCGCCAGTCGCTCTAACGATATGAGGAATGAGAGTCCAACTGTAACTGAAAAATTTAGATGTTAGCTAGTTCGGGCGGTTTATTCCCGGGTTTATTGAAAGCAACTAAAGCGATTTAATTTACACGCAGAGATAGCTGAACACGAAAATAGAAACAATCACCTTGCAAAAGTAGTTATCCTCGAGCTCATGCATTTGTATAATTTCCTTGTCTTCCACATCAAAACCAGTTTTCCTCAATTCCTCACAATTTAACCCAACCTTACCAAAACCTGTTTGCCCAACACCCAAGGGACCAATATATGATGCTGTTATTGGTTATTTCGGTTGTTAATCAAATTATCCTCACTCCCAAGGGAAATACACACGCACCCTGAAAACAACTGGGGATGCCCTTAGGAATCCCCAAAAATTCAAAGGATTTAGAATGAAATTAAACTGATAAATCAAACAGCTTGAGACTCCAGTTTTATTAGTTTTTTTGTGCTAGGTAGACTACAGTTGTCCACGAAGCTCTCACTTTTCGCATTTTTCAATAAGTAGCCCAGAGTTCCTATAGTTAATTACACTCTTGGGAAAATATCAATGGCCGTTAAACAAATAACAAAGCTCATATCTTTTCATCCTTGCTTGCTTTTTGGTCTTTTTTGTTACTACACTGATTAGTATCTTAGGCTATCTTACTTTCCTACATAAAAACCTATTACGATTATTAAAATACTAAGTTTAACCAAACATTTTTGTAACTGAAAAGGCAGAGAAAAGCTGATGTGGCTTATTATTGTCCGGAGACCTACATCAAGATGTTAAAGTTTATGCTATACCATAGCATTTCAGTTTTCCCAGCGTGTGGTAACCTTGCTCGTTGTATTGGCTTGTGCCTGTATCACCAAACCTTAGCTGTTTAACTGGTAGATGTGCCTTGTCAGTGAGGAGACCGCTGTCTTCACGCCACACCTGGTCATTGTTATCACAGTTACAACCTTGACTGGGGTTCACACATGAGTTGGTCATCCCGCATGCGCACTTACCACTGCAAGGGGATGCTCCGCCCCAGTACGTCATCTTAGTAGAATCACGTGACATCCACCAGGCATTTCCGATAATCGATGAACCATAACACTCGTACTTGATAAACTGTTCACAGTGAGAGGAGACTCTGGTGAGACTTGCCAGCTGAGACAGACTCGCTCCTGAGTAATGAATGTCACGTGAGTAACTACTTAGAGCTTCATATCCCTGCACGTGCGTTCTGCTTTCACTGTCGTGACTCATCACTGTCACGCCAACTTTATTCTTGTCAGTCATGTCACAGTAAACTGTAAATGGTGCCAGGACTCCAGCGCCATCTGGATCAATGACGTAATTTCCGCTTACGCTGCTGACGTTTTTTCTTATCACAGAACAGGAAGTCACAATAAATGGAGAATTGATTTTGACTTTGGCTTCTATTGTTGACAGAGCATTAGTCGCTCTACAGGTGTAAGATCCTTCGTGAGATTTCTTGATGTTGTGAATAAGCAGTGTTCCATTCTGTAGAACATTGGACTCTACAGGAAGTGAAGACTTACCATCCTTTGTCCAAGCGATTGTAGGTCTCAGGTCACTCTCGGCCACACACGGCAGATGAACAATTGAACCGATCACAGGTGTTACCTCTTGAGGAGGACAGACCTTGAACCGCAGAGGAGAGAATATCACAACTAGAGCAGTGTTTGTTGCTGATCCCAGAATATTCTCTGCCTTACAAATGTATATTCCAGCGTCCTTTCTTGTCACGCTGTAGATTGTCAGGGTTCCACTCATTACTTCAGTTCTGTTTTCAGGCAAACTACCAACTGACTTGGACCACGTGACACTGGGAAGCGGCTGACCAGTAGTAGTGCAGACGATGGTGACGTTTTGTTTCTCTTCAGCCATCAATCGATTGGATGAAAATAAAGTTGAGGAGCAACTGTCGAGAAAAAGAGAACTGTATTTCTTTGACCATGCATAACGTGACAAAAATACAAGATTTTATCATTTACATTGGATATTATAAAAACGAAATTAAAGTTATTTCGCATTTATATTTTATTAATCTATATATAGCCTGCCTATAGCCCATCTTCGGTAGATGCCTTCCGATGTATATTTCATGTGGCGAAACTTTATCGTACAAAACAATTACCGTGGGTTGACCTGCATTTTTTTTAGTGATCAACAGACCGGAAGCTAAGCGATGAATTCACCTTGGACCACGTGACTTTTGGACTTGGGTTGCCATCCACTGTATATTTCAAGATGACTTTCATTGACTGTCATTCCAGCAGGACGCTGCCGCAGAGATGGAGCCGAGAAGGACTGGCCCGATTCACCTTTGACGCCTTTCATACCCGGCGGGCCTCTAGGTCCCACGGGACTAGGGGCCCCCGGTATCCCAACGTCCCCCTTTATGTCCTTCGTTCCTTGAGCTCCTACTGGCCCGTGTTTACCAGGAAGTCCGGTTGACCCGGGTCTCCCTGGGGGACCTTGTCTCCCTCGGGTTCTCAGTCTTCCTCGTCGTCCCGTGTTACCTTTTGGTCCTGCACGGCAAAGCGTGTGATCTTTAGCAGCAGACGGAGTTCTTGTTTGATCAATACTTGTACTTCGGAAGCTGTCAGGGTTGATTCCTGTTTTGAATCATCGGACGAAGA
Organism: Oculina patagonica; assembly: GCF_052425735.1. Lineage (NCBI taxonomy): Eukaryota > Metazoa > Cnidaria > Anthozoa > Scleractinia > Oculinidae > Oculina > Oculina patagonica. The sequence continues at coordinate 10,796,631 of NC_135761.1, read as the reverse complement.
GCGTTTCTGTCTTGAGAATGTCTCCTGTCCATCTAAAAAATTTAAACCAGTTATTCATAGAAATTCAACGGATCTGAACGGATGCTATAATGCGGCTTTAGCAGTAGAGGAGACTTGCGCTTCCATTTAACCCCGGGCATCCGTAACATGCTGTCAGCCTCGTGTTTTCGTTTTCATTCGTGTTGGTAGAAAATGTAACTAAAAATAAATGACTTGAGGGTTAAGAGAAGACAAAGACTGCAAAGACTGCAAAGAAGGCGCGCCACATGATAACATGCAGCTTTAACTTGCTATCTGCCGTAATTTTGTTGTACTTTTCGAAGGATTTCTGTCTCCATGTTATCACAGAATGTTACTGAGTGTGATATCAGTCGATGATGTTCTTGTATTCTGAGTTCCACGTGAATTAGCGCGATACAACACAAAACAGACAACAGCACGCCTGACGCGGAACGCAAGCTGTTCAGTGTTTGTCTTCTGTTCGTCCGCTTCTCTTCTTTATCTTGTTTCATCGTTACACTGTCGTTACGGCTCCTATCAGAAACTTGTGATTCCAAACTGATACTAAGATTAAGCTGGATTAAGGAATTTTTTCTACACTGTGAGCAAGGAAGACAGACAGAAAGCTGTTTTGTCTGAGTTTTACCGACGAATATGTAACATGAACCTTGACCTCAACCACGTTAACCCATGTGAATTAAAAATCTTGACTTGTTTGTGCTTGGTATGGTGATTGAGTATCACAGGAAGCATATTACGTACTTATCGCACTTGGGGTCAGATTTATTTACCACAGCAGGCATGCAAGAATATTTCTCTGGGCTGGTGAGGTGGTGTACATGTGCAGGGGAGGGGAGGGGGAAGATATTATTGGGAATGAAAGTTATGTAAAAGATCATTGTATTAGCGTGAAGTAAATTATAATCAAAGGAAGATTTTAACATCCTTTTGTAATTGAACAGTTCAGCCAGGGATTATTGCCGAATCCCAACCTTCGTCTGATTGAACCACTTAAATTTCCCCCCGAAGTTGGCATAAATGACCATGAAATTAAAGCAACATTTACATTTTCTTCCCTGGCCGGGACACCAACAGGAAAGTTTTCGTGGGCTCGGAAATGATTTTTACACACGCCACCAGAGGGGAATAACTGATTAGGGAAATTTTAAGAATCAGTGCTGGAATGTTCATAGTCCTTTATTATTATTGTTCATGATGCCTTGTATTCTCATTCGAATGTTTATAAACAACAATCCCGAGAGAGGGGAAGGGCAAGCATTATCAAAGCGATGGCGGGTTAGTGGTCAGCTTTTAGTTGAGGGTCTCAATGGGATTAACTATTTACCGTAAGACCGGCCAAAAACTTAGGTGCTAGGCGTAAAAATTTAAACATATTAACCCTTATCCGTACAAAATGTTAACTTTAAAAATGTCTAGCAACGAGAGACCACGAAAGTGAGAGTATTAAAATCTCTTGTGAAGATGTTTCTGTCTTGCCTTAGGCCTAGTTCAGACATCGTGCTCCTGCCGTGCCGAACTAAACTGTAATTAGGTTCGACTGTAGCACGGCAGAAGCACGACTCTGATTCAGACGTCGTGCCAGAGTCGTACCAAATTCAGGAGTAATGAATCTACGTAACAATTAGTCAGCGGTGATCCAACAAAAATGGCGCCGTTTTCCAAATTGCAGCAAAAACTCAAAGAAAAGCAAAAGAAAAAACTTTTCTTTTTGCGAGTACGGCGAATGTTTGTTTGTTTGCCCGACTAGTTTCCGAAAACTTGCTTATTTCGGATTCAGTGTCATCTACTTCGTTGAATGAAAACATCCTCGACGTGCTTTTTAGCAGAAAAATATTCATTGTATTCCTTTGGCTGGCCGCCATGGTTTTTGCCGTCTGGCAAGAATAAAATTCAATTTGCATTCTTTTAAGTATGCAACTGGTGACGATGTTAAAACATCGGCACCAGGGTCTTCTCCGTTTTCAAAATGGCGGCTAAAATAGATTTAGCCAAGCCTAAAAGCGGAGCTCCTTAGCCAAGCCTAAAAGCGGAGCTCCCCGGTATTTTACTTTGCCCTTTATTAAAATATCTGAATTCACTGACCGTAGGCATAAAAAATAGTTAATGAGCCCGCAATCCAATAAAAAAAAACATTTTTGGTCAGCGGTCAACTTTATAAAAACGCGTTACCTCGATGAGTTATACACCTGAGCCCGCGATATGATCACGTGATACTGGTCAGCGGATACCGTGTATTGACAGCTGTCAATTGACCATAACTTGGATGCCCAGTAACAAATAGATTAGAGTTAATCTAGTTCTGAAGTGCGCAACACCGTACGTACGCCGTACGCGCCCGCGAGCTATGCCGCTAGCCATGATGACCATGAAAACTCAAGTTCATGGTTTTCCTATTTCTGTGAATTTTCTATGGGTATGGGGCTCCGCTCTGCGGCCCTTCGGGCCGCTGTGGAGCTCCGCTAAAAACGGAGAAGACCCTGGGAATGAAGTTGTGCGCATACTCCGTAATGGACAATTATTCTCGGGTCTCCTCGAAACTCCTCGCGGGAACGTAATCCCGCCAAAATACATTTATATAATTTATGAATTTGGTTTGGTGCGGCAAAAGCACGACGTTTGAACCGCTGCCGTGCCAGAGTCGTGCGGCACGACATGCCGTGTCGAACTAAATTGCTTTGCCGAACTCAATTCAAAAGTTTGATTCAGACGCCGTCCTTCTGCCGTGCTTTTGTCGAACTTAATTCCTGAATTTAGTTCGGCACGGCAGGAGCACGATGTCTGAACTAGGCCTTATATGTTTGTCGGTAAAGAGAAAGGCCCAGATCTGGGCTGCGAAATATCCCAGAATGGTCCAAAGGCCTTAAAATTATATGTTTACAATGATAAACATTGATTTTCAACTCTGTTCAATTAATCAATGGAAATTAACTTTTATCACGTATGTTAACCGTAAAGAAAACAAATGAACCCCCCAAATGGGCGGTTAACCAGTGACCAGTGACTTGAAGTTGATAGGCTTAAAAAATTCTTCTCTTTATAAGTCTTTATATTTATTTTATCTTTTTTCAGAAATTCTGGGTGTGGGGGCTAAAGCTCCCCCCCCCCTCCCTCTTAGCCCCCCGCTTTCGCCATCCCTGTGTAAACACGGATCAGACTCGCTTGACTTTTGTGTAATTCATTGTTTTAGAAACTCGTGATCTCCACTCAATGTCAAGTCTATATGGCACTTGACAAAACTCTAAAATTTGGGTTTAAACTGCTGCAAGTCTTAACAAAAGTTATAACTAGTTTCAGGGAATAAAATTCAGCATGTAGTAGATACTTACTTCTACACTAATCCTTTTCGGTCATAAGTAAGATTACATATAAGCGATCACCGAAACTGTTTCAATGTTGTTAAGAGATTCTGTAACAGTAAACGGATGCACAATAAAGAAAATAAAACAAATTGATCAATGCGTCTCTCATTTTATTACTTCATTTTTGCCTGGTTACACTACAGTTGTTCACGAAGCTGTCACTCTTCACATTTGTCACTAGATGGCGCAGAGTTCCTACGTTTAACAATCTGAAGACAAAGTGAACAGTTTTTAAACAAATTAACCCTTAACTTCTTATCCTCACTTGCTTTTCTTATCGTTTTGCTACTACGAATTGGTTTCCCGAACTTTCATTTCTTGTAATACGTACATTCCTACATAGAAAGCTAACCTAGTGATTATTGCAAATAATGTGCTTGGCCATACATTTTCACACAACTGAACTGAATTATTATAATAAAGCTAAGTCGGTTGTGTTTAATTTGTTTAGAGACATACATCAACATAACAGTGTTTACGCTATGCCATAGCACTTCAGTTTCCCCAGTGTGTGATAACCTTCCTCGCCGCCAGCGCCTGTATCTCCAAACCTCAGCTGTTTAACTGGAAGATGTGTCTTGTCAGAGAGGAGACCGCTGTCTTCACGCCACACATTGTCATTCTTATCACAGTTACAACCATACCTGGGGTCTGCACATGAGTTGGTCATCCCGCATGCGCACTTACCACTGCCAGGTGATGCTCCGCCCCAGTACGTCATCTTAATTGAATCACGTGACACCCACCAGGCAAATCCCCTACTCAACAGCCATTGAATTACAACACTCGTACTTGATAAACTGTTCACAGTGTGAGGAGGCTCTGGTGAGACTTGCCAGCTGCGACAGACTCGCTCCGGTGTAATGGATGTCACGTGAGTAACAGCCAGCAGGATCACATCCCCCCACGTGCGTTCTGCTCTCACTGTCGTGACCTATCACTGTCACGCCAACTCCATTCTTGTCACTCATGTCACAGTAAACTGTAAATGGTTCCAGGCCTCCTGCGCCATCTGGATCAATGACGTAATTTCCGCTTACACTGCTGACATATTTTCGTATCGCCGAGCAGGAAACAACACGAGCACGATAGCATTCCGAGCCATTTCCAGCGTAACCTTTGTAACATGTGCAGGAGTATGATCCACGTTCATTAGTACAGCTGGCATGCTGATGACACTCATTTATCTGTCTTTCGCATTCATTTACGTCTGTTGAACAGACAAGATGAGTTAAGCATAACAATGAATGTAATATCGTCAAAGAGGCGTGTTTATTTGTAATGTGCACAGAAAATTGAGGCTTAAATCGAGTCGAAAAAATTGATGTTAGTAATTCTCCTTACTGATTGTCATACATTTCCTTAAAAGTAAGTAGAGAGAATTTGGTGTTAGATCAAGACAATATCAAATGATAATCATTCTTGAAATCATAGGTTAAATAACAATGTGTTAAATTTTTCCACCTTGTTCCTGGACACTCAAAACGTCCGTCAAGTAAATTGTGTCCCATTGTAAGGTATGCAATTATTGGGCAGTTGTAAATAGTTTCAGTCATCGATGCCTCTCTATAACCGTTGTATGGCTTATTTCAATTCAGTATTTCAATACTTAGTTAAAATGTTTTCTAACAAAGCCTTAATTTTAAGCCTACTTTCTTCCAAAACGCGCAAGAAAACAGCGTGATAGAGAATCTTCAAGTCAACTTATTACTGTATTTCTTGATTTGAAATATTTAAACACTGCCTACTGTCTACGATTTATAATTCGGCCTTATAAACACTGATTGACATCTTACCTTTCTTACAAGTATACTGATGACAATCGCTGCATTGCACGTCATTCCACTCGTAACTGTGTTGCACACCAAGTGCGTGAACACAATCTTCTCCTCTGAAATTATTTGGCTGATTTTGAGCCCAAGCCGTAAAGTTTCCTTCTCCTCGATCCGCCCAAGTGAAGTTGCCTTTCACAAATCGATCATTCAACCCCAGCCAAGACTTTGCACCATTGTGTCGATGCTGCAAGAACACATTCTCTTCATTGCTGTTGACATCAACGAGGACGGAGTCTTCTTGTCGACATTTTTGCAATGCTGTGGTCCAGTTGACACATGTCTGACTTGTATAGTAGCAGAAGCCATTAAAATAGTCCCATCCAGGAACACAGATATCTGCAAAAATAGAAAACATCCGTTTGCCTTTTGTCTTAATGAGTGAAAGGAAGTTATTTCTTAGTTATTTAGTTCAAAGTAAAAGAGTAGTATTGAGGCTCCCCAGGGGTTTCATGGAACAAGGGAATATCCTCATAAAATAATTGGGAACAAGGGAACAAAACAAAACAAAAATTAAATATCGACAAAATACTTTAAGGGAAGAAGGGAACACAGAGAAAATTTTCCCGCGAACAAGGCAACAGAGGACCCCTCCATTCCCCTGTGTGGCCCTCAGTATTCACTAACCTGTAAGGACCACATAGCTAACTGACACAGGATCATATCTTGTCTCGTACAATTCCTTGACACAGGCTCTGAATCCAGAGGCGTTCATGTTCTGCAAATTTAAAGTTAACACTAAGTGACTGCTACCATTACCACACCAACACCATTGCCACAAACACTGCCACAACTTGCTGCTACTACTGTTACCACTAAATTGCTACTGCAAAAGCTTCATTATCGACAGCTTTTCCCAGAACAGGTTTGTTTCGAATTACGCTCTACTGATCACAAACAAAGGAATAAAGTCGAGGTTCAGGGGAATAATTTGAATTTCCTTTTGTTTTATTCCCCTCAACTTTATTCCTTTGTTTAGGATCAGTAGAGCGCAATTCGAAACTAGCCTATTGTCAGTGTACGCGTATAATGAAACAAAGTTTTACCTCAATCCATGCCGTGATACCGTTATGGACTGGTGCCGAGTTTCCACTTGCTGTTGTGCTGTGATTGGCTGATACAAGAACTGATGGTGTTGTATTATAACTTCGTGTAAAGTGCATAAACTGTAAAATAAGCCAAATAATTAAACATCAATACACTGATATTTTAGTGACTTTTATCTAAGCACATTTTATTTTTCTGTATCGGATGCTGAGTTAGTTCTTACAAATGCGCGCCCTAATAATTTTTTTTTTATTAATGCAGTTCGGTTACAGACAACAATACAATACCTTACTACCTTAATTACGACACACGTAAATAATTTATACAACACTACGATAATAAATCACAAGGGTCCTATAGTCTAACAATAAACACTATTACATTACTTACATTACAATATACACTATACTACGATTACGTTACATTTCATTAGAATTTAGAATTTATACAACACTCCAATAATAATCCACTAGGGTTCTAAAGTCTAACAATAATATGTTCATGTTAAAGACAGGGAACTATTTCTGACAACTTCATAATTTGTTTCCCAATAATATAATTTAAGTCCGAGTAAACCAAAAATAAACAAGAACGCTGATAAAGTCCCTTTTTTCTGCCTTTCAAGCAGCCTGTTGTTTTTATCAATGCACTTTCTTCTAAACGTACCTCGCAGTAAGCGTTGTTATTTTCATCTGTTGGTGGGTTGGTGTTTGGAAACCCGACAGAGCCATGTTCAGTAAAGAACGGCTTGTGTAGTTTAGAAAATGCCAACCAGTTCTGCAAAAAATGCAATGGATTTGGTTTGAATAAACAGAAGTCCGTTGTAAAAGTTTCTATATTTTCTTTATTCATATTTATGGAGCTGGCAACTAAAGTTGATCTTAACGTGATGAATGGGGTTTTTGTAATGCAATCCGTTTTTAGATACAAGTTCATGTCTACCCACTAAAAGCTTCGCGTTGTTCGTCAATACCGCTTCTTACAAATTACAGTTTTAAATCCTGAATTAAAAACAAACACTCGATCCCGCCATTCCAACATTACGAACTCTGAGTGCTACAATCATTTACAAAGGAGACTTGAGATATTCTGGATTAAAGGGGGTCATTCTACATTATTTTACAAATTCAAACTTGTGTTATCCTCCCACACATACACACACACACAATATCAATGTTGTCGGAATGTTGGTTTTAAATTCAATGCATACAAGCAACAACTTTTGCGAAAGATACAGGTCAAAATTAAATTCGGCTGTTCAATTTTTGCAATTTTCTGACTGGTTGTAGGTGGGTGAATGGTTAACTTTTCTCTTCACGTATAACTTTAATAAATTATTGGTCGTATTATTTTTAAAGTACGTACCACACTAATATCTTCATGCTTTCCATCAAAGTTTTGCAATTCTCGGAGACAGACTTTAAATGAGTCCTTTGTTACATCCTCTGTCCAGATCAGCGCGGCATCATACTCCTTTCCGGTCCTTAAATGTTCTGACGTCACGAGAACTACAGGCTCCTCCTTAAACTTGTCCTTTATTAAGAAACAGTAAGAATTTCATTTACAACATATTTTTACTACTTTCTGGGAAGAATGGCGATTGAGTCATCAATCGACTACAACTTAAATCATAGAAATGACTTCACAAGATGTCCGTTTAATCAGCAGTGAGGCGTGAACTTTTACTGGAAAACGTTTCGCATTTTTCAGCATCAGTGTTATGGCTTAGAAGAGTGTAAACCTTGAAGATAAATGTAGTCACTTTGGAAAGGATATATAGAGAACAAAGCAGTAGCACTAAAACCACCTAGAGAACCATAAATTGAGGCCGAAATCTCATTGAAAACAAGAAACAAACGACCCGAGCGAAAGAAGTTTTCTTTTCCTTTTCAATAGTCAATTGTACTTTTTAGGTTGGAGAATACACATTCTTGTGCTTAAACTGTTGTGTTACTTACATGTAGAACAGATGCTCGTATATTGACGTTGCGATACCTGTGCTCTAAGAGGTATGTCGAAATTTTATAATTGAATGTTTTTAGAAAAAGTTCTTAACGTTAAAAAGAAAAAAATGAGACAGCCAATCTTACCTTGGGAAAAGTCACATCTGCGCAATTTGTTCCAGACCACCATTTCTTCATCTTTATATCTCCCGTCATTCCTTGGGGCGGTGCTCCCTGATATGCCATCCAATCAACAGTCGCAAATGGATTAAAGTTCTTGTTCTTTCTCCCAGATTGCATTGCGCAAACTGTGAAATTCTTTGTATTGATATTTTCAGTCCAGGAAGTTATGGCGTCGTGGACAGTTTCAGTATCGTTCAGATTCATGTGATTGACTGTTATCTGTACATGAACTTGCTTGTCCGGATAAAACCGGTATGGCGGGAAAGCGACCGTCTGGCAGCTTGAATCAGACCACTTTGGAACACGAAGAAGTTCCACTCGACCACGCTCAATTGGAAAACCTGTTTAAGAAAATAAAAATGACTCATTTTAATCAGTGGAGTAGTCGAGTAACAAACATGATAAAAGAATTTTGATAGGAAATGGACATTCTCATTTTAATAATGTGCTTTTGTTGCCAAACATTTTTCAAGTAACTAACATTTTAACAACATTTTGAGAGTAAGTGGACATTTATCCAAAATCGTTTACTTTTCAATTCAAATTTATCATTTGCTTTGGTTGTCAAAAGTCCAGTAACACACATGATAAATGAATGTGAGGGAAAGTGTACATTACATTATTTTTTTTAGTTTTCGATTCATCTTTAAATGGAACATTGTGTTAATCAATAAACAAGGGATAAATAAGTTAGAGATGACAAAATCTGCATTGGGTTTTTTAACCAAGAATACACCGTACTCCTATAGTTCCTCCCGCCGCTCAGAAAAATTCGCGAGCTGCAAAATAATTCGCGAGCTGCAAGATGCGATAGACTTTTATCCTATCCAAGGAGATAACAAAAGTACTTCTAGTCGTTTTACACAGCAAAGACAGCAGTTACCCGTTTGCATCCATAAGCCATTTAGCTTTTGCGATTCATGAGGTTGAGCAAAATGTTACTTTGTTACCATTCAACAGACCCCCTGACTTACCCTCACAGCTTCCTGGGTGGTACACAAGATTATTCTCAAGTCCTCTGCAGTAGTTCAACTCGTGCCAGCATTTGTTGTCGTATGTTGTACCATTCGCGGTGCACACTGGGTCCTGATAGGAAGGACAGTCTTCAAAACACACACAGCGAGCTTTATAGGCGCTGTAAGTTTTACAAACGCCAAATGAAGGACAATGAACGCCCAGACATGGATTGCGATCTGTAAAACAAAGGAGTATAAGAGTAAGTCTTATATTGGCCCTAGATGATGGACAGTGCACGTCACGAAATGGATCGATCGAGATTTGTTAAACAAAAGAGTAAAAAAACAAGTTGTACTTATACCGCTTTCAAGACTAGCTGCATTACAATTCCATTTTATAATTAAACTAAAACAGATAATATACTGGCGTGATCAAGTTTGAACGATCAATTTTTAGAACTGGAGGATAGGTGCACAACTGAACATCGTTATAAATAATTCATTGTTAATTTTTAGATCGCTGCAACTTTTTTACAAGGTGATCACTTGATTAATAAGTATGCCTTAGTTTTAGCCAAGTTTTAGATTATAAACAGCATAATAACTAACCTCCAATTACAACAAAACTACCAGACAAAGGGTCGTGTTGGGCTCCCGTTCCACTCAGGTCTTTCACGCACATCCGCATGGATGTGAGTCCAACTTCCTAAAATGAAAAGGAAATGTTAACTGAAGTATTGTGAGTTTTTATCAATGTTTTTTATAAGGGTTCAGTTGTAATGCATTCCTTACAGGCTCAAAAGTGTCTCTTGGGTGTTAACGTGTATTTGTTTAAAACAGCAATGAGGGCCAAACTGCCATAAATACATGCAATAAAAAGCTATGTCCTACCTCAACCCATGCCGTGATAATGTTGTGTTCTGGTAAAATGTTGTTTTTAACTTTCCGATCGTAATAGTGATTGACAGACACAAGGACGACTGGCGATGTATAGAATGTTGTGTTGAACTGCACTTCCTGTGAACAGAAATAGACAAAAAAGGCGTCATTTGATGCAAAGAAACGATACATAGTGCACTAAAGTCGCAATATTTTCCTCTATGGTGAAATTTTACTCTCAAAAAATATCACACGACAATCTTCAAACCATCACGTTTATGAAATCATTGGTTGAAGACATTAACTTGTTTGTTGGATCTTATACTAATTGGCAAAAGCTCATAATTTGAGACATACAAAAAATTAAACAACTGAAACGTCTAAGGTGTTTATTTTTGTTTACTGAGATAAGCCTATACACGATGACGTGATTGACACCTGCTTATCAAATACACTCACTTGACAGAAGCCGTAGTTGTCTTCAGCGGTTGGATTTCCTGTGTTAGGGAAGAACGATTCTCCTGCCAGCGTAAAATTCAAATCAGAACCGTTGCCATGGAAAGCAAACCAATCCTGTGAGGAAATTAAGAAAAAATGATAGAAAAAATATTATTTTTTATGTGTTTATAAAAAAAAAAAAAAAAAAAAAAAAAAAAAAACGACCCGGGGAAAAAAAAAAAAAAAAAAAAAAAAAAAAAAAAAAAAAAAAACAATAAAAACACCCACCCAAAAAAATCAAACAGCACGGTAGCATTTTGAGCTGCAGCAAAAAGAGTCATTTTATAGTAGAGTCCTGTGTTAACTTCCATTCCCATTCTAACATTTATTTTCAGTTAAATCTATGCAACTCTCAAAAATGTCCAAATAATTTTACTCACCACAATTGCATCCTGGTGTTTCCCGTCGAACTGTAGAAACTCGCGGATGCAAACTTCGAAGGATCCGGGCTTCACATTCTCCAGCCAGATATACATGGCGTCATTAGGCTTTGTACTACGAGTGTACTTAGCTGAGACAAATACAGAAGGCTTTCCACCAAAACTCTGTATGAATTAAACAAAACTATATAATGAGAGTCAAAGATTTGATTGATGTAGTTGAATTATAAGCAGGGAAGGAAGAAAAATAGAGGCCTGCGAAATTTCCCGTGCATAATTTATTTAAATCGAATAAAAGCACTAAACAATCCCTCTAAAATTGTGTGACGAGGGTTTGGCTTGCACCCCCTGCCACCTTCATCCCCTTTTTCTTTTAAATTGCCACTATATTCTGACATTTTCTAGGATCGGCTGATAGAACTGATGATGGGAACAACTCGATGAAAAGGAAGGAATAAAAAATAACTCGAAAGGAAAACGTGAAAAAAAATTTGTGCATTTATTCAGTTTCCACCTTATTCCAATAAGAAGTAATTGAATTTCGTTATAACTTTAGCTATCAAAACAGACGAAAGAAACTACAACTTATTTTTCTATTTCTTCTATCAAAAAGCCTTACTGATTTTTTAAAAGTTTCCTTTCTTCTAACGATATTGTTTTCTAACCTGTGAAAACGTGACTTTCTCGCATTTGCTTTCTGTTGTCCATATTCCATTAAAAGTAACACTACCATGTGTCATTTGTGGTTGATCTTGGAAAGCCAGCCAGTTGATGATTCCAGTTCCATTTGATCCAATGCCTGACTCACGTGCACACACCTCAAATCCACGTGTACTGACGGATTGAACCCACATAGCAGAAGGAGAGTGAACACGTGAAAACTGTTCACCATGGCTCAATGACACGTGCACTTGAACCTAAAGGACGTAAAGTAAAACTAACATTAACAACAGACATTTTATTTAGAGAAATTCCGGAGGATTAAAAGGCCGATAACCACATGGCTGAAAACTGAAAGTTTCACACTTTTGTTTTTCATAACTTCTTTCACGTAATTATACCTAAGTCTTCATGTGAACTAGGTATATATCAAGTTATCAATTACATTTTTTCTCTACCCAAGGACAAAATAAATAATTCTTATTTTGAAAGACCTCTTATTTTCTTATCGGGTTTCCGTTTTGATCGATAAAGTAAGTAGCATTCAGTTGCGGGTGCAGATGGGTGAGTCCTCATTCACCAAACACGATATAAACAAACTTCACACTACAAAACATGCGCACAAATTTCCAGCACGGAAATGACGAGGCAAAGGGGAACATTTTCACTAGTTTGACATTGTTTCTAACTATTTCTAACTAAATTAATATTTCTTTCTAAAACGATCTTACTATGTTATGTAAAACGATCAGCATGGAAAAAAGTGACTTTGGAACGAAGTGACCGGATGGCGTTTAGTTACTACCTCATAAAGGAAACTCCTGTTTATGTCGAGATAAAACTCTGCCCAATTCGACAAAAACACATTTTATATCTTTTGATTCGCTTAATTCTGGCCTTCAGTGCATAATGCAGCCAGCGTAAACAGTTGTGTTAATTCTGTAACTGAAGTAGACAATTTTTCAAATTCCGTAAACCTGCTGAGCCCTGCCATATATTTAGACGCAGGACGCACCACTATTTGGAAGCTTAAGATATCCAGTGTATATTGCGGCATAGAAGACCGTTCAAACTTGCCTATAAATTCTTTTTAATACCCACTGTTTCACTATCGAATTAATTTTCAATTGTTCTGCACTAACACACTAACCTTTCCTGATCCACTGAACACATGAGGAAATGCAACGTTTGTGCAAATAGGCAGTCGACAATCTATAGGAGGTAAACATCCACTGCTGCAGGTCCAGTCTTTAAACGTTCTTGACATATTGAGCTTGCCACTTTGCTGCAGTGAAAGCCCTGTACAGACAGAACGACAAACGTCTGTTAGCTGAAATATTTAGCATACTGAAAAACGCACATCAACGTAGTTTGTTGTATAACTTAATAAAATTTAGTATATACTTCAACATATTGATAGAATAATAAAGAATGTATGCGGGTGAAACATTTTTCATAAAAGTGCATTCTTGGTTAGTTTCAACTTCGTTCCCAAACAAAAAGCTACTGAAAATAGCTTGAATACAGGTGGTTAATGATTAACCCCTTCTTTGGCTGACAAGAAAGCCTCAGGCTTTTACACGGACCCATTTGCGTTTACATTCCCTTTTGTTGTTGTTCAACAAGAAGTGCGTTATGTTGAACCGTGACATATATTATACGATACTCGGCCGTCATTATTAAAGGTCAAAGGTACTTTCAGACCGCTTTTGAAGTCCTTGACGGTAGCCAGCACTGATAAAACAACTTGAATACAAATTCCACTGTAAAATGAATTTGTGACTGACTCTCCATTATTTCAGTTGTCGGCGCTCCCCCAGCTTTCCATTATTCTCCACCACTCATGTTCCATTGTCCGCTATTCTCGTCTGCGGCTCCGGATCACATCTCCACCCTCTTCTACACATTTTGCGTGTGCAGGTGACACGATAGGTGCAGATAGCCAAATCAGTCATCTCTTGACAAAAAAGCAGCGTGAGATCTCTCCCTGATGGATTAACTCGTTTCTGTGACTTTTATAAACGTGTTTAAACAGACTGCCGCAAATAGCTAGCCAGAAATGAGACAACAAATTCCATTGTTAAATGGATTTGCGACTGAATAAGACTAAACCATTTATGTTCATCTGTCAAGCAAGGCAGCTTCGTAAGTGAGCAAGCAAAAGCTTACAATAAAATATCTCACAGCTATTTGTAGTTATATAAATAAGTTTAACATTGTCACGGCCTGATATGTTTCAGATCTGCTGTGTTTTGACAGTTTGGAAAGATCAAAAGACATGCACAGTTTTAGGATCCAGTCGAAGATCACGCGACCCACTTAAAGAGAAAATAAGAATGCGAAATATTAGCCTGATCGTAGGTTACTCTGTGGCTTCCACTTAACGAATGAAAAAGACAAGTTTAAGCTAATTGCATGGCGCGGAGTGTTGAAATTGGACTGGCACCAAAGAAAAACAATGCACAACTTAACTGTCCTTGAGAGGGCTTAGTTATACATGTTTACATATAAGCCTCCAAAAAAACATTTATAAGTAGCTGATAAAAGGATTCCACACTAAAGTATCCCGGCACTAATCCAACAAAATCACTAAAAGATTTTCAGCGCGTTCAGGCCAGGCAATGGTTTTGTACTCACACGGTGCGTTTTTGCACGTCCGAAGAGATTTCACCAGATGCATGCACTTCGACTCATTAATCAAGTTACCGGGTCCAAAACATCCAAATGGGGTGCAAGAACACACAGCTTTCTGAAAAAATCTCCGCTAACGTTACCTTCCGCCCCACCCTCGACCTCCTCATGCAGTCCCCCCTATAAACTGAAAATAATGCGATGAACTACTTGTTGAACGTTTCCTTAAATCTTAGATGTAAATTGTCCAGACATATTTGCAAATCCAGCCGTTCTCATAGGCGTGAATAGTCAACTGTAACACAGCTGAAACAAAGTAACAAGATGCGCATCTTACGACATTTACTGCGTCAGTTGCTTCAGTAGGTTTCCTCTTCGAAAAAGGAATTTTGTAGCTAGAAAGCCAAGTTAATGGATTGAGTCTTCCTTTAAACAATGCTCCAGGTCATTAAAAAAGATCTTTTCAACAGTATCTTTCCAAGTCAAACCTCTCCTTTCATACGAGACTGTCGTGTGGTGTCAGTGAAGCAAAAATTGCCAGGGCTCTAGATCTTTAATAGAAATCGACCCATATAAATATAATATAATTTTAATATTAGAAGCCTTTTATTTTCTAAAACAACGCTAATAAACATGATTTGATAAAATGAAATGTTAGGTTTAGAAAACATTCTCAGCTCCCAACGATCGAAGAACAAGTTGTCTGCCCGTGCATGTCACCTTTGAAATACTTGTAACCTCTTTAACAGCAGATATATTTGCCTGCCTGCGTAAAAATTCGTCTCCTATCCTCTTGCTCTAGCTTTCATTACCTTAACAAAGTGCATTAAATCGTGCAAACGTAAGCGAAAACATGATCAGCATAGATTTAAAACTTTCGAGGTATTTCATAAAGGAGGCACAGCCCAAAATAAAACCCGCAAAACTCTTTTATCAGGTTGAAAACTGAGATTATTTTAAAGAAAGGTTTCATTGAGTGCTTCTTTGAAGTTCATGTAAAGTACTTCTTTCCAGAACATGGATCACTGATAGCAGACTTACCATTTACTGTTAAAGTAAGACATCCCAGTATGGCCAAAACCAGCAGAACTGAAGGCGAAGATGGACGATACATTCCCAAGCGCATCTTGACGAGTCAGAAGGTGCACTGTTCTCTGGGCCTGTCAGATAGGCATAAATAGATTGTGCTCAGCAACGTTTGAGCAACTTTTAGCGTCTTGAGCAACTTTTTGTAGTACCAGCAACCTAGGGCAACTTTTGCCTTCCTTGGCAACTTTTGAGCAACAAATTGATATAAAACCGATCCAAACCATAAAAGTCGTTTCATTTCGAGGGATTTTTATCTTTTTTTATTTTTTATTTTATTTTTTATCTATTATTGAAATTATGTTGAGTTTAAAGAGCATATTGATTACAAAAAAGTATTTCTATTTCTCATATAACAATGGCTTTTTGGACTCTTTTAATGATTGTAAGAATATTTAATGAAAATTTTTAAATGGCAACAAACAAACAAACACGTTTTGAGTATTTATCTAAAACAAAACGACTCTAGAGCAAGCAACTTTTCTAAATTTTGGTGGCAACTTTTTGATATTTGAGCAACTTTAGAGCAACTTTAAGGTATATTGTGAAGCAACTTTTCCTGAATTTACTAGCACAATCTATTCATGCCTAACATTCACACTATGAAAATCATCGAAAAACTACCAAAGGGTAGGTAACTTCCCTGTTTCTCTTTTATTAAAACATTACCCACCTTCTAAAAAAATACCAAGAATTAAGGCTTTCAACAAACATTTCAGGTATTGTGATACATAAGCTGTTATCGACTCATAATTTTTGGTAATTTATACTTTCGTAAAAATTGGTTGTGAGGAATGCGTCCACTTCCTCATGTTTGGCATTGGTTTATACAGCCGTTATATCCCCAGGCTCCGCGCGCTCAATTTAACTCCTCCCTATTTCCTAGCTCTTACGAAAAAAGAGAGAGGCCTCTGCGGAGGAAAGAGTCTTATAAACATGATAAAAGACGTAACTTACTGCACTGCACTTTTTCTTCTTTGATGAACCTCTTCTGCGTCAAGTCAGATCTCCGTTAGCAGTTGGTTCTCTGTTGAGAATGGGATACGATCTTGGACGTTTTCTCTTTTAAAGGTTCTAATAAGCCAATTAGAAAACAAAAATGACAGCTGACGGCTAACAATTGTCAAATGAGGCATAAAGGTAAACGCGATCATTGAGCAGAGCTTTCTAGCGCCAAAAGATTGCCTAGAAACAGCATATGCAAAATGGCGTTTCTTCAGGGAAGGCAGAGTTTTCTTCATTCAAAATACCTAAAAATTATTTCTTATCAGATAAATTTTAGTTCCCGATTCTTTAGATAAGTGTTAAGTTACAAAAAATAAAAACGTGACGAAATGAAATATTTTAATGAGAAAATAGAAAATTACTGACAGCTGACATTCGTCAAATGAGTTATTAAGGTACGTGCGATCACTGAGCAGAACTTGCTAGCGCGAGAATGTTGCCTAGAAACAGCGCATGCCTAGTGGCATTTCTCTATCACTGAGCAGAGCTTGCTAGCGCTGGAATAAAATTGTCTAGAAACCTCACTTGTAAGCCAAGCGGAGAGTTTTCTACATTAAAGAGCCTAAACATTATTTCTTTAAGCAAGAGACCGCACTTTCTAAGGGTTTACTGGCGTAATAAAACCGCGCGGGATGTTGGAAGAGATTTTAGCGACTGGACTAGGAGAACACGAGAAAAGCTCAATAATAACAATCTTATATTAGGAAGCTCCATCACTAAAAGTGGTTTACGTAGAGGTCTTAACACTAGATATATATTATATAATGATACAATTAAAATCAATAAATAAGAGCTAAAACCGAAATATATAAATATTTACAACATATACACTACAAAGATTAAAAATACTTAATTAAAAAAGCAGAAAAAGATACTTTTAAAAAGTTGGCAAACTTGCTGAGTTTCTTACAGTTCTCTATAACACATTAAAGTCTTTGAAACAGTGGTACTGCGAACGATGTTTTCCCCAATTGTATTTGATTTTGGGGAGCTTTATAGTTTCTTTATTGCGAGTATTGTAGGAGTACATGTCACTCTTTCTTACAATGTCCAAAGAATGATTAAGTTGGCCATTAATACAATTGTATTCATATATACATCGATGACATTTCCTACGTTCTTCGAGATTCAGCCATCTCGAGACTGTTTATGCATCAGTGGATGAGGAGTGAAGTGATCTATCTAATAGGTAGCTCGGTTAAGCAGACGTTCGTGGGACAGAAACGCGTGACGAGCCCAAATAACGTCTACGAAGGAGGCTGGTAAATGAGGAGCGTTAGGCGAGTGATTTACATGCTTTTAGAGTATTCTTCCAACATCCCAAGTGGTTTTATTATGCCAGTAAACCCCTGGGAAGTGCGGTCTATTGTATTTATGGAATACTAAACTATAGAAATCGTTTCTCGAAGAAATAGAAATCTTGTTAAAATTTCGAGATCAACTACTTGGTTATTGGTCGTTATTCTCAACACACTCATCGAATGACTTGGTCAGAAAATCAAAGCGGCTGAAAGAATAAGACACAGGTGCAGCTCCACGCTTAGAATTTTACTGATCAACACGACAAAAAATTTAAAAAAGTAATAAGCTATAATAATCAAATGAAAGGAAAGGAAAATGACAATCGGTTAAAAGCAGAAAATTTGTTCAATGTTTTAAAAGTACTTTCACGAGGAAATTTGCCGGAGTCATTCTTAATTCGCGAGAGTAAATGCACGAAAACTTTGCAAGTTTACAAATTTCACAGACTGAAAAATGACAGCTGACGGCTAACAATTGACAAATGAGGCATAAAGGTAAACGCGATCATTTAGCAGAGGTTTCTAGCGCCAAAAGATTGCCTAGAAACAGCATATGCCAAATGGCGTTTCTTCAGGGAAGGCAGAGTTTTCTTCATTCAAAATACCTAAAAAATATTTCTTATCAGATAAATTTTAGTTCCCGATTCTTTAGATAAGTGTTAAGCTACAAAAAATAAAAACGTGACGGAATGAAATATTTTAATGAGAAAAAAGATAATTACTGACAGCTGACATTCGTCAAATGAGTTATTAAGGTACGTGCGATCACTGAGCAGAACTTGCTAGCGCGAGAATGTTGCCTAGAAACAGCGCATGCCTAGTGGCGTTTCTCTATCACTGAGCAGAGCTTGCTAGCGCTGGAATAAAATTGTCTAGAAACCTCACTTGTAAGCCAAGCGGAGAGTTTTCTACATTAAAAAGCCTAAACATTATTTCTTTAAGCAAGAGACCGCACTTTCTAAGGGTTTACTGGCGTAATAAAACCGCGCGGGATGTTGGAAGAGATTTTAGCGACTGGACTAGGAGAACACGAGAAAAGCTCAATAATAACAATCTTATATTAGGAAGCTCCATCACTAAAAGTGGTTTACGTAGAGGTCTTAACACTAGATATATATTATATAATGATACAATTAAAATCAATAAATAAGAGCTAAAACCGAAATATATAAATATTTACAACATATACACTACAAAGATTAAAAATACTTAATTAAAAAAAGCAGAAAAAGATACTTTTAAAAAGTTGGCAAACTTGCTGAGTTTCTTACAGTTCTCTATAACACATTAAAGTCTTTGAAACAGTGGTACTGCGAACGATGTTTTCCCCAATTATATTTGATTTTGGGGAGCTTTATAGTTTCTTTATTGCGAGTATTGTAGGAGTACATGTCACTCTTTCTTACAATGTCCAAAGAATGATTAAGTAGGCCATTAATACAATTGTATTCATATATACATCGATGACATTTCCTACGTTCTTCGAGATTCAGCCATCTCGAGACTGTTTATGCATCAGTGGATGAGGAGTGAAGTGATCTACCTAATATCAACTTAGCTGCCTTGTTTTGCAGAATTTACAATTCATTCATTAGTGAGACATTGTCCTTGTCACCCCAGACTAAATCAGCATAGTCAAAAATAGGTAGCTATAGCACTAAGCTGTTATAAAAGCAACGGGCATTATAAGGTAAATAATACTTAATCCTACGTAGAAGACTAAGGTTCTTATTAACCTTAGATGAAATATACTCATAATGGTCGGACCATGTAAAAGTTGAGGACAACATAACTCCCAAATATTTTAAACTAGTCACAGAATTTATATCAGTGTCAAAAATAGATAATGTGAAAGAGGAAATGTCAACAAGTTTCCTATTACTTCCTATGATCATGGATTTCGTCTTAGTAAGATTCAAAGTTAGCTTATTTCCATGTAGCCACTGAACAACTTTCAAGACATCATCATTTAGTGCCTCTTCTAACAGATGTGGCTCCTTACCAAAATAGTACAGGATCGTGTCATCAGCATACAAAGTCACCTCGCAATTCTTTATAGCCAGAGGAAGATCATTAATATAAGCCAAGAAGAGAAGCGGTCCCAAAATACTCCCCTGTAGCACCCCAAAGGTCATCTGGAGAGGGTCAGACACAGCATCACTACAGGCAGTCCGCTGTTTACGATGACTCAGGTAAGACTTGAACCACTGCAGGGTACTGTGCAAGACACCGATAGCCGACAACTTAGACAGCAAGATGTTATGGTCATCGGTATCGAATGCTTTGGTCAAATCTAAGAACACTGAACCGCATAGCTCTCCACTCTCCATATGCAATAGGACCTCATCTGCAAAACTGGTGAGAGCTGAAGTTGTACACAGCTTGGGACGGAAGCCAAATTGTTGAGGTCAAGCTTGTAAATCATTAGCCTCCTTCGCAGACGTTCTTTGGGCTCTTCACGCGTTTCTTCCCCACGAATTTCTGTTATACGATAGACGGGTGCCGATTGGTTTTTTTCATAACAGAGGCAAACCACCGACGAACAGAATTGGTAGCTTGGTTAAGCAGACGTTCGTGGGACAAAAATGACGAGCCCAAATAACGTCTACGAAGGAGGCTGGTAAATGAGGAGTGTTAGGCGAGTGATTTACATGCTTTTAGAGTATTCTTCCAACATCCCAAGTGGTTTTATTACGCCAGTAAACCCCTGGAAAGTGCGGTCTATTGCATTTATGGATACTAAACTATAGAAAACGTTTCTTGAATAAAAATAAAATAAATGGGAATAAAATAAATAAAAAATAATCAAAAAAAATCAAAGCGGCTGAAAGAATAAGACACAGGTGCAGCTCCACGCTTAGAATTTTACTGATCAACACGACAAAAAAAATTAAAAAAGTAATAAGCTATAATAGTCAAATGAAAGGAAAGGAAAATGACAATCGGTTAAAAGCAGAAAATTTGTTCAATGTTTTAAAAGTACTTTCACGAGGAAATTGGCCGGAGTCATTCTTAATTCGCGAGAGTAAATGCACGAAAACTTTGCAAGTTTACAAATTTCACAGACTGAAAAATGACAGCTGACGGCTAACAGTTGACAAATGAGGCATAAAGGTAAACGCGATCATTTAGCAGAGGTTTCTAGCGCCAAAAGATTGCCTAGAAACAGCATATGCAAAATGGCGTTTCTTCAGGGAAAGCAGAGTTTTCTTCATTCAAAATACCTAAAAATTATTTCTTATCAGATAAATTTTAGTTCCCGATTCTTTAGATAAGTCTTAAGTTACAAAGAATAAAAACGTGACGGAATGAAATATTTTGATGAGAAAATAGAAAATTACTGACAGCTGACATTCGTCAAATGAGTTATTAAGGTACGTGCGATCACTGAGCAGAACTTGCTAGCGCCTGATTGTTGCCTAGAAACAGCGCATGCCTAGTGGCGTGTCTGTAACTCTCTATCACTGAGCAGAGCTTGCTAGCTGTTTTCGGTTTTTTCCCTCAAGGTTCTTTGCTCTATTTTAATTAACTACGGCGGGCTGGAAAATTCGTTGTAGTCACCTAAGTAAGTTTGCATTTCCATCGTTCATGAGAATCATATCTTCTGTTTTTTGTCAACTGATAAAGCAAAATAAAACATTAAACTAATGCTAAGCAATTCTTCGTCCTTACGCGACGTAAAGCGTAGTTACATATTAGGTTTTCGACCAATCAGCGCGCGCTTCGTATCTCAGTTATATTCAGATAAATTTTAGTTCACGATGCTTTAGATAAGTCTTAAGTTACAAAGAAGAAAAAACGTGACGGTACGAAATATTTTAGTGAGAAAACAGGATGTAAGAAATTGAAAATTTGGAGCAACGAGGAATACGCACGAAATTACTGACAGTTGACATTCGTCAAATGAGTTATTAAGGTACGTGCGGTCACTGAGCAGAACTTGCTAGCGCCAGAATGTTGCCAAGAAACAGCGCATGCCTTGTGGTGTTTCTCTATCACTGAGCAGATATTTCTAGCGCTAAAATATTACCTAAAAGCAGCACATGCGTTTCTCGAGGGAAGGTAGAGTTTTCTACATTTAAAAATAACACAAAAATTATTTCTTATCACGCAAATTTTAGAGGAAAAAACGTAACGGTATGAAACATTTGAATGAGAGAACATAATATTACAAATTGAAAATTTGCAGCAACGAAGAATAAGCACGAAATTACTGACAGCTGACAGTCGTCAAATAAGCTATTAAGGTACTTGAGAACACTGAGTAGAGCTTGCTCCAGAATAAAAGTTCCTAGAAACAGCACATTCTTAGCGGGATTGATTTTTGCTTAATATAAAAATACTGGAGCTGAAAACTAGAAATAAGGTATATCCTGAAAGATAAATAAAAAAGTTCAAATATCGCCTAAAACTACTGTAAAAATCGTTACGCTAAAAATGCTAGCTTTCGCCGATGCACGGCATCATCAGGGATTGAAAAGATTCCGCGTGGGCCTATGCTTAAATGTAAAGTTAAATAAAATGTGTCAAAAGCGTAAAAATGCGGGAAGTATGTGAAATGCTAAGCGAATAAATATATGTTATTTGGCGGCCGGGAGGTCCGTATTGGAAAAAAACGGCCCAGCAGAATTTTATTCTGATAAACAGTGCCAAACTAAATGAAATGCGTAGTGTCTACGTACGGCACAATATTGTGATAATTAAATTGTCCGTTTTTAATCAAAGGATCTCATTTCCTTGAATGATGGCAAATAGTATTCTGTTTCAGCAAAGCTTGATAGATAAACAAGGCAGTTTAGATTGAGTCTATAAACCGCGTAAAGTTTACCGCAATGGCGTGAAAATCATTGCAAAACGCACAAACAACGCGACGGCAATCTAAGAACGGTAAACTACAACTCGATTTTGTTGAGAAAGAAATAATTATAATACTCGCCTTTTGAAGAACTTTGAGGCCTTTATTTTCACTGCTTTTTAGTCCTTTCAAATTTGCAACGGTTGATGAACAGTTATTTCGATTTTGCAGAGCAAAACTTTCATGTGTTCGTTCGTCTCTCGCTGCAAAATGATTTTGCGCGGAACTGAGCGGAACTGCATCCCGTTCCGTTGACCGCGGTCAGGATCGGAAAATTCCGCCCGCTACCAGAACCAATCAGATTGCAGGATTCGGTTCATCTTTCCCGCTTGCGCGCTGAGAAAAAAAATAAAGTAAGTAATAGTAATTGAACTGGTGGTGTACAATTCAGAGAGTAATCGGGCGAGTTATTTCAAAATCGGCAGAACGCGCAGCGAGAGGCCGATTTGAAATTACGAGCACGACTACTCTCTGAATTGTACGACACGAAGTCCAACTACTAATTAATCGTATTAATAACAAAATTCGAGGTTAGGAAGTCTTTGAGAACCTTTTTTGTAAGAAAAAGTCATAGGTCAATTCAATTGGTTGTACTATGCACTCCGGATTCACTTCGGTTAGCCTACTATGTACTCTAGTTAGCCTGTTTACGGTTAGATTTTAATAATTGTAATGGGTTTTGCTTTGTCAAAAAAATCCTGACTCGAAAATCCTAGCCCGAAAATCCAACTCGAAAATCCACTCGAAATCCTAACTCGAGAATCCAACTCGAAATCCTAACTCGAAAATCCAACTCGAAAATCCTAACTCGAAAATCCAACTCGAAAATCCAACTCGAAATCCAACTCGAAAATCCAACTCGAAAATCCAACTCGAAATCCAACTCGAAATCCTAACTCGGGAGTTAGTCTGTATCTGCAATAATATTTCCCTAGATAGCTGGTGAGTTGATGCACGTGCTTGGGGGAGGTGTGAGGAAAATGTTATCGGAGTGCTAATGACTTTAGAACCGTGACATTCGATAAGTAAGACTTACAAAAAGCTGGTTAGAGTTAGAAAACCATTTGTGACCGTGGACGAAGACATATTTCAATTTGAATCGGTTATTAAAGGTCGCATACGTGCAGAGCGGAAGTAGATTCGCGCCCATGCTATTTATAGCCCCTGTACTCTCCCTTGCGCGTGCTTTACTGATAAGGCTGGTTGAACCCTGGGTTAAGCCCCTATATAAGACCCTATATAAGGCGCGAAACGGAAGAATACAAGGACTGGATTATTGCCAACTTGTCTCTCGGTGTGTATTCCCAAACGCGAGCCTGCTCGCAGACTGTTTTATGACCCAGACTCGCACTCTGTCTTCGGCGGGCTCCATTGTTATTTTATTTACACTCTTTTTATTTTATTATAATATTTTTTTTTCAACCCAGGCTAAATATTATTATTTTTCTGCCGATTTTAGGCTGAAAATATTCTTATGAACAGTCTTAGATAATAGAGTTTGACATTTCCGTTTGAACACATATTGGGGTATCAGTTACAAGTGTTTGGTGTCCAGATCCAGCAAGTTCAAGAAATTAATTCGAAATTTTCAAAAATACCATAATACTCTTTGTTGTCTACCCAAAATTTTGCATAAGCATTGTTTTGCTGTCCAGTTTGCTGTCCTAAGAGAAATTGAAAACAATGCTTATGCAAAATTTTGGGTAGACAACAAAGTGTATTATGGTATTTTTGAATATGGCGAATTGAACTGAACTTGAACTAAACCGAAACTAAAGATGTTGCATCAGACGACACTTGGCCATTTTGGCTTTAAATGAAGCATTCCTCACAGAGATACAATGAGGGAAATGAACAAAACCAGATTTTGCTTCAACTACGTCAATGATAGTTTAATAAGTGTGATAACTGCGGAAAACTCTTTGTGAACCAGCAAGGGCTGTCTGTATATGTGAAACGTGCACAAAATATTCGTAAAATTCACAAATTTGAAAATTTCAGCCTCGATATTCTTATAAACTATGTTCTTATAAGATAAAAAGAGTGTATATTACAGCGGCGAACACTAACTACCTTATTACATAAAATTTTCGTGATTTTGGGAAATTGTCGTATCCAAAATAGCCTGCGAATACAGCCGCCTCTCATTCGCTCCGGCCACTACGTGCGAATAGTAGCGGAAGCGAATGAGAGGCGGCTGTATTTGCAAGCTATATCCAAAATCACTTTAATTACGCGATTTTGCAAAACGTTTAATCTTTGATTATTTTCTTGACAATGTGAGATCAAACGCTTTACGCTGAAGATTCTTTATTTCAAGAGGCGCTGATGTCTTCGTAACTGTAAGACGCTCATTTCCGACGGCCACCATTTATACAAGGAGCTTTAAAAAGAGGTACCACTAGAGACAACTAAGACTTGCTCCAAGTCGCTCGTTAGATTCGCAGGAGATCGCTGGATACGGAAACGGTAGTCCGGCGGCTTAGCTCCTGTGTGCGTTTTGGCACCCTTGGCCACCTTCACTTGGTCCCGCCATCTTTCTGTCTCCGGGGCCCCCCCCCTCCCCACAGTTTCTCTCTCCTTTGTTCCTCCCGTCGGGCCCCCTCCCTCCTCCGCCGTCGTCTCTCCCGCCGGGCGTGCTCTCCTGTCGCGTTGCGTCCCGTCTTCCGGGGGCGTCCCCCCCGCTCGTCTTCCCCTCCTCGTCTTGTGGTGTGTGTGTCGGCCGTCCCCGCATCGGCTCTTCCTTAGGTTTCTTCGTTCTCCTTGGTGCCAGTTGTGGTCTGTTGGCCGGCCGTGGCGATCCAGTGCGGCGTGACGTGTGGTGCGTCATCCCCCTGACGTCCGTGGTGGCCTTTTTCCGTGTTTGCTTTTCTGGAGTCGGGGTCTGGTCCAGCCCGGTCTGTGGGGCCGGCCGGTGCGGGCGGCACTATCTGTCGGCCCTCGTGCCAGTTCCTCGTCACATTCCTACGCGGACACGGAGGGCGCGCGGGGGCATGAGAAACAAAATGGCGGAGGATCTTGGCGGATCGCGGAACGAGGAATGGCCATTCCTCGGCAAGTGTCATTTGTTTTCCTTTGCGCGCGCGTTCACAGAAATGAATCCTCGCGCGCGATTTCAAAGACGATTTTACTCAAGTGTTTTTTCGCGCTTGATTTCGAAGCGATTTTATTTAAGTAACTATAGATGCAAAGAAAACTGAAAACGAGCAGCTTGGCGCTAGTCTAGAGACAACTGTGAGGACATAGTTAGTAGGTCTTAGAAGAGGAGAATCTACTAACTATGGTGAGGAGGGATACATCACAAAGAACGTGGAAGCTAGTGAGATTTTAAATGGACAGTAGAGCATTAAAAATTTGAATGAACAAAATTTTAATAAGTTCTTGTTCTCAATTATGTTAAAATGGTAAAATGTGGAAAATTGACTTCAAAAGAAGCCCTGCTTCCCAGTCTCAGACTGGGGGGCAGGGCCCATTCCTGGATTGATTAAAAAATTTGAGACTCCATGAAACTAAAAAAAAATTGCGTTTATTTCGGCGATCCTTATCCCCAGAGTTAGGGCTATCCACAAGTTGCTCGGCAACTTTTTGGCAACTTTTTATTTTTCGAGCAACTTTTTCCCCTTTGAGCAACTTTTTTCCTTCCGAGCAACTTGATTTTGAGCAATTTGTAGACCGAAGATCCCCGAGGATTGTCCGAAGTCCATACGAACGTTCCCGAAGATTAACGAAGTTTGCCAAAAATTTTCGTAGAATATCCGAAGACGTTTCGACTTTCGACTCATTCCTCATTAGAACCTTCGATATCTTTACGATTTTTCTCAGTGAAAGAAATCCTTGTTATTCAAAAAAATTTGCCTGAATATATTATTTAGATACTTCTGTTGCAGCAAAATCGCATGAAACTGCTTAAAAATCTTACCTTAAAAGGGAAGTTAGCATTTATATGGCGAAATTTTCTTGACAAAAAGCAGCGTTTTGGATTTTGGGGGCAACTTTCGAGGACCTTCGAGCAACTTTTTTGGATTTTTGGAGCAACTTTCGGGCACCTTTTTCAGAAATTTCGAGCAACTTGTGGAAAGCCCTACGGGCCAGAGTTCTAAATCCTGTTCTACGTTCGGGAATTAAATTTCAACAACTGCTATTTCCAAGCCAGGCATACAAGTCACTCCTCGCAACTCTCTGATCGACGCACGGTGGGCGCACGATGCCATTTCCCGGTGTCAGGAAGGTCAGGAAACACCTGTTACCCTACCCCACCCCCCACGCTCAAGATGAAATACAGCGCGGCCAACGAGACGCGACGGCTGTGTTGATTTTTAGGATCACCGTGAATATTTTTATTTTTCTGCATGTCTTGGATTCAGTATGTTTTAGGAAAATGTCTGAAAATCGTTTCAAAGTTTCAAAGGCCGATACTGATGGAACGAAAGAGAGCAAGGAAACTTACCGACGAGTGAATCTGTCAACGGATATTCAAGTGAATATCATCGAGCCTTGTACGTACACGCTTTATATGACATATTTTTACGAGGGAAATATTGAACACCGATCGTGACCACGTGTAGCCAAAATACTTTTCATTCTTTGTCACACTTCAGTTGTTAAGATTTTTTTTTCGCGGCCTTTGGCGTTCACGTGGTCCCTGCTGTTTTACACTCGTTTTAGGCGAAAGCTTAGCCTAAATGTAAGCTTACATCACAAAGTTGTCGTTTTTCTCACGCTGGTAACTATAAACGGCTTTGTACATCTTTTGCTTGTAGCACCCGAGAGAAAAGCGAACAAGCAAGCAAACCTTGTGGCTGGAAAAGCCGGGAATTTAGCATTATACGAGGTAAAGATGATGTTATTCCCTTGAATTTGGTTCTTGTTTTGGGCGGTCTTTACTCGCGCCGTAGGTGTACTGTTCATTTTGAATGCGTATTCAAACTTTCTATTGTACTACACAGGATGAAATTCATAAGCGACCGAGGATTTCAACACTACTGGAGAGTTTATCAAGGTACGAAGCAGTCGCCTCACCCCAACAAGATGACGAAGAAGGAGAAGCGAAAACGGCCAAATCTTCTCAGGTACAACATAAAAGTTCTTTATTATTTAGAACAAAGCGATGTCGACTGATCAATTTCTGAATGTGTATTTTTCTGGTTTATGCAAATTAGGCTATGGCTTTGAAAATATCCTAAATTATTGATAAATTGCTGTTTGATGGGTCAAAAGTTCGCGGTGTTTAATATTTTGAGTAAATATATATACAAACCCTCTATATTTAAAAGCATAAACAAGAGAAAAGGTCGCACATTCTTGACCTTAATGTAGTTACATAGACCGCCATTGTCTCGCGTTATCGGCCTAATAAGCTTAATCCCAACACACAGACAAAGCAAAGCTTAATCATTTTAATTTCCCATAAATATTAAATCAGTAACGGTCTTGCAAGTTTAATAACGTAGACGCGAAGCATATGCTTTTCAATTGTGGTCTACTTGCAGCAAAAGTTTCACGCAAGTACATTCAAAATAGCTCTGCTAAGTGAAACAGAAATCTGAAGATGTAGCGGGGGGGGGGGGGGCTATTTAGGATTGGGGATGCTTGTACCCTGGTTCAAGGGGTTTTCGTTCTTCTAAAATTCTATAAGGGGTGAAAGCTGCTATGTCACCAATTTTATATTGCTTAGAAATTATTATCTTTACTGGGGGGGATTGCACAATTCCAAACAGTACTTTTATATACATCTTGCATAGAGAATGCCCCCCCCCCCAATTCTAGGGATTATACCTGTATTTGTGTGATTGAGAGGTAGATCTGCATGATGTATATAAAGGAAGGAGGCAGGGGGAGGCAGAAAGGGTGCAAGGAGGGGGTCATCCAGTCAGTTGATTCATTAAAGGAGGGGAGAGGAACGGGCAGCTTAAAATCCTATCTCCCTATTTTTTAGCTCCTTTTTCTCCCTCCTCCCTAATTTTTTCGGCCGTTTCTCCCTCCTCCCTAATTTTTCCCCTTTCTCCCTTATCAGTGCTTTTCACAGCTATTTATTACGTAATACTGTATTCAAGAGAGCTTTAAGTGCTCTCAAAAGCTCTGATTACAGTAGATGTAGAGGTCTGTAGAGACCTACAGTGTATAGTCCCTATAGACCACTAGATTTATCATGACCTAATAGTCCTAATAATTATGTACCTAACCTATGAATGATATACATCAACTTTGTGGGTCAATGTGGCGGTGGTCTCCCTTAGTGACCTAAGTAACAGGCTCTTCTCCTCGTCTCAGTGGTTTTAGTTGTAGCTCAACATTGATCGTAATGTACGTTGTTCTTTGCCCCACACTCGTAACAAACTGAACTCGTTAAATTGTGAATAATTAGGCTCTCTTGTTTTGGGATTCGCTCGACGATCGCGCTTCGCGCTCATCGATCTGCACTTCGCGCGATTGCCAAAACAAGAGAGCCTAAAGGGCTGACAGTCCGTGCCAAACAAATCAAATGTACAAAAAGAGAAATAAATCACTCCTGCATACACTTAGCAAAGCAATATTCCCCAGATTTATGTCGATTTGGTCAGTAAAATGTTTTTCCTGGTACTTTAAGACCCTTTAAAGTGCCTATGAAGTAAAAAACTTTTTTGCTTTTTTTGGTAGCTTATTATGTCTACTTTCCGAAAAGTTAAAAAAAGAATAATGTCAAAAGAGAGAAATCGGACTTTTTGCCGCCTAAAGTGCCCTCGGTAAGACAAAACAGTGGGTCCGGAGACTGGACACGAATTTGGCTCGAATGACGTAGTTAGTGGTTCCACGGATCAGTTTACACTTAGATTTTGTTGATACACAGTGAAGTTCACTACTTCACCTGAGATTGTTGCTGCTTTTTCGTTGATAAATCGAAATCTTGTCCGACAAGAACGATATGTTGCCATCTGCGAACTTGGCAGAGCGGGTTTCTAGCAGAAATGAATCGCACAACGAAATATCGTGACACTAAATGGACTGAAGTAGCTAGTTGGACCTGTCCAACCGCCGCAAGCCGATCAAGCGCTCTTTCACACAAAGCGCTGGTCGACGAGGACGATCGAAGTTCGGCGAAGCAGATTCAAATGAGAAATTCCCTATAAAAAATGAATAACTAGAATTTTTATTGTTTCCAAAAGCACATACATCGACGGGCTTTGATTTTGTGAGTGGTTTCGCAGTGTCGCAATGTCACTGCTTCGGAATTGACACGAGCGCTGCTTGCCGCGCCAAGGTTGCTTGCTTCTCTTGCTTGTCGAATGTGTAAATTCAGGTTACGGTACGGTACGGTATTATATAACGATTTGGTAATTTTAATACAAGTAGCGATCAGTTGCTCGCTTTCATTTTGATTGTGTTCTTGTGTGGGAAAGTACAGTGGACTGACCAGACTGACATATTTCTCCGAAGCGTGAGAGTGAACTAATTAAACTTGACAACACGACAAGATAACACTTCTTCAAACTCAAGATTAGCACTTTTTGACCTGAACGAAACCAAAAATTTCCTCTTCAAGAATAAACAGAACTGCAGTTGTTGGCTCTTAATGGTTCGTTAGCTCTACGGTATATTTTCAACCGTCGACTTCTTTATCCGGATACGATAAATCCTGATTTAAATTACAGTGCGTGTTTATCAGCAAATAATTCCGGCGAAGGGAGATGTAAAATTTGTCCAAGATTTTGCAAGATCTCAGTGTATTGTTTAAAAGTGCATTCGCCATAGAATACTACCGGAAATGCAGACGTGAATGACAACATTCGAAGCGCGCTACTTGAAAACAAACAAGCATTTCTAACCGGCACTCAAGTCGAATTTACATTCCATATTTTTGCTTCTTTCACAGATGCATTCGTTTGCGTCTGGCGATCGATCGTTTCAAGTGTTTGGGAAAGGAAACGACTGCTACCTTACGAATGATAACACGATCTACTAACCATACAAATTAAATTTTGAGGAACAAAGTCTCATAATAAAAGAATAACACTTATACTGAACCCAGCTGTGTAACATATTGTAAACTCCTGGCGCGACTGCTAAATCTTTCTTCGGCTAGTCAGGGCAGAATGATATAGAGAGACCACCATATCCTTTACAGAGATAACTCTTTTGATAAATTTCCTCTTCGCTTCATGACTTTATCGTTTCATTTGTGGCAAGGAAGAGCTTTTGCTGAGAACAGCGATCCTCGAACTGCCGACGGAACAGAATTCGTTTCTTGCGTTTTCATCAGAACGAATAGCTTTACTATGACACATTGAAATTTCGCTTCCATTTACTCTGCGAAGCTTCACCAAAGGAAATAAGTGTATTTGATGCAGTTTCGTTTGTGCAATTGCCTTTATTTGACTCAAAAGCCGAAATATAGCTTTCGCCAGCCCTCTTTGCTCTCTTTACGCCATAATCATGGTGTCTTTAGAACCACTAAGTACGTCATTTCCGGTGAAACCGGAGCGTTTGGCCGCGCGCGAAAAGGGCCCACTTCAAATTGCGAAATCCAAACTTCGAGGCTCAAAAAATACTAGAAAAAAGCGCTTTTGATATCTTAAACACGCATATTCGTGCTAACTAAGACATAAACAAGCAAATTGAGCAAAGTTATTTTTTACTTCATAGGCACTTTAAGTTTGCAATTCATAAATTTCCTGTTTGTGACTGAAGACACTGAACCGGAAATGTTTTGGTTGCGCCAAAGTAACGCAAGGCTACACGTAGATATAGAAATAAACAACTTTAAACGGGTTCCTAAGATGTTAACGTATGAAAACATTGAACATTGTTTCCTTTCTGCAAATTAATTCAGTGCGATCTGTAGTAGACGGGGTTGTTTTTACGCAAAGGTCGCAAAAGTCTTTGGAGTATTACGTGATGCTGGCTTAGCAGGGTGCCTTAATGGGCCAGAGATACCGGTAACAGGCGCCGCTTTATAAATTGATCGGTTTTCCCTTGTCAACTATTTACTCTCATTTACCATCGTTCGATTCATTTTACCAACTTCTGAAAGCAATTCTAGTGGTAACTCGAAAGAGAAAAAAATTTCCACTTACCATGGCCTTGACCCTTGACTTGACAGCGGCAGAACACAGACAACACGGACCGTACGATCACCACTAAATCCCCACTACAACCAACTTTCTTCGTTATTATGATGTTATTACAATTTCCAAAAGGTCCCAAAGCTGTCTGTTGACCTCTGCTCAGTGGTAGTTTAAAAAAACACGAAATATTTGTGGACTCTCTGACTCTATGGTCTCTGTGAACAACTCGCGCGAAGGCTCGATTGATCGATTGCGAAGCGCGAAAATTTATACCGCAATCACTGGAACTTACGGGCTCAAAATAGTACCCAGTCTTTTCTCAAAGAAACCTATACCGCTCACTGATATCACGTACCGTATTTCGGTCATTTCGGCTTTGACTTGAATACCGGAAACAAAGGGAAAAACAAGGAAATATCTGAACTGATTGTAAAAAAATAATAACTAACTTTAACAAAATAGTTTTCTCCCTTCTCCCTTTCTGTACTGGTTCTCCCTTCTCCCTTATTTTTTACGTGGTTTCTCCCTTCTCCCTATTTTTTTTCGGCCGTTTCTCCCTCCTCCCTAAACCGTTCCTCTCCCCTCTTAAAGGGGCTAGGTCACGGTATTTTAGGTAATTCTATTAATTTTCGTTAATTAGGAGCTATAAACTTAAAATCAGCTACGCAAAAGTCTTTTATTTGCAAAATCATGGCCACATAACAAACAAGGTTGATTTTGGAGCATTGTAAATGACACTTTCATACAAATTGAGATAAACTTGAAAAAAGTCCGGCCGACTTTTTACTAGACATTTTATTTTTACATCCTATTGCAAGCACAATAAGAATTTTAATTTTTTTTCATTGCATACACACAAAAAAGAAGTCATTTACAAAAACGATTCGTCCA
The DNA here is from genome assembly GCF_052425735.1 of Oculina patagonica. Classification (NCBI taxonomy): domain Eukaryota; kingdom Metazoa; phylum Cnidaria; class Anthozoa; order Scleractinia; family Oculinidae; genus Oculina; species Oculina patagonica. The sequence continues at coordinate 10,764,063 of NC_135761.1, read as the reverse complement.
CTACTCACTACTTATTGTAAAATACTTAAATTACCAGAAGCATATCACCTGATATCACTTATAATACAATGCAATACTTACACTGCTTTCAGTACGACACTTATGCTACTTACAGTGCTTCCACTTACAATTCCATTTACCTACATAACATGCAATAAGATACTTATAATATTATAATACTTACAGTACAAAAATTTTCTTTTAACTAACAACTTAAATACATATACATTATTTTTTTTACTTCATACAGCACAGTACAATTTTTTAACTTATGATACATATAATTTTTTTTAATTTTAAATGCAACAAAAAATGTATTTATTTTTAAATTATCATCATCATCATCAGCATTTGATTAGAACATATGTTTGCTGATTTTCAGGCCACAAAGATGGGCACACTTATGGGTGTTTATCTTCCCACTATCCAGAACATATTTGGCGTCATCCTGTTTATACGTTTATCATGGATAGTAGGCATAGCAGGAACACTTCAAGCTTTCTTTATAGTCTTCATTTGTTGCTGTTGTGTAAGTATGTGTATATGATGGTAATTTCTTTTGCCTATTCTGTTTTACAAAAGTAATTTGCAATTGCTTTGGTTACTACACTTAGCGATGGTTTAAAAATCATGTGCCACTTTCTCAGCCAGTTAGAGGTAAAACCAAAACCAATCGTGTCTTACTCGTACATGTTTTCCTGTGCTTAGTGCCATCATGCAGCTACATGTATTTACTTCGAGTTTTGATTGGTTCACAGGATTGTCTGTGTTCTTTGTGATTGGTCAGAGTAATTACTTTGCTTTTGGTTTTATGACACTCAATTGAAAACTGCTCTAAATGTAATTACAGGTATTGTGAATTAACCTTTAATTAATTAATAGTTTTGTACAAGATGTTATTGTTTTTATTTATGTGTTATCCAGACCATGTTGACGGCCATTTCAATGAGTGCTATAGCTACAAATGGAGTTGTACCAGGTATTTGTTTGCTGGCTTATTATTGTTCAGTATTAAAGGACCCTATGGCAATTAATCCTTTTACCAAAATCAGTACAGTTATCCCACAGGTAGTGTAAGTCTCTTCATGTAATTACAGGAAGTTTCCTAGTTGTTGGCTTCTGGGAGGGTTCCTTTTCAGCTTACATAGCAGGAACAGTTTTCAATGCAGTAGAGGCCCCAGGGCTCGAGACTAACAGTAGCCACCAACTAGCCACAAGCTAGTAGAAATGGAGTTTTGGCTAGTAGATTCTGGGCTTTCACTAGACAAAATGGCTATATAGTTAAAAGTTCTGGAAATTTATTGGAAGAAAACTATACATCGAAATCGACTCCGAGAGAACAGAACTCACAAGTACACACTGTCCTCATGTATGAAATTTTATCAAAGACTGTGGACAAACTGAAATTACTACAAAGTTAGCTAAAATTAACTCTAAAGATAATGATAACAGAGTCAGTGAAGACAGCAAAGTGCCTCTGCCCAAACCTAAGTTAGCTTGAGAATTCTGGCTAGTAGAAAATTGGTTTTGGCTAGTGAAATCAAAGCTGTCACTAGCCAATAGGCCAGCTAGCAAAAAAGTAAGTCCCGAGCCCTGAGAGGGGTACCCTTATACAGTTATAGGGGTGTGGCACTTACAGCAGCTGTCGTGTGGCACTGATCATTCTTCTTATAGGATCCAGCTTTGATCTCCCTTGAATTTTGTTGTACCTGGCTAAGTGTAGATTGAGTTACATAACATGTGTTTTGCTGATTAGATAGCTGTTACTGATACATCACAAATTTACTTGCTGAACTTTTGAACATTTCAGCTGGGGGTGCTTATTTCATGATTTCACGAGCCCTCGGTCCTGAGTTTGGTGGAGCTGTTGGGTTGCTGTTCTATCTTGGAACTACATTTGCTTCTTCTATGTACATCCTTGGTGCAATTGAAATCCTTCTGGTGAGTAACCTGGGGGTAATCTCTTACAAAAGCTATATATTAGGTAACAGGAACATAGATTTAAGCCGGAAAAAAGGTAAAGTTTGTGTCCGAGCCAAGTGGCCCATACAGCCGGAGCTTATCCCGGTTTCCATAGCATAAAGGGACTGAGAGTATTGCTACTTCCCCCTGGATGGGATGCTAGTCCATCGCAGGGTTACCCACCAGCAGTAAATTCGCCGGTACCCATTTATACACCTGGGTGGAAAGAGGCACTGTGAGAGTAAGGTGTCTCGCCCAAGAACACAACGCAGCGCCCCATCCAGGACTCGAACCCCTTTGGTTCGACTCGGAGTCGAGCGTGCTAACCATTAGGCCACTGCGCGTCCCACTATGTAACCTCTCAGTGAGTAACCCGGGGGTAATCCCTTACAAAAGCTATATAGGTAACAGGAACGTACATTTAAGCCGGAGCCGGGTAAAATACCCTGCTGTTGGATGAATTTTACCGCCCACGAAGGCTGGGAAATGGGGAAAATGGATAGGTTTTGAATACCTTTTTACTTGACAAGTATCCGCCTATAGCAAAGAAATTTCCACCAGTTTCAAATCTAAGCTACCCCCTGATAGGTTATGTGTGCTGCCAAAGGGCGTGGTTTACAAGCTGTTTTGGTCTGAAATAGGATATTGTTTTTGTTTATTTTGGTCTGGAAAAGGGTATGGTTTTTGCACTCTGGTCAGCAATTGGCTAGGTAATACTGTAGGTAGACATCTTTGAAAGAAAATCCTTAATTAATTTTATGATTGTCATTATTCATCCCTTTAGAAGTGTGATTTAAGGACTTTGGTAATTTGTATCCCCTCTTAAATGTTTACACAAACCAATTGATAGCAGTGCCCGGGTAGCATCTCGTCTGAAAGAGGGTATCGATTTTGGGGTATCAATTTTTATTTCATCCATTTCTAAACAGGTTCTGATGACTCTTTGTTACTCATGTTCTGTCAGCACTTTCAGTGTCAGTAGACAAATGTAGTTTGATTGCAGAGGCCAAAAAGCCAAACTCTTTAAATTTTATTAATAATTATTTTGGTAATTTATAGTCCTTTTTATCTGCAGACGTACATGGCTCCATCCATGTCACTGTTTGGAGATGTGCGGTCAGGAGGTGGTGCCCAGTCACCAGTGATGTTAAATAACATGAGAGTGTATGGCTCTATTCTTCTACTTTTGCTCATCGGAGTAGTGTTTGTTGGTGTCAAGTATGTCAACAAGTGTGCTTCTCTTTTCCTGGCCTGTGTGTTGTTCTCCATATTGGCAATTTATCTTGGATTTTTCTCTGCACAAGCACGAGAGATGCCCAGGTAATGGTTATTTATTATTGTGGTCATTAAGTCATTATCATTGTCGTCATCATCATTATCGTTAATGAGTAAACTGATTTGTCTGTGCCACCCTCATGCAGATCAATCCTTAGGAGATGGGGGAGGGCAGGGCAGGGCGAGGCACACCCCTTTAATCTAGGTTTGAGTTTTGGTCTCAAATCTGGTATAAAAGGGAAACACAGGAGCTTAGTTGTAGAATCAAATTTTTTTATAAAAGCTCTATTAAGCTGCTCCCCTCCCCCTTCCCTGGGGTTTTATTTCTGTTTAAGACCTTTTGAAGGAGGTGGAAGGGGGGATTAATAGAGAGGGTGGTCTAGAGAGTGGAGGATTTTCATCGTTAAACAACCTTGCAATAATTTATTAAAAGAAATAAAGAAAAGTTACTAAAAAAATATAATTTAGTTGATATGAGGCCGATGAAGCACAACTACTGCTTCCGATGTACCCAGAACAGCTCTGTAAATTTATCTTCATTGGTTTTTTTAGATTATTATAATTTCTACCTTAATTAGCATTGTGATTGTGTAGCCCCATGAAAGATTAGCTGCATAGTGGTATAAAAATTATTAGCATAATTTCCAGAGGTGAATTCAATTCTGATTGGTCGAGAAGCTCGGACTATGGCGCAATATTCACCGCGCTAGGCGGTGAATATTGCATCTCAAGGTTTGGCTACTAAGCTCCATGCCATATTTGCCATCCAGGCCAGCGAACATGGCGGCATTTGCTGAATGAAAATTTCTCTCACTTAAAAGAAATCACTCCAAGTCCTGGATATTTCAAACATTTGGAATTTTGCAAATAAACTACCAAGGCTTTTTGACCAAAAATATTTTCAAGAGATGGTTTTTAAGGCATTAGAATTGATCATAAACACATTGGTTTTCGCGGCCATGCACTCAGTCAGATCGACTGACAAAACATTATTTAGTTCTCTTCTCACTGGAGCTGGTAATTTCGAGAGGATTCACACAATTGCTCAGAAGTCACCATTTAGAAGTTTTTGATATTCACTTGTGAAAATTATACTAAAACAAATACGGTATTGACTCAGGCTCAGTGATTATTGTTGAATAATCACTTCGCCATTGGCGAATAATTGTTAAATATAATTAAATGGTCAAAAATGATATCACACATCATGTGTGATAACATTTTTATCGATTTGCTACCACTGGCTATACCACTGCAGTTTGTACTAAATTGTATATTATATAGTATGGAAAATGATGCCTCTTTGGTGTCAGATAGGTCAGGGTTTGGGACACACATCAAATACAGCATTAATTCCCCTTTTAGGAACAAAACTTAATCTCTTTCTCTCTTCTCAGGATTTGCTTGTTGGGTGACAAGCTGTTGGCGAGTAGCAGTTATAATGAGTGTTCAAGGAATGACACTCTACTTAACTCAACTTATGGAAATGACAACACATTCTGGAAGAACAATCCGTTGTCTCATGTGGTGGGAGTGCCAGGCATCACAAGTGGCGTCTTTGTTGGTAAGCTGATTCTACACAGAAACAGAGACTGATCTTTTCTGCATTGTATTTTGTTGTAAATTATTAATGTTCAGGGCTCAAAATAATGGCCGGTCAAAGGACAATGTCCGGCCAAAATGACGATTTGTCCGGACAAAATTTTGGTTCGGCGGTCATTTTGACCGGTCACGTACACGGCTTTCAAATAAATAACACACACAAATTAATTCGCAGTATTTCTTGAAAAGCAGCTGGCTCTTGCAGTCACAAATTTGTAAAATATAGATGAGACGGTCACGCGGATTTGTTAGCGGTTTGCTCAAAATAAAACAGGAAACCACGTCTGTAAATACGTTAAACAGACAACAATGAACATGGCATCGTAGCGTGTTTTTCACCAGCATAATAATTAAATCATTAAACGCTTTGAATGTTAAATCAGAAATGTTTCTTTAAATTGTGCTTATTAGTTATAACTGAACGTGTCCCCATGTTGACCACCTAAGACGTGGTGCTACTTAATTGTCAAAGAGAGTTCCGGTAAACGTTTGCTCGTACTGTACAAAATATAAAATATGGTCTCCACGTCCGGCGTCTACAGATTGAAACGATAACTATCGATATCTAGCCATGGCATTCAAGTGTTTCTCTCTATCGAAGTCTTCTTGTGTAAGGCTACTTCCGTGGATGTCTATGATTAAAAGTTCTTTGCCGTAAGTATATTTCAGTACCTCAATCAGGCACCGCATAGTATAAGAACAGGCTTCTCTGTTTCGATCTGTTGTAGGCGACGTTGAAAACTTGGAGAGATCCAAAAAAAGCAACAAAAGACATGTTAAACTTCCGGCACACCCTTACTGAAAGGCCTGGTTGGCTAAGCGTTGTGGACGAATGTGAAATCTTTTTCACGGCGGTTAGTTTGTTAATCCCCTAGCTTGATATTGGTATCGCATGATACAGGAAAGATATCTAAAAGTCCAGGACGTAATTTATCCTTTTTACTGACCACAGTTGACATGAAGCCGTTGGCGTTTCCTTTCTTCCTACATGCCGAGCAAAGGCACAGTCATCTCACTTGTAGCATGGGCATATGTCCTATTACTCTTTTATTACTATTTAGTGTTCGGTAGTAAAGACCAGTTAAGTGCTTACAACCAAGATCGCCTCCACCCGTAAGTCGTTAACTAATGTAAAACTATGCAGAGTAATATAACATTACGGCTACTGAGCATTTTGTTTTATGTAGAGTAGAACGCAGAAGAAATGGAAATTCAAAAAGCGAACATAATAAAATGACACATTTAGCGATCAAAACATTTAAGTTTAAGCCTTGTACTCTTTAACAACGAGTGTTTTAGCTTATGAGGCGAAATTTTTGGCAGAATAGGCTATTGCTTCAAAGTAAATACTCAATATTTTGACCGGTCAAAAACGAGACATGACCGTGCAAAAATTGATTTGGCCAGTCAACATGACGGGTCAGTATCCAAAAATTATTTTGAGCCCTGAATGTTTCAGATTGGCAAGTCTATGTAGAGTCAGTATGTGTTGAAGCAGAATCAAAGAGGTGGGATGAGGGTGGGGTATGCGGAGTGGTGCAGACAAGTGGTCCAATACAAATGGTCTGTGCAATGAAACCAAAAGGCGCATCCAAAACCACTTGACGCTTAACCAAATCTTATATGCAGGTCATCTCGGCTGTGTGCAAAACTGAAGAATAGTGACTGATTATCAGACAAATACTCAATTAGAAATTTAATCCTTACACTGAGACTTGCGGTCCTGGTTCAAGCCCCTGGCTGGGGCACTGTTGCGTGTTGTGTTCTTGGGCAAGACACTTTACTCTCACAGTGCCTCGCTTCAACCAGGTTTTTTAAATGGATACCAGAAAATTTAATGCTGGGGGCCAGTAACCCTGTGAAGGACTAGCATCACATCCATGGAGGAGATAAGAAATGCTCCCAAATGCTTCATGCAATTGAAACCAGGATAGGCTCTGGCCTGATGGGCCACTAGGCTCATGTATGCAGGCTTTGCCTTAATTTAACCCTGAACTCTTTCTGAGTGTATTGTTGTTGCAATATCTTTGCAGATAACTGGCAGAGTCAATATCTTAAGAAGGGTGAAGTTTCACCAGATGTACAGGCTGGTAAATATGATGGAGAAGTGAGATCAGACATAACCACATCTTTCTTCATTTTGCTGGCAATTTTCTTTCCCTCTGTCACTGGTAGGTTAGCTGTAAAGATATTCAAATCAATAACATGTGCTGTTAATTATCAGGAATTGGGTCTCGAAAAAATTGTTCTAAGAAGTCCCGGGATTTTGTTTTTTTTTTTCTAAGGCTGGAAAGTCTTAATAAAAAGTGATTTTCTGGCAGGTTCTAGTAAGTCCTGGAATTTTGAAACTAGCTATGGTAGCGTAGATAAAGGAAATTGTTGGAAATGTGTTTTTTACAAGAAGTAAGGTTGTATGTTAACTTGGAGCCTGGAAAATCAAAACAATTTCTCTGGTAAACTCTTAAAAACCCTATACGTGGGACCTTTATGTTTATAGAGCCAGCTGAGAAGCAACACCCTGGTTGAAACTCAGTGATTATTATTTGCTGTACATGTATCTCATAGGGTCATCTTTGTAATAATTGTTTGGGTTTTGTTTCAAAGGAATAATGGCAGGTTCTAACAGGTCAGGTGACTTAAGGGATGCTCAGCAGTCTATTCCTAAGGGTACAATAGCAGCAATAACCACCACATCTGTTGTCTGTATCCTTTACATAATAATTGCAGTTACACCTTGCATGTATTTTTGTTAATAATAAGAGGAACAATTTGTCCCTCACTAGAATCCCTGGCAGTTTTTTTTAATTTGTGTGGCTGCTTTGGGAAGTAATCATAACATGTGTACTCAACAAGGACAACCTCGCGTAGGGGTAGGGGGGCTAGCCAAATGGACACATTTCCTCAAAATGTGAGTTGAGACTTGCATATTAGATGTGCATGAAGCTTGTATTGCTGGAGAGATGACACAAGGAGGTTTGAATCTTTTTCTTAATTTCTTCTCCTGATAGAGTGGAGGCTATACAAACAAGACACAATTTTAAGGTGGGGAAGGAAGGGGGGTACATAAAGAGTGGTGGGTTCTGTCTGAGTACAATAGTTTTGACCATTTCCCTTTTAAAGAGATATTTGTTCATGACAGCACCTTGACAGAGCTGTAAGATCTCACTTCAGTGTTGCTGTTTGGAGCAACAGTACATGGAGAGCTACTGAGAGACAAGTAAGTTTTTCAGTGCACTGTGTACTGTGCAGTGTTGTTTAATCCCAGTTAGTCAAGAACCATACACCCCTCTTAACTTGCCTAGCGTGGAATGCAGGTGTATTTAGCCAGCGACCTAATGTATTTTGATCAGGTGAGCTCCATCCTGGATTTGTACTCGGGAGAGGGTTGGGGAGAGGAGAAAACGCAACCCAGTCAGGCTGACAAATCTACTTGATTGCGAGCTAATACTCTCTCGTGCCCACGGAAAACGCCTGCACCGCAGGCTAAACTTGCCAGGTGATGTAGGTTGTGTCGCAAGTAGAATTTACACAGATGCTCTCTTCGAGGTACAGCATTAGTAGTGCAGAACTATGGATGCAGTTGAACCTTTGTTTAGGGACTCCTGACACCTGTAAACAGACACTTAGTCATGGTCCCAGCAACCTATACCAACACTACATTTTTAACCCCCTATAAAGCAAATACCCCTTCTAAGCGGACACTCATTCAGGTCCCAAGGGTGTCTTCTTATGGGATGTTCTACAGTAGTTTTGGCTGGAGAGCTTGCAAAGATTTCATTCTTTCAACTACTCCTTTCAGCCATGAATTATAACAGGGTGAGCATTCTCATGACCGTGACTTTCAAGTAGTTTTAGCTCTTTTGTAGTACACAATCTGTTAACCTGTTGTAGAGTCTTACACCCCTGTTTAGTGAATTAATTACCAAATGTTGCATTTGACAAAGTTAAGGAATGAGCTTTATTAACCAGGTTGATCTGTGATATGTTTTTTGCAGATTCGGTCGCAGTATAAACAGTGTTATGGTTGTAGCTGAGATCGCCTGGCCTCCCACCAAATGGGTGATACTAATTGGTTCATTACTATCAACTGTTGGTGCAGGAATGCAGAGTTTAACTGGGTGAGTCAGGCATTAAGTTCCTATCGCTGCACCAAGACTCTGGAATTCTCTACCATTAAATATAAAGAATGCACCTTAATGATATTTAATATTATTGTAAACGCATTGAGACGTTGGGTGAGTGAAGTTCTCCGTGTCACTGACAGCGTTCGTAATCCGTCTTAATCTTCGTCAGTCGAAACCATCCTTGGTTATTTTTCGGGTTTTTATTACTCCTTTGTTGTTTTTCTACGTAAGAAAACTATTATTTTGAGGTTTCCTTGAATTTGAAAGCAATCAGAAAAAGTGACTTAAAATATCGTGGCATTGCTCATCGCGTATTTGCTCGTTTTCATCCGCTCAACTGACTAAACAGGGAGACATTACTAACAGTCTATATACACAAGAACAGTAGCCAAGACATTTTCGCAGCAATTGTAATTAACAAGCTAAGTGTTATAGACCCCTGTTCTACTGTCTATTGGTTTTCATTTGTTTGTTTTATTGCAGTGCACCCCGTTTGCTGCAAGCCATTGCTAAAGACAATCTGATCCCATTTCTGAATATCTTTGCTTCTGGTTCCAAGTCTGGGGAACCGACTCGCGCCCTGATGCTTACAGCTTGTATTTCAGAAATTGGAATTCTGATTGCTAACCTGGACTCAGTTGCACCTATTATTACCATGTAAGTGCAATGTTAGTAAAAATTAGGACTTTTAAAAAAGAAATGAATTGTGTACAGGTAAATTGACGTATTTTTAATGATTGTACGTCCTGTGAATTCCTTTCTTTTTTATGTAATATATCAAACACAAGCGACAATATTTCATCAGGATATCCAAACACCGAGAAGAGAGTTGAAAATATGATGCACAGCGGAGTATTTTTGACAAAATTCTAGGTGTTTGGATAGCCGATGAAACACTGTCTCGAGTGTTTGATATATCTTCTCAATCAAAACAAAAACCACGGAGTAAATGGAGAAATAAAATCGTAAAAATGTATGCTAATTAAGACTGGGTATCCAAACCTCCTTCACGGTTATGATTTTCTTTGTTTTTACTTGGAGAATTATTTATGAGTTTGAGAATGTAATGACAAACAGATGTCGCGTACATTACTTAACTAAGACTTAATAATGTGAAGTTAAGTATTAACACTACATTATTCCTTACATTACATTTTTTACAACCCATACAGAAATAGAATTGCTAATATTGTACAAGCAAGTTTTACAATAGCTAAATAGATAAGTTAATTAATTACAATACAGGAATCAAATTAAGACAATAACAACACTAAACAGACAAATGTTTGGAAAAAATTATATAATTTCTGTAACTTCCTACTCAGTGCAACAAGGTAAAGAAGAAAGTCTTTTACCTTTGATCTTTCACCCTAGAATCAATGTCCTGTCTCTCTACCGACCAACTGAGCTGCTAGGCCAGACGGGAGAGAGGTGTTGACTAAGTTAATATTGTCGTGTCAACAGGTTCTTCTTGATGTGTTATGGGTTCGTCAACTTAGCTTGTGTGTTACAGTCACTACTCAGGACCCCAAACTGGAGACCACGATTCAAATATTACCACTGGTAAGGTGAACTGATTGCGAGGCAACACACAGGTACACTGCGTAACAAATGATATTTGAAATTTTGATTTTGTCTTTTAGGTGCACGTCGTTCCTGGGCATGTGCCTTTGTTTAGCTCTGATGTTCATCTCCAGCTGGTATTACGCCTTGGTTGCTATGATCCTAGCGGCTGCAATTTACAAGTATATTGAATTTCAAGGGTCAGTCTTTTTTTCTTCTTTTTTACCTGTATTGAGTATATAGCTAACAAGTGTAGGAACATCTTCTTTAGACTTCTTGGCATTTCCGACCCTATAAATGTAGGCTCGAATGTAGGCTTTATCGTTTACCTTATTTATAATTATCAGATTCCACTGTAGTTCCGAACTGTAAAGTCTTCATTTTGATTTAAACAGAGCAAAGATTGAGTGGGGAGATGGTTTCAGGGGACTGGCACTGAGCGCAGCCAGATATAGTCTGTTGAGACTGGAAGAGGGTCAACCTCATACTAAGAACTGGAGGTAAGTCACGTGACTGTGCGAGCTTTGTGTCCTGTGATCAAGGAACGCACCACAGTTGCATTAAGCCCTGGCCAAACGGGAACGCAAGTAGACGCAAGTTGAAAACTTGCATCTACTTGTGTCTCCGTTTGGCCAGGACTTGTGTACACTTGCGTTGACTTGCGTACACATGCGTTGACTTGCGTTCACTTCGGTCAAGATCAAATTTGCACTTAAGTTAACGCAATTTTTTCACCGTTTGGCCACCCATCTCAAGTCAACGCATTTTTTCGCAGTTTACTTTAAAGACTGAATTGCACCTCGTAGCATTTTAAATGATTTTTTGCAAACTTGCGTGCACTTGACTGAACTTTCGTGTCCGTTTAGCCACCAAACGCAAGTCTGTACGCAAGTTGAACTTGCGACTACTTGCGTCAACTTGCGTCTCCATTTGGCCTGTGTATTAGCCTTGCATTAACAGCTTTATTGTGTTTCATCAGACCTCAGATTCTTGTGCTCTGTCCGCTGAAAAAGAATTTTGAACCTGAGTCCAAGCGCCTGTTGAGCTTGGCTAGCCAGCTCAAACATGGTAGGTATCTCCGTTGTCTTACTTCAAGCTTTCCTAAATAAAAACAATAACCTCCAAATGTTTGTCAGTAGATGTTATCTGTTCCAGAAGCGAATAGTTAACCACAAACAAAACTTTGATATTTCAGGAACGCATAATGTCCACAGAATACCCGTGCATATTTCTGAAGTCGAATAAAAGCGCCTGTGTTTATCGTCCTTTAAATATTCACCCTGCAAAGCGTCTCAGTTTGTGGCTATCCACTGTGCAAGTGATTTTGATGGTCTGTCCAGGCTGATGTCCAATTATCCAATGAAAAACACGGGTTATTTTTAAAGTGACTTTAAGGTGTAAACGGAGAATATCAAGAGTTAAAACACTGAGTTTTGTCTCAGTCTCGAACAGAAAAAGTTTCAATCCCGCGCTATTGAAAAAAAAAATCATAATGTGACATCTGCATTTTGGTAAGTTACTGTGAGGGTAAATTTTGTTTCCTAGGACGTGGTCTTACAATTGTGGGGTCCATCTTGGAAGGAGATTTTAATGAAAGAGTAGACGATGTTGCTTTGGCAAAGGAGGTGAGAGAGAGTAGAAAAAAAAAACATGTCTGCATTTGTACCTAGTAGTGGCCCATCAGGCCGGAGCTTATCCCTTAGCGAATAGGGGTATTTCTACTTCTCAATGAATGGGGTGCTAAGTCACCACAGGGTTACCCCAAGCATAAAATCCGCTGGTACCCATTTATTTACACCTGGGTGGAGAAAGGCACTGTGAGAGTTAATGTCTTGCCCAAGAACACAACTCACTGAACCCAGGCCTGGGCTGGAACCTGGACCGCGTGATTCGGAGTCCAGGGTGCTAACCAGGAGGCCACTGCGCCTCCCAGGGACACTGGAAGGATAAGTCAAAAACAGCTTTATATAGTAGAAAAACACTCACGAAGCGTTTAAAACGAACAGTAGGTGCTAGCCAAGATGGGTGATGTTTGTAACTTACTCTAGTATATTATCCATGTGTAATTTTAAACTGTTTGTTAACGATGTTTGAATGTTACATAGGTGTTGAACGACTGTATGAAAGAAGAAAAAGTTAAAGGGTTCATGAAGGTGATCGTGGCTTCAACAGCATCAGAGGGAATCTCATTCTTGTGAGTAGAAAGCTCGTTACTAATGCGTGCTAAACCCAGTAGGTGACGAAAATGAAAACTTGGATCATTACTGGTTGACGGACCTGACTAAAATTCAAATTCTCCTTACTAAAATTATAGAAAATGTAGGGAAAAAAGTAAAGAGAATTTTGCTTTGAGTTTTTGACTAAAACTGATTTGAGTGATAAAAACGCAGCTTTTTTTTGGTCTGTGTGGTCTATGATGTTTTGGAGGCAGTTGCGGACTGTTTATTTTTAATCCTAATTTTATTGCTTACCGTTGACTAAAAGAACTTCAGTTGCGTATTTGTTGTTTCACCTTCTACAATTCTCTTGTAGAGCGCAGAGTTCTGGCCTTGGGGGCCTTGAACCCAATACACTGATGATCACTTGGCCTGAAAACTGGCGGGAAAGATCACAATGGAAGAGCTTTGTTCGTAAGTAAAGTGGAAGTGATTCGGTAAGCGTTTTTACAACGCGTAGTGACAATACAGGCCTTTCTTTCTGATCTCCCACTCATTTCTTTTTTGAGTGTTCTCGATCCGAAATGGATAAACGTGAAGTAGATTTTAATTTCCTTGAAACATAATCTGTTTTTATCCTTGCGATTTCGTCTCAGTTGCCCCTACCAACTACCTCTGGATCTTCGAAGTTGTCTAAATATGAAATCTTGGACTCCTGCGGAAGGCCTTGAGATTTAGGGGGATATATTTTTGGTTGATTTGTTATCAAACTTTACGTTATCTTTCGTTTGTTCACAGATACAATCCGTTGCGTGTCAAAAGGTCAAGAGGCGCTGCTTGTGGCTCGTAATACAGAAGCGTTTCCTAGCAACACAGAACGCTTGGAAGGCAATGTGGACGTGTGGTGGATCGTTCATGATGGCGGCTTGATGATCCTAATTCTTTTCCTTCTTAAACAGCATAAAGTTTGGAGGAAGTGTAATCTCAGGATTTTTACAGTAGCTCGTATCCTTGTTGCAATTGCGTTTAGCCAACCATGGAGATTATCGTCTTGGAATGCTTTAAATTTAATGTGCCGGTGTGGCCAGAATAATCGTAAATACAACTAGTGGTAACCACAGGTTAGAAAGTGCGGGCCTTGACGTACTTAGAAAAGGTACTGGTACGAGAGTGCGTAATTTTAGATGGCAGTGTCAATAAATAAATGATTAAATGGACAAAAGACAATTATCCCGAGTAACGCGTCACGCAAGGAATGCATGTTTTTATCGTTTTGTGAAGTGTAATCGCGCACGCGGTGTGAATTGAGTGATTTTTCTCAGTCGGTAAACTCGCTATGTTGTGCTCGCCTTTTATTAACGTGGCGCGATTAATGATAAATCACGCTTAACTGCCGCTAACTGTAACCGGCCGCGAACCAGTCAGAGTTGTTTTTTGTCGCATTGACAGTTTAGTGAACTGTAGTCGAGCACGCGGTGTGAATTGAGATGTGATTTTCCTCGGTCGATAAACTCGCTATGTTGTCAGTGTTATAACGAATTTCTCGAGAATAACCGTTGTTGGAATCATTCGCTTTGCCGTGGTTTATGCGTGATACAATCAGAGCAAATTTTCGCAAAAGCAACACCCGTAAAACACGTCTGCAAATTGTAATGTTTGCAATCTTCCATGTGACAGAAGCCTAGATCTTATGTGACAATCGTTCTTGGAGAACAGATTTTCTCTTCCGGTGTTACGACAAACTGTCGTGATTGACACATTTTTCGCATTTCGATCGTTCTTAGTGGAAAAGAACAAAATTTTCAACTTCCGTTTTCGGTTCGCTTTCTATTAACGTGGCGCGCACGCGTAAAACGCAATCCGCTGGTCACTGTCAAGATTAGGGTTGCGGGCCTCTCTTGGGCCCGCAACAATTATGTAACACCTTACATGCCATGTTATTGTTACAGTAAAGTAACGCAAGTGGAACGAATCATCATAGTAACTATGCATGTCTGTTTTTGGACCCTGCATGCTGAAAAGGTTATTTTTTACGCAGATAAGCTTTTCGTATTTAAGCTGAGACTTTTCTTAACTGAATAAATTCAGAGCTTGAAGACAACAGCATTCAAATGAAGAAGGACCTGGAGTCATTCATGTACCAGCTACGGATCAAGGCCCAGGTCGAAGTCATTGAAATGGTAAATAGAAACGATACGGCTAATGCTTTCAATAGTGTTATTTTCATTTACTTGATCGAGGGCCTAGTTGTTCAAGTTTCATTTTCAATGTTCTCTTTTTTTTCAACTTCGTGCACGTGCGCGCGCGTGTTTTTTATGTGAATGCGTGTGTGCGTGCGTGTAAGACAAATTTAACTCCAAGAAGCAGGCATCCATTGAGAGAGTCAACGTTTTTGTGTATAGCACATAAAAAATACTGAAAAAAGTCAAACGTAGCAATAAATAAACCCAACTGGGTGTATTGAAAATTAATCTTCCAGTAGCCTAAGTATCTGGAGTAATTGGCCCTTTACAGCTAACGGTCACGAGGAAAAACACCTCGCTGGAGGGAAAGCCACGCGCTGGGACATCCAAAACGAAGCGACTTCAACCAGTTATGCTTGACTTTCCTTTGATTTGAATGTCCCAGAGCGTAGCTTGCCCTCCAGCATGGCGGATTTTGTACCACTTCTGGTCAAAATGGTGGACGCCGTGGTATAAGGGTGCAAGAAATTACTGGTGAAAAAGATGTTTTTCTAAGCGAAGGTTTGATACCGAAGTAAATGGACTTCTCGCAAACCAATGAGCGCATTGTGCGAAGCCCACTGCAACACGTCACATGACTTTTGCTCCGCTCAGTCCCAGGCTACAGCAGTGTGTGATAAAGTGTTTTACTTCTTTTCATTACGTCTCCCAATCAGTAAAAAATTAACCATGTTTCTTGGTTTTTTATTTCAGACGGACCAAGATATCTCGGAATACACTTACGAGCGCACGTTATTGATGGAACAGAGACATCAGATGTTGCGTGAAATGCAGCTGTCGAGAAAAGAAAGTAAACGAGAAATACAAGACGTTGTGGAACACTCTTACAGAAGGCGATCGCTCTCCGGACGAAGATCGAATTCCGAGCACAAGAGCGGAAAGGAAACGGAGCACACGAGTAACTCCGAAAATGAATCGAGCGTTGCCGGACGGGGAGCGAGTACATCCGATAATTCTGCAAAAAGTACCGAGAAAACTCCGACTCTGAGCGACGTGGAGACGAAGGAGTTCGGTGAGGATAAAAGTAAAGCAAACACTGGATACAGCACAACACCGGAAAATGAGTTTGTCATGACTAATTTTAACAAGGATGGACTTGTAGATAAAAACACGGACGTTGATAAAGTAACAGATGGCGGCAATGCTTCAGACACAGGGCATGGTCAAAGTGCGGCTGATGGAAAAGAAAGTTTGAGAGGAACTCCGTAAGTTGTTGTTAACAATTAGACTACGAGCCCGAGGTTTGAATGAAGGAATGAAATAGTTTATTATAGTGTCAGTGAGGTATTTAGCTTTAAACAAAAACTGATTGGGGGCACTATTTGCATTAAAATTAAGTTAAAAATATTTACCCTTAAATTCTAAAAAAAAAGAACCGTACTACATAGATGAATAGATAAATAAATGAATAAATAAATAAATAAATGAGAGTAGAATATAAAATTTTATAATAAATGTAGGTGTAGGTTAAAGTTTCAGAGAGAAAACAGTCAACGAGGCGCTCATAGACCCCCCTCTCCCCTCCCGCTTTTACTAATCCAACATGGCGGCGAATCTACTCTATCGAGAGCCAAACAGATAAGGGAAGTGGTCATAACAAGTGTACCTTTTTTTCTCGATTAAACGCCCCCGGCGTTTATTTCAAACTTGGCCCGATAGGGCCGGCGTTTATTTGAATTCAGGAGTTTTTTCACGCCCTATGTTTCTAAGAAACGATTTTTATTCATTATTCTTGGCAGCTTTATAATTAGACATTGTTTTTAAATCATATTAAACCTTTAAAAATTGTTTAAGGGGTTTATTTTCAAATACAACTTGGAGACCCGGCGTTTAATCGAGAAAATACGGTACTCGACGAGGACCCACCTTGTTTAGGGGTAGGGGGGCTATGCAGTATACCACCTGTCTGGTAAGCCAAATGGACAAAATTTATTGGCCTTAAAATTTGAGTTGAGATTTTCATATTAGGTGTGCATGAAGCTTGCCCTGCTGGAGAAATGGCACAAGGAGGTTTGAATCTTTTTCTTAGTTTCTACTCCTGATAGAGTGGGGGATATACAAACAAGACACCATCTTTTAAGGTGGGGAAAGGGGGGTACATGAAGAGACCACCCATCCTTTTGCAGAGTGGTAGGTCCTGTCTGAGTACAATAGTTTTGACCATTTCCCTAACTTGCGCGCCCGGAAACCGCCTGCAATACAAGCTAGACAAAAAAGTACGCAAATTAAGAGTAGAATTTATCAAAGCCTATAGATATACCCTAGTAAAGCAGAACTCGTGACTGCAGCTTTCTATTTTTTATTATTTATTTTGTATTTAGGAAGGAGAAGAATTTACGAAGAATGAACACAGCAGTAAAGCTAAACCAACTCGTGAAAGACAGATCAACAGGAACTCAACTGCTTGTTATCAACTTACCTGGAGCCCCAGCAGACGAGAACGACTGGCTGCACTGTATCCTTGTCACTCCCCTGGGGTGGTGGCTGGGGTAGATAATTCGCCACTTACGAGTCTCATCTTGCAATTGCTTGTGGGGCCGCTACTGGGGACAAAATGGCTGCTTACCTTTTGCATGCCGGTAGTACTCATTTGATTAATGTGGAATGAAATATGGTTGAATTATTTTGTCTTAGTAGTCTTCAACTAACAATGAGCCTTTGGTAGTTTTTCACATGTTCTTCCTTTTCTTCTAGTCTGAACTCAGAACGGCCCCCGCTAGATTTTGCAGTAAGACATTACCTCTCTGGAACCTCTATTTTCATTCGCCCGCTGTAAACACTACCTCTATTGTTATTCAGGGCTAGGGGCATTGCTGTTATCTATTGTTTTAAGAACCAATGAATTAACTCGTTCCGAGAGGTAGTGGGCGACCCAGATTTTGAGAAATTTTTAAAGTCGTTCGCTTCTCTCGATCTCGTTTCCATTTGGTGGTAGACAAATCTAGGCCCCCACAAACGAGGAAACGTCGTTGCGATCGTTGCAAATTGCAAAAAAAATGGCGACACTTTGTCGTTACGTTGAAAATTGCCTCGTGCCCTTTAGGAAACAATGCTTTAGCAACATTGTTTGCATAAGCGTCCAATTTGAAACTAGGATGATAAAAATGTGTGCTATCAATATCATGGAGAGAGAATATTTTTTCTATTTTTTTTGTCCGGGTTGGTATTTGATGCAAAGCATCACGTAAAATTTTAATTGAAATTTTTTGTGTAAGTAACAGAAAGCCTTCACAACAAGCAGTTTAGCGGGGAATAGCGCGGAGAGTAATCACTCTGCGCTCGCCTCGCTCGTCACTTCGTGTTCGCGCTTCGCGTTCCGCGTTCGTGTTTGCGCTCCGTGCTATTCTGCGCTAAACTGTCTGTTCTGCAGGCAAGAAAGAGATAATTCCCTTTTAGCCAAGTTGTAGGACATTCATAGGAAAGCCGTCCTTGACTGTATCACAGATATGGAGTTCCTGGATGAGCTCACAGAAGGACTGGACCGAGTGCTTATGGTGCGCGGAGGAGGACGGGAAGTCATTACCATTTACTCGTGACGTCATTCCCTTCTCAATTGTCAGGAACTTCCTGAAAAATCTATTTGAAATAGATTCAATTGGTTCGCGGCGAAAACCAAACAAAAATCAGTTTTATAACACAAAATCTTAACGCCAATTTATTTTTAAAGGCCACGTCGCCGTCTGTGAAAAAAGAATTTGTAGATACCTAAGGATGGTTACTTATTCAGGACTAGGAAGTTCTCCACATTTTAACAAAGTACTTTGATGTACCGGGATTCAATTTTATTGCAGACGTCTAAGGAGTGCACTATTTAACTTTTAAGCTTTTATTTATGGATGAATTAAAACAATTGTGTTACAAGGTGTGCCAATGTAGCTGTTTTAAACCTTTATCTTTGTTTCAAAAGGGGTAATACTAATTCTAGCACCCCCCCCCCCTCCCACAAGTGAACTAAATTCCAGCCCCTCCCACAAGTGAACTAAATTCCAGACAACAGCAATTTTAGAAAGGAAAAGGGATCAGCGACTACGTTCTGAGGGTTTTAAAAGCCGCAAATAAAAATTTCCCAATGCGATAGAGCATCTCTCTACCTAAAGACCAGTCTCTCACTTTGAAGAGACCATGAGGCTTGAAGATAAAGCAGTCAGAAACAGAACAATACTCTTTGCTCCCACTCGTCCAAAATGGTTTCATGAGTATAACATTTTTCATATCATGATCGGAATAACCTGCGATCATGTTCGAGCTATTTTCACTTGGATGTCGAAAGTAGTTCGTGTTTGCTTTGGTTTTGCATTTTGCCGGCTACTTGAAGGAATCATAGGCGGCGGAGTAGATGGGGGGGGGGGGGGGCAGGGTGGCTGTAGCCCCCCAAACGAAAATTTGGGGGGATTCAGCCCCCTCCCCCGGGCCCCCACATGTTTTGGTGCCAAAAATATCGCGAGTGCAGCGTAAAATTGGTTTGTCGAGATATTCCGTCTACTGAGTGAGTTCAAACAACTTCGAAACTTCGGAAAATTTCGTTTATATTCGGAAAAGTTCGAAAATGCTCGGAAACGCTCGTATGGCCTTCGAACAACAATCGGAGAATCTTCAGAAATCTTCGGTAAGAAAATAAAAAGTTGCTTCAAATATGAAAACCTGCCGAGTATTTTTGGGACAGTCTTAGAACACCGGCTAGTAAACTAGTAACCAAGGTTTTAGTTTCGTCTGCGGCGCACGGGGACAAGGACCTAAAAGTCCTGGGAACGAGCTTTTTGAATAAGCCTGGTCACTAAGCCAGAAGAGAGGATTCAAAATGGCGGGAGAAACAAATCTTCGCGATAAACTGCTTGAATGAGACAAGTTCAATAAACATGCAAAGTTTAGACGTTTATAAGAAAGAAGAAGGAAAGATTTGGCAGCGGAAACCATCTCCATCTCCGGAGGAAGGGTAAGTTTATATGCAGTTCTTAGATTTACACTTCAACAACAGCTCGTAAAATCATGTTTTCAATTTATGATTATTTTGTTTCTCTGCATGCAGTTTGATAGTCTGCATAAGTCATTCCACATCAAGTGCATTCTCGTTACAAGGAAGGAACATCAGATTCCTTCGAACGGCTTTTAATACAAGTGGTGAAGCCTTTGCTGCCGGCGATCACCAGGGAAACGTTTTTGTCTTTGATTTGGCTAAGAATAGGTAAGCTTAAGTTCTTAAGCTTAACACTCTTAAACCTGAAGTTTTAAATCTTTTTCTTAGCTTAATAAAAAAAGGTAATTTGTTATTTTAAGAAGGTTGCTCTTGATTTAAGGTGACCGTTTTTATTTAAGAATTTGCTAAGACAAAAGTCCTTAATTCGCGATTTGTTTTGAGAAATTTGTTCTTAAAATAAGATTTCTAGTTTAAGAGTGTAAGTAAGCTTTTTTGATATTTGATAAAATACGAATGACAAGCATTATAACTAGACTAACTATCTAGCAAACTTCTTTATCAGTTAACTGATGAAGTTATATCAGTTGTTTTCTGTTTTCTTCTATGTTTTCTACCCTTGGCAGTTGCTTTAACTATGCACACAGTAAAAGCGAGACGTTTATAAGTGAGAGTGTGAAAGTGTAAATGAGAGTCGATTACGGGGACATTGATATTGGTTTCTTTTCCTTTGAATCTTTCAGGTTCTCCTTAATTCACAAAACAGGAACCCCATGCACTGCCATTTCCTTTTGTCTGCGGAGAAAAAATGAAGTGTTGGTGGCTCTTGCTGATAATTCTTTAAGATGTTATGATACAGGTGCATTTATTAAGCGTTTTTTTAAGTAAAGGTTAAGTTCTAGCTTAGACTTTTCCATTCAATAAAGTTAACTCCATAAAAAGTAAAATCTTAATGTAAGATGTTTCGTCTTACCTCAGCACCAGAACAATAGCTGACAAATTATGTAAGCTATTGACAATTGTTCTGGTGCTGAGGTTAGAAAAACCTCTTGAAAAATTAAGATTTTAGTTTTTACGAAGAACTTGGATGGACTTTGAGGCATAACCCAGACCAATCACACCTGTGTTGGTAGAAGTCACCCCACAAATGAACTAAATCAAAAATGAGATTTGTTGAGTCAGAGAACTCTTTGAAGAATGAGGCAGATAGCAATAGGATTGTTATTTGATAAAATGCAAATAACTTGCAGGGTATTCTGCAGTTTAGCTGTGTTTACCCTGAATATAGTTAAATCAATAAGTACCAATCTTAATTTTACAAGTTCTTCAAGATCTCACTGTTTTGTTATTGATATTTATAGAATCTCACGAGTTAGTGAGCTGGATGAGAGGTCATGACTCAGCAGTTCACAGTATATCAGTCCATGCTTCAGGACGTTATGCACTAACATCATCAAACTCTGTAGCTCAATTGTGGGACCTGGACACATTTTCTCGCAAAAGGACATTAAATGGAGCTCAGACTGTTGGAATCCAGCAGGTTTGAATTAAATAAATGTAAATAAATTTTATTGAAATAGCATGAGATAGACCAGCTAGTTAAATACAATTTTTATTATAATGGTTGCTTGAAAATGCCTCCATTCTTAGCAAACATACACATCAAAGTTATGTAATACTAGCTTTTTCTGGCCACTTTTATGGAAGTTAAGACATAAAAGGAAAACAATTTTACTTATCAGCAAATTGTACGATATTAATTTGTGAGTGATCTGACTTCTTAAATATCTGACTCAGTTCAGGGAACCAATTAATCAGAATCATGCTCCTTTTCATTGTACATCACTGTTTACCGTACTCAACTTGTCTGATACACGTATGACAATGCAGTTAATAGATGTTCTTTCAGGGTGGAATTTGGAAATTAGCCAGTACAGTGATACTACCTGTAGCTACATGTACTTTGTACACATAATTTACTGGTTAGTAGTGGTCAAAACGTAAACATTAACTTTTATGTTTCCGTCAGGTTCTCTTCTTACCACTAAGCAATACCATAGTATCATGTTTCAAAGATGACAGCCTGTTTGTGTGGGATTCAGAAACACTCAAGTGTAAATTTCAGTTGCCTGTGCCACCTGAAGAGGCTAAACAGCCCCATTATAGGGCGTTAGCCACTCCGAGAGATGGACGGTTACTTGTGGCTGGAGGAAGGTAGGTCCTGCTTATAGTGAGACAGTAAAGAACAAAAACATAACTTTTTATCCTAGGTGTGCAAAATCTACAATGCTTATTTGAATTGTTGGATTAATTGTATTTATTTTTTTTCCTTTGAAATATCTTTTTTACACCATGTGCAATGTCCTGACTTTCAATATAGAATAACACTTCTAGCCATTTTGCTTCACTTTTGCAGGTCTCGTTTTCTTCATGTATGGAGTCTGGAGAACAAGCGTCTGCTCCATGTTATTCAGCTTCCAGCAAGGGTGCGACTTGTCAGGCAACTGGAATTTATAAGCAACAGTTTTGATGGAGGGAGCAGTCAGGTAACTAACAAATACAGTCAACTCTCACCTTGAGGATATTTGCTATTACAGACAAAACCCAGAACCCCTGCAAAAGAGGTTTGACTGAAAATGACTCCTGGCACTAATACAGACTCTCGCTATAACGGAGACTAAACGGTTCCCCGAGTGTGTCTGCTATAACTAGAGTCGACTGTTAAATCAATTAATGTCAGTAGTACTTAACAGCTCAGTTTGAAATTTATTTTTTGCTTGCTCCTCTTAGACCCTTGCTGTGCTGTCTCAAGATGGCATTCTGCGGTTTATTGACATCCATGCTTGCAAACAGCTGTTTGAAATTGGAGGTGCTGACGAGGTACATCTAGATTTATAAATTATTTGCTTAGTGTTTCCGACTTCGAAGATTTGCTGTATATATTTTGCTATTAATATTCATTTACTGAAAAGTTTTAAAAAAGACTGAAAAATTAATACCCTATGTGCACAGGCTCACAAAGGTATATTTTTGGCTGAATTTAAAGTTACACATTCAAATTAGTATACGTAATTGGTCTACATGCTGTCCAATTTGGAAATAATTTGATGAAAAAAATTCCGAGGGAAGCCAAATTTGGCTGTCAGAGGAATTTTTTGAATCTAAATATTTCCAAAATTGGACAAGCATGTAGTCCGGTTACATATTAATTATATAGCTTGTAGTCAGTGAATCCAGCATAAACAACAAAACTTATGTCCAGAACGGGAAAAGCATTCAACAATAGTATGCATAACACAGCACATGCAACTCACTCAGAGCATTGTATTCACAAATAAAACTTAAACAAAACAGTGCAATTTTATTCACCTGAGTTTGCGAAGCTTGCTACAAAGTGAGTGAAAACACTGCATCAATCAATGAAAGTCGTAAACAAAGTGTCCGAAGAGCTTAACAACTTCTTGAATGTGACATACTCCTTTCCACTATATCGTTCGTACTTCATCGCCGTCTTTTCTTTTCGAATTTCAGCAAAAAACGACAAAGAATTGCATCTAGCTCATGCCTCATGGCGATGAATATCTGACAGATTTCTTGCTTCGCTTCGCTGCACTTACGGTCACCCAAGTTTTGTAATATTGGAGGTGTTTTGCTCTTGGTTTTTGCTTCTTAGTGTAGCTAGCTCCTCTTCTGACAACGTAGAAAATTTCTCTTTGTTGTTTCTATTGCTGAAAAGCTCAAAAGGAATAGAAAAACGTAGCAAACTTGCTCCATAAAATTCCGCCATTGTCGACTCACAATGCGACCAGTTTACAGCGCTGACGCTATGCTTTGTGCTAATTGGCTAATATCCATCACATGTTGTGTTTTCTTCGATTTGATTGGCCGAGACGAAACTGTCCAATTTATTTTAAATTGGACAGATTGTGAATTTTACCAAAAAATCCTAATTGAAACTATCCAAATTTAATCCCAAATTGGACAGTTCCCAGAAATTAAGGAAAAATAGCTGTGCTGACAATATAGGATTTACTGACGGCTATATAATTAATTTAATTTATTACTAACTGTACACTGATGATGACTTAATTGAATCAAAAATTGTTTTTATTTTTCTGTTTAAAGTTTTTAAATGGTGTAATTATTTTGACCAGGTCATTTTTATTATGTAGAACTTTCCATAAATTATCCATGAAAGGGATTTTGCCTAAGACCCCCCACCCCCACCCCTCTGCTTTGGGACCCCTTCCACCCCCAAGATTTCCAATCCCTTCTGTGGGGGAGTATGGACAGTTCCTGGAACCACACATTATCCATCGTGATCGCAATCATTGTTCGGTACTTTAATATTAATCAGTTGAGAGAATGTAACCTTTTATGTATTACAATCAATGTTAAACAGAGCGCTTAGGGCTTTATTGGTGTTGATTTAATATGTAATTTTTCCTTTTCCTCAATATACATTATTTTTTTCCCTTATGCCAACTCTTTGACAGATGATTAACAACTTCAGCCTCAGTTCAAATGGCCGATATGTCGCAGCTGTAATGGACAATGGTAATGTCAATGTTTACAGTGTCCCTGCGCTGTCACAACATTTTACCAAGGTACACTGAATAACTCAACATCCTTTTTGTCAAACTAAACACTCTTTGCTTACAAAGTTTATGACCGACAGGCGACTATCTTTTGATCAACAGTGAATATAAAGTTACCATTAAAATGTACTTCAGTTGCTACTCTGCCAGGGTGCGGTCCTAATACACTGTAATACCATCAGGTTGAACCCTTCCCTCCTTCCCCCTCCCACCTAACCCAGCAGTTTCTTATCCAGTTGCACAATGACATTCAAGTAATTTTCCACCCCCCACTTAAGTATTCTCTTGGTAGGCGGGAGGGCCTGTAAAAGTAAAGTCCCAAGAATTAGACTCAAGGATAGACTGCAAAGCAGTCACATTTTTTGCCAATGTGCTTGGTCTTTAAACGAGAGGTCTGCAGCCAATGTCAAAACTGAGAGTGATACTACAGGCGTGTAAGACTCACGAGACAATCAGCGTTTCGTGTCTCACACGTTTGATAAGAGATTGTTTAATGATTTTAGAAAAAAAAAAACACAACTGTTTTGCAGTCTAAAACTCAAGGACTGCCACCAGGAATTTAACTCAGGGAGCTTGGGCTTTTTTAACTCACCAAACACCCTTCAACATTTCTTGAACCACAAACTGGCTACAATTAAAATTGAATTGTCTTCAACTTTGCTTTTTCTGTTGCAGCCACCTCCACCATTGGTTAAAACTGTGTGGGAAGAGAGACCACTGTCCCGGCAAAGCGGCAAATCTGGTCAGTCGCTAGGAAGTGCCATGACTAAAGTTGGAGGGACACCAAAAAGGAACAAAGCCAAATCACCAGCAAGAACACGTACTCAAAATGTTGATGTGTCTGCATCTTGGACAAGTCCAGACTCAGGTCTTGAGGTAGCTACACAAAATAGTCTGGTCACTCTTACGTAAGATTTTTAGCACCCATGATGCATAAATAGGGCTAGGGGCAGCTACAAAGCCCTCTGCAGTGTAACAAAGGTACACAAAGAACAGCAAGTGAACAAACATGTTGATTAATTTTTTGCTTGTGTCTTCTAAGCCTTGCTGTGAAGCTTAATTTTATTTACTGACTAACTGAAGCATTATTGAAGCAGAGGCTGTGTACAGTTTTGAGAGCGCTTACCCATTTTTGCATATTGTCTGCCACCATTCTCTCTAGCTCGCTCCCTCTGTTTGTGGACTTGTAAAGCGGAATTCTAGTGTGAAAATAAGTTTTCACACTGGGTGTCAGGACTGCACAGGGGTATCGTAACATCATACCAAATTTAATTACATAAAAGAGTCAGTTAACCCTCATTACACACTTTTCAGTGGTGCATTTTCACTCCTACAATGTCTGGGGGAAAGAAATCATACAATTGTGTAACATGTAGGATCTGTCTCATACTCATGAAACTTACAAGGTCAGTCTGACTGTAGAGGCTTACATAAAACTGTTATTAAACATGAGTTACTTAGTCAGTACTGATTTCTTACAATCTCAAACCCCCAACAGACAGAACTGCCAGAAGGCCTCAATCAAGCCAGGCTAAAGTCAATTCTACAAGGCTATGGAGAGTATCCTGCTAAATACAGGTATGTCCAGCATAACAAGGAAGACATTAGGGAATCAGGCTAAAAGTCCCATAGCAGTTTATCCACCTCAGACAGTTCTTTGGAACTGTCTTTTACTGCCCCAGGAGCAGCTCGTCCCTAAGTCTCCAGGCTGCCCCCCTTCCCCTGCTCTCACCCATTAGCCTTTCTCATCATCCCCAGCTATAGAACCTGTTTCCATGCTACTTACTCTCCATCTCCTGGTGTACATTGTAGAAAGACTGTCACCCTCTTTCACTTTCTTTGCAGAATGTTTATTTGGAGATCACTTCTCAAACTTCCCGAGAACCATGCAGCTTACAGCAGCTTGGTGGACAAAGGGACTCACAATGCTTTTGCGAGGCTCCATGAAGAATATCCAATAAAAAGTAGAAAACTGTTAAGAGTTTTACAGAGGTTGGTAATTACAATATAGATTTAATTATTGTGGTGAACAGTTTTGTGTGCAGGCTGCTAGCAAGCCTCCTTACCAGATTTATTTTATCCCTCTCAGTGCCAGGCTCAAGATATTCAGGAGTGGATCCAGGGGCAGGGTTGATTGGGTGGCTAGCCACCCCTTAGATTTATCAAAAAGATATAAGCACATTAAATAGATAAAAAGGGGAATGATACTGAGAGAGGTGTAAAAAAATGTGGATAACTTTAACTAAAGTAAAATTAAAATATTTCTAACAACCCCGCCCCTTCTCTATGTAAAACTTGGGGCTCAAGTTAAATAAAATAGTAAAGGAAATGTTTGCTAATACATCGTTACAGTATCAGTGGCTTTGGATGTTTTTTTTTTTTATAACTGAACATAAACCTTGTTGCTTGCTTAGAGCTTGTGTCTGCCATATCGTTAGAGTCTAACCAATTACAGTATTCTAATGAGCACACAAAATTCCTTCCAGACATAAGCCCAACTATTTTTTAAAACGCAAATTTTTTTCTAGTAGTAAGCCTACCTGAAAATTTGCTCACCAAAAACCCTTTTGGACAAAACTAAGACGAGAGCGCAGGGCGCATTAGCGGAATTTTAAGGTAATTGCGCGGCTTGAAAATGATTTAATTTCAAGTTATTTACGTAATACATCAAACACGGGCGACAGTGTTTCATCGGGATATCCCAAACATCGAGGAAGAGAGTTGAAAATACGACCGTCGCGCAGCGGAGTATTTTTGACGAAATTAGAGGTGTTTGGATAGCCAACGAAACACTGTCTCGAGTGTTTGATATATCTTCTCGATCGAAGCAAAAACTATGGAGTAAATGGACAAATAAAATCGTAACAATCTATGCTAATTAAGACCGGGTACCAAACCTCCTTCACGGTTATGATTTTCTTTGTTTTAACTTGATGAATTATTAATACGTTTGAGAATGTACAGGCGCTTATTGTGTACAGATTAAGACTATATCTTGATTTTATCGTAGAACGTTATCAGCCTTAGCCCACTGGTCAGCCATATTTGGTGAAGTAGATTACCTGGCTCTTCTGTCCTTTCCTTTCGTCAAACTGTTCCAGAACAATCAGCTGATCTGTTTTGAGATGATAGCAACAATCCTGAGTAAGTGATCTGTTGAGTGACTGGCGATCAGGTGCGCACGCAAATAACGCATTGAACCAAGCAGAAGTCAAGGCAGAAACAAGTAACCCGTGCCAAGCGCGGAAAAACATGAAACACGTGACCAAGTGCGGAAAAACATGCAACACGTGCAAAGCGCGGGGAAACATAAATCACGTGACCAAATGTGGAAAAACATGCAACCCGTGCCAAGCACAGGAAAACATGAAACACGTGTGCCAAGCGCGGGAAAACGTGGAACACGTGATTAGGCACGGGAAAATGCGCGTGTAGAATACCTGTAAACCAAGCATTGGTCTTGCTCTTGATTTGTCATATCCATTAATTGTCAATTTTTTTTTTCTTGTCAGTAAATTGGTGTCAGCACTGGTTTGAATTTTTTCCTAACCCTCCTGTGAACATTCTTGGTATGGTGGAGAACGTGTTGGTACATCACGATAAAAGACTCATGCAGCATTTTGTCAGCTGTAATGTCACATCACAGGTAAGACCACCTCACTGAGGCCCCGTCCACACTGACCCGGGTAAATTTGAAAACGGAGAAATTTGAAAACGCCGCGTAAAATGTTTTCCGTCCACATTAACCCGAGTAAATTTAAAAACGATACGCTTCATTAGTAAGTAAAAGTAAAAGTAAAGTCTTTATTTAACGAGGGTAGCACTAAAATAATATAAAAAATACTAACAAACCAGTGGCCCTCTAAAATTATTTACAATAAAATATAAAAATACACTATTTCACGCTCCAAGTCCAAACGCTCATTGGTGAGCGTTTTTGAAAAGCTCCGTTTTCGGTGACCGAAAACGCCGTTTCAGTGTGGACGGTTGGCCTAACCGGAGAAAAAAAGATGCGTTTTCAAATTTACCCGGGTCAGTGTAGACGGGGCCTAAAACTCACCAACAGTCGGAGAAAAGTGTACCAATTGAAATCTTAATTTCCTCCCTGAGAATTGACCATACCCGCGATTATCATCACCGAAGTTAATTATTTTCCAGTTCGTCATTCGTAACCCATGTTAACAGTAGTGGTTTCAGACCTTCAGCTAAGTGGGGGGGCCGATCATCCAGGCCCTAAAATAAGGAAGGGGCCCACTCTCGAAAATAATTTTTCTCGACCCTTTGGGCCTCTCTTTGGCTAAAAAATAAGGTTGTCTGGTTAATCATCCCCCACTTTAAAACGTCCTTCGATGATTTTTGGTTTCACAGTATTACTTCCTCTTTTGTGCTTTTCTACTCAGAAAATTGGTATTTTTAGGTTTTCCTTGTATTTTCTTTGCAAAAATGGATTTATTACCGTAAATTTCCGAAAGTAAAGTCCCTCCCTCTCCCTAAACTAGCGATAAAATTCCACAGTTGTTAGCCAATCCTGAAAGAAGCGACCTCAAACGTAACTTGACGTGTTATGGGAAGCAGTGGAGACAACACCAGTATTTGTTATAGTTTACTCTTATCCCCAAGACAATATCAGTTACTCAGTTTATTTATTTTTACGTTATATAAATTATGTTCAACAAGATAATCCTTTTCATCTCTTCAGATATATCATTAATCATTTTATTAATAAAAATGAATAATGGCCCACTGGTACCCTGAAAGTTGTGACTCTCCAAAAGTAACGATGGGGAAAGGCCGCTTAATCGAAAGTAACAAGGATTGTGTGGTACTTCATGACATGGCTCTTAAACTGCAGTGTTGACGACTGCGAACCTGCCAAGCACAGAAATACAGCGGAGATCTCAGTTACATTACGGGTCTTTGTTATTAAAGCTGAAGGAAGGTAGAAACTAAAGAATGTCCGCAGCTATCATAGCTGCGGCCTACTGAGTCACTCCTGTCCAAATGAAAGCATCGTTTGTATCCAGAAATCTCTCTCTGAGATGCAAAAAGGTGAAAAAAAAAACACACACACACACACACAAAACAACCGATTCATAGAGATGTTAATTCTGTTGTTTCCTCTGTAGTTGTATGCCTGGCCATTGCTACAGACGCTGTTATCTGAGGTTCTTACCAAGGAGGAGTGGCTCAGAGCTTGGGATAACATTTTTTCCAATCATCCTGCATTCCTTGTTTTTGTTGTGGTCGCCTATGCTATTGTGTCACGCAAAGCTCTGCTGCAGTGTACAAGAAAAGAGGACTTTGAGGTAAGAAATAGTTCATTGTCGGATTTGAAAGTTTTAGGTTTTAAAAAAGCTTCGTCCTCTCACCCTCAGAAACAGCGTAAAAAATAGTTTCTATTTTATTTCAAAAGCCGATGAACAAAAAGAACACCTCTAAAAAAAGCATTATTTTATCAGGGTGGAAATATGCCGGAATCACCTTAACTATAAACAACGCTCAAAGCGGTCAGATTCCTTCGCGGAAAGTACCACGAACATTGTTTCCGTTTACGATTATATACACTTGGTGTTGAAATTAACTTGTTCCTGTTGTCTCTCTTTGTTTACGTGGCGTTAACTTCCTTCATTTGGAAATGTTGCCCCCTCTTTCGCGTTTATTTCCATTAATTTACTAGAAAGCAATTTTTTCTTCAATTCGCGTTAGTTTAAGTCGCGTTGATTTCAAATACCTTAATTAACACGAACGTTATTCTTATACTAAGGTAGGTCCTGTGACGGTAAGACTTGTATATTTGTCCCTAGTACTACTTTCATAACCGGAATGCGGTGGAGGTTGGCACGGTCATCCGTGAAGCTTACCGCTTGCAGGACAGTACCCCAGCAGAGGTGAACCCCAAGAGAATGCTGGAACCGTTCATTCCACTGACGAGAGGACAGTACCCCATCTTCAACAAATACCCCAAGTTTATTGTGGATTATCAGGTAAACTTGCTACCATACGATGCTTATTTACTTTGCTCGATTGTCTGCTACTTTCTGGGTGAGATTCTTAAGGCCTGGCTAAACTAGAAAACATTATTGCGGAAACATCGTTCCTTATCATGTTTCCTAGGTGGCTAAATTAGCGGGAAGCAAGGAAAATGTTTTGCTGCCCGAGTGGCTAAGCTAGGCAACAATGCCCCGGGAACAAAGTGTCACGCATGCAAAAAAGCTGGTCGACATTGCTTTCATGGTGGCTAAACTGGCACCCTGCGAGCAGAGCCCTTTCTTTTCCACTGATATACTTGAGAAGAAAGGGCTCTGCTGACCAGCCCAAACTTTGGGGCTGCGGCGATTTCAAAGAAATTACACGATTCTTGCAGAGCCTCTTTCTACTTCCCAAATCTCAACCGCAGGGAAGTAAAAAGAGGCTCTGCTCGCAGGGTGCTAAACTGGGCAACATATGTTTCGGGAGCAAAATTTATGTCCGGGGAGCTAAAATGTTTTTGACTTCAGGCAGAAACATTTTTTGTTTCCGTGAAGCAAAGCAAAACAAATGTTTCACGCGTGGCTAAACTGGGAAACATTTACATCCGCAACAATGTTTCCTAGTTTAGCCAGGCCTTTTTAAGAGAATTCCATGATGATGACGTAGCTTTACAGAGTTCGGTAAAGCGTCTCCGATTGGTTGTTCTTTGCGCGCGAAAATTCAAACTGAGCAACAACCAATCAGTGATACTATATGGATCTCTGTATTGTATTTTGCGGGTCGAATCTCAAAAGTTTTTAGAGCGTGGAGGAGACGTAACCTCTTAAAGAGGTCTACTACCTCGGGTTATTTTTTAAAGAACTACTCTACACCTGAAAATTATTAACTTCACTGAACCGTTAAAATAGCATCTGACTCATCACTTTTGTTGTTACTGTCTGACAGGTCCAAGAAAGGGAACGAATCCGTCAGGAGGAATTGGAATATTTAAGACAAAGGTGTGGACTGAACTACTCAGCTTGTGTCTTTGCATACGGTTTTGGAAAGCGCTCGAGAAATTTAAAAAAAATGTAAAGAAAAAGAAAAGAAAGAATATACAAGTAGCGTGTTCCTTCAACTTTCCGCGTGCTTTACAGAAGCCAGTGTAAATTGCAGACTGTATACTAACCCAAGCCCCAACAAAAAATAACCTTAACCGTATAAAAATAGACCTAACGAGAATGCGTTTAAGATCATTCCATCGAAATACAACTGACAATAGATTTTCGCTCAAACTTTGCCTACTGGTTGTTTATTCTAAGAGAACTTTATTTTTGAACAAAAAAAAGAGGGGTCCCGGTATTCGTTTAAGAGCAAGAAGACGGTACGTTGAATAAACGCTATAATTCCTTACAATATCAACAATTACATAAACACGAGTACTGGATAAGTTCACATTTCCGTATATTATTTAATTTTCTACAATAGAAATTTGTTCAAGGTGGTTGCCAGTCTTAGAAAAATCGAAAAAATATAGGTCCCGGTACTCGTTTACGAGAAAACGACGATTTATCTCTCTTGCAAGCCACGTAGAAAAAGCCGCCATTTTCTTAATGTGCGCGCGCTTATCATGCGTAAAATTATCCGCATTACGAGATGCGCAATTGTTGTTTTTCAGACAACTGGCACAGGAGATGAAGGAAGTAGCAGCTCAGCGACAGCAAGAAGAAGAAGCGTTCTACCGGCAGCAGGAGCTGATGGTAGACGCTGAGAATCAGAGGAGAGCGATGATAGGCCAAGAAGAACAAAAACTGACAGATCAGAGAAGCAGGTTTGTACATAAGTGACCGGGGAAGACACCCAAACTCGAAAGTTAGTTTTCCTCACAGAGTGCCCTAGATTTCCTTTATGTTAGTTCTGATAAATTGGTGATTCATGAGAAAAAGACAGTCTTTTTTTTTTAAATAAGATACCTTTTTATTAGAACGTTGAGGCTAATAAGAGCCAAAATTCAAGAACATGCCCAAGGCTGAAATTTGGTAAAGAACGAATTAATTTTTTTTTATTTGTTGTGAATGACAAAAATATGTACTAAATAAATAAATCCTTATTCAAATCCTGACCTGTAACCAACATTGTGATCATTCATTGTTGACGTGAACATGTACATATCGGTTAGAAATGAATTTACTGCAATACCATTTTGTTTAGTAATTTAAAAAATAAGAACATTTTAAGAACATTTTAGGCTCAAATCTTCGAAAAAGTTAATAACATTCAGCCTAGGCCGAAAATTAGACGTTGTTATAGCAATCAAAAAAAGAGTGTAAGACGCAGATTAAATAAGACGCAAACTGGGAGTACAAAATCCCACCTTGCGACTAAAACAAGGTGTGTCTAAAACCCAACGCTGCTTATTTTGGGGCAGGAAATTTAAGCTGGTCTTCTTTAAGACGCGTCTTAATTTAGACATGAAATTGTTTTTTGTTTGGTGGGGGGGGGGGGGGAGGGGGGAATGACAAAATGAGAAATGCAGTCTTGGAAACTCCCGTAAGCGAACACTCTTGGGACCGGAGAAAGTGTCCACTTTAAGAAACTGTCTGCTTATGGGAGTTTACAAATGTAGTGTTTGCATGTGACTGGGACCATAAATAAGTGTCCTCCAAAGGGAGGTGTCCGGGAGATGTCCTTTGGCGGACATTCGACTGTGGTCTTTTCTAAAGACAATAACTCTGTTACGAAGAGCAGCCCAATGCGACATAAATGAAATACTTCACTAAACGTTTCTTGTTTGGTGTTACTAAGATTGCAGGCAATGAAGCGAGAAATTCATCTGCGAGAACTACAGCTGCTAGACGCTGTTCGCAGACGCTTCATGCATCACCAGCAGACACTGAAAGAGACAGAGCTACAAAGACTTGATGACGAAATAGAACGCAAGGTAAGTAGAGTCACAGGCCACCCAGCATTCTTAAATTAAACAAGTTCTACAGCTATAACTTTAAGGTACATGGAACATACCACATTTCAGACCTTTTGGGCGCAAAATGCCAATTTATACTTTGGCAGTTACGAGACGTTGTGAAGGAGTCAAGCGTCCTGCAAACCGAGCATGCTTTAAAGTTTAATGAAATAAAATTAGACCATGTACAAAATGTGATATAACTTGCTCTCTGCAAAAATGCACAGTCTATCAGTAAATATTGTAGAAAATAGGCAGACTGTTTTTGAAATTTTTATGCTTTGAGGCGGTAGCTCGGCTTTAGTTTTTGGATGAAATTCAGGAAAAAATATCAGGTCGTCTTTTGTTTTTGCGGCTACATTCAACTCTCGCCTTGCGGACACCCCGCTATTGCGGACACTCACTATTACGGACAAAATTCAGATCCCCGGCAAAAGGGGTTTGACTGGAATTGACTCCCGCTATAACGGACACTAAACGACGCCCCGAGCGTGTCCGCTATAACGAGAGCTATTGACTGTATATTGGTCTTCTCCTTGTTGATGTTTTTAGGCATTGCTAAGAGAGCAAGAAACAAGACATGCCATAGAGGATGCTGAGATAAAGGGGCTGGAGCTTCAAGCACAAAAAGAAATGCTTCAACAGGTATGTGTAGTCACCTCCCCAGCTGTTATGTGGGTCATTAGTGCGTAACGCTTCACACCAGCACTTGTTAAAAAAAATCGTTATCTTTTCTATTTATGCTTCTCCCATACCAGACTTTCCAAGTTGCTGTTTCGTTTTATGACCCATCGCATTCTACAGCTTTGTCATTTTGTAGACCGATCACAGACTCCTAGAGACACCATCCCAGAACCCCAGATTTCTTGTTTTGCAGACCCATCCCAGACCCCCCAATTTTTCTTTTTTGTGAACCCCTCCCAGACTCTTGTTTTGCATAACTCATCCCAGCCTTCCCAGATTTGTCCTTTTGCTGGCTTAAGCAATGTTTCAAGTTCGTGTAACTTGTTTCACATTCACAATTTTGTTTCGCTCTTGTTACAAAGAGAACGAAACATTGCGTTTATTTCAAGGTATGTACCGGCACTAACAGCCATTATAGGAAACGCTTCTTTGTGTAACACGGAACTGGTAAACTTTTTCTAACAGAAATGTATTACTTTGTGAACGAAACAGGATTTGATTCGCGATGAACTCCAGAGTTCGTTCAAGCAGCGATCAGAACAAACGAT
Organism: Oculina patagonica; assembly: GCF_052425735.1. Classification (NCBI taxonomy): domain Eukaryota; kingdom Metazoa; phylum Cnidaria; class Anthozoa; order Scleractinia; family Oculinidae; genus Oculina; species Oculina patagonica. The sequence goes on along the minus strand of NC_135761.1, from coordinate 10,729,485 downwards.
CCAGCGTAAACAACAAGAACTGGAAGAACAACTGTTTAAAAGAACAATAGACGCCGTGCAAGAGGTGGACATTGATTCACAAAGGGTCAGTACTGAAATTAGTCATTGGGTTCTAGCGAGGGGACGGGAGGGCGGGAGCCCGGGAGCCGAAAAGGGACGGGAGGCAAGAGAAGCGAGAGCGGGAAGCGGGATTCCCAAGGTGGAGGGAACCGGGAGAAAATGAATGAAAACCGTAATGTTTCGTTATGTTTTGCAAAAGAAATGGGACAAAGAGGAGGGAACCACAATGCTAAGGGGCGAGAAGTGGGAGGAAAAGGTACGGGAATTGAGAGGTTCTTCCCCCTGTCCCCTACTCCCTTTCTAGCTAGCCTGGCGAGCTTCTCGAGTGTCTAGTGTCTGGTTTGGTTGTAAAGAAACGAGGAGAATTTGGACAAAATTTTATCATAGACAAGTCTAGTGACCCTTTTATCCAAGTAGAGCTACTGGTATTTCCAGAAATTGAAAGAACGTGACATTTTTTTTTTTGAATTTTACTGAAAATGCACTTTACGTCGGTGGCCGCAACATTGGCATTCCTACAATCTGTCCATTTTGGTACTCTTGAACGTTCATCTTTTCGTTTTTCTACAACATGAACTGCCTGCATGGCATACTAATTTCTTAACGCAGTAATTACTGTTTGATCTTTTCTTTTTGTGTTACATTTGTCTTTTTTTTTCGCATAGGTTAGAGCTACAAAAATTCGGACTGGAAGTGCTAAAATCTTTTCGATTGCGTTTTGAATCTTCCCTTTTAAGAAAACGTTTTGACATAGAGCATGTTTTTATTTCACGGCTGCACTGTCTTATCGATTGAAAATGTCTGTCTGTCATTGATCTTTTAGATTTGACTTCTCCTCATTTAAGTTACAGACACTTTTTGTTAAACTGATAAAATTGTTACCGGTTGAGCGATTTCCCCATAACCTCAAGCTTGCGACAGAATAGTTCGATAATACGCGTAGTGGTCTAATTTACACATGTCATGTTTCTAATCAGATTTCTCAGGAGGAGTTAGCTAAGGCTCAACAGAAACACGCTTCTGTTAACTTGGAAGAAGAGGTGGAACTGAGGACCCGAATGGACGATCTCCACAGAGAGCTGAATGAAGTGAAGGTTGGATTTTCGAATTAGTTCACTATGACTGCCGTAAAACCCCCGTTGTAATTTAAAAACTTCTTAGTCACTTATATATCGCTCGTTCTTTTTTCTTTCGTAACAGCTTTGCTCGATTTTTCTTTCTATTCGGGAGGCCTTGCTCGATTTTTGGGGGGTTTTTGCACTCACTCCCTCCCATCAAAAATCTAATGGCTAATGGACCACCCCTTACTTTTAAAATGAAAAGCAGCGCAAACTGCCGCGCGATCGTTCTCATTATGTCTCCTGTTGCTTGCTTCTAGTTCGACGTTCCAGAGGGAAAAAGATTAAGACTGTTTTCAGTCTGCAAGTTAGCGTCCAATAACACAATTTCACCGCTTTTGGTGTCTCAAGTATTTGTAACGCTCATTTCGTCCACGTCCAAGCACAAACCCTTTTTATTCCCCACAATACAGGATTTTTATTTTATCGTTTAATAACCATTTTAGGTTGCCCAGCATGTTTTGGAGAACAAAGAAAGAGAAAACGAAGTTCAATCGCTTGTTTACGAGCTGAGGAACAAAGAGGTAGGACGTTAATAAGAAGCATTTCACTGCAGCGTCTTTTGTTAAGGGGCTACGTCACAGGTATTTCGCAGATTTTTGGTCTAAACTGCTCTAAAATTAGTGGAAAGCGGCTAAAAATATCTATTTTTGAAGACGCGCGGAAACAACTTGAAAAGTCAAGCCATAATTTTTCAAATTGCAATCCATTTCCATCCGAGCCATCCGCGGCCAAAGACGCAGCTTAACAGTTTCAGTGCTCCAATATAACAAGCTTTAATAACGCGGGACCATCATTTTAGCTTTGGCCGTTCAAAATCTGGTTAAATCCGTGACAAAGTCTCTTTAAGCTGCTAAAATGTGACGAAAGGTAGCGTTTTCACGGGGGGTTTCTTAACATCGTTTTTATTCACGCTACGAATAAAAGTTTGATCAGAAAAAGGAACTTTTACCTTTTCTTGGTGATTCCAACTTAAAACTTACAGAGAAATGTCTTTGCAGAATGACGAAGTGGCTAGAAAACAATCTGAGCTAAGACGAGAGAAAGCTATCGCCGCTGAAGAGGAAAGAAGACGTATGAATCTGTTAAACGCGCTGTCACGAGATCGTGTCTTGACCAGTGATGATTCGGAGTCATTCTGTGCGTAAATTACCTATTGTTTTATTTTGTTTGTTCCATGCTTTTAGCTTAGCTTTTATCCTCTGGAGACTAATGGTCTATGTTCAGAGTAAGGTCGTGGCGAAACTAAGAAAAAAACACCAAACATTTGCGAGGAATGGCATTTTCCTCTGTATCTTGTGTGGATTTTTAATTGTAAAGTTTTAAACCATACTTGCGAGCTGCGGTTACAGTACAGTTACGTCAAGGGGCATATCCGTCATGCTTATAATATAGATATCTCAAAGTTCTCGTGTTTATTTTGTTAAGGTTATATATAGTTAAACAATAAAGGGACTGTGTCACGGCTGAGTTAAGTTTATTTTATTTTGTTTTGCCAAATAATCGCTATGAAACTAAATGTTTGCAAAGAAATTAGTTCTATGGATATCAATGACAAAACCATAGCTTCCTTGCAATCAAATGTGTTTCCCGGGCTTTATAATTTAAAGTTACAATCAATCAAGATTAACTTGAAAAACTGTTCAGCCCAACAATATTTCAAAAACCAACATCGCAATCCGTTTTAATTCTCTTCACTTTTTGGCCATGCCCCCCCCCCCCAGTACCCCTCCTCTTTTGTTTTTGCTGTGTTATTGAAATGTTCTTTCACTGTTTTAAGAGGTTATTTTTTATTTTTCACCGAATTTGATGGTCATTTCCCATGCCTAAATTTAGCTAAAATTCGTGACATAGTCCCTTTAGAGCGGTTTTCACTCGAGTGTCGAAAGTAAATTGCGTTTGCTTTGGTTTTGCATTACTACGCTTAGTGATTGGTTAAAAAATCTCGCGCCACTTTCTCAGCCAATCAGAACTAAAACCAAAACCAATCGTCACTCGCTCGCGCACGTTTTCCCGCGCTTCGTGCCGGCTACATGTATTTGCTTCGAGTTGTCATTGGTTCACTTGCTTCGACTGTGTCCTTTGTGATTGGCCAGAGTAATTACCTTGGTTTTGGTTTTACGACACTAAATTGAAAACTGCTCTAAGAAGGGCTTTGCGTTTAATAACAGGCATTTTATTTTCATTTACGTAACGTAGCTCGTCTAAGGGACATTCGTCAAGTACCGGGTGAGGCCAGAAGACCGTTAAGTGCTATTAAACCCAGTAGCACAGAAAGCAGTGCAACAACGGACTGGGACTCGAGCGGAACTCCAATTTCTTCTCAAGGTAAGAAATTATTGTCCGTCACTTGTCTCAAAGGAAGCTATTACTTTAAGTTTCAGTCTTTGACAGGTTCAGAAAAAAGGTTACAAATCAAGAAGCAGAACCTTATTTATTTAATTATTTTTTTACAATGTAACTTCTCCTGAATGACAGCTGACTTACTGTATGTTCACTAGCAGGCGTTGAAAATAGTGCCTTAGTACATTGGAGGGTGTTTCATGTTACATTTTTACAGTTGCTACATTGGGCATGTTACAAAGCTCTCCTCTACGAACTATGTTTGTACAAAGTAAGCCGCAAATAAGCAGGAGCTGTTTGTCAAGAAATGAGTTTTGTCTGGAGCGTGGCTAGATTCTGTTACCTTATATGGGTATTTTTCCAATTTTCCCACCAGTATTTTCACCCCTTAACTTAATATCGGGACCCCCTTGCTAGAAGGCTCTATGTCCAGCCGTTTGGTGAGTCGGGTGTGTCATCCTCCCCCCAATGAACGCTGTGGGGCAAGGAACGTAGGCTCACAAAACGGCTGGAAATCGAGCCTACCTTGCTAAAACTTCAGAGAAAATGGAAACAGCTCTTTACGCCTAATTCATGAAAAATGAAACGTCATTCTCCGCGATTTAATTACCTTTTTACAGTCCACTGGCATTCAATTTTCCTGACATAAAATTGCTGTTTTTATTGTCACAGAACCCTCACTAGAACGTCAGCGAGGAACTTTTGAAAAGCGTGAACTGGAACTTATGGCTGAAGTGAGAGATCTTAGAAAACGACTTGCTGCCAGGAGACAACAACGTCCACCTGACTTTATGGGAAATACAGCGCAACAATAACTACCAGTTTGTGTCAAATTTTATTGACGTTTATCTGGCATATTTTAGAATGATTTATTGTAAATATATCGTAACCGAGGTCTTGTACAGGTCACTTCGTAGCTTGTCGGTTACAGCTAAATAAGAGTAGCTTTGGCTAAGTTTTCCAACTCCAACGTAGTCGGAGAAACAGTCGTTTTTCTGTTAAAACTCCCGCCCAAAGAATTTCCGATTATCTTAACCAATAAAAACAACTACACTCAGGTTGTTACGTCAGGCTTCGTCATAGAACATGTCATGTTACTTAGCAACCTGCTGCTGTCTACCGAAAACTGCAGGCTCAGGCAGTACTTGCACACGGGATTACAACCGAAAAGTTACTTGTTTCTCCGAATAACGTTAATTGGTTTCACACTGTACAAAGTTTCTAGCCAATAATAGCTATGACGTATTTTCGAAGTGGCATCAGGTAAATAAACAAGCCAAATTTCGATTTGGATAGCGCCGATTTTTCTCGCGTTTTACAAAATGTATGTTTAAACTCCCGAGTTTTGGCGAGGCGATTACTCTTTTTACTGCAGTGATAACCTTGTTATCAGTTTGCGCTGAGAGTGTTTGAAAAACATGAAAACTGCTCTACAATTGGCGGTTTCCTGGAGACTGTAAATTAGACTCAAAGTGTTCACAGAGCTGCTTTTTACTTCTAAAAGTAGCCTAACAACGATCAGAATTTTTAACAACAAACTTTTAACTCTTGGTAAGGACGGGAAAAATACTGCATCCAAATAAAAATTAGCTTTGATGTTATACCTGATTCGCCACAGAAACAACAAGTTCGCTCTCACCTTCAAGGTCAGACGAGATTTTTTAAACCAGTTATACATACAAAAACCGCTCTAGTTGGCTAGTCAAAGTAGCTAATCACTGGTTTGGGTTTTTAATGGATTTTCTTTGAACTCAACTGACGTAAATAACAGTGTAGATTTTATACATTATTTTTATGATAAAATAAAAATTCGATGTCCTTTGCATCGTCTCAGCGTGGTGTGACTGAAGGTGTGGTCCTGAAGCAAAAAAACAAAACAATATTAGTTGGCGACATAATGGCCTGTGAAATACATTTATTTGGTTTTTTCGTTTGTTTTCACATGCCCCGGCCTGAAATAAAATAGTAAAGTGTAGAAGAAGACTGGCTACGTATCCTAGTTACCGTGAATGTAAGGCGATTAGATTTTTTATTTTCTCTTACATTCGTTGATGTATCAATAATTTATTCACTTGCGAAGCACCAACACAACTTCAACGTCCAAACGAAGACTAGATTAAACCAATGTTAATCGTAGATGCAGATTACTAAAGAGGTTACAATTCTTTTATTTACCCAATGAATAAACTGGAAAATACGTAGCGGCAGGAACGTGACTTGCACTCATCCTACCTAAAGAGCTTATCTTTTGCATAGATTTTTTCAGTTGATCGGTTGCCAATCAAGACACTCTGATCAAGAACTATTGGTATTGAAGGCTCTGACAAATCATGAAGATTTCTGCGCGCATAGAAAGTTTGAAAAAAAATTCACTGCAATTTAAAGACTGGCACGTGCCGCCAAATTTGTGTGTCGGTGTGTTTTAAGTCTGGTTCAAGTTGCCGAGGTGCAGATTTTTAATTTGGTTATGCAGGGCCCTGAATTCGCTTCATTTTAATTTAAGCATTTTCTAGCGCTACAACGGAAGAGATGAAAACAGTTACGTAACTAATCAAATTGTCAATTTTATTACATCAGAAGAATGACAGGTATAGACGAGGAAATAATACAATCTGTCATCATGCTACAAATCAATTATATGTACAAGTATTGGGCCTTTCCTAAGCAAACTTAATTTTCGAAATGTGAAAATGTCATCAATTTTAAACGTTTAAGTGAAAGACTATTTTTTTTTTACAACTTTTTTTTTCAATAAAATGCCCTCCGGGCGGATGGAATTTTACTTTCCAGAAATGTGTAGACGATTTAGCATCGTTCTAATGATATTTCAGACTGTTGTATTTACAGGATGGCTTCTTGTGTTCGTATCATCAGGCGGGACTCGATTATGCAAGGCAGTTACTCGATTGTGCCGAAGAGATATGTTGCAACGACGCCTTGAGCGGCTATGGGTGATTTTCATCCACAGTGTCGAAGCACCGTGGCGAAAAGTCTCATTAAAAATAAAATAAATGCACGGGTTGATTGCGCTTTTGCTGTACGCCAAGAACCACACCAGAAAATACACATCAGGTGACGTGCAAATGCTGTTGGAGAAATTCTGGAAGCACAACATGTTTTCTATCCAGAGGGGAAGCCAGCAAACAGCAAAGAGCAGAACGATTGCGACCAGCATGGCGATGATTCTCCTGTTCATCTTTTCAGTGTGGTAGTGGTGGTGATTTGGAATATGAAGCTCATTTCCAGGTGTCTCTCGCAGGCACAACTTTAACATCACGGCAGTGTACAACACGCCCTGGATTACCAGTGGCGCACACTTGAATAAGACGAAAATGGCCACGAAGTAAATCTCGACAGATTCTGACTCCCAAAAAGTCAGGTAACAAATGTTACTGCCCTTAAAATCCTGGACGCTTGCCAAGAACACCATGGGGACTGTGAAGACAATCGATGAGACCCATATTATCCCTATGATCCCGCAGGCCACCTGACGCGTTATGATCCTCCTTAGAGGAAAGAACACCACAATAAACCGATCAACCGCCATCGTGGCCAGACTTTGGGTGGTAACCAGTGCAGAAAGCGCCATTACAACGGACTTCAGTTTGCACAAAGCGTGTCCGAATTCGCCTTGGACCAACCAGCTGGACAAGGCCAGTGTGATGACGGCTTCTGTCGCACTGGAGACAGTGATCAGGATATCAGCGGCCGCTGTGTTGACAACAAAGAAGTTGTTTGGTGTCTTCATGTGATGGTTGTAGTTCTTTTCCACTATTGCTATAATAAGACTGTTGCCCACCAGGGAAGTCAAAATAATAACGCAGTAAGCTGCTACTTTAATCCCTTTGATATACTCAGGTTCTGAAAACAAATTTTCCTCGACTTGTAGTTCGCCCTCCGTCTGATTTTCCATTGTATCTCCTTGCCTTTTTTAGTGTTCTTGCTGGCTTGCCGGATAGAAGCTTAATGAAATCCCGCGGCGGGCGCGAGGTTTTTATCAGCTTAATTAAACCGCCAAACTGTGTTTAATTTGATCGACAGGTGTCAGTGTGTAATTTCAGGGGGTTTATTACTTTTGACTCATTGCCAGTGTTTATTACTTCCCAAAACTCTCCAGTTGATGACTTATTTTATCCCTTACTGACCTTGCTTGATTCATCCTCGATCCGTGGTGAGTCTTTCAACACTTGCTTTCCATTTTTCTCGGTTAAAAGAGACTACGATCTGTTTGGCGCAACTTTTAAAGTTGACTTTCCGTCACCATGCGTTGCTAACGTCTGGCACCAACAGATTTACATTTGTCGTTCCCATCATAGATGCATCAGGCGGCAAAAATTGCAACAGTTTCTCGATTGCCTTTGTAATATAGGGAAGTGTAATCTGACTTACCTTATTAGAACTATGAAACTTTCGAGAGATGTTTAAGTGTTCCATCCAATTTTATAAAATAAGTTCCTCTCTTAGAATTTGTCCGTGTTTTACAGAAGAACACCAAATGATGCCATCAGTCTTGAAAAAACTGTCAGAGTGTTCAAATAACAGATGAGAAGGGCAAATAAAGTGGCGCAGTACAGCTAAAAATGAAAGTTTTAAGATTCTCGTAATTACCGTCAATTTTCTTAGCCTTCCGGCATCTCGCGAAGATAAATAATTTCGTTAAGTTGGGTGTTCCTTAGATTTTTTTTTTTGGGAGAAATTGCTCGCCCTTGTGCTTCTCGTAACCGTGTAACGGGTGAGCTGATCATGAGCCTTGTGTTTCAAGCTGAGGGTAGGTTAAGAAAAACAGGTGTAAACGGCGATTTTTTTCGCGAAACGAGGACGATTGCAGGTGCTATGATTATATTTCACCTACGCAAAAACACTCGACAGATAAGTATCTCCTCGCTAAGCAAATGAAATTCGAAAGAACAAATACAGAGAACGGATGTTTCAAACCATGTACACTCCGAAGGCTGTGTGCCAGTGGATGTATTAGCTTAATATCGACTTGTATCTTGATATTCACGAGCCATCTTTCTAAATAAAGCCTTAAGGCATGACATCCACTGAATCAGTAGTTCCAAACGTTCTTAGTTAAAGTACTACATACTGAAGGCTAACTAACTGCAAACAACGAAAATTACATTTAGTTACTCTCTCAGTCTATTTGATTAAAACTATATTACAGCGAACGAAGCTGGATACTACAGTGCGGAAGTTGGTTCGTAACATTTGCCCCTTAAGAGTCCTACAACTTGAGTAAAAGTTCCCTTGCAGTTCGAAACACAGACTAAATTGGGGAATTGAAAGGGAGATGCGTCTCCATCAAACCGAAGGAGGCGAGACCTGTAAGGATTCAGATCGCAAGATAAAATGCAGCCAGTGCGTGGTGAATGCAAATAAAATTTATCAAAAAACTAAAGAAACAATTACGGCCCTGGTTAAGTCAATGAGGGCGTTATTGAGTCATCAAGGAAGGGAATTATTATGGCCTGCTTTTTATCAGGCGAAGGTGAAACTAAATACCCCAGGTGCAATGAGAGCGACCCAGTTAAACTTGTCTTGCGTTGCCTGATGAAAGCTGTGAGCCTGGTGAGTATTCGGACTCCAAAGTAAAGAATACCTGGCGAGAAGAGTTGGATATTAAAAACCTTTACTACTAGAGAAATCAGTCGGCATAACAAGTACCATTTAGTCAGAACAACTACAGCGGGATCTCCTATTCGAGAGTTGAATGAAACAAGTTGGTAAGTAAAGAAAGATCGGTATGGAAATGTAAAATGTCGGCTATTCGCAATGTTTTCTGATTGGGTAGTTGTAATCCGAAAGACTTCGCCAACGGAACGGAAACAGTAGTTGTTCCCCCGACTGAATGTGAAATCCAGTATTTTAAATACTTACACAAATGGTTGCTTGTTGATTATCGCTGATCTTGGTTGGTATCTTAGCTGATGAAAAAATATACAACCAATTAATACGAATCCAAACGAATAAGAAATAAAGATCAAAGAGCTCTTCGAGCCACGACTGAATTTTTTTTACCAAGTTTTACGTTTGATTTTCATACCTTGAATATACATGAGCAGAAGGTCATTCAAACATTTCTTTGATGCAATTAAAAAAGCAAAAAACGAGAAAACATGCGTGACAATTGCAGACAATCGGCGGTTGAGCCCACAATGTCTATTACATTGATATAGGATCTTTTCGTCTCACGTGATTGAGATTGTCGGATTAGCGGTAGCTCAGTCGAGAAGGTTTCAGGATGGGGTGTTCGAGGTCGTGAGTTCAAAACCCAGAGGTGTCGGTGCTTTTTTTTTCTTTTTTTCTGTTTTTACCCCGTAGCGCTAAAACGGTTTGTTTATTATATCGCTCCATAGGTATACATTGGAGAATAAAAGCATTTACATGTAAGCCGTAAAGTAATAACGCTGTAAATAAATATATTAGAACTTTTAGACTGATTCAGGTAAATATATGAAAGAGATCGATCGTGCATCGCTTTTGCGGCTCTCAATGTCCACTTTTTCGGCCGTCGAGTACTTTCCACACATAATTGTCAGCCGCATTTTGTTTCTTTGCTTTTGTCTTCCTTATTAAGCCTTAAAAGGCCGCCTTTATACGGCCGCCCTTGCTACACTCTTACTTCTATTAACAAAAAGTTTACAGCTGATGGACCAACCAACCAACTGTGGGAGTGAAGCCGGGCTACCCACTACACTCCTGAATTAAAAAATTCAGTCGTAAAAAGAAAAAAAGATAATGAAACCTGTATTTGTCGTCTGGAAGGGTCCAGTTGACTCGGAGGCGTCGACATTTCCTCTTCCTCTGTGGTGAAAAATGGACATTGATTAACTGTGAGTACTTTCTGAAGTAGTGTAAACTTTCAAAGGAGAGCAAACAAAAAAACAGAATAATTTGTACGTACGGCTGCAGTGGTCAGTCTGGTTAGGTGTAGAACTACTTTGTGTTGCGCTTTGAGAGGATGAGGGAGTTGTGTACTGCGATCTGTTGCTCAGTCTATTGTTACCTGGCGTGCTTGACCTGAAACACATAAAAAAGAATAAGTCTACAGATAAAGAAACGAATGAATTAGATATTTAGATGCTTTTAGCAAAATAAAGGACGATACAGTCATCTATCAACGAAGTTTAGGTCATGTGCCAAAACTACAGATGAATCCCGATAACTCGAACCAGCCGCTAACTCGAACCTTTTTCAACTCCACTTCAGGTCAATTTCTTACTAACTTTACCTCGAACCCCCGACAACTGGAACTCGAACCCTTTTCGATTTCCCTTAACGAATTGAGTTATCGGGATTCAACTGCACATTAAATAGAGATGGCCAAGGAGTTGCCGGGCTTACTAAGTAATTGTCGTTTATATAGACTTAGGCATTTTCCACCTATTGTTTGTTTAATTTGTTTTACAAAGAAATGATGCAAAACAACAATAATCGTCCTACCTGGCTGTTAAGGCAGGTGATGACATAGACATTGGAGAATATGGACCCCCGGCTGCTCCTAGGCCCGAAGGAGTGGCCGCTTCATAACTCCCGGGAGTGTTCGCCGTCCTTGACAAGTGCATGCCTTGGAGATGGGACCTGGAAAGACATAAAAACAGTTAAAACAACAACAACAACAACAACACTGACTCTATGTTACAATAACTTCAAAAAAATCATATTTTCACCACGGAACAGCAGAGACTCCCACAGAGGCCTGCCGATTACGCTAGTTTTACAGTGAAACCCCCAGAGACAGTCAAATTAGTGTCATCCTTTCAAATATTCTTTTACCTTAGAATAGTTCCAGGTGTTCCTCCTGCGGACCCTGGGCGCGACAAAAGCTGCTTGTTTGGCGAAGGTGTCCTTCTGACTGTACCTAGGTTAAGAATAATACAGTATAACAGTTTTGAATGGATTTTTACCACGCAATTAAAGAGTGAACGAAAGCGCAACATTGATCTGCAAACCTTGCAGCATTTCCTTCTGAATGTCACCTTATTTTTATAGTTTAATCACATGTCTTAGCAACGTTGTGCTTATGCTCATGCTTGCGTTGTAGGTGTGAATCACACAGACTCGAGTGCTAGCCATCTATTGATGTAGCACAACATCAGAATGCATTTTATTAAAACTACTCACCCATGAATCCGTTACACGGTGGCGTCCTCACGGATAATCTCGCTGGGCCAGATGCAGAGCGGGATAATTGGTTCTGGAACAAAAAACGGGATCAAAATGTCGCCTGTACGACCTCAAAACTGGATCAAAAAATACTCGACAATTACACTTTTAAAACCAATTGATCCCCCTGTACCTGCCACTGGTTCAACGCTTTATTTTCCTTTTGTGAGCTGTAAAGAAGTCAAGAAAATACAATTAGCGACTTTGGGAGGTAAAAACATTCCCGGAAATGACAAGTGCCGTTTTGGTTAATGCTGGAAAATGTAAACGAAGAATTCCGTTTGCAATTTTTATACTAGAGACGCATAATGCGTCTAGTTGAATTGTGTCTTCTGTTTTACGCGTCTGGTGTAAAAACGTGTAGAACAATCAGTGTGGGTTCGGCTAAACGTTCAAGACGAACGAAATCAAATAGTCCGTCTAAAGGCCCGATTTGTTTTGCGACGACCTGCTTCCATCTAGGATCGTAGAACAACGGTGATCTAATCCGAAGCTTGTGGGTTCGAATCCCACTGAAGTCAGATAAATTTTCTTTGCCTTGTGCGGTCCTCGATTTCCTTTCTAGACCTAACGCTCACTGAAGGCAAATTCCTGAGTTAAATTACGTTAGGGACCGTTAAAGCTGATTCTCTACTTTCAGACGCATAAAGAAGTTCGTCTCTTATTCCGTCGTTCAAGACACACGTATTGCCACCCTATGTATGTTGGAAAAATACTCGCAATGAATGAAGTAAATACAATTTACCTATTGGGTGGGGTCCTTCCGTAAGGAGACGCTGAATACTGGCTGCCCGTCGGAGATGGAGTGTGACCTGTAATATAGAAATAGATGCTTAATTAATGAACATTTACATCATTGTCGAAGAATTGATCAAACCAGTCTTATAAACTGACGAGGGATTCTCACGTTGTTACTATTGTAATGTTCTTTGCACTGAAATCAGACTCGGAATCTTGGAAATAAAAACGTGGCTACGATGAGACAAGGTTAGAACTTTATTTTGCTAAGTCTTACTAACAGATTACTGAGCGCGTTTTTGTTTTTGTTTTGAGTTTTAAGCAAAGCCAAATAAATGATTAAAAATTACAAGGGAGAGAGAGAACTAGCAAGGGTGCGGTATTTCTTTTTGTTTCTAAACCAGAAGTACATAGATTATGTACTTCTGTCTAAACACACACTTTGGCTGTTTATTGGCGAAGTCACTCTCGGTCTACAAGTATATTTCACTGCAGTTATTCACCTCGTTTCATGGGAGCTGCCCCTGGCGAGTTCCGATAATTGTGAGGGGTAACCGGTCTGCTTGAACTGTTAGCGAGTAATCTCTTCAGATGGCTGTTCTCTTCCTGTAGGACAGCAACTTCTCTGTCCCGCATTAAATATAGTAAAATAGCAAAGATTATGACTAAAATTTTAAAGTTATGATATATCAATAAAAGATGGTCAGATTTCGAGGTGCATCAAGCACTTTGTTAACGGTACGAGACTAACTTGTCACGTCGACAACTTCACGATGTTCACAATCTGCTATTCAGGAAACTAAGTGCCTCCCCGTTATTTTCCGTTATATTTAAAATGATAATGACTTCACTGAATACTAACAATGTGTTCCAGCTTTAAAGATTGTGGGGAGAACGTGCTAATTTAGGCTAACTATATCATGATAAACCAGATTGGCCGAATGAACATTAATTTCACGCAACTGTTGTAACTGCTTGGTAGGTCCAAGAACATAGATACACATAGATTTAGGTAGTGCTTTAATTAACCAGTACCGTTCAAGTTCTTGTAATCTCGACATTTGCCTCTGGAGTCTCTCCACCGCCAAAACCTTCAAGTGATGACAGTTTCAGTTATTACAGGCGTGATTCAGTTTCTCAAAACTGGAAAGATGTTTTCTTTTTATTTCAAGGTCTAACAGAGTTTCATGGTAAATATCAAATATATACAGGAACCAATAATAGATGTCATTTCTGTTTTTTTCTTCTTTTTTTTTTTTCCTTTTCATTTTTTACACTAACTTATGCAAATACTTCAGATTTTGATAGTTCCCCTTGTATGATACTTAGTGGTTGCCTCTCTATAATGGCGTCGCCGAACTAATAAATAGAGAGCCTATACCATGTATACTGTTGAAATCTCTTTCTACACTTGCATCTGACGGCTGGGCAGGCTAAAAAATCATTGACTGCTATTTTAAGATTTAGTGTTTAGAAAGAAAATATGAACGATTAATTAGCGAAAGCTATCCATTGGCCTGCCCTTCCCCTACATTTTTGTTAACGGAACGTAAGCTCCGAAAAGCCAAGAAAATACATCTGTCTGCACCCCTTCCCTTTTGAAAACATCTGCATCCTTTGCTGTTGCAGTTGACTATACCTTTTTCTCGTTATTTGCTGCTAGTCGCTGTCTGTGGCTCTTCTGAAACTCTATAACCTTATGATAAACGACAAGCAAATAAAGAAAAAATGAAAAGGTTACCCAAAACGCGCGTTATATTACACAACTCAGGAACCTGAGAGGGCCAATTTTCTTATTGCCGGTCCAATATTGTCTGAGGTTTTAAAACTGGCTATTAAAGGCTATGTTTACAAGGGTCCGGACCGGATGGGATGGGCTTGTGTTTACACGGTACTGTTCTGGAACCCGTCTGGAACGGATCCAGAACTGGACCTGCAGAACAGCGGGTCCAGTTTTGGATCCGTTCCGGACCGGCTCCAGAAAGGTCCCGTGTATACAGAAGGCCTATCTGGTCTGAAAATCGTACCGGATCCATTTAGATCCGGTCCCGGGTAAACATAGCCTGAGTTCTACCGCTCTTTTCAATCAAGCCCTGCAATAACATAGTTAATGGCAATAACTAATAATTTTATTAAAAAACGCTATGAACGTTCTTGTTTACCAACTGCGTCGTTGCTGATAAAAAAAACGCGATTGCAAGGAGCAATTTTTATTCATTTCAAAACTTGACCTACTCAAACTAACTTTCAGCCCAGAAAACATTCAAGTTAATGCATTTCTAAGGTAAGTTTAGGAATTTTTTACCTGTGACAATTGTGAGTGGTATTTCTTGGACAAATTGGCAGGGTCGGTGAAGTACATCTCAACTTCGGGTTTCATCTAGGGTGGAGACAAATAAAAGGAATTGAACAATTTGATTTAATCACTCAGTAAAACAAAAGCAACGTCCGAAAAAATTTAATTAAAGGTAAATGATTGATTTAGCTTACTTACCTGCGATGATAATACAATTGAGTTACATGTCCTTCTGCATATTGTACAATGGTCGGGACTTGCTGTTAATCCAAAAAAGTTTCAGTCATGTTTGTATTTGAATAAAATTATAACATTTAAAAGCTTCGATCTTTGCACACTAACTACTCACCTTGCAGACAATCTGCACAATAAATATGTCCACAGTTAGTGAGAGAAAATATCTTTCCTCCTCCAGGTCGAAAGAAGCAGTTATTGCAATGGACCCAATCTGCCATCTACTGAAGATGATGCTGGAGAAACAATTGAAAGCGATGTAAACAAGCAGCAGCTCTTTTTTCCTGATCGACTTTTACAGCTTCTTCAAGTTCCGCCGCAATTCGTTACAGAGTTGTTTGACCCGGCGCATCGTTTGGTTCCCTGGCAGTATTAAAGTATTATATTCTGGCGATTTTCCAAAACAGAAAGTTTGTTTAAAGAAATCCAGAGTAAAACGATCAAAAGGAATTCCTGAATAAAGTCAATCGTTCAACGGAAAGTTTTGAACAGTGTACACAATGGTTTCACCGTGTTCTCCGAACTGCGTGCTTCGACAACTTCTGTCCGCTGCAAAGAAGGCCAATGCCCAAGAACAGTTAAAAATGTCTGGAAATAAGTTGCTTTCTATACGAGAAAGCGAATCCGTAAAGAAAACAGAACTCAATTCTCAAAGAATCACTGTTGAACTTGCTCCAATTTGCAAACAAAAATTGGCGGGAAAGTGCTGCCCGCCCGCGTCAACGCTTTGCAGTTTTTACTGGGGTGGGGTGAGGAATTTACATTTCAAAAGCGTTGATGGGATTTCTACTTCAACTTTTAACTTTATTTAAGCTTAGTTGTATTCCGTCTTAAAAGTTTTAATACAACGATATTTGCCAAAAGATGGAGAGAAATAAGACTAAGAGTTACAGACATCCTGGAAAAAGCAAGTCAGTGCTGCAAAAAGCGTAAAAAGCTTGTTATACAACTTTCTCTTCCTTAAATTTGATCGATTTGTGTGTTTAAGGGAAATAGGAAATTAAGCAGTAAAAACGTTCTGAGTAGCAACTGACGATGAGATTTCGTCGCAGTTACAGAGGAAACCTAAAAAAATGCTTCAAGTGGTTTTATAGCTCAAATGGTGGAGAGCATGTTCGCACCGCTTCACAAAAACCGTTTTCAAGCTGTAACACAACTATACTGAAGTTCTCTTTACACTCCACTGTTGCCACAGACATAAGTTTTCAAAATTCCCTGACTTTTCTTTGAAAAATACACTTTCAATTGCCAAATAAATGCAAAATGTCAGATATAGTAGCGGCCTCAAGCCCCCACTTCCAAAAAAAGCCACATATCGTTGAGATCACATTTGACCTAAAAATGTTTCTTCCAACTACAAAGGCGGTTCCGGATCTCTTTCTAAGGTGGGACCTAAAAAAATCGTCCATGATTTCTTGCTTAAACATTTACATTTTTTGCCCAAAGGGGGGGGGGGGGGGGGGGAGCCCTGGCTTTTTTAGGAACTTTTATTTTCCATGACCGTTTCCTGACCAGTGGCAACCTTACTTAGGGCTTAGGGGATAAGCCCTGGTTAATTCTGAATAGAAAAGAGACACTTGTCATAGAGTGTAATTTGTCTGTTCTGTTTGATCTTTTTATTTGATAATTGCCAGTTTTAAATAATGAAATAATGTCAAAATAGTTTTTACAAACATATTTTATTTTTCAGCTATTATTTTATTTGTGAGTAAATTTGTTCTGGTTTGGGTTTAGCATGCAGTTACAGTACAATTCATTTCAATTTGTACGAGAAGAACTGTTTCGCTTGACTTCTTAACGAGATTCTCACAAATGTGACTATCATCATGTCATGTGCTGAATACAAGTTCTGTCATGGAAATTGTCTCTGTCCAAATTGAAAATGGAAGACACCTTCAACCACTCATGTCCAAATACACCACTCGACTCCACATGGTATTTTCCCTTTAATGCAGTTTGGAAGGAAAACTGTCATCACAGTGTCATTCTCTGTTGTCTTGAACAAGAACCTGTCCAGTTTCTGGATCAACAACTCTTGGAACTTTATCAATGATCTCTGACACTGTGAAATATTTGCGGTTGGTCATCCTTTGACATTCTTTGATCACTACAAGATCCCCTCTTGCACACTCGTTATTTTCATCATGGGCAAAATACACTTTCCTTTCATTGAAGAACTGAAATTGGAACACCAAGAGAAGAGAATAGTGTCAGAGTTAAAAAACAGAATTTTAACTAAAAAAATGTTTGCAGTGGTGCATAAACTAAAAAAAAGTTTGCAGAGGAAAATTTTTTCATACCCTCCGTCCAAGAAAATAATGACCCATCCCTAAATAGATTTTCCTATGAAGAGTCAGTTCTGACATTATTCAGTATAGTTCAAGCTATATTTATGTTTTTTTATTATTATTGCCATTGAATTTACCCTAGCAAAAATTACTTAGAAGCTGTAATTTTAACCAATACTCCATGCTGTCCCCAATTTTTAATAGCAATGAACTATGGGATAAATGAAGCTTTTCTGTAAAAAAGTTTTTATTTGCTGATTCACTGCCAGTGATATTCTCACACAATATTTTTACTAACAGACTATTGGAAGATCCCCTTACATCTCTGCATTGTTAACCTCAAATAGACTTCGCAGCAGGGTTTGTACTCTTTTGAGCATTTTAACTTCCACGACCTTTTCCATGACTGAGGCCCTGCCAGGGGGGGGGGGGGGGTCCAGGTCGCTGGAAAATTGCTTGTCCTTATCGAAAAGGGGTAGTCGTTTGTCACGATTTTATTTTATGTGCTGTCGCTTCCTTATGGGCCGTGTCGCTTGTTGGAATTTACCTTGGCAGGGCCTCATGACGGCAAGATTTCCGCAGAGTACCCTACATTAATTATGCATACAATTTTGTAACTCTCGTTCTGTTCATGACTGCCGTTCGTGTGTGAAGGATTATATGGAATATTTGTATGCATAATTAATGTAGGGTCCTCTGCGGAAATCTTTCCCTCATGACTCTTCAAAGTTTTCCATGACATAAATTTGACCAATTTTTCTTGGAAATTTTCAAAAATTATCTTGATTTTCGGTACGTTATTACCCTTTTCTTCACAAGCCTGTGCAAGCTTTGTTTCCTTATGACCGACATTAATAGATGTCCAGCAATGTCAGCAATATGAAAGGATTAAAATACATAGTACATGTCATCAAGACTAGGAAATTATGTGAGATTTTAAGTAACAAGATCATATCTAAATAGCTGGAAAGAGTCATGTCTTTATGCCTTGACGACCTACAACTTTTAAATTTAGATGAAAATAAAAAGCCGGAGCTAAATATAATTCCTCACCGTTTTTAGTTTTTTATACAGGGCCATTCTGGTGACCAAAACCTTGGCTGTTTTATCCATTTTAGTGCCAATTACTGTCCCAACGTACTGCGCCATGTTGGATTTGCAGATAGGACTTCATTTAAAACCATGTGAAGTGTGTAAATCGGGTCCCAAGCCTCCGCCTAATTTGCCAGACAGCCGTTCCCAAAATAGCCTTGAACTGATGAACGCAGCTGGCGTTTTATTGCTTTCTTTTGTATGTTTTGGAAAGCAAAATTCATTTTGATCCCTATTGGTCAAATAATCAAAAGTCAGACAAGCTGTGCAATGATGCACTGAGGAGTTCGCGTCAACCCGGAAGAAAGAAAGAACAAACTATTCCTCAAGATGCAGGCATCGTTCGGACCACCGCCAAGTGCACCTTCAATGTCTCAGTGTGTTACTCGTGTTCAGATGAACATTTCTTGCAGGAATCTACAGGATAAAGATGTGATGTCCAAGTCTGATCCTATGGCCGTTGTCATGATGATGAAAGACGGCAGCTGGTTTGAGGTAAATTATGTCTGCTTGTATATTATTCGAGTTCTTATAAAGTACATTGTTTGAGCTTTACTCTTCATGTATTTGTTATTTGTAGCTTATGTCTTTAAAAGCTTATTTATTTATTGCTTTTTGCTTGGATGTACTCGTTAGAATTAAATTAAGCTTTTATGTTAATTGTAATTAGTTATAAAGTATAAAACGAGCTTTTGTCGCCTGTTTGTTTGTGAATTAAAAAATTCCCGCCTATTTTGACTCCAATTTTTAATGGGAAAATTATATTGTCAGATGAAAACCTAAGTCCACAAAATGTGAGCAGCAAGATGTTCTGTCTAGTATCTTGGCTTATCTACTGAATATATCAGAAATGTTTTCATATTTTACACGAATTGACTTGGTATAATTGCGTAGTTTTTTTAGTTTTGTATAGTCAAACCTCTTTGATACAAAAGTAATTTCTTTTGTACTATAGAAGGTATAGAGACAACAGCAGTTTAAGGTTTGAGCGTTTAATGGTCTTTGTTGTCGCGTTCATTGTCACAGTTGATTGATTGCATTGCAAGGCAAAATGACAGATGTTGCTAGGCGGAAGTGACAACGTTCTGTCTGGGAAAAAGCACCTTGTCACTCATCCAGTGAAAGCATTTTTGCATGGGAATTATATTACTAGAAGAGGTGTTAATGTGTTTTGGATCTTATTAATCTTCAATCGCCATAATAAGGTCCAAGACATGAACACCTCTTCTAGTATTAGTCGCTGGACGCATGACAACATGCTTTTTCCAAGACAGGATGTTGTGAGCATGCCTAACAACATCTGTCATTTTGCCTTACAATGCAATCAATCAACTGTGACAACGAATGCGACAATTGAGACCGTTAAACGCTTAACCTGATTCCAGTGTATGTGAAGTCGACCAATACATGTGAGATGTCTGTAATATTATATAGAGGTTTCCTTAATTTTTTAGTCTTCACCCATTACTCCCTGAAATATTTCACCCAGTCTAATTACTATTGATATAACCTAATAAACATTTTAGTTTAATACACTTTTTTTATAAATGTTTCTGTTGTAGGTTGGACGAACAGAGAGGTTGGATAACACATTGAACCCTCAATTTTCAAAAGCTGTAATCGTGGACTACTTTTTTGAGGAGCTACAAAAGTTGAAGTTCTTCATTTATGATATCGACAATCCAAATTCACCAAATCTTAAGACTGCAGATTTTTTAGGAGAAATGGAAGTCACTTTGGGTCAGGTAATTTTTTAGTATTGTAAAATATAGTTTTCAGTAGAGATGGATTGGTAGTTGGAGACTTAACGAGAGTCCCTTATGACCTACTGAAGATCGAAAATCGGAGCCACAAGCAAAGTCATTAGCTCAATGGAATCAGAGTCTGAAGAATCAATTGAAAATGTTTCCATTTTCTTATGATTTTGCTTATGACTTTGTTACTTATGATCCAGTGAAACTGACTTGATTGTCATAGTTTCAAGCAGAAGCAGAGGAGCACACCAATCACAATGCTAGTTCTCAGGCCCTCCAAATGCTTCTTTTCTGCTTCAACTCCGACAATCTACTTATTACTGGATCATAAGCAATGGAGTCGTAAGCTGAAAATTTGTAAACTCCAGTGGCAGATCAAGACCTTCAGGTTAGTGGGGGTCTGATCATCCACACCCTAGAATAAGAGGGGGGCCTGCTCTCGAAAAATAATTTTTCTCAACCTAATAATTTTTTCTTTGGCCTAAAAATAAGATGGGGGCCTAGGCCCTTTCCCTAAATCAACCACTGAACTACAGGTCGGTTTGATTTCTACTAAATAGTAAGGCTCTAGCTACTCAAAGCAAACCATGAGGGCAAACCTCCATGGCAAAGAGCCAAATGCACGTGCACAAGGTGATCACCTGCTGGCCAACAGAAAATCTCTCCGTTAACTAATGTATGATTATTTATTACCGGTGTCTCATTTAAATCTGTTTCAGCTTGTATCATCTGGAACATACACAAAGGCATTAGCACTGAAAGGTGCTTCTCAGAATCAAGCTGGTTCTATAACAGTGAGTTGAGTTTATTGCTTTTTTCTGTTAGTGAATGATTCTGCCATTTTATATTGTTATAACAATGACAACGATGGTATAATGTTCAGTCTGCCTGAAATTATGAATTCAGTCTGATCATTACATCTCAATTATTATAATCTTTCAAGATTACTACCTATAGAAGCCTGGTAGAAAATTTTTTAGACAATACAATTCTTTATTATCAATAAAATTATTACACTTGTCAAACTCGCTGTGTCATATAATAATTATTTAAAAAAAAAACAAGTCATTGCAAGGAATAACAATAGAGTTACAGACTGAAGTATTATTTCATTATTATCAGGTGGTGGCAGAAGAAGTTTCGGGTGGAAGTGACGAAGTGTGTTTACAGTTTAGAGCAGAAAAACTTGACAAGAAGGTTAGTGATCATATGATCTAGCTAAATTTAGATAACACATATTAATTTAAACTAATATCGTAAAAAATGTTGTGGTTAATCATCGTGGTAGAGTACAATAATAATAAAGTATTTTTTGTTTGTCTCACGACGTAGTGTCACTTGTGATGTAGATCGTGACGTTTCGACTGCACACTGCTAGTGTTCATCAGGCGATAAGGTCGACTGGTCGGGTGTAACCTTATAAAGCATGCTGCTGCGCTGTGATTGGTTGGTTTTCAACAGTTGTGATTGGTGCATGTCGATCCTCGCTGTTCCGATGTGCTGTTGTTCCCTCACGGGTCCGCTGTCGTTCCGTTCTCCTGGTGTTGTGTTTTTTGATCGTGGGCAACCATGCTTCGGGAATTTCAATTCCACTATCCCTGTTGATATTGTTAGGGTGAAGTCTTATCTGAATTGCGTGTGTACCAGTGTGGTTCATGATCAATGAACTTTACCTCATTCCAAAGCGGGTAGTGTCCGGTGTTGTGGGTGTGCTCTGAAACGGCGGAGGTCTGGATACGGGCGAGTCGGATGTCCCGGTCGTGTTCTTTGATTCTGTCTTGCATAGGTCTTCCAGCCTCGCCGATGAAAACTTTGCCGCACTAATCACAGCTGTTGAAAACCAACCAATCACAGCGCAGCAGCGTGCTTTATAAGGTTACACCCGACCAGTCGACCTACATCACAAGTGACACTACGTCTTGAGACAAACAATATTATTAATTTAAACTAGTTACCGGTAAGTCAAAAGCATTCTATAATTCATATCTTATTTTCATTTTCAGGACTTGAGCTGTGGTTTCTTAATAATTATCTTTGTCAGTATAAAATTGTATATATTTTCAATCACCATTCATAAACTAGACATTTTTAACTGCTGTGCCATGTTTTTGTTTCTATACAGGATTTTCTTGGAAAGAGTGACCCTTATTTAGAGTTTGCAAGATCAAAAGAAGATGGAACTTTTGTTGTTGTACATAGAACAGAGGTCAGTTTCTAGATACTGAAAATTGGTGTGTAGCCCTGCTAACCAAAAATAAGAAGTATACACCTCATGAACATTTAAACTATATGTAAAGGTCAACATTTGTCATTAAAAGTTGTGTTTTCTAAACATTCAGTGCTCTATTTTACTGTCGCTTGCATCTAAGCGTGAACATGTGCTGCCGAAACATGATCTAATTGGGTACTAAACGTGGCATGATTATATTGGTCATCAAACATATGAAGTTTAGCAGTCCGTAACTCCACCTTTCGCACTCAAAATGCTAACCATAAACACTGAGGACGGGTGAAACTTTATACTATCTAGAAGTGATTCAAGTGAACCTGCAAAGGATCAATTTTTCAGAAGAAGTCTCTATATCCAAACTTTCTGCCATTTTGAAACCCAATTTGTTGAATTTTCGACGCAAAAGTTGCCCTTACAGTCTGCCAAACTTTAAGGGTTTGATAACCAATCATGCCACATTTAATATCCATTAAGATCATGTTTTGGCGGCACATGTTCACACTTAGATGCAAGCAACAGTATCTATTAAATCTTACACTGGGCCCTTGTAGATATCAGAGTTCTAGTAATGACTGTGAATGGATTTCGGTGAGTGATCTTTAACAAAATAATGCACAAAAAT
The DNA here is from genome assembly GCF_052425735.1 of Oculina patagonica. Classification (NCBI taxonomy): domain Eukaryota; kingdom Metazoa; phylum Cnidaria; class Anthozoa; order Scleractinia; family Oculinidae; genus Oculina; species Oculina patagonica. The sequence goes on along the minus strand of NC_135761.1, from coordinate 10,706,541 downwards.
TGTATAATTTGTATTATTTTGTTACTTCAAAGGGCTGAGACTGATCCTGGTGGGAGGGTGTCGGTGAGAGCAAATTTCCATCTCTGTATGTATGATGCTGTTACAGAGTTATTTTTGCCAATTTTTTCTAATTTTGTAGGTTATTCAAAACAATTTGAATCCCAAATGGAAGCCATTTCAAATTCCAGTTCAACAACTCTGCAACGGAGATTATGACAGGACCATAAGAGTAAGTTTTATTGTATTTTTTTTTCTTACTCTTTATAAAATTATCCTCATTAGTGAGAATGCAAATTTACTCAACAAAATTATATATCATGCCTTTCAGATTTCATGTTTTGATTGGGATTCAGATGGGTCACATGACTTCATTGGCACATTTACCACAAATCTTCGTGAGATGTGTTCTATTCAACAGCCTAGAGGGGTAAAGTTTGCATAATCATTTTTTTATCAATTATTGTGCTCCAAAGATTTATTGTTTGCTGAAAATTGAATGAACTTAGCATTTATTATATATTAAGTACCGTAAAAGGCTTTGTAATGGGCGAAGCATTCTCGATTTGACAAAACTAGGCGCGCACAGTCGTCTCGGGTAATATTTTAGCAAGCGCGCACGGTGGTGTCGGGTACTTGCAACCACGAGGTCGCGTTTCGTCACCTTCGAGCTTCGCCATCTTCTAGCAGCATTTCGTTTTCCGGTTTTGGTTTACGCGTGTTCACAGATTTGTTCGAGCGGTTTCTCTGCTTTAAGTAATATTTAAAGCAGTTGTTAGTAATACGTCGAAAGATTTCGAGCAATTGGTTTCGTGTTCTTGGCTACGTGTGTTCCAAGAGCTGGTTCGAGCGTCAACGTTTGCTTTCGAGGGTTTGTATCGTATACATCTTTAATACAACGAGTAATAAACAAAAATGTAATACAAGGTAATTCGTTTCGCTAACAAACTGTCAGATTATTTGATCCAAAGAGTGGGTTGAATAAGAATCAAAAATTGTTTTCTTGAATCTTTGAACTGTGCCATATTTTGTTACTCGCGGAATTTTTAGGCTTTTTGGCCTGGAAATTATTGTTAGTATTAAAGTTAATTTTGAATGTTATAAGCCAGGAAATAAGCTTGCGTGTTGTCACCACAAATAATGTGTTATGTGTATTTCCGCTAGGTTAATATTTCCGCGCGCTAGGTTATATATTCGACTTGAACTTGTGAATTAATATTTTTAGGATGCAACGGTGTCACACAACAAGAAATTCTGCAGCAAACAATGTTATGACATACATTGCACAGTAAAAAAGAAGCCTAATTGTGCAGTCCATCGGCATCAATAATTAAAGGCGACAAAAGACTCCACTAATCCTAGATTATTGCTGTAAAACAAATTATAAAAAGGCGGGGGCAGCTTTATAGTGAGAACTATTACTTGTAACAGTACGTATGTAGTGAAGGGTTATCGCTATTATTATTATTATTATTATTATTATTATTATTATTATTATTATTATTATTATTGACTTACAACATAGATACATGTTCATTTGTTGTTTTTCCTTTGCACAATTGTCAGCTTTTTTTTTTTTCAACTGATAAAATGGTAACAGTGTTGGCACTTTCAATTTCTAGATTCAGTGGCCATGTATAAATGAAAAGAAGCAAAAGAAAAAGCGTGGGTACAAGAACTCTGGAGTAGTTTTCCTGTCAAAGTGTGAGGTAAGTTCCAAATTGATATTAATAATATTATAATTATAGTTTATGGATTTATTGTGCCTTTTGTAAATAATTGTCCAAATACAGGAAGTTGAAAAACTTAATATTTTAGTCAGTTTAAATTATTAAAAAACTGTTTTTCCTGCAAAGTTTCCTTAAAACAAAAGGTTTAGTGTTGCCATACTTTTAATTAATTTAATATTAAATAATTATTATTGATCTTTTGTTGATATATCTCCTTTGTAGATTGTTAAAGTGTCTTCATTTTTAGACTTCATCCAGGGTGGCTGTCAACTCAACTTTACGGTGAGTTTAGGAATTATGTTCCATTGGAAAAGATAGTCAGATAATTTCTTTATTTTTTTAAGTATTTTTTTTAATTCAATCAGAAAGTCAAAAATTGAATGTGATATAAGATCGACTACAGCTTATCCTAGTTTCCATAGCATTAAGAGACAAGGGTGTTTCTTTACCTCCTTGCAGAGTGGGATGTTAGTAATAATATTAGTAGTCTGAATTACTGCAGTTAGAGTGATTTCATTTAACCCGTGAAACAATATCTACCAATTTGTGTGTAATAGTCGAAAGGAAACAAAAGAAAACAATGGAATTTGTGTCTAATAGTATCTAAAAGTGTAATAATGTTACATCATGCATTGTTAAGCTTGCCCCAGCATGCCTTGGGGGTGGGAATAAACGTGGCGTCCATCTTTGGTTTCGTTGTACTTTGTTAGTGCCACAACATGGTGTCAGAAGTTTGCTTCCAGCTGATGTAAATCAATAAATCTAATGATGGCGACCTCGTCAGGACAAGGAGTCGCCGCTGTAATGCTCCCAAAGTTCACAACCACGGGAGATCCACGAAGAAACTGCGAAAAGTTCATTCAAAGTTTTCAAGATTGGTGTGAGCTCAACGGCTGGTTCGATAGCGAACCTCCACCCGAAGCACCAGCAGAAGGAGAGGACCCCGTGCCTGTGGAGCCTAAATGGCTCGCAAAAGGAAAAGCTTTAGCAGCATTCCGTTCCGCCATTGCTGGTAACGAAGAACTCGAAAATCTCGTGCAGGGCTTTCAACTGTCCGAAGAAGAAAAGAAAGAACCGAAAGTTATACTCGAACACTTAAAGGAACATTTCCTCGCGAGTGAAGGAGTCTTAACTGAACGGACAAAGTTCGCTCAAATGCGACAGGAAGTCCAAGAATCTGTCACTGCCTGGGAAGGACGAGTTAAACAACAAGGTAGGAGACTTGAGTACTGTGATAAATGTGAAGACCAATTACTCAGAGATAAATTCATATCAGGGATCAACAACGAGAGACTGATGTCAAAACTCCTAGATAAGGGCCACAGAGATAAAACAACGAAAGAAGTAGTCTCATTTAAGACAATGTTACAAGTAGCTAAGAACTTTGAGCAATGTGAGAAAGCTAAAGCAATAATGCAGCAAGCTAAAGGCCCCACAGAACAAGTTAACTACACTAGCACAAAGACACCCTCAAAGCCAGAGCAAAACTGGGGCCAGGGTAACTACAAAGGCACAAAGACACCCTCCAAGTCCGAGCAAAAATGGGGTCAGGATCCTTTTAACCGCCAGCGCAAAACAGACACCTGTCAGTATTGTGCAGGTCCTCCACACCCTCGATCTGTATGCCCAGCTTCAAACAAGCGATGCGCTAGGAAGGGCTGTGGGAGAATCGGACACTTTGCCCGTGCCTGTCAAATGGGAGCACCCCCTTTAGCCAGCTCCACCCAGGCACACCAACTTGATGCCAGCTTAGGGGAGGAGTACGAAACTGATCTCTTTGAGGTGGATATCAAACCAGAAAAGTATGCCCAAAGTGTCTACAGCACTTCACAAAATATTCATGGCACGACGGTGGGCCGTAAATTCTTCAGCCACTTGAAACTGGGTGTGACCAAGGACCTAACCAAATCGATCAGGGTGCAGTTAGATACCGCCTCTACTTGTAACACACTGCAGAAAAACTTGCTCAAACATTGATCCCTCCTGGGCAGAAGATCACAAACTACCTCACCTCTAGTAAAGCAACCTTATTCACCTATGACAACTCTAAGCTCACACCTATGGGTAAACTGGATTTACTAGCTGAAACCACAGCAGGGTACCACCTCCTCACATTTCATGTCTTGAGGGACTCACAATACAAGGAAAGCCACCCCTCCTGTCTGGCTCAGACTGTGTAAAGCTAGGGCTGGTGAAGATCCGTGCAGATGAAATTAATTCACTTGGAACATCACGAAGCACTGCAACAATGGAGCACCCCACTCTGAGCCCCCAGTACAACTGCCAACACCTGAGAATTCATGCCGGACCTGCCTAAGCCACAGAACAATACAGATCACGTGTTTGTGTTCCGCATCCAAAATCGTTGCCATCCCTCCCTCCAAGTGACTCTTGAGTGGGTTCTTAAAGCATTTCCTGTGTGCATACAGGATTGGGACAGTTCGGAAAGCCAGTTTCTTGATTTAGACCCAAAGTCACCCCAGTCCTGATGCCATCCACCGGCAGCCAGTAGCAAGACACGCCAAAATCAAAGAGCAGCTAGAAAGATGGAAAGTGAAGGAAAGATTTGTCGACAGTATGAGCCAACAGCTTGGTGCAGTAAATGAAATTAAGAGAAAAGGACAAATTTAGAATCTGCTTAACCATCAAACACATTAACAAGGCTATAAAGTCCCCAAGCATCCAATTCCCCGCTTCGAGGACATCTTGCCGCAACTGAACGGTGCAAAGTGTTTTCTGTTGCAGATGATGTCGGTTCACAAATATTCTTATTCGTGGCACAACTTCCATACTCCTTTTGGCAGGTACCGGTGGCTTCGACTGCCCTACGGAGTTTCAAGTGGACCCGAGGAGTATCAAGCGAGACAGCAGGAAGCCCTTGCAGGATTGAAAGGTATCTGCAACATTGCTGACGATGTTCTTATCTATGGCTGTGGACAAACACAGGAGGAGGCCGAGAGAGATCATGATGAGAATCTTTACCATTTCCTGCAGCGAATGCAACAAGTGAAACTCAAGCTGAACCCAGCCAAGTGGAGGTTCAAAACCCAAAAGGTGATTTTCATGGGATTCCAGCTCAGTCCTGAAGGGGTTAGCCCAGCTCCATCCATGGTCGAGGCAATCTCCAGAATGCCAAAACCTGCAGACCCACATGCTGTTCAGCGTTATTTGGGTATGCTCATTTCCTTGCAAGATTTTGTCCAAAATTGAGTGATGTGGTCAAGCCTTTAAGAGAATTAACCCACAAAATGTCCCCTTCCAGTGGACTGACTCACATGACAAAGCTTTTGTTGAGTCAAAGGAACTTATTGCGCATGCCCCTGTTTTGTGTTATTTCAATCCGCATTGCCTGTAACCCTTCAGGTGGTGCGTCTGGAGTTGGCGTCGGTGGCGCACTTTTGCAGAATGATCAACCAGTGGCATTTTACTCCAACACTCTGACCGAAACTGAACAGAGATATGCTGTGATTGAAAAGGAATGTCTGGCTATATGCTTGGCGTTTGAGAAATGGGACAGTCTGCTATATGGAAAGTCAGATATCACAGTACAAACGGATCATCAGCCACTAGAGAGTATCTTTAAGAAAGCTCTCAACAAAGCACCACGGCGGCTACAGGCTATGCGCATGAGACTCCAACGATGGTCATTTGAAGTGAAATACAAGAAAGGGTCACAACAATCATACTGACACCCTGTCCAGAGCCCCTCTCCCACAGCTTTCCACAGCAATCTTTCTGGGGAACAGATATTTCGAGTAGAATTAGAAGCAATGGCTTTGGACAATTCTGGAATCTCCACGGCTACTCAGGAATGCTTGCAAGAGCAGACTGCTATGGATCCAGCACTGCAAAAGCTATCTCTTCACATAATGACTGGCTGGCCAACTTCCAAAACAGGTGTGGATCCATTGGTACGACCTTACTACACCTTCAAAGATGAACTCTCTGTGGCAGATGGCATAGTGTATAAAGGCCAGCAAGCAGTCATCCCGAGCTCAATGAGACCAGCTATGCTTGAGAAAATCCACAGAACGCATTTTGGAGTAGGCTCCTGCATGACGGAGGTGTCCCTCTTCTGGCCAGGCATGACTTCAGATATCAAAACAAGTGATGTCTGCTAATTGTGCCCAGTATGCAATACCCAAAACCTTTAGCTGAATCCCAGATAATCATGGTCCGTGGTTAGTCAAATATACTCATGTGGGAAGGAAAGTGGCATCTGGTCACGACGTGCCATTACAGTGATTGGGTCGAAATCGTGTACTGCCCAACACACTCACTGCAACAGTAGTGCAGCTGACCAAAGCACATTTGCAAGGTTTGGGATACCTGTGCGCTTAATACGGACAATGGTCCGCAGTTTATCAGATGAGTACAAATTTGCTTCTATATGGTTTTGAACATGTTACCTCATCTCCGTACTGGCCACAAGGAAATGGCAAGGCTGAAGCAGCTGTGAAGATAGTCAAGAGGATGTATCAAAAGAACAAGGATATCATTTGGCACTGCTGGACTAAGAAATACCCCGCAACAGGGCCAGGAACATTCACCAGCCCAAAGCTCATATCCCGACGCACAAGGGGCATACTTCCAATGACACTCGCACTTCTCCAGCCTGAAGTCGCACATCCTGTTGCAGTCACAACTGAAATCGGTGCACGTCGAACCAGAGCCAAGCTATATTATGACAGAAATCTGGGAGGAACAGCACATGAAGAAATTCAGCCTGGCCAGTGGGTATATGCCAAACCTAACCCTAAGCACAAGCACTCTGCCTGGCCTCATGGCGTTGTAAAGAAAGTGTCCTCACCCAGGTCCTACACTGTTGTCACTCCTAATGGCGGAGAGCTTCGCAGAAATAGAACACAGATCAGGCTGGCTGCAGCCCCACCACCTAATGCGGAGACCTATATGTCCCAGCAACCAAGTGCATCCTGGGAGGATGTCATCCATTAGGACAACCACTACCCACCGTAAGTGTACCGATGACACCTCAGAAAATCCAGTACCTGCTGTCCAGAACCGACCTACAACTCGCGGCTGCACAGATCCATACAACCAGAGCGAAGAGCCTTAGACGTACAAGAAACACCACAGTTCACAGGAAGCGGGTCAGTCAACAATGAAGTAGAGTGTACTACACCACCAGCCAACGAAGTGAGGACTCGCTGTGGCAGAGTTGTAAAAGCACCGGTCCGTCTGGATCTGTAAGAGACTTACTGGACTCCAATGTGTGGAGTTAGAGAGACATTGATTTAACTTGAACACCCTATCAAACATTTTCTTGTTGTTGAACTTTGCCTTGAACTGTTCCCGTTTAAACTGGCAATACTAGGGTTTATCAGTTAGGACGAACCTGTTACCCTTTCATTTTTTTTTTTTTCACTGTTGTGTTAATATTGTATTTTTTTTTTTTTTCACAAAAGGGGGGATGTTACATCATGCATTGTTAAGCTTGCCCCAGCATGCCTTGGGGGTGGAATAAACGTGGCGTCCATCTTTGGTTTCGTTGTACTTTGTTAGTGCCACAACAATAACTATTTCACGGGTTAACTGAAATCACTCTACCATTTTAGCAGGTCACAGGGTTACCCCAGCATTAAATTTGCCAGTTCCTATTTATACACCTGGGTGGAAAGGTAAAGTGTCTTGCACAAGAATACTAGGAAGTGACCTGGCCAGGGCTCAAACCCAGACACTGGATCAGTTGAGCCAACATGCCTCCCACAAACAATAATATTTATAAGTGATGACTCACTGATTCTTTAACTGGCCAACAGGTTGGTATTGACTTTACAGCTTCCAATGGTGATCCAGGCCAGTCAACCTCTCTTCACTACATCAACCCCTATGCACCAAATGAATACATGCAGGCTCTGACGGCTGTTGGAGAAATCATTCAGGACTATGACAGGTAATTATCAACACATAGAAAATACAGAATACTGTTGAACCTCTTCTTATGAACACCTCTTAAAGTACAGACACCTTTCTTTTACGAATGGCTCACCTGTTTGGAAAGAAACTAAAATTCACATAAACTCTACCTCTGTTATACAGACACATCCATATAATACAGACACTCTTCCCCGTTCCTTTGGTGTCAAAATTAAGGGGGTTTCACTGTACATCTAAAACTTCAAAATTTTCAAAACAAGAGCTTTGATTGATTACTGAGTGCTAACAAAGTAAATTTTACTAAACTTTTATTGCCCTTTGCAGTGACAAATTATTTCCTTCCTTTGGTTTTGGTGCAAGAATTCCACCCTCATATCAGGTAAAGTTTATATTACACCATGCATCTATTTTCTTTCATCAGTTTTATGCGCTGAAAATTAATTGAAAGCCAGCCTCAGGTCTGAACTAATTTCATGTTCAATTTTAGGTTTCTCATCAGTTTCCACTGAACTTTAATCCAAATAATCCATACTGTGCAGGTAGGAAATTCTTCTAATCAGTGCTTAATTACATTGTATGTACATGTGATTTGTGTACAATTACCTCAGTCTCTTGACAATCATCTTTTAGAACGACTATGGCAAGTTTGAAATAATTAAACTAGCCGGCAAAACTTCTTCAGGCAAGATTCTACCTTACCTTGGACTCAATCTGGGTTTGAGCCCTGGGCGGGTCATTGCGTTGTGTTCTCAGCAAGCATAAGATACTCTACTCTCACAGTGCCTCTCTCTGCCCACATTTTAATGAGGTTAAATATATTATTTAATGAAGTTAAATATATTATTTAATGAAGTTAAATATATTATTTAACTTAGTTAACAACTAGGAGCTAGTTGTGGCTGTTCTGTAGTTGTCTGGCGTTAGCTTGGCATTAGCGTGGCGTTGGCGTGGCTTGGCGTTTATTAGCGTACATTGGCGGGCTGGCAATTTCCTATGCATGGCGTTTACTTCTGGTCAAAGCGCTTCGGGCAACTTCCGGCGCTCTCGTGGTCAGCGGTTACCTGCCGTGTTCTTATGCGTGCGCCGTTGCACGTGCTAGTAGTTTTCACTGAGTTGCGTAGCTTCACTGAGTTTAGTGCTCGAGGCGTTCTGACTTACTTTGAATATTTTTTTTTCCCACTGAATTTCATTCAGTGTGACGGGTGCTGGGATGGGGCTGGGTGTGGTAGGCGGGGCTCGTGGCTGGGTTGTGGCTAGGGCAGGCTTTCGGGGTGTTCTTGCTACCTGGGTTTGGGGTCAGCAGCTCCAGCCCCCAGGTTCCTTGGCACCCAACCTCCATGTGCGACGCAGGCGTTAATTGGGTACTGGCAAATTAATGCTGTAGGTAACTCTGTGATGGACACAGAAACCGGGATGAACCCCGGCCGGAGGGCATTTTAATTTCAAACATTTTGCAGTTCTCTTGTGTTAATTTTTTGTAGGTCTCCCTGGTTTAGTCCAAGCTTATCAAACCTGTATACAAAGTGTACAGCTTTACGGCCCAACAAACATCTCTCCTATCATCAACCATGTGGCACACTTTGCACTGCAAGCAGCTCAAACCCCAGCTGCCACTGTAAGTGTTCTATATGTTAAATTTGCCTTTTGTTTTAAATATTTTTTCAAACCAGTTTGGTTTTTATTTTTTTCATAATCTGAAACAAAAGGAATTAAAAATCAACTGGTTTGAAAAATTGCAAACCAAAAAAAAATTAAACCACAACATAATTATATACTCCATGTCACCTTTTATCCCGCTTCTTTTCATGACTTTTATTGTAAGTTAATACCTGACTGCTTAGTAGTGTGAATAACCACTTAAAATATTCAAATGAATTCATTATTTGGTGAAATGCTTGTCATGAGATACTTAAATTTGAAAGGTCCTTCTAAATACCTAAACGAAAATTTTCCCTGCCCTTTTGTATAATATTGTCAGTGGTTTAATTTTTGTCTTTGGTTTAAAATTTTTCAAACCAGTTTGATTTTGATTTTTAATTGTCTCATATTCATAATGATAATCTGAAACAAAGGGAAATAAAAATCAAACTGGTTTGAAAAGTTTTAAACCCAAGATAATATTAAACCACAACAGATACTCCAACTTGTAAAGTACCCCAATCGGGTGGAGCCTCCTAATATTGGGTGTACTTAATGTGCACTCCTATTTCTCCCCTTCTGTGCATTTCCTGGCACAAACCCTCCTACAACTCACTCCCTTTTATTATGTACTCTTGGCTGCATGACAGCTACAGAAAGTATCAACTTTTCATTTTAATTTATTACTAATTTGCCTTAATAGAACTACTTCATACTGCTCCTATTGACTGATGGAGTAATCACAGACATGGAGCAGACCAAACAGGCCGTCGTAGCAGCTTCAGGGCTTCCCATGTCAATCATCATTGTTGGCGTTGGAGGTGCCGACTTTCAAATGATGGAAGAGCTAGACAGTGATGATGCAGTGTAAGTGAACAGCATTTTGGTTTGTGGAGTGTTTGGTGTGTACAGTTCCTTCATTAAAAAATCTTATTTTTAATTATAAAAAATTAAATACTGTCTGAAGATCTTTATCAATAAATATTTAAAAACAAATTATTTTGCATTTGTGCTGTCTGTGACAACTAACACATTGTTGCATGTAGCTAAATGCTATTATTTAACAAACAGTAACTACTTGTAAATGAACATTTTTTTCGTTTTTTTTTTTTTTATAAACAATGATTAGTGCTCAGTACAATTTACAAAATAAAAACAATAACATTAATTGATGTGCCATGCACTTGTAAAATAATCCATCCGCCTCCTTATAAAGGCACTCTAAAATTTGGGTTATAGTATCAGATTATATTTAAGGATTTTGCTTTTGCTAATTAACTTTTCAGTTCAATTTTGTGTTATTTTGCTAAAAATATATTTTATTTCCTTGTAACCTGCAGATTGATGGCACATGGCAAAGCTGCTCAAAGGGACATTGTTCAGTTTGTTCCCTTTAGGAAGTTCAAGAATGTAAGGCTATAACAATTTAATTAATTAAGTTTAACATTAATTATTATTCAACCAATTATTTGTATGTTGTTCAGAAAGTCCCTGTTGTCTGTCATCCATACACAACAGATATCTTGTGGTATGTCAGGGTTGGAAAAAAACAGCCAGTGATTGGTATTATTACCGATAAAAACTTAAATTAGATTAAATAAGAATTTTTTTTAAAAAATTATTTAAGTGCTCAATTATTTTGAGGATTTTAATTTTTTAATTATTTTTTGTTTGCCTGACAATGTAGTCAGTCTAAGGTTGAAGATTGCAATATATCATAGACACTGAAAATATGGTAGACTTTTAAACCAAAACATCAATCTGACCAATTACTATTCAAAATAAACAACATTATTTTCATTTTTTAATGTCTTCAACCAATATGCAACAGGACTGGTTATTTTATTACATGTACACATGCATCATATTTAACAATTATTCCATGAGCGCGCATTGGATATGAGATGGTAGATAGCCAACGAGGCGTGTAGCGCCGAGTTAGCTATAATGATCTCATATCCAACAAGCGTGAGTGGAATAATTGTTTTATTACAAACACCCAAAAGAATTGCAATGTTTATGCTCCCTAGCTGTTTTCGTCAACGCCTATCGGCTACGATATTTGTGGTCAATGGTATATGAGTTCATATACCATTGCCTGTAAGCCAATCAAAAGTCGGGAATTGCAATATACCATTGCTAGTTTTTAATAAAGTGATATATAATCGTGAAATATTTTTTAATAATCATACTCTCAAACAGGTACAAACTTCTGTTTCAAAGCAATGACTATAATTTTTATGCCACTGACACTAGTTAACATATTAAGCTTCTGTTTTAGGTTTCTCCTGCTGCATTAGCCAAAGAAGTCTTAGCTGAGGTACCCAAGCAATTGACAGACTATTTCAGGGCGAGGAACATTTTACCACAGCAACGGCCAACACCCTAAGACTGTGTTTATTAGTGAAACAAATTTAAAATTGCTTCTTAGTGTAGTTTAAATGAAAGCCCTATTTGACATCGATTCTGTGAGGAGGGCTTAATAAAGGTGGGGGGAGGGGTGCTATTTCAAATCATAGAAAAGCTAACTAGAATATGCTTTATAGAATATCACATTACTACAAATTAGGTTAGATTTCTATAATGTGATAGTTCATGAGGCCGAAGGTAAAATTGTGCCATGAATGAATAATACAGTCGAAGCTCTCGTAAGCGGACACCCTCGGGACGCGAAAAAAGTGTCCGTAACTGGAGCTGGCCGCTTACGAGAATGGTTCTCATAAGCGGCCACTAGAGGTGTAAGGGATAAATGGCCGCTTACAGGAGCTTGCCGTAAGTGTAAGTGGTGTTTCGAAATGTAACCGGACGTGGATGACGACAAAACAAACACTGAAATATGTTACTGTAATTACTGTAAAATCATTGTGACTCATTGTGACGAACGGCGATGTAAAGTTGATTGGTAAGAACAAGATACAGAGGTTGTTTATAGGATTTTCTTTGGGGTGTCCGCTTACAGGAGCTCAAAAACAAAGAAAAAGTCTAACTCGTTATCTCTGTAAGTGTCCGCGGCCGCTTACGGGAATGTCCGCTTACGAGAATGTAAAAATACAGAGTTTGTATGGGAGTTAAAAACGGGGTTTCAAACCAGGCGGCCGTAAGTAGAGCTGTCCGCTTACGAGAGTGTTCGTTAAGAGAGCTTCGACTGTATTTAAAGCATAATCCTGGTACAGTCGAAGCTCTCTTAACGGACACTCTCGTAAGCGGACAGCTCTACTTACGGCCACCTTGTTAGAAACCCCGTTTTTACTCCCATACAAACTCTGTATTTTTACATTCTCGTAAGCGGACATTCCTGTAAGCGGCCGCGGACACTTTCCGAGATTACGACTTAGACTTTTTCTTTGTTTTTAAGCTCCCGTAAGCGGACACCGCAAAGAAAATCATATAAAAAAACCTCTGTATCTTGCATTAATCAATCAACTTCACATCGCCGTTCGTCACAATGATTTAACTATAATTACAGTACCATATTTCAGTGTTTGTTTTGTCGTCATCCACGTCCGGTTACATTTCGAAACACCACCAACATGCATATTACCATTATGTTAGCTGGGCAAGCTCCCGTAAGCAGCCATCTATCCCCTACACCTACAGTGGCCGCTTACAAGAACCATTCTCGTAAGCGGCCAGCTCCAGTTGCGGACACTTTTTTCGCGTCCCGAGGGTGTCCGCTTATGAGAGCTTCGACTGTATTAAAAATGAGTAACTCAGTTCCTAGAACATCACAATGTTGAAAAGAGTTTAGAATTTCCTGGGTGTAGGAGAATTCTGGATAAAGCAGTACTTTCAGTCGTTAAAAAAATATTTTTTCTATTATACCAGATTGCAGTACAGTCATCGAATAGTTACAACTTGTTATAATATCTACTTTGTTTAAAAATAAATTAAAGCAATGTACATTAAATTCTGGCTCAAGCAGTACTTTCAGTCGTTAAAAAATATTTTTACTATTAATAATACCAGATTGCAGTACAGTCATCGAATAGATAGAGCTTGTTATAATCTCTAGTTTGGTTTAAAAATAAATTAAACCAATGTACATTAACTTTTACTAAAAATTAGACATTTTTTTTAAATTGCAAACAAACCCATACAAAAGCCTACAGACAAGATGTGTTATAGTTTATCGTGTTACAATGCCAGCCAAAAAATCACACGTATAAATTTTGCAAATCTGGCAAATTTGAGTTTAGTTACGGAACATACAAACATTTTTAATTACTGTTAACTAGTAATGTACATTATTTTATTCAAACCAAGTTGGTCCACAAACTTTATATTTTGAATTGTCTATCCAAGTTAAAAACAAAGTTCAATTCTGATGGCTACAAGGTATTTTGGAGCAGTGATTCTCAATACCAAATACCGGTACCCTATTTTCTTGATTTAACTCCCCTGGCGTTTATTTCAAACTTAGCCTGTTTGGCCCAACGTTTATTTGACTCCTGCAGTTTATTTGTGCCCGGTGTTCATTAAACAAGGGTTTTTATTCATTATTTTTGACAAACATGTATCTTGCTAATATACCTACAGCTTATTATACCTCAGATAAATACCGGAGGAGCCTATTTTCAACTTCACCTGGGAGATCTGGCATTTATTCCGTACCCAGCGTTTAATCTAGAAAATACAGTAAGACTATTGTACACAAGCATGCACTTTAAATTCCGTGGATATAATATAGCAAGGTTTTCTTTGTAATGTATATTTTTGAATTAGTATTTGTGGCTATTTACTTGCCATCTACTTGATAAATTTAAAAAGATGTCAAATTACACAAAAAAGAACACAAAAGCGATCATTATATCTTACAGAACTGTATTAATAGTTATAAAAATAAATAAAAGGTTGCTGGGTAGCACTCTCAGTTAAGTCTATAAAGTTTGAAAATTTTAAAAACTCAATAAAGTTGTCGTTGTAACACACCCAAAAAGTGAGGTGTAACACTGTGTGTACATGTTCTTACAGTATTTCTTGCTCTCCCAAACTTCAACTCCTTTTAATAAATAACTGGGAGGCGCGGTGGCCTAATGGTTAGTGCGCCGGACTCCGGATCGAGCGGTCCGAGTTCAAGCCTTGGCCGGGGTCACTTGGGGAGTAGAAATATTCCTAGCCGCTTAATGCTACGGAAACCGGGATAAGCTCCGGCAGTGTGGGCCCGCTTGGCTCGTGGCTTCTCCTTTTTAAGTTAAAAGAAACATGGAAGATGTTAAAGTCAAGAAAAAAAAATACAATTTGTGCACATAAATGAACTTGTTTTTTTTTCAATTATTATGAACTGTGTCAGCAGAAGGATTGACTAAAATTTATGGTATTTCCTCCGGTCCCCAGGCTATGAGAAAAAAATGGAGATAATTTGTACTTTGTGGGATTGTGCTGAAAGCAGGGCTGTTGCTCACAACCAGCAGCCTAGTTTATGACCCCCAGCCCAGTCAAGTCCAGATTTTTTCAAATTTTTTGATCAGCAGTGTGGTCAGTATAAACTACAGACTGCAGATTTTCCCTAACCTTATACTTACAAATTCAATCTAACCCTCTTTCCAAAAAGCAACCATTAAGCAACAGTCTGCATTTTACGCTGCAGACTGAAATGAGTTTTTTTTTTTTGCTTAATGGTTACTTTATAAAGATGGGATCATAACAAACAAAGCTGTGCTCTAAGAATAATTGCAGGGTGCCCGAAGGTACCTCTGTAAGAAATCTTGGGTGCCCAGCTCTTAAAAGCTTTCATGATAGAGAAGTTTTATAGGTCGCCCGAAGACAAAAGTCGCCTGAGGCACCCGGGCGCTGCTAGAGCACAGCCCTGACAAAGGAAAAACCTCGAGCTAGTGTGCAATGTAAAACTTTATTGATGTGCAATGTAATAACAACAAAAACAAGCTCACTTGGCAAGCCAAGCTGATGATCAAATAATTATATAACTCTGACAATAAGCCAGCATAACGCTTATGCTGCATTAATTAAGTGTCACCCTTTTTTTTCACTTTTGTTTACAGAAAACTAAGGTCTGAAATGATTTCTTGACATATACAGTTAAAATACCCAGTATACAATGTATATTGTGTAACACCCCTCAAATATACTTTTTATGTACACTAATTTTAATTTGTAGCATAAAAATTAGAAATTTGTTTAATAAAGTGTCTTGAATATTGAATTTCCAATGTTACCTAGAAAAAATAAAGGTATTACCAGTTGAATGTATTTTCAGAAAGTGATAGTTTGTTATCTAAATTATAGCAAATTATTATTGATCACGAAAAACAAAACTTTAAATCTAGTTAATAAATAGGAGAACTGGCCACAAAAGTCTAAAATACACTGTTGAAACAAGCAACCTAAGGTGTTATTTTGTGCCTTGTTCCAGAAAATATTCATACTCCCGCCATGTAAGGTTGTTGGTTTGGACCCCCCCCCCCCTCACCTCCCCTTCAAAAATTCCATTTCATACCTTTTAAAAAATACTTCACTTTTGAGCCCCCCCCCCCCCCTCTCTCTCTCTCTCTCTCTCTGAAATTTCCAATGACAATCCATGAGGTGGGTATGGATATAACCTGGAACCACACAATAGAATTCAAAATAGAAATATACAATTAAAATAATAATAACATTGCAAACTTGTGCAATTTTGCATTTTTGTACATACATACATGTATATAGCAATGCATGGAATATATATTAAATTACATTGTAAATTTAAAAATAAATTAATTTGCATTTACACTGCTTTTGACAAAAAGGAAAAGCTAAAACTATTATCCAGCTTTTATCCTTTGTCAAGAGAGATTTTCTTTTGACTGTTGAATTTTAAAATTGGCTATTGACATAAGGTGCAAAGTTACATGATTTCATATTAAAATTAGACTACAAGCAGTCCCTACTTTTTTTGCAGAGTCCGTCGAGCGTTTGCAGAGTCCCGTCGAGTGTAAAGCAAAAAAATAAATGACCGCACAAAAAATGGGGACGAGGCGGGGCGCGACTGCGCAAAAAATGGGGACGAGGCGGGCAAGGTGAGGCCCAAAAGAAATAGGGACTAGTGGCATTCAAGCCCCGCCTTGTCCCCATTTTTCGCACGGTCATTTACTTTTTCCCTTTACACTCGACGGGACTCTGAACGCTTGACAGACTCTGAAAAAATACGGGCTCTGTAAAAAAAGTGACTGCTCGTAGTCTATATTAATTTTTTCTGGCACATATATTTTTTACATGGTTATAGTGATATATAATGGTACCTCAAACATTCCTGAAGCAGACAAAAGTTAATCAGAAAATTTAAATTAATAACTTAGAGTACACGTAAGTTACCGGTATCATCCTTATATTCTCAAATGGACAATTCAATTACCTTTCTTTATATAATTATTTTCTAATTTTTTTGAGTCACTTTCAATTTTTCTGTGAATTCTGAACTTCATGAAGACAAAAGGCATTAAACACAACAGTACTGTACAGTAACCAACAACAGATGATACTAGACTATGCTATTGAGCAACAAATTGTGCATCATTTTCATCGTTATCATCACCATCCACATTTTGACATATTTTCTCAACTAACTCATTGAATTTGTTTGGCTGGTCTACGTAAACATGATGCCCAGCACCTGTAATAACTTGAACATCGACATAACATCCACTGCACCTTTCCTTGGCTTCTTTTCCTGTGCTGTGATCAATCCAAGATCGTGATCCATAGATCATAGTGATGGGAATATTTTTGTCGACACTGCCAATTCTGTAAATCATGGGATGTCTAGCCCAGCCATATGGAATGGTCATATTCTTGAAAGCTGTTTCCCCACTGTGGAGAAAAACAATAGAACAAGTTTAATGCTGCAGTCTACTGGTCAATAAAAAGAAAACAATTATAGTGGTTGATGTTATAAGTTTAAGGTTTTGGGGAAACATGATGTGTTGTTCCTATAGCTATAACCCTGTCATCATGATGGAAGGTTTTTCTGTTTCACTGTTTTGAATTGTTGGACCCCACTCCCCACTTTCCCAGAAATTCCAATTTTGCCGTATACTTGAACCTCTTGAACCCCTCCCCCCTCCCCCCTCCCCCCTCCCCCCTCTATTTTTAAGACCTTTCCTTGTGTCACTGACTAAGTGTCTCAAAATAATCCTTTTGGAGGGATTTAAAAGCTTTTTCATAAAATATGCATTTCCTTCCAATGCTCCCATGCTCCTAGACAAAAAAATCCTGGAAACAAAACCCCATGACATATTTACATAAGTTGACTTGCTGTAGTCCCACAAGGAGAGGGACTTGGGGGGACCCTGAACACTCTGAACAATCACCCCGAGAAAATTTGACGAAACACCATCACCGCAATATATTTTACCCACGTATGAAAGTGCTCTATAAGTAAGCTAATAAAGTTCTTGCCAGCTGAATGATCTGGGTGGCGGTGGTCAAGTTACTTATCAATGAAAACGGCTTGGGATTGGCAGCTAAAGCACATTCAAGATTAACTACAGTAGGCAATATTTGACTGTTTTTTTTTTTTACAAATTAAATACATGAGGGAGCTAAATAAGTTTTGATAAGTGTCAGGAAAAACCCGTAACACCTCAAATAATTTCATTTTACCGAACACCGTGGGTTTAAAAACATAAACATTGCACACGGTAGGGTTTGAGATCACCACAAAATGGGTTCTTATTCACCGCAGTACCGCAATACCCCATGCCCCCCTCCACAAGACTTCATACAACAAACAAACAGGACTCCGTACCTTGGTGCTTGGGCATTGCAGTGGTAAATGTAATTGAAAATGGTGTCATCTGACAGGATACTGGAGAACTTCCTTTGAAAGTCAGGCCTGAATTGCCGCACAAGTGATGGACCTACAGGTTAAAACAAATCAAATGTATCATTATGAGATAGTGCATGTAACTGAGACTTTTTTCAGTAAAATATACAGTATCTGCAGATAGGACTGTACAATTCCTGGAGATCGAAGGAGCTTGAGCCTGGAACAGCTAATATTGGTATTGATTAGGCCTAATGGGCTAACTTGGCATATTTACATGGTCTAAATAAAATGATGATGATGATGATGATGATCACAATGGTGATGATGATGACCACAAGATTGATGATGATGACAATGATGATGCAGAGGTGGCGGAGTTTCGTTTTGGGGGCTACAGCCCCTGCTCTGCCGCCTATGCGATGACAATGTTGATGGCTACCTTTTCTCCACATTGCAGATATGCAGTTCAAAATATGAAAAATTGGCATATATTTTTTTTGTATTCAACCACCCCATCTCAGACTAAAAGGTAAAAATTGGAACCCTATTGCAGACCTGAAATGTCAAAAATGGGACCCCATCAGCACATACCCTTATAGCGTACATAAGGTAGTCCCCCCCCCCCACTGAAGTTCAACAGTATACTTACCCCAAGGACCAGCTGCACGCAATCCTGCCAATGGATTAAAAGGACTTAGAACAGCTCCTAAGAACTTCACCCACATCGGAATATGTCTATTTATATTATCTTCAGTGGGTTTGACAGGGAATCCCCAAGGATCAGCTAGAATCAGATGCTGGATTCTGGAGGGGTACTTGATGGCATAGGAACTTGCTAAGAAACCACCAAGGCTGTGGCCTAAAAGAACAAATTTTTCCAGGCCGATCTTCTCACGCCACTTTTCAATGGAGTCCACAAATTGCTCTTCGGCTTCTACAGGATCTGCACTTAACTGTGGCCGCGAGCTGCGTCCAAATCCCAGCATGTCAAATGCATAGACAGTCCTATTTTGAGAAAGGGTGTCAACGTTCATGGCCCAGAGGCCCACTCCACCTCCAAACCCATGAACCAAGACTAGCGGCACTCTCTGAGCCCTTGGGTTGAATTTTAATGTCCATATCCGGTGTCCATTTTCCAAAGGTACAAATTCACTTTCATAATAAGATCGGGTTTCTAGGATGAAGCAAGAACAATAAGGTCAAAATGAATAATAATAATAATAATAATAATAATAATAATAATAAATAATAATAATAATAACAATCAAAACTATAAAAAAATTCTTGAATGTGATTGGTTATCAGCAGCCCGATTTGAGCACTAATAGGACAGTGTACGCATCATGCTTGTAATTGGACAGTGTAATAGGACAGTTTACGTGTCATGCATGTGTTATTGGACAGTATGCGTCATTTTGCGCGCGCTGTTGTTGTGCATTTTGTTGAGTAAACTGTTATGTTTTGCAGCATTCACAAAGACGTTTAGCCATTTCACCAGTAAAGTTTGTTTGTTTCTCAAATTTTGTCATCGTTTTGATTAATTGGTAACAGGACTTTGTGTCGTCCAATTCTGTCTGTAATCATACTCACGATTAAACTCCCGCTTCACAGTTGTCCGATTTTGTTAATCACTCGTATGATTACAGACCGAATTGGACTCCACTCAGTCCTAATTACCATTATTAATAATAATCAACTTTATTCATGTATCTGATAACTTTAGCTCTGGAGAGAACTAATAGGGGATCACAAATGAAATGAAATAAAAGCAATCCTGAATACTGTTCATTGAAATGATGTCACATATGTACCAAAAAAAAGGAAAAGAAACCACGATTTACATAAAAGGCATTCCGGACCACATTTCCCCATTACTGATTCAAAATAAATATTTCTAATGCCCGGGGGGGACTCGCTTATGAAAGTGACGGGGATGCTCGTCGTCTCGCTTAGGGTTGAAAATTTTGGATTTTTGGTCTCGCTTAGGGTGTTCCGGGCAAAACGCCAATATTTTTAGCCATAATGGTCTCGTTTAGGGTTACAAACGAAGAAATATACAAATATAAATTCTATTCTTAGTTTTCTGGTATCTTTTAAGGCTCAAGAAAAGCTTGAGCCACACCCAGATTGGTCTCTTTTAGGGGTTCTTTTCAAAATTTCCGACGAGCATCCCCGTCTGTTTCATATAGGAGTCCCACCCCCCCCCCACCCACCCCCCGGGTTCTAATGTTCCTTTTAGAAGTGTTGATTTCAGTTTAGACGGTCTTATGTTGGAGGGCAGTTTCCGCCATAAATATATATGGCCCTAAGTATTTGAAGCTATTCTCTCTTTAGTTGTGGCTAAGAAGTCGATCACTTATGTTCGCTGCTTAAATATATACCCGTATTTTCTGTTATTCGCAACAAACATGAGTAGAATGAGTACGATGGTGACACAAATATGCCATGCCGGGAATTATAATCACATGATCATGAAATGTACGACATCTTTTATCAACAATGGCTACCCTGCGAAGCGAAATAACTCTACAATAGTATGATCTTGCTAAAGATATAAAAAGGGTTACCACAACATCTTATCTGTCAAACTAGATTGAAACTAAACTAAAAAGTTTTAACTATCTTTCGCCTATCTATCCTTCGTCGATGTTTACATCTACATGAATCGACGCCGGCAAAGCTCCGGCTATCTGACGTAACTTGTAGGTTACACGTGTTTGGTTAAAAAAATAAAAAGCTACTACAGTCAAACAATGTACACTTACTTTCTAAAATTTGAGATTCGGCGTTTTCAAGGTGTTTCTCAGAGGTCGGGCACCACGAAAACCAGCCAGAAAACCAATTCCATCCTCCCTCGTCAGTGCTGTGAAAAGTTAGGAAGCTATAAAATTTTCAATTCTTCGACAAAATCGGCGATTTTACGCCACAGAACTTGAATTTAAACACTCTATCATTTCCCTACCCTTGATCTTCCGGTTCTTGCATGTTTTTAGCCGAATTCCTTGTCGCATCTTCCCTTCATCCTCGTGTTGCTTACAAATATGTAGCCTGCGTTGTTGGCGTTTTTGACCGCGTAAATTTATGCTCGTTGTTACGTCACGCGAAGTTCACACACATGCGCCCTTGACCTTGAGTGCCCTCTTAAAAAGCATTGCATGATTGACAAGTTGAATCACCAAAATATTTCTGAATTCCGTACGAATACGAATGCAAAAGACATCAAAAATATTGTGAATTTGTATATTTTGAAGTGTTTAGTTTACAGCCAATCAATTTTGCGTTCTGCGCGTTTGGACTTTTCACTGCTAAGAAAGTACTTTTTTTTTCAGTCAGTCCTTTGAACAAACTTTTTTTGCAAAATCTATGGCAATATTTTGAAATAATGCGGAAAAAGATCTCAATCTTTTCAATGACTTTTGAAGTCCAATATTTGCTGCTTTGGGTAGAACTTTAATACACGCACGAGCTATACGTGCAGAAACGCTGATGCCCTTTGCTCCCCTCTGAAAATTAACCCGCCAAACATGAAAATAGAGACGTGTTTGCTAGTCACGAGGGAAACATTGGGGGGTGCTGAACACCACATTACAGCAAAAAAAGTCGGCAAATATCGCAATACTGCAAAAAAGGTCGGAAAATACCGCTATTTCATAACTGGCGGATTTGTTGACTCGAGGGCGAAAAAAAGATCGAGAAAAAAAAAAACGAGTGGCGTGACCGTTAACTGGTTATCTTGGTCAACACCGCAGACCCCAATATCATTATCAGTCATTTTAGCCGATTTTGGACAGACCTTTTTTGGTGGTTTTATCGGTGAGAGTGTGTGAGTGTATGCATGTGTTTTCCTTTCTTTTTTATTTCGGTTGGTCGTTTTCTTAGGGTCAAAACGTACACGTGCACGTGAAAAGCAGCCTGCTGTTCGGCGAGACTGTTTTTTTATAACATTATCGATACATTAGGCAATGCCTGGAGAACATTAAGGTTTCTCAAGATCTGTCTATTTACAGAGGGATGTTAAAATAGGGTTTGTATGGATTAAAAAACTCACAGAGGCCAAGTTTGGAATAACCAAAGGAATTTTAATACAGATCAGGTATAAGGAATTTTTTTTTTTGAATAAAACTATTTGACCGTTATGCGAGGCGCGTAATAATTTGGGAAGAGCCATTCCCTCCCGGCTTGTCTGAATGAGGCGAGTAAAGGTCAGACAATTTCGTTCCCAGAAGGTCAGAGTCTACGCGAGGCATGGAAGTCACAAGACAATGATCCCGACAACGATATTGTTTTGTGTAAAAAGCAATATATCATATTCCTTCCAGCACAAAGGCGACATCAACATTCACGACAGTTCAGCATGTTCAGTGCTCTGCACTGGATATAATTTCGGGCAGTGAGGTGCGGTCCGCCCCCTAAACCCTGACCCTGTTTAAGAAACGAACCTCTGATTTTCCTAGCCTGTTTAAGACAGAATGCCAATTTTTGATACCCCGTCTAAGACAAAAACAAGTAAGTACCTCACTGGCTCCGTTGTAATCGTGAATTAAGCAAAGTATCGATGCCGAAGCAACGTAAGTCGATCAGCAATACGGAAGAATTTGTGAAGATTTGGCTTGTGGCTAAATTTGTATAAATTTACACCTCTGAAGGCATATAAGCCTATCCTGCTTAAGTTTTTACCCCGTTAAAGACAAAAAGGGGTGAAATATATACCCCGTTCGAGACAAAAGCCTGAAAACCATACCCTATCGGGCCGCACGTCCCGTTAAGCCCTTATAAGGGAGTACCCCTCCGGGGGATCGGGGAGTGCAGGCTCTGGGAACGCGATGGTCTGAGAAAAGGATTTTGTGGCAGTTACTTCTTTTGCCACCTCACCCACACGTTCAAACTCTGAAGGCTGCCCAACTAAATGCAGACTGATTTAGGTGAGACTTTCTTAGTAAGCAGACTTGTTGCCAGTAGATGTTTTCAAATTGGCCGGTGACTTTTAATTCCAACTATTCCAGGCATTTAATTGCAAGTCAAAGAAAACTACAATACAGAAGAAGGCCTGCAAATAATTAACACATGGAACTAGACTCCTGCTATTCTTTCGCAAGCTAGGTTGTTCTAGGGCACCCAATAACAATATTTTAAAAGTTCTAGATTTCTTGTCTAGTGATTTGATAGTTTAACAGCATAATCCCCTATTTATTACCCAGTACTTTATTAGTACTAAATTGTCACATATTGTCTTTGTTATTTTGGTAGCAGTAAAATCAAAAGTGGAAGAATATGGAGGGAAAAATGCAAAACAAAATGTGAATAAACAAAGTTTATTTACACTATTTCAGATAACTCTCCTATTAAACTAAGAGTAGAAAATATATTGCTATAAATATTTATGTTTATATTGTAAAACTACAGATATCTAACTATTGTCATGTTACATCAATTTTGAATGGCAGAACATGAGCCCCTAAGAAATCATTTCTAAAGAAATGGAGAAGATTTACACAAAATTCTGAGAGAATTTTGACACGTGCACATACTTTATATGTACACATATATACCAGAAACCCATAAGGGTTGAAACGTGTAACACGCGCGCACAGCGTTTGAATATTCATTTTGCTTAGTACCATATTTGGAAACACGAAGAATTTGTAAGCGAATAATTATGCTTTATACACGTAATGACACACGCAACATAATTTTTGGTTTTGCGGTAAGTTGCTTGAATTTCGACCTAAACGCCGTAAATTTCTTAAATAAACTAAAGAAATATATTAAGTGTATCGAAGCGAAGTTCTCCAGACTACTTCAAGAAGATGAAACAGGAGAATTTAACCAAATTTAACTTTATTCAACAAAGCTTGTTCAAAAACAAGATTACGCCATCGAGCACGAGCGGTGAATTTAATCCAAATATAGTCATTTTGATTGGTTCAATGTTTCTCGTGATTTTCCAAATATGGTATACTTAGTAGAAACGAATGTGCAAACGCTTTGTACAATGCGAATCATAGGGAGTTACACGTTTCAACCCTTATGGGTTTCTGTATATACTTATTTTCATACTGCCAGGGATGTAGCTAAGAAAAACCAAAGCCAGCTCATTAAAAAGCCCAGCCGCCCTTCTGCTCTTTATACTTCCAACATTGCCCATTCTTTGTTTTTTTGTGTAAAATCAGTCTGTGATAAGCTGTCTTTTATTAACCACTGAAATTAGCCAGTAGCCAGCTCTTAGCTACATCCCTGATCATATAGCAACCTAACACTATACATTAAGCAAAGGCAACCGGATATAAAATACTCTGCTGCACAATCTGTAAAGCTGGTACTGTGAATAAGTTAAACAGATGATTGGTATCTAGCATTATAGGCATGCAATGCATGCTGAGGACTTTCATCCTCTTTCTGACAAATTTTATCCACCAGCGAATTGAAATCATCAGGCTGATCTGCATAGACATGGTGTCCTGCTTCTTGAATGACTTTAACATCAACATAACTTCCACTCCGCAGATATTTAGTTTCGTAACTACTGGAGTCATCAATCCAAGATTCTGAACCATGGATCATTGTCATAGGAATGTTTTTGTCAAGTCCACTGATTCTGTGAATCATGGGAAACTTGGCCCAACCAAAAGACTCGGTCATCTTCTTGAAAGCTGTTTCACCACTAAAGAAAGAAAACAACATTTTGTTTAGAAAACATCCCTGGCTGCCTTTCTCAGGTGACTCTGTGAGCACAATATACCTAACAACATCATTGTCGCTGCTAAAAAGAGGATAAGAGTTTATCCTGCATCACAATAATCCTAAAGATCACCAAATTTACGGTGCATATACAGGCAAGCTGAACTAGCTATTACACTGAATTATAAGATTGTTTTAATTATTTTTATAATTAGGGGCGGTTCATTTTTTATGGGGTAGGGGGGGCTGGTGGGATTTGACAGACAGTCACTGTTATATATAATGACCCCCCCTTCTTCATCAGAAATTTTTCCCTGTCCCCCCCCTCAAAATCCAATTTTCTTTCCGATGGACCCCCCCCCCCCAAAAAAAAATTATCAAGTGAAATTAAAATTTATCAAGCGTTATGACTAAAGAATGTATTAGTTGTTCAGTCATAATAACAGAAAAACTACATTCCTCCATAGAGCTGACATTGCCTTGACTGTTTATTGTGGATGCTGTTTGAAAGTATGGGTTGACTGCATTTGTAACCAATATGCTGTTGGGTTGAGTTAATATCAAAGTAGGGGTACATAACAAAGTAGGGGGGTCCGGGGGCATTCTACCCCGGGAAAATTTGAATTTTCAGAACCACAGGAGTGTTATTTTGGGCATTCTGGCAAGACTTTTAACTATTACAGAAGCCCTTATTACAGCACTTTTTGACTTATAAGTATAATTATTTTCAGTGACCCCCCCTTACTGACCATATGTTTTTGCCTGACCCCCCCCTTTGAAGCCATATTTTTTTGCATGACCCCCCCCCCCTCAAATCCCACCAGCCCCCCCTTCCTCATAAAAAATGAACGGTCCCTTACCTTGGTGTTTGAGCATTACAGTGGTAAATGTAATTCAAAATAGTAGTGTCATCTGTCAAAATACGAGAGTACTTCCTTTGAAAATCAGGCCTCAGTTTCTGGACCAGTGATGGACCTGTCACAACAGAAAGTCAAAAAATTAATTAATTAATTAATTGACATGGTCATCATGATCATCATTTAGCTAATACCAAGGTGACACATTGCTGAAATTTTTTTTTTAAAAAATTCACATGTACTTACTTAATTTTAATTTTAATTATTTTGTAGCAAAACAGACTAAGTGTTGTTGACATACCCCAAGGGCCAGCAGCTCGCAGTCCTGCCAGTGGGTTAAATGGGGTGATGACAGCTTTTAACACTCTCGCCCACATCGGAATGTTATACTCAAATTCAGCAGGTTTTTCAGGATAGCCCCAGGAATCCACCAGGACAAGATGCTGAACTCTGGAGGAATGTTCAAGAGCATATGAACTTGCAAGGAAGCCACCAAAGCTGTGTCCCACGAGAACAAATTTTTCCAGCCCAAGGTGTTGCCGCCATTGTTCAATGGAGTCCACAAATTCCTTTTCAGCTTCTTGTGGATCTGCACTTAACTGAGGCCGTGAACTGCGGCCAAATCCCAATACATCCATCGCATACACAGTCCTTTCTTTAGCTAAGGCATCAATGTTCATTGCCCAGAGACCAACACCTCCCCCGAAGCCGTGCATCAATACCAGAGGCACTTTTGTTGCATTAGGATTGAATTTCAATGTCCATATTTTTTGACGATTTTCCACAGGTACATACTTGCTTTCATAGTGAGTCTTGACAACTGCAGAAAGACAGAAAACGTCAATTAAGTTAATTTAATTAGCTTTGGAGAAAACAGCTAACATCATGCATTGCAAGCCAGTCGCACCGGTTTTTGTTTGTATTGAATTAATTAACAAAATTAAAACAAAGATTTTTAATACAGTCGTTTGCGAGCTTTTATATCTTTTTCTGTCATTCTTGGACCAGTTAAACTCAGTAAAACCACTAGTTTGGGGGCTATCGACAGAAAATAGCACATAATAAAATATTCTTTTGGTTGAGAGATCGAACCTGAGAAGAGTTGATCAACCGATCGACAGACAGCAAAGCAGGACGTAACAAATCGATAATTCCGATACTCGATAAAAATCAATAAAAATCGATAAACATCGATAAGTAATTAACTAATTAGTATCGAAAATCGATCAAAATCGATGACCCAATTCTTTGTGATTATCGATTTTGATCGATTTCACTAATTAAAGTTCGATTAGTATCGATTGCATTCGAAAAGTATCAATCACGTTCGATTAGTATCGATTTCAAACGATTTGTATCAATTTCGATCGGAGAAGAAAAGCTACTGTTTTTTTTTTGTGTGTGTCCAATCAATCCTGAAGTGTGACGTTGAAAGAAATGCAGTTGCTTCGCCTTCAAGTTGTTTTGCTAATGGCCAGTCAGGTCAGTTCGGCAACATTTATTTTCGAACGAAGAATAAAACATGGTCAATGCAATCCTATAAAACAAAGAATATCAGAATATGTATACGCGACGTAACCAAAGACGTTCGTCAGCGACACAATTTGTAGACGAAACAACCGGTTTAATACCCGCAAAGGATTCCATTTTACACTTCATATTAATTACGTTTGTTTGAACAATCTTTTATTTATATGATCAGGTCACAGGAACTGATCAGATCACTTTCAGACTTGACGTTAATTACTATCTTCATTGTAGTTTATGTCTCAATTACAGTAACTTCATATGAAACTGAAAAAACTTATCGTGGAGAGTAGAAAGCCGAGAATTGCACGGAACCTTTTCAATTTCTTTCAAAACACAAAACAACAGTCTTTCTCAATCAAAATCGATAATCCACTCCCAAATCGTGTGATTATCGATTTTGATCGATTTTCGATACTAATTAGTTAATCATTTATCGAAAAATATCGAATAATATCGATTTATCGATTAGGTTTCCGATGATCGATTTCGATCGATTTGTTACGTCCTGAGCAAAGGTGTCATTCGAAACACTCTCGTCGAATACCCGGGGTCGAATACTGCAAGCATTGCAAGTGTTGAGCACTGAAAGCAATCTTTTACAGCAACTTAAACTTACATTGTAAAATCCTTGCTTCTGCAGCTGCCAACAAACTCTCTGAAGTCGGTCGCCATGAGCACTTTCTTCGAGACCCTGATCGTTCCAGCGCCGATGATGCAACGATACTGCGAGATTAAACAAATAAAAATTGTGAGCGTAAAAGATCAGCTATATTTCCCGTAACAAATGAATTCGACTATAAGTACCTTTGATTATCGGTTTCTCGAATTTCTTGCGTTAAAGCTGTAGCCATTATTGTTTGTTGAGTATTCTTTCCTTCGAAACTTCACCTCAAACAAAACCTTCTCCACCTTTTATAATCCGCCGCCTTCTCTCCGTCCGTGCCTTGCATAACACAAATGACGTAATGAAGAACGGTCTGTGATTGGTCCATTTGGCCAAGTACGTCATGTACAGTTTGTTTTGTGTGACAAGCAGTGACTAAGCAACTTTGGTCTAAATTTGTCGAAATACGTAATGTAAAATGTACTTTACTCATCATAGCAAGGTATAAAAAGAATTTTAAAAGAAAAATACGCGAAAGAAGAAAAGAAATACCTTGCTTTAATGTCTCAGGATTTTGTATTGCCGCAAATCGCTAAAAAAACAGACTGCAAACATTGAATTTGTGATGTCACATGACGTCACAGGTAGGTTCAAGCAGTAGATGGTAGTTCCCAGTAACACGCGCTTTGGTTGTAACGCCTGCCTGAATTGGACATAGGCCGCAAGTTGGAGCACAAAAAGAAATCAATAAGCCGAACATGGATGATCTTGTTGCGGGTGGAAAGAACAATAAGTGGGTGGTGTGCAAGTTTTGTGAATCAAAGGTTCTAAGGCCAAGTGCCGCAAGCTACGAAGAAAGAGAGGTATGTCTTTTCGTGTACAAATTTAACTTACACTTATTAGAGCGAGCCCTCTGGGCAATCAGGAAGGACACAGACAAGACCAGACAATCCAGCGAATCAATCGAAACTCAAAGCAAATACATATAGCCGGTGTAAAGTGCGGCAAAAGTGAAACGCGTGCGATCGAATCACGGTAAACATTGCTTTTGGTTTTACTTTTGATTGGTCAAGAAAGTAGCCGATGCAAAACCAGCGTTTTAGACACTTTAGCGAAAATTGCTCTAAGGGACTAGTCCCAAGGGAATTTGCCTTCCCAAGAAACTGAGAATTAAGGAACCAAATTTACTAAGTAATTTCTTGAGGGACCAGTCGTTAAATGATTTGCTGTTAAGAGAGGCAGCAGAGGAGGGGCGCAGGACCCCCCCCCTCCCCCCACATTTTAGTGCCAAAAATATCGCTAGCAGAGCATAAAATTGGTTTCGTGCAGATTTAATCCAATCAGAAGTCAACTGCAAGCTATCCATGGCTTTTGATTGGATTAAATCTGCACAAAAGAATGTGAATAAATTAAAAGTGGTCACACTTTTGGGCGCCTTGCTGCAAGGCCAGTCGCTAACTTGGAGAAAGGCCTAGTGGGCACAGCAAACAGTGATGATTAGAGCCAGGCTAAGTATTTGGCTTGGTGTACAATGAGTGCTCTCGCATTTCAAAAGGCTCTGCTGCCTCTGATTAAGGAGCCCATATTTGCTTAAAAGCTCAAAACAACTTGAATCACAGGCAGCCTGAGGAATAATGAGTGGGTGCAGTTCTTCGTAAAATAATGGTCATTTACAGCATAGTTCGTTATCTCGCTAAGCCATGCTTCACGCCACTTCTTGTGCTCTTCATCTTTCGAATGTGGAAGCTTGAATATCCCAAGACCTTTTGTTCTCCGGCACGATCCACAACCAAACACCGCACAATTTTCGCCTGGCATCCCGCAGAACTACTCATAAGCTACTTTTTTCTCAAATCTATAAACTGAGCGAGACAAAAAACGGACAAGAACACGATAGAAAGACTTCGAAACTCGCTCAACACTCGCACTACTATTCGGACGCCATCTTGAAATGTTGTGTGCAGGGTCAATGTCACGTGACATTGAAAATCGTAAACAAAGACATGCTTCTTTGAAGTTTGCGGGTTTCCTAACCAGTCTCCCTCTACTAACTATGTTTACAGGTAGTCGAGAGGCTACACAATTTCAATTTTTAATGATCTGAAGGAGGTCTTCCATTAGTGGAACCATATGCAATGAAGAGTGCCTAAAGTATTTGACAAATCCATGATGAGTAAAGAAAGGTGCACCAAGTTTTGTTTAAGGTTGTACTCACACACATTAGCTAAATACTGCTAGTGTAACATCCTTGTGACAAGACATGACTCTGCAATAGAGTTGAATATAAAAGTGATAAATGATCATCGCATTGAATTTCCATAATTTCCAACAAAATTCCATAATTTCGTTGAAGCCCTGAATTTTTTTTTAGGCTTCTTCATTTCCAATTGCTTAAATTGGAAATTCAATGCGATGATCATTTATCACTTTCATATACATCCGCAGTTCATATATGAATCATTTCATATACATTACATCAGAGTTGAATATTGTAACTTCCAAATTAAATCTTCCATCAACAAAATCCACAGGTACCCCAAGCTCTATGGGAAATATGACCATGTAACCTTTGTTCAGCATTGTGAGAGTGTTGTTATTAAAGCCTCAAAAGCGTAGATTAACTTAACTTCATGCTCATTGATTAATTGCCTTTAATTAAACATTCCCTTTTCTTTTTACATAGCTCTTCTTGCCCTTTATGCAGAAAAAGAAAGACTTGGCTGGCTCAGAACATCAAGGTGAAACCCTCAAGAGTCATTGGATGGTCTCTGACATGTTTGCATTTGAAAATGTTGGCTTTTCCATGACTGTGGACACTGTAAAATATTTGGCTTGCGCAGATTGTGAATGTGGACCAATAGGATGGCATGATGTCAACGACAAGACAAAGTTTTATATTGCAGTTGAACGCGTCGAGCATAGACAAATAAATCAATAGTTATTGTTATGGTAATAATTGTATGTTATAATAATTTTCTTTCTAGTGATACTTTTCTTGCAAATTTGATTTTGCTTTTAGCTGTCTTCATACAGTGTTCACTGTGTATAATTTTTTTACAGCTCTTTCATTGGTACAATAAAAGTAGATGTTATATTTTCTTTTTAAGAAGTTGTATTATTATTCAACTAAAGAAGTTGTATTATTATTCAACTATTACATCATTTCATGATTGCCTCTAACCGTAGCCTCCAAAGTGCTTTTTAGGCTTTTGACAAATGTGACAAATGTCACAAATGGCGCCGACAAGTCCGCATAACGCTATTTTCAAACATGTAGAACTTTTTTTGTAAAGCTTCAAAAACTTAGTAATCGTCAGGATACCGGTTGTGTATCGAACTTTGAACAACTGTGAAAATTAAAACCTTATCTTTGAAAGTGCCACTACCATATAAGGTCAGAAGAACATGCAAAATATGTCATGTTATTGTCCTGAAGTAGTCTGTATTGCACTGTAGTTCCCTATTTTGGAGCTTAATGCCAGGAAAAATTTAAATGAAATTAGAAATCCCTTATTCAATGGTCAGTGAATGGTTTACAATAAATTGCTTCTCCCCCCCCCCCCCCCCATTTCCCTCTCAATGACTAAAAGTAACAAAACCCACAAAGTTTATCAAGCAAAACGGAAAATGAGCCTACTAATAGCTCTACAACTGAAAAAAAGTAAAACTGTTCTTTGCTTGAACATAATTGCCAAAGAAATAACATCTCAATTGACCTTTGACCAGACGAAGACGGCTATATCAATAGTCTATAAGGGACCGGTCATTATTTATGTAGAGGGGGGAGGGGAAAATATGTTGGAAAGATCAAAATTTCTGTAAGGCCCCCCCTCCAGGCCATGTAAGTAGCAAGTGACCCCCCCTTCTTTATTCAATATTTACGTGATGACCCCCCCCCCCACTTCATATCTCCCTTTATATGCCTCAAGTAATTTATTATTAAATGCATGTTACATACAATCTTAATTGCACACTTGTTCTAATTCAAAAAAGCTGGATCAACACTTAGTCAACCAAGTCCAGCAAATATATATACAGCAAATTTTTGAATGAGTTATGTGTATAGTAAACATACCTCTATTATTAACTCCTTAACTTTGGAAAAGTGGTAGTTTTTACAAATTATTCTCTCATGGTGAACACAAATGTAATATCCATGCAAAATATAATTCCTTTCCAATGATTTTCCTAAAGTTGTAAAGAATCATTACTTTGAATTCTTGTTGTCATAAATATCATGTTTTATTACTTCTTGGGCTATTGCAGTGATAATCATTTTGTAAAAAGTAATTTCAGTCAAATAAATAATTTCAATTATTATATTAAAGCAGATTATAAAGGTCTGGTTTCTTTATTAACTAAAATTAATTTTAAGATAACAATGGAGTTTAGAGTGAAAACAGTATTTCTGTAAAATACAAATCACTAAAGTTGTACATAATAGTGGAGTTTAAACAAAAGAAAACAATCACTGTAAGTTTCACATATGGTGTTTGCACTGTTCTATTTAACTGTTTTACCCACCTCAAACTGCTTATCCCCCCTAAACTTCTTTATAAAAAATTTTAGCCCCCCCCTCTTGCCACTCTGAAATAGCCTTGACCCCCCCTTCTTTTTTGCCCTCCCCCCCCTCTACATAAATAATGACCGGTCCCTAAACTAAAATTAAAGACGAAGGTCAATTTAAAATTCACTACAATTTTGTTGTTTCTTATTACTGCCCGCTTCCAATATCATAGATTTAATACGATATAACTGGTTCTTCCACTAGAATGCTTCCTCGTTCCTGTAAGCGCCGACGATGCCTTACATGTAAAACATGACTCCACCAATTCCCAATACAGCACAAGTTACTGAAAGTACAACTACAACAGTCACCCAAACTGGCCACGTAGCACTGAGTCGAACATTTCTCTGATGAGCTTGCACAAACATGGTTGCTACAACAGAACAGTTCTTGTGCAGTTCCACAGTCCCAGCTTATGATACAGGATTCGTCAATACAAGTTTCTCTGCATACACTCGACTGCAATTTCCTGCGGCAGCACGAGGAAAGTGTAGAATTCTCTACATTTGCACAGTCTGCGTCCTTCTGGCATTCGTCTTCGGCTATAACGGTTTGTGATACCTTCAAAAGTATCGCAACAAGCAATGGATAGATCAAATTCATTGTAATTCTCAACTGTAGTGGATGGCTGTCAGCTGCCTGTTTCGAAATCGCTCGAACCATCGTGTCACGCAAGTTCTCGTGACAAATTCGAGTGTTGCTTGCGACGATATATGCACTCTCTGTAACGGCTGCATGCCAATTTTTTTTTTTTTGTACTCCTTTTCTCTTCAAATTTGAACCTTTCTAGAGAAATGCAAAGAAGAAATCCCCAAGGTTTTGCTGCCTTTCGAAGCTTATCAGTTTTTCGGTCGTTAGAGGAATTTTTGTCAGCACAGAAAACGCTGTGGCGTGACTAGAGAACTGCACTCTTTAGTTTCAGAAGGAGAACAAGTCATGACAAGTTGTCTGAAGTGTTACTTTGATTGACTTGATTTGTATAAAACAAACCTACTACGGGGGATAAAAAATAAAAAATGTAGTCGTGAATAATTTGCTTTTTTAGTCCATGCAGAAGTTATACAAACCTAATATCGTGAAATTAAAATGTGTACTCGTTGTTTATGGCTAGAGCGGATCCAAATACAACAGTGGTTATTTCATGCATAGGTTGAAATGTAGCGAGCTCAGAGGGAGGCCCCCCCCCCCCCCCACTTTTTTACAGTAACAAGGAAAAAATACACTGAATGAAAAAACGAGCGAAAAATTACTAAAAATATTTGATTCTGGAAGCCATATTATTGATTTAGTTTGTAAAGGACGAAAGTAACAGCAGTCACTGTAGCCAAAATAAACTCGCCTGCAACGTAGATACATAGAAAAAAACAAGTAAACGCGGACAGTTGTCTTCAAGGTTTTCAGTTATTATTGGAAAATGGTTAGGCTACTACGGGAGCATGCCCTTTATTAAAAACTTGGTTTTTAAGGGGACTTCCCATGAAAAAGGCCTGTTTCATCGTTGGTCAGTTTCGATCCCACCAAATGGGTTAAGTTTATAAGACGATACGATTTGCTTTCAAGCCCATTCTAAAGGTAATTGATTTTGTAACATAAAGTGAAGTTGTCTTTTCTGTTTTCATTCCTTCTGGTAACATCTCATTTGCCGTTACTTCAACATACCCGGGATCATAGTGAGAAAGGTTCATGAGTAGTCGGGGTCAGTGAGTAATTTCAAATGCATTTTCCGGTATTTAAGTGAATTTGAAATCCAAATTTTTTTCCTGGGGAGCATGCCCCTGTACCCCCAGGGAGCCCCCCTAAGTTTACTCACTTCAGGGTTCGACTTTCAGCCCCCCCCCCCCCCCCCCCACCACCACCACTCAAATTCTTCCTGCGTGGTCCCTGTATAACTGTCCAAAAACACAAATCTCTTCCATTGCATCTAATGCCAGTACAGTGCTGCCGGATTATTAGAGAGTCTCCTGGACACAGACTTGCCTGAATTTCAGACGTCTTCTCTCTGCTCGCGTAAATTAAGGCATGGGTCAACAGTTATTTCCCT